>NC_140992.1:177163680-177821652 GCF_052327205.1 Somniosus microcephalus
GTGTGTGGGTGTGTGGGGTGTGTGTGTGTGGGGGGGTGTGTGTGTGTGTGGGGGTGTGTGTGTGGGGGGGGTGTGTGTGTGTGTGGGGTGTGTGTGTGTGTGGGGTGTGTGTGTGTGTGGGGTGTGTGTGTGTGTGGGGTGTGTGTGTGTGGGGGTGTGTGTGTGTGTGGGGTGTGTGTGTGTGTGGGGTGTGTGTGTGTGTGGGGTGTGTGTGTGTGTGGGGTGTGTGTGTGTGGGTGTGTGTGTGTGTGTGGGGTGTGTGTGTGTGGGGGTGTGTGTGTGTGTGGGGTGTGTGTGTGTGTGGGGTGTGTGTGTGTGGGGGTGTGTGTGTGTGTGGGGTGTGTGTGTGTGGGGGTGTGTGTGTGTGTGGGGGGTGTGTGTGTGTGGGGTGTGTGTGTGTGTGGGGTGTGTGTGTGTGGGGGTGTGTGTGTGTGTGGGGTGTGTGTGTGTGGGGGTGTGTGTGTGTGTGGGGGGTGTGTGTGTGTGGGGGGTGTGTGTGGGGGGGTGTGTGTGTGGGGTGTGTGTGTGTGGGGGTGTGTGTGTGTGTGGGTGTGTGTGTGTGGGGGGGGTGTGTGTGTGTGTGGGGTGTGTGTGTGTGTGGGGTGTGTGTGTGGGGGGGGTGTATGTGTGGGGTGTGTGGGGTGTGTGTGTGTGTGGGGTGTGTGTGTGTGTGTGGTGTGTGTGTGTGGGGGTGTGTCACCAACTAAGGAGGGTCTACAGCAGAACCTGGACCTGCTGGAGTCGTACTGCCAGACTTGGGCCCTGACAATAAATCCCCAAAAAACCAAAGTCCTTGTGTTCCAGCAAAGATCCAAACAACATGGACCCACAATAAATTTCACAGTAGGAACAACCAAAATTGAACAAACCACTCACTACACATACTTGGGCTTAAAAATCAGTTCTACGGGAAACTTCAAACTGGCTGTGAATGAACTGAAAGAGAAAGCAAGAAGGGCTTTCTATGCCATCAAAAAATCAATCCAAATAGAAATCCCAATTAGCATTTGGCTCAAAATTTTCAAATCAGTAATTGAACCAATTGCACTCTATGGCAGTGAGGTCTGGGGACCACTAACACAACAAGATTTTGCAAAATGGGACAAACACCCAATTGAGATCCTACATGCGGAATTCTGTAAAAGTATCCTCCGGACTCAAAGGAAAACAGTAAACAACGCATGCAGGGCGGAACTAGGCCAATACCCATTAATAATCACTATCCAAAAAAGAGCCACCAAATTTTGGAATCACCTACAAATGAGCAACCCCCAATGCTATCATTACGACGCCCTGAAATGCCAAGAGCTGACCATAAAGAAGAATACCCTCAGTCAACTAGTCCTGGGACTCAATAAAGTAACTAATAACAATACTAACAATAACCAGCCCCAGGACAGTGACAGGGTAACACAAAGAATTCGACCCAACACAATCGTCGCTAAGCAAAAGGAAAAATATCTGTCATATTGGGCAGAAACAACAAAAACCCAAAGCAAACTCAATTGCTACTTGGCCCTAAACAGACAATACAACATAGCTGATTACCTGACCATGGTAAAGGATAACAAACTGAGAAGAACCTTGACAAGGTACAGACTTAGCGAACATAGCCTAGCGATCGAAAAAGGCAGACACAGGCAGACCAGGCTGCCAAGAGAAGACAGGATATGCTCTCACTGCAGTCAGGGAGTAGTTGAGACAGAGATGCACTTCCTCACAGCCTGTGGAAAATATCAGGGCATCAGAGAGAATTTCTATCAAAAATTCTCACAAATATGCCCTGAATTGAGAAATCTGACTGACAACCAAAAACTCCCATTCCTACTGGGGGAGGAGAGAAGCTGTGTAACACTGGCGGCACACTATTTTACAGCTTGCCATGAACAGAGGGACAACCAGTAAACTAAGACAAGAGTATATATAAATAATGCGAATGTATATTTATACACTCAGGGATATACCTGTTTATACACTGTATGAATGGAACCGCGTTTATGTGTTCAACCATAAATGTATTTTGATGCTTTGGCAACATAAGATGTACCTTATCATGCCAATAAAGCGATTTGTATTGTATTATTGTATTGTGTGGTGTGTGTGTGTGTGTGGTGTGTGTGTGGGGTGTGTGTGTGTGTGGGGTGTGTGTGGGGGGGTGTATGTGTGGGGTGTGTGTGTGTGGTGTGTGTGTGTGGGGGTGTGTGGTGTGTGTGTGTGTGTGGTGTGTGTGTGGGGTGTGTGTGGTGTGTGTGTGTGGGGGTGTGTGGTGTGTGTGTGGGGTGTGTGTGTGTATGTGTGTGGGGGTGTGTGGTGTGTGTGTGGGGGTGGGTGGGGTGTGTGTGGGTGGGGGTGGGTGTGTGTGTGTGTGTGTGTGTGTGAGTGTGTGGTGTGAGTGTGTGGTGTGTGTGTGGGGGTGGGTGGGGTGTGTGTGGGGTGTGTGTGTGGGGGGGGTGGGGTGTGTGTGGGGTGTGTGTATGAGTGTGTGAGAGAGTGTGTGAGTGAGTGTGTGTATGAGTGTGTGAGAGTGAGTGTGTGGGGTGAAGGCAGGATCAGGCTCGGCTGCGATGCCGTCCCTGATAGAATAGCCCACAGACACTATTAAGGCTCCCTCAAGGGGCACCTCGGCGAGGTACCCTGAGGCACCAGGTAAGAGTCGGAGCTTCCAGCAGAGGAGGGGACAAGGTTAAGATTGGGGGAAATAAGTATCCTGCTGCTCTGTTTGATTATTGAAAGGCTGCCGTAGGTGAGACTTTGGTCATTTAGGTTTGACTAAAACTTAAGGAAATTGCAATTTCCTGATTTGGATCAGGTGCAATCCTGAGAAAGGCATTGTTAAGTCCGTGAATGATTTAGACACGGACTAGCAGGAGTGAAAACCAAACAGATGTTTACTGGTGGAAGTCCATAACGAATCTAAACAACAGAGGCTCTCTAGCGCCTTTTATGCAGGGGTGGTCACTGCCGGTACTGCAGTCTGAGACCAGTTATCCTCTTAAAGGTACACATACACAACAATTCCTCCCCTTTTAGATAAACAGTACATAACATTAATTTAACAACTAATGATAACTAATTACAATCACAATTACTGTTGCTAGATACATTGGTTAAGTTTAAGCAATTATAAGTTCAGTCTTTGAGGAGGCTTCCTAATTCTGTCTGGATAACGCCTCTTTGGAGTATCAGGTTCTTCTGGCAATGTTGAGTCGGAATCAATGTCGTTGTTTGGTTCATCTACTTCCAATATTACCGGTTCTGCGGTAGCTGCAATTGGAACGTTGATTTCATTACCAGGTGTATCAGATCGTGGTGTGGAGTTGATGTTTTCCAGTGACTCTAGAATCTGGTCAGCATGGCGTCTTACAATGCTCTCCCCAACGTCCACGGTATACATGAGAGGTCCTTGTCGTGTACAAATCATTCCTGGCTGCCATTTCTCAGTGCGGTAGTCCCGGGCCAAAACTGGTTGACCTATCTTAAAACTCCTGGTCGGCCTTTCATTCATATTCTGAAACTGCCTGTTCTCCACATCTCTTCGGACGTTTGGCTTAACCAAATCCAAGCGGCATCGTAGTCTTCGATTGAAGAACATCATGGCTGGAGTTTGGTTGGTAACCGCATGTGTCGCATTCCGGTAGGTAAACAAGAAGTTGTCCACCTTGTGTTGTAGGGGTATATCTTCATTACACATTGCCTTGATAGCCTTCTTGAATGTTTGGACAAACCTCTCGGCCAACCCGTTAGTGGCTGGATGATATGGGGCAGATGTGTAATGCTTAACACCATTGCTCTTTAAGAACCTCCGGAACTCTTCAGACACAAACTGTGGTCCATTGTCAGAGCAAATCTGTTCAGGCAGCCCATTCCTGGCGAATATGGTTCGTAAAACTGCGATAGTTTTTTCCGTGGTGGTTGAGGACATTTTTATTACCTCTGGCCACTTTGAATGTGCATCCACCGCAATTAAAAACATCGAGTCCATGAAGGGACCAGCAAAATCAATGTGCACCCTTTGCCATGGAGATGAGGGCCACTCCCATGGATGCAGAGGAGCTTGTGGTGGGGCGTTTTGGACCTTCTGGCATCCTGCACAGCTCTTGGTCATCTCTTCGATTTCTCTATCGATTCCCGGCCACCACACAAACGCTCTGGCTAAGTTCTTCATTTTTACCCCACCCAGATGACCCTCATGAAGCTCATTGAGCACTCTATCCGTCAACTTAGGTGGAATTACTACTCTGGATCCACACATCAAGGTTCCTCTGCACACTGACAGCTGTTCTCTTCTTGACGAAAATGCTGGCAGCAGTGGTTCGCCATGTGCTGGCCATCCCTTCACCGTTAAATCATAGACCCGTGATAGTGTCGGGTCATTCCGTGTTTCCTTTTCTATGTTTGCATTCGTCACAGGGAGACATTCGACTATGGTCGAGTGGAATAACTCCATTGGATCCACTGCAAGGTCTTCTTCTTCCACCGTCGGCAACGGTAGACGTGACAATCCATCAGCATTTCCATGCTGTTTAGTTCCCCTGTACTCGATGTCATATTGGTGTGCCCCTAGGAAATGGGACCATCTCTGCAGCCGTTGTGCTGTCATTATCGGTACGCCCTTCTGAGGGTTGAAAATGGAGACAAGAGGTTGATGATCGGTTAGTAGAGTAAATTTTTGACCGTGCAGATAGTGATTGAACTTCTTCACCCCCCACACTAGGCTGAGGGCCTCTCTGTCAATCTGGGTGTAGTTACGCTCGGCAGAAGTTAACGAGCGTGACGCAAAAGCTATCGGCCTCTCCAAACCATCAAGGAATTTATGTGACAGTACCGCCCCAATGCCGTAGGGAAACGCATCACACGCCAGCCTGATTGGCAGTGCTGGGTTGTAGTGAGCCAATACTTCCTTCGAATTGATTAAGTCCTTACTCTTCTGAAAAGCACGTTTACAATCATCGCTCCATTTCCATGCTACCCCCGTTCGTAGCAGGGCGTTCAGTGGATGCAGAATTGTCGACAAATTCAGCAAAAACTTATGATAGTAATTCACCAACCCGAGGAATGACCTCAGTTGCGACACATTTTCAGGCGCTGGAGCCTTAACAACCGCTTCAATTTTGTCAGGGGACTTATGTAACCCCTCTTCATCAATCACGTGGCCACAATACGATATCTGTTTCTTAAAAAATTTGCACTTGGGGCGGTTGGCTCGCAGCCCATGTTCCCGTAGTCTAGTGAGCATCTGTTCTAGGTTGTTAAGGTGTTCACTGTCATCTTCACCTGTTACAAGGATGTCGTCCAAGTAACACTGAGTCCCCGGAATCCCTTGCAGGACTTGTTCCATCGCTCTTTGCCATATCGCCGGAGCCGATGCTACTCCGAATACCAATCGATGATACTGGTAAAGACCTTTGTGAGTGTTTATCGTGAGATACTTCCTAGAGGACTCTTCAACCTCCATCTGCAAATATGCTTGTGCTAGGTCAATATTTGTAAAACGCTTCCCTCCAGACAGTGAGGCGAAGATGTCTTCTATCCTTGGAAGAGGATATTGTACTGTGTGAAGGACAGGGTCCACCATCACCGTCTGGGATGTCACCGCCTGGGATGTCACTGAGCGGCTACAGGGCATTCTTAAGGGGGAGGGTGAGCAGGCAGAGGTCGTGGTCCACATTGGGACCAACGACATAGGAAGGAAGGGGGATGAGGTCTTGCATCAAAAATTTAGGGAGCTAGGTAACAGATTAAAGAGCAGGACCTCGAAGGTTGTAATCTCTGGATTACTCCCAGATCCACGTGCTAGTAAGTATAGGAATGGGAGGATAGAGCAGATGAATGCGTGGCTAAAGAGTTGGTGTAGGGGGGAGGGTTTTACTTTCCTGGATCACTGGGCCTGCTTCTGGGAAAGGTGGGACTTGTACAAGTCCCACGGGTTGCACCTGAACCAGAGCGGGACAAATATCCTTGCGGGGAGGTTTGCTAGCACTGTTGGGGGGGGTTTAAACTAACTTGGCAGGGGGATGGGATACAGAGGGGAGCTGAAATAGGGGGTGATGTGCTGCCAATTATAGAGAAAAAAACAAGTCAGCTTGGTAGACAGGGCAAATATATAAGGGCAAGGCTGGATGGCATCTATTTTAATGCAAGGAGTCTTGCAAATAAGGTGGATGAACTGAAGGTGTTGATAAACACATGGGAGTATGATATTGTTGCTATCACGGAGACATGGTTGAGGGATCGGCAAGACTGGCAGCTCAATATTCCGGGGTACAGAATCTTCAGGCGAGACAGAGGGGGAGGTATAAGAGGAGGGGGTGTCGCAATATTAATTAAAGAGTCAATTACTGCAGTAAGGAGGGATGATATATTAGCAGGTTCCTCTAATGAGGCCATATGGGTGGAGCTTAAAAACAAAAAGGGGGCAAGCACTTTGCTGGGAGTGTACTATAGGCCTCCAAACAGTCAGGGGGAGATAGAGGAGCAGATATGTAGGCAAATCTCAGAGAAATGTGCAAATAATAGGGTAATAATAATGGGGGATTTCAACTTCCCCAATATTAACTGGAATAGTCAGAGTGTGAAAGGCTCAGAGGGTGTAGAATTCTTAAAGTGCATCCAGGAGAGCTTTTTGAGCCAGCATGTAGAAAGTTCTACAAGAGAGGGGGCGGTACTGGATCTAATTCTAGGGAATGTGGCCGGCCAAGTGGAAAAAGTGCTAGTAGGTGAGCACTTTGGTGATAGTGACCATAATATGGTAAGATTTAAGGTGGTCATGGAAAAGGACAGGGATGGGCCGGAAATAAAGGTTCTAAATTGGGGGAAGGCCGATTTTAATAGGATAAGGCAGGATCTGGCCAAAATGGACTGGGATCAGCTACTTGTAGGAAAATCCGCATCGGAGCAATGGGAGGCTTTCAGAAGGGAGATTGAGATCATACAATGGCAACATGTTCCCGTAAAGGTCAAGAGTGGTTCCAAAAACCACAGGGAACCTTGGATGTCAGGGGATATACGTGAATGGATTAGGAAAAAAAGGAGGGCTTTTGGTAGATACAAAAGGCTAAAGATGGAGGAAGCCCTAGAGGAGTACAAAAAGTGCAGGGGGATACTTAAAAAAGAAATTAGAAGATCAAGGAGGGGCCATGAAATAACACTGGCGAGCAAAATAAAGGAAAATCCTAGGATTTTCTATAAGTATATTAAGGGGAAGAGGATAACTCGGGAAAAAATAGGGCCCATTAGGGACAAAAGTGGCAATCTGTGTGTGGAGCCGGAAGATGTAGGAGGGGTTCTAAATGAATTTTTTGCATCTGTTTTCACTATGGAGAAGGACGATGTAGACACAGAAATAGGGCGGGGGGACTGTGATATGCTCGAACATATTAACATCGAGAGGGAGGAGGTATTGGCGGTTTTAGCTGGCCTAAAAATGGATAAATCCCCAGGCCCGGATGAAATGTATCCCAGGCTGCTGTGTGAGGCAAAGGAAGAGATTGCGGGGGCTCTAACACATATATTCAGGACCTCTCTGGCCACAGGGGATGTGCCAGAGGACTGGAGAACCGCTAATGTAGTACCGTTATTCAAGAAGGGTAGTAGGGAAAAACCGGGGAACTACAGGCCAGTGAGCCTAACATCAGTGGTAGGAAAATTATTGGAAAAGATTCTGAGGGACAAAATTTGTCTCCACTTGGAGAGGCAAGGATTAATCAGGGATAGTCAGCATGGCTTTGTCAAGGGAAGATCATGTCTGACTAATTTGATTGAATTTTTTGAGGGGGTGACTAGGTGTGTGGATGAGGGTAACGCAGTGGATGTGGTATACATGGATTTCAGTAAGGCCTTCGATAAAGTCCCGCACAGGAGACTGGTCAAGAAGGTAAGAGCCCATGGAATCCAGGGTGCCTTGGCACATTGGATACAAAACTGGCTTAGTGGCAGAAGGCAGAGGGTGATGGTCGAAGGTTGTTTTTGTGACTGGAAGCCTGTGGCCAGTGGGGTACCACAGGGATCGGTGCTGGGTCCCTTGCTGTTTGTGGTCTACATTAATGACTTGGATATGAATGTAAAAGGTATGATCAGTAAGTTCGCGGATGATACAAAAATTGGTAGGGTGGTAAATAGCGAGGAGGGTAGCCTCAGTCTGCAGGACGATATAGATGGGTTGGTCAGATGGGCGGAACAGTGGCAAATGGAATTTAACCCAGAAAAGTGCGAGGTGATGCACTTTGGGGGGACTAACAAGGCAAGGGAATACACAATGAATGGAAAGACCCTAGGCAAGACGGAGGGTCAGAGGGATCTGGGTGTGCAAGTACACAGATCCCTGAAGGCGGTGGAACAGGTGAATAAGGTGGTAAAAAAGGCATATGGGATACTTGCCTTCATTAGCCGAGGCATTGAATATAAGAGCAAGGAGGTTATGATGGAACTGTATAAAACACTGGTTAGGCCACAGCTGGAATACTGTGTGCAGTTCTGGTCGCCACACTACAGGAAGGATGTGATCGCGTTAGAGAGGGTGCAGAGGAGGTTCACCAGGATGTTACCAGGGCTGGAGCGCTTCAGCTATGAAGAGAGACTGGGCAGATTGGGTTTGTTTTCCTTGGAGCAGAGGAGGCTGAGGGGGGACATGATTGAGGTGTACAAAATTATGAGGGGCATAGATAGGATGGATGCTGAGGAGCTTTTTCCCTTAGTAGAGGGGTCAATAACTAGGGGGCATAGATTCAAGGTAAAGGGCGGGAGGTTTGGAGGGGATTTGAGAAAGAACTTTTTCACCCAGAGGGTGGTTGGAGTCTGGAACTCACTGCCTGAAAGGGTTGTGGAGGCAGAAACCCTCACAACATTTAAGAAGCATTTGGATGAACACGTGAAATGCCATAGCATACAAGGCTACGGACCAAATGCTGGAATCTGGGATTAGATTAGACAGGGCTTGATGGCCGGCGCGGACACGATGGGCCGAAGGGCCTCTATCCGTGCTCTATTACTCTATGACTCTATGACTCTATGACCTTGAAATCACCACAGATGCGAATCTTCCTTGGCTCTCCGGACTTATTGCTTAACGTTTTCTTCATGACAGGAACGATGGGTGTCGCCCAGTAGCTCCAGTCGACCTTAGACAACACGCCTGCATTCTCCAGATTCTCCAGCTCTGCCTCGACAGCTGGACGAATTGCATATGGTACCGGTCTCGCTTTGAAAAACTTGGGAACTGCATTCTCTTCTATTTTTAACGAGGCGGTTACGCCTTTATGCGTGCCCAGCTCTTGTTGAAATACCTCTTTGGCGTTAGCTAAGATTGTTGACAATCGTCCAGGAGTGACGTCTTCATCTTTTTTGCCATCCACCGTCATTGCATGAATGGAATGCCAATCTAAGTTTATCTTCCTGATCCATTCCCGTCCCAATAACGGTGGTCCACCATTTGGCAGTATGTAGAGATACAATTTCTGTATTTTCTTGCCATTGTATTCGACAGGCACCCTTATTTTTCCTCTGGGGTATACTTTTTGCCCCATATACGTCGTCAAGACGATGGATGTCTCTCTCAAGGGTATGTGTGAAAATAGCCGCTCATAGTCTCGTCGATTCATGACGGTTAGCGCTGATCCTGTATCCAATTCCATTTTAACTTGGGACCCTGCTATCGTGAGGGTGACCCAAATGGTTCGGTGATCCTCTTTTGTGGTTACATTGTGAAGTTTGAGACAGCTTAATCTCCTGTTCTTGGGTTCACTATCGCTCATCTGGTCTTCGGAACTACTGTCCGTCATCTTTTGTACTTTCTTGTACGGCTCCTTAGTAGCCTTTTTGTTGTTGCTGGTCTTCTTCCCAGACCTGCAAACTCGTGCAATGTGTCCAATCTTCCCGCATTGTCTGCATATTTTGTCTTTGGACCAGCAGTCCTTCTGGTCATGGTTAGTTCTGCCGCAGCAATAACATTTTGCAAATCCCCGTGTCATTTCGTGGGTGCCGTATTCCTGTGGTTTTTGTTGAATTTCTGCAGCTCCCCTGGCTGCTGCTTCATACGATACTGCCACGCTGAAAGCCTTATCTAGCGTCAGCTCTTTTTCTGCGAGTAACTTCTTCTGTGTTCCTTCACTCAGGAGTCCACAGACAAATTTGTCCCGTAGGGTATCTGCCAGTCCTGCTCTGAACTGGCAGTGCTTTGATAGCTTGCGTAGTTCCGTAAGATACTCAGCATTGCTCTCATCTTTGTGCTGGGTTCTCCTGTGGAATTTAAATCTTTCTGCTATCAACAGCGGTGCAGGGTTTAAGTGCTCCTGTAGAACAGCAACAATTTCATTAAAACTCTTCGCCTTCAGTTTGGCTGGAGTAATCAGATCCCGCAATAGGCCGTACGTTCTAGCGCCCATTAAGTTTAACAATATCGATGCCTTTTTCCCCTCCGCTATATCGTTTGCCTCGAAATATACCTCGACTCTTTCCACATACGTGGTCCAGTCCTCTAATGTATTATCAAACGCAGTGATACAGCCAGTCTTCGGCATCTTGCAAATCTAAAATGGCGCCTCACGCGCTTTGCCTTCTTCTCCGATTTAACAAAATGGCGCCTCCCGAACTTTGTCTTCTTCCCCGCTGTTGTTAGCGCTGCTTTCCACGGTTTCTTGCGCGTATTCTTTTTCTTTTATTATTTTCCCGTCGTGGAGCGGACCCTCTGAGACACTTCCCTCCCTCTTCTGAGGTCCGAACGCTGCCCAGCTTCGAAACACCGGCCGCACCCTGTATGCTCCACCCTTTCTCTCTCTCCTTGCTTCCCGACTCGCTGCCTGGCCCCGTTGAAAGGCCACCCAATCGAGCTTCAGCCCGCCGCAGCCCAGGAAGGATCAGAGCACTACCTGCCACCAGCCCGATTAGCTGGGAAACCACGGACCGAGGAACCCAGCCTGGCTCTGGAAAGTCGCTCCTGCAAAGCCTTGAACCCGATGATTGACGGTCGACGCCCGTTTCTCGAGTTTCAATGGCCTCTATTTTTTTTTTTTCTTCTGGCTCCGACCTTCAACAACGTCGTCGGAGCTGTTGCTGAGTTGCAGGTAAGTTCGTTTCTTTACTCGTCGCCAGTGTTAAGTCCGTGAATGATTTAGACACGGACTAGCAGGAGTGAAAACCAAACAGATGTTTACTGGTGGAAGTCCATAATGAATCTAAACAACAGAGGCTATCTAGCGCCTTTTATACAGGAGTGGTCACTGCCGGTACTGCAGTCTGAGACCAGTTATTCTCTTAAAGGTACATACACAACAGGCATGGCCTTGAAACAGATGAGGAAACGAGAAATAATTGTTAACAGAACAAAGCCAGAGACATTTTAATACAAATTCCCATCACTACTTCTGGGCACAAATCTCGAGCAGAGAACCCGGCCTAGAGGATCTACGGGAGCAGCTTCGACAGGAGAAAGTGAAGCTTCCTCTCCATCAGCTTCACATCTTCAAAATCATGAGTCTTATGTTCATTAATAAATAGACATTCTTATTATGAACACAGCTAGCTTTTGCTAGACACTTTTATTGAGCACATGTGGATTAGGTACAGTATCTGTAGAGGCTTCCATCTTGACTGTTGCCTTCTGGGTAGCCTAGTGCCTCATGGGTAATGTAGTCTTAATATATATACAGCTGGGTAGTGTAGTCTTATACATACAGCTATATACAGCTGTACACAGCTCTACGGCTCCACCTAGTGTCCACTATAGAATGACATGTTATTGATCATTTCAATGAGGGGTTTTGACAGAGTAAATAGGGAGAAACTGTTTCCAGGGGCAGGAGGGTCGGTAACCAGAGAACATGGATTTAAGGTCATTGGCAAAAGAATCAGAGGGGAGAGGAGGAGAATTTTTTTTACGCAGCGAGTTGTTGTGATCTGGAACACACTGCCTGAAAGGGCGGTGGAAACAGATTCAATTATGGCCCAGAAATTCGGGTCTCCACGGGTGAGTACGCACGGGGTACTCACCCATAGGCCCAATGGAAGTGCCGGTTTCATGCATGCACTGCACATGCGCGGGAAACCGGCACTTCCGTTCCCCTGAAAGAAGGGGTTCAGAAGTCGAACGCGTGCACAGGAGAGGCTGTGTGTGTGCATCGAACTTACGTTTTTTTTGCGGGAAGGTAAGTCTCCAAAAGTTAGACATGTAAAAAGCAGCCGCAAGGCTTGCTTTTTACAAGGTAAGTGGTGAATTAATTAAAATTAAAACATTTTTTCCACAGGTTTATTATTTTTAAATACTTTAAAGGAAGGTAAGTTTATTTTTAGTCCCGTTAGAAAATAAAAAAAAAAAATTCAAAAATTTAAATTATTGTTTAAAATAGTTATTTCATGTAATTTATAGTTTATTTTAAAAATGTGATTTTTGTATTTTTTTATTTGAAGATTTAGTGATATTTTGGGGCTTATAGTATTTATAGGTTTGACAGGCCCTGTCAAACATATGAATGAAGCACTCCCTGCTACCATTGGCTCTCCATGGCCCACAAGATCCCAGGGGACGCATCGAGCTCACTGTGCCCCTGGTATATGCAAGCACTGCGCGCTGGCAGTTGGAGGAGGCCCAGGATCACAATTCCACGGGGGCCCACAGCTCAACGGCCGGCGCGCAAGGTAAGTGCAGGTCGGGGGCTTGCACCCGCGGGAAGCCCCCGACCTGAATTTCTGGGCCAATAACTTTCAAAAGGGCATTGGATAAAGACTTGAAAATGAAAAAATTACAGGGCTGTGGAGAAAGAGCAAGGGAGAGGGACTAATTATTAGAATAACAGCAAGTTAGCCAAGGTGTCACCACTTTCAGTGTACTCTCCATTCCCTATCCCTGAACTAGTCCCTCTTTACATTGACACATTTCTGGTTTGCCAGCCACCCATTCCTGGGAGTGGATTGAGGAGCGCGGCGGCAGTTTAAAAGTGGCGGCAGCGAACGAGGCCCGGCCAGAGTGGCTGGAGCGGACCTGGGAGTGGATTGAGGAGCGTGGCGGCAGTGTAAAAGCGGTGGCAGCGAACGAGGCATACCAATTCAGCAGCGGGGGAGAGAGGTAAAAAGTAATCAAAGTGTGACGTCACCAGGAAGCAGGTAAGTGATTGGTTGGTGAGTATTTCTCTCTTTTTTAAACTTTTAATCTGGTTTATAGTTACTAAGGTCTCTCTGGTGTAGCGGGGTCTGTTGGTAAACCATTTAACTGTAGTGTGATTAGTGGGATTGATTGATTTAATTCAAATTCAATTAATTAAATGGTAAGTCATGGCAGGACAGCCCGGCCACGTGGTATGCTCCTCCTGCGATATGTGGGAACTCAGGGACACTTCCTGTGCCCCTGACAACTACGTGTGCAGGAAGTGCATCCAGCTGCAGCTACTGACAGACCACATTGCAGCACTGGAGCTGCAATTGGATGCATACTGGAGCGTTTGCGATGCTCGGGACATCGTGACTAGCATGTTTATGGAGTTGGACATACTGCAGGTAGAGGTTGGACAGGAAGAAAGGGAATGGGTGACCAACAGGCAGAGTACTAGGCGCAGGCAGGTAGTGCAGGGGTCCCCTGTGGACAACCCCCTCTCAAACAGATACACCACTTTGAGTGCTGTTGGGGGGGATGGCTTATCAGAGGAAAGCAGCAGCAGCCAACTTCCTGGCACCAGGGGTGGCTCTGCTGCACAGCACGGGAGGAACAAGAGGGGTAGAGCTATAGTAATAGGGGATTCTATTGTAAGGGGAATAGATAGGCGTTTCTGCGGCCACAAACGAGACTCCAGGATGATGTGTTGCCTCCCTGGTGCAAGGGTCAAGGATGTCTCAGAGCGGCTGCAGAACATCTTGGAAGGGGAGGGTGAATAGCCAGTTGTCGTGGTGCATATAGGCACCAACAATGTAGGTAAAAAGTGGGATGAGGTCCTAAAAGCGGAATATAGGGAGTTAGGAGGTAAATTAAAAAATAGGACCTCAAAGGTAGTAATCTCAGGATTGCTACCAGTGCCACGTGCTAGTCAGAGTAGAAATAGAAGGATATTTCAGATGAATACGTGGCTAGAAGAATGGTGCAAGGGGGAGGGATTCAAGTTCCTGGGACATTGGAACCGGTTCTGGGGGAGGTGGGACCAGTTCAAACCGGACGGTCTGCACCTGGGCAGGGCTGGAACCGATGTCCTAGGGGGAGTGTTTGCTAGCGCTCTGGGGGAGGGTTTAAACTAAAATGGCAGGGGGTTGGGAACCCGAGCAGGGAGACAGAGGAAAGGGAAACAAGGATAAAAGCAAAAGATAGGAAGGAGAAAAAAAAAGTGGCAGTCAGAGAAATCAGCGGTTTAAATCAAACGTGGCCACAGTAAATAAGAATTCTAATAGGTCTAAGAGCGTTAAAAAAACAAGCCTGAAGGCTTTGTGTCTTAATACGAGGAGCATTTGTAATAAGGTGGATCAATTGGCTGCGCAAATAGAGGTAAATGAATATGATTTGGTTCAGATTACGGAAACGTGGCTCAAGGATGGCCAAGGCTGGGAACTCAACATCCAGGGGTATTCGATATTCAGGAAAGATAGGCAAAAAGGAAAGGGAGGTGGGGTAGCATTACAGGCTAAAGAAGGGATTAACGCAATTGTAAGGAAGGTTATTAGCTCTGATGATGTGGAATCTGTATGGGTAGGATTGAGAAATACTAAGGGGCAGAAAATGTTAGTGGGAGTGGTATATAGGCCTCCAAACAGTAAGGCGGAGGTTGGGGATGGCATTAAAAGGGAAATTAAAGAAGCATGCAATAAGGGCACAGCAGTCATCATGGGTGACTTTAATCTACATATAGATTGGGCTAACCAAATTAGTAACAATACTGTGGAGGAGGAATTCCTGGAGTGTTTACGGGATGGTTTCCTGGACCAACATGTCGAGGAACCAACCAGAGATCAGGCCATCTTAGACTGGGTATTATGTAACGAGAAAGGATTAATTAGCAATCTTATTGTACGAGGCTCCTTGGGTCAGAGCGATCATAATATGATCGAATTCTTCATTAAGATGGAGAATGAAGTAGTTGACTCAGAGACTAGGGTCCTAAATTTAAATAAAGGAAACTACGATGGTCTGAGGAGCGAGTTGGGTAGGATTGATTGGAGAATGTCACTCAAAGGGTTGACGGTGGATAGGCAATGGCAAACATTCAAAGACCGAATGGATGAACTATAGAATTTGTTCATCCCAGTTTGGCATAAAAATAAAACAAAAAAGGTGACTCAACCGTGGCTAACAAGGGAAATTAGGGATAGCATAAGATCCAAGGAGAGGACATATAAATTGGCCAGAAAAAGCAATAATCCTGAGGATTGGGAGCAGTTTAGGATTCAACAAAGGAGGACAAAGGGATTAATTAAGAAGGGGAAAATAGAATATGAGAGTAAGCTTGCAGGGAACATAAAAACTGACTGTAAAAGCTTTTATAGACATGTGAAGAGAAAAAGATTGGTGAAGTCAAGCGTAGGTCCCTTGCAGTCAGAATCAGGGGAATTTATAATGGGGAACAAAGAAATGGACGACCAACTAAATACATATTTTGGTTCTGTCTTCACAAAGGAGGACACAAATAACCTCCCAAAGATGCCGGGGAACATAGGGTCTGATGAAAGGGTGGAACTGAAAGAAATCAGTATTTGTAGGGAAATGGTGTTAGGAAAATTGATGGGACTGAAGGCCGATAAATCCCCAGGGCCTGATTATCTACATCCTAGGTTTTGAAAAAGGGTTCACCCGAAACGTCGACTCTAATTTCTCTCCACGGATGTTGCCTGGCCTGCTGAGTTTTTCTAGCATTTTCTGTTGTTATTTCGGATTTCCAGCATCTGCAGTATTTTGCTATCGTACATCCTAGGGTACTTAAGGAAGTGGCCCTAGAAATAGTAGATGCATTGCTGGTCATCTTCCAGAACTCGATAGACTCTGGAACAGTACCCATGGATTGGAGGGTAGCTAATGTTACCCCACTATTCAAAAAAGGTGGTAGAGAAAAAGCGGGGAATTATAGACCGGTAAGCCTGACATCAGTAGTGGGGAAAATGCTCGAGTCCATTATAAAAGATGTAATAGCAGAGCACTTGGAAAGCAGCGACAGGATCAGACAAAGTCAACATGGATTTACAAAAGGCAAATCGTGCTTGACTAATCTACTGGAATTTTTTGAGGATGTAACTGGTAAAATAGATAAGGGAGAACCAGTAGATGTGGTGTATTTGGATTTTGAGAAGGCTTTCGATAAGGTCCTGCATAAGAGATTAGCGTGCAAAATTAAGGCACATGGGATTGGGGGCAAGGTATTGACTTGGATAGAGAACTGGTTGGCGGATAGAAAGCAGAGAGTTGGAATAAACGGGTCATTTTCCGAGTGGCAGGCAGTGACTAGTGGGGTACCGCAAGGATTGGTCCTAGGACCCCAGCTGTTCATAATATACATTAATGATCTGGACAAGGGAATTGGATGTAATATCTCCAAATTTGCAGACGACACAAAGTTGGGTGGGAGGGTATGCTGTGAGGAGGATATTGTGACACTCCAGTACGATTTGGACAGGCTGGGTGATTGGGCAGAAACATGGCAAATGCACTATAATGTGGATAAATGTGAGGTTATCCACTTTGGTGGCAAAAACAGGAAAGCAGATTATTATTTGAATGGCAATAGATTGGGAGAAGGGGAGAAGTGGTGCGCCGATAACAACCTGGCCCTTAACATCAAGAAAACCAAAGAAATCATTGTGGACTTCAGGAAGTCTAAAGGCGGAAGTCACACCCCCATCCACATCAATGGGGCTGTGGTGGAAAGGGTGGACAGCTTTAAGTTCCTCGGAGTCCACATCACGGAAGACCTCTCCTGGTCCCTCAATACCTCCTCTCTGGTGAAGAAGGCCCAGCAGCGCCTATATTTCCTAAGGAGGCTGAAGGGATGTAACCTGTCACCCCTGATCCTCTCTAACTTTTACCACTGCACAATAGAGAGCATCCTGACGAACTGTATCACAGTGTGGTATGGCAGCTGTAGCTACTATGACCGGAAAGCCCTGCAGCGGGTAGTCAAAACTGCCCAACGCATTACCAGCACCCGGCTACCGACCATAGAGCACATATACCAGAAACGCTGTTTACGGAGGTCACGGACCATCATCAAAGACCCTACCCACCCCAGCCACAGTCTGTTCGCCCTCCTGCCATCTGGGAGACGCTACAGATGCATTCGCACCCGTACGACCAGATTTAGGGACAGCTTCTTTCCCAGGGCTGTCATCCCACTGAACTCCACAAATAAACTCTAAAGCCTGCACATCTGCCAGTGCACTTTATTATGGTTATGTTTATGTTAATGTATTACATGCCAAATGTATGTTGAATGTTTAAATGTCTTAATCTAAATGTACACTCTCAGGAGCCGCAAGCCTACATTTCGTTGTACTGCACTTGTGCACTAACAATGACAATAAAGTTGATTATGAAGTGTTAAGAGACCTGGGTGTTCTTGTGCACCAGTCGCTGAAGGTAAGCATGCAGGTGCAGCAGGCGGTTAAGAAGGCAAATGGTATGTTGGCCTTCATAGCGAGAGGATTTGAGTACAGGAGCAAGGATGTCTTGCTGCAGTTGTACAGGGCCTTGGTGAGACCACACCTTGAGTATTGTGTGCAGTTTTGGTCGCCTTATCTGAGGAAGGACGTTCTTGCCATGGAAGGAGTGCAGTGAAGATTCACCAGGCTGATACCTGGGATGGCAGGAATGACGTATGAGGAGAGATTGTGTCAATTGGGCTTATACTCACTGGAGTTTAGAAGATTGAGAGGGGATCTCATTGAAACCTATAAAATTCTGTCAGGCCTGGACAGACTAGATGCAGGAAGGATGTTTCCGATGGCGGGGGAGTCCAGAACCAGGGGTCATAGTCTAAGGATAAGGGGTAAGCCATTTAGGACTGAAATGAGGAGGAATTTCTTCACCCAGAGAGTGGTGAACCTGTGGAATTCTCTGCCACAGAGGGCGGTGGAGGCCAGTTTATTAAATATATTCAAGAAGGAGTTGGATATATTTCTTAAGGCTAAAGGGATCAAGGGATGTGGGGAGAAGGCAGGGACAGGGTACTGAATTTGGATGATCAGCCATGATCTCATTGAATGGCGGAGCAGGCTCGAAGGGCCGACTCCTGCTCCTATCTTCTATGTTTCTATTGTGGCGGAGACCACATAGGGACAATAACACAATGTATAGCCAATGCTGTTATATGTACCTAAACACAATTCACTTTGTGTAGCAATGTTGTGATATGTACATGCTGGGTTGGGTTATTGGTGCAGGGTCCCTTTAAGAGCGTCGGGAACGTGATGACGTCGGTTGCGTGATGACATCATAGCCCCTGCACGGGGCTGAGCCTTCAGACCTCGTGGAGATTGGTTGAAGTAAGACACGTATTTTTTTGCTTAAAGAAAAGTCTCAGCCTGTTGATTTCTGTCGACTCCAACATTGGTGACCCCGCTGCTTTTTTGGACGATTCCAAAGACCTCATCTGAAATGGTGGCGAACGCCGTTTCCGTTAAATTACCCGAGTTTTGGAAACAACAGGCTGCCGCTTGGTTCGCCCAGGCCGAGGCACAATTTGCAATCCGGGACATCACCGCAGACGACACGAGGTACTACTACGTCGTCTCTGCTCTTGGCAGCTCCACCGCGGCCAGAGTCGTGAACCTGCTCGAAAACCCCCGGAGCTCAACAAATACGGTACGCTGAAGGCGCACCTCTTACGAACTTTCGGACTCACCGAAGCCGAACTCGCACGCCAGCTTCTCTCTCTACCCGGGCTTGGTGACTCCAAGCCCTCGGAGCTGATGGACCACATGCTGGCCCTCCTGGGCACACACACGCCATGCTTCCTCTTCAAGGAACTGTTCCTTCAACAGCTACCAGGTCAGGTACAGTCGGCTTAAGCCAACTCTTCCACTACCGGTTTCCGCGACCTGGCCAAGGAGGCCGACAAATTTTTCTCCGCCGGTCAACAGTACTGCGCAGCCACGCGGAGCCCTGCCCCCACTGATACAGCCCAACGGCGGCAACCCTCAAGACTCTGCTTCTACCATGCGCAGTTCGGCCCCAAAGCCAGGAAGTGCCGGCCCCCGTGCAGTTTTCCCGCGTCGAAGCAAACTAAAGACCACTCGTCGGCTGCTATGGCTGTCGGCCGTTCAGGCAGTTTGTTGTTTATTACAGACACCGACTCCGGACGTCATTTCCTTTGCTACACGGACGCCCAGGTGAGCGTCCTGCCCGCGTCAACCATAGACATTCAAGTGGGGAACCATGGCCACGTCCTCGAAGCCGCCAACGGCAGTTCCATCCGCACCTTCGGGAAACGGAACGTGGCGCTTTGTTTTGGCGGGCAATGGTTCACCTGGGACTTTGTCACAGCAAAAGTGTCCACCCCCCTTCTCGGCGCTGAGTTCATCTACGCCAATGGCCTTTTGGTGGACGTCAAGAACCGACGTCTCATCAACGCGGAAACCTTCAGCTCGCTCCCATGTTCCCTCAGCGGGTCCAGCACGACGCAGTTGTCCAGTGCACTCTCGGCCTCGGACGAGTTTTCCTGCCTCCTCGCCCAGTTCCCGGACCTTACAAAACCCACGTTCTCGTCCGCCGCCACTAAACACGGGGTAGAACACCACATTTCGACCACCGGTCCGCCCGTCTACACCCGTGCTCGGCGCCTCGACCCAGGGAAGCTCGCCATCGCCAAAGCCAAGTTCGACACCATGGAGTGCCTCGGCAGCATCCGCCGGTCGAACAGTCCGTGGGCTTCGCCCCTCCACATCGCCCCGAAACCAGGCGGCAGGTGGCACCCGTGCGGAGACTACCGGCGCCTCAACGACGTGACGACCCCCGACCACTATCCGATTCCACGCATCCAGGACTTTTCCGCACGCCTGGCTGGGAAAGTGGTATTCTCCAAAGTGGATCTCGTCCGGGGTTATCACCAGGTCCCCGTCCGGCCGCAGGCCGTCCTGAAAACCGCGGTAATCACCCCGTTCTGGCTATTCGAATTTCTCTACATGCCATTCGGCCTCAAAAACGCCGCACAGGCTTTTCAACGCCTTATGGACACCGTGTTATGGGGCCTGATGTTCCTGTTCATATACCTGGATGACATCCTCATTGCCAGCGCCTCTGGGACGGAACATGTGTCCCACCTCCGGACCCTTTTCGAACGACTCAGCCAACACGGCCTAATCGTCAACCCGGCCAAGTGCCAGTTCGGGCTGTCCTCAATCGACTTTCTCGGGCACCGCATCAGGAAGGATGGGGCGGTGCCACTGCCATCGAAAGTGGAGGCCGTGATGGACTTCCCGCGACCCCTCACCGTGAAGGCCCTGCAGGAGTTTTTGGGCATGGTGAACTTTTACCATTGTTTCGTCCCCCGAGCAGCCCAGCTTATGCGGCCCCTTTACGAGGCCCTCAAAGGCAAGCCCGACAAACTCGCCGTCAACTGGTCTGATGAGATGGCCAATTCTTTCACGGACACAAAAAGGGCCCTGGCTAACGTGACCATGCTGGCGCATCCGTTGCCCAAGTCGTCAGTGGTGAGAGCGATTGGCGCCGTCCACGAACAGTGGGTCAACGGCGCCTGGCAGCCGCTCGCCTTCTTCAGCCGGCAGCTCCGCCCCAACGAGCGGAAGTACAGTACCTTTGATTGCGAGCTTCTCGGCCTCTACCTCGCCGTCTGACACTTCCGTTTCCTGCTGGAGGCCCGCCCGTTCACGGCGTTCGTGGACCACAAGCCATTGACATTCGCCATGGCCAAAGCCTCCGAGCCGTGGTCGGCCCGTCAGCAACGCCAGTTGGCCTTCATCTCGGAGTTTACAACGGACATCCAGCATGTGGCTGGGAAAGACAACCCCGTCGCCGACTGTCTCTCCCAAGCCGTCGCCAGCGCCGTGCACCTCGGCATCGACTACACCCGCATGGCGGCTGACCAGGCCTCCGACCCGGACGTCCAGGCCAACAGGACGGCGGTCACGGGCCTTCAACTAGCAGACGTCGCGTTTGACGCTGCCGGCACCACACTCCTGTGCGACGTCTCCGTTGGGCAGCCACGTCCCGTCGTGCCCGAAGGGTGGAGACGGCAAGTATTCGACGCCATCCATAATCTTTCCCACCCGTGCAGGAAGCCATCACAGAAGCTGCTGGCGGCCAAGTTTGTCTGGCACGGGCTCAGGAAAGACGTTCACGACTGGGCCAGCACCTGCATGGTATGCCAACGCTCGAAAGTACATCGCCATACTAAGGCCCCGTTGACGCCTTTCGCGGTGCCCGAGAGGCGGTTCGACCACGTTAACGTGGACCTGGTGGGGCCCCTGCCGCCCTCCCGCGGGTTCACCCACCTCCTCACAATGGTCGACAGAACCACCCGATGGCCGAAAGCCGTCCCGCTGTCTTCAACGACGGCCGCCGATGTGGCTCGGGCGTTCATCAGCACTTGGGTCGCCCGGTTCGGCGCCCCATCTGACATTTCCTCCAACCGGGGGCCCCAGTTCACGTCAGAACTCTGGAACGCTGTCGCCCGAGGCCTCGGGTTGAAACTCCACCGCACCACAGCTCACCACCCTCAGGCTAACGGGCTGTGCGAACGGTTTCATCGCTCCATGAAGGCCGCACTCCGAGCCAGCCTCCGGGACGACGGCTGGATCGACAGACTCCCGTGGGTCATGCTGGGACTCACGACCGCTCCCAAGGAGGACCTCCAATCCTCGTCCGCCGAGCTCGTCTACGGACAGCCGCTGCGGGTTCCCGGGGATTTCGTCCCCAATGCAACGGAGCCTTGGTCCGCAGCCCGTCAGCGGTCCGACCTTCTGGACAACGCCAAGGTTTTTGCTCCGGTGCCCACGTCGCAGCACAGCCTCCCGCAGCCCCACGTTCCGCTCGACCTTCGTGAGGCGGAGTACATTTTCATCCGCCACGACGCCCACCGGGGACCTCTTCAGCCACCCTACGAGGGACCATTCCGCGTCCTGGAAACCGGGGACAAGACCTTTGTCGTGGATGTCGGCGGTAAGCCGGACTGCATTTCCGTGGACCGTCTCAAGCCGGCCCACCTGGATCTGGAGCGACCCGTTGAGTTGGCACAGCCCCCGAGGCGGGGCCGACCTCCGGTTTCCACACCCTCAATCCACCACCGAGCGCTCGAGATCCCTCTGACGAACCCCCCGGTCCCCGTCCCGGAACTGAGGAGCCGTTCGGGCCGTGTGATCCGGCCCCCCCAACGACTGACATTGCCAGGAGTAGTGAATTCTGGGGGGACGTATGTGGTGGAGACAACATAGGGACAATAACACAATGTATAGCCAATGCTGTTATATGTACCTAAACACAATTCACTTTGTGTAGCAATGTTGTGATATGTACATGCTGGGTTGGGTTATTGGTGCAGGATCCCTTTAAGAGCGTCGGGAACGTGATGACGTCATGACGTCGGTTGCGTGATGATGTCATAGCCCCTGCACGGGGCTGAGCCTTCAGGCCTCGTGGAGATTGATTGAAGTAAGACACGTTTTGTTTTTGCTTAATGAAAAGTCTCAGCCTGTTGATTTCTGTCGACTCCAACACTATATACCGTCCCTTTAAGAGGATTTATCTATTCGGTGAGGCACAAGATTTGTTCCCCCTCAACTCTTGCTACTGAATGCCCCTGATTTTTCTTTTGGCCCCAGCAGCCCCGCTGAAGTGAGAATCCGCCATCTGCGATTGTCAGCAGGCCTTGGGCTAGGCAGGTCATCGCAGCCCAACCAGAACCTGTTCAAACACCTGCAGCTTCCAGCAAAGGCCACTGGGGGGCAGGCAGGAGCTAGAGTGCAGGCAGGTTCCTTCCTCCTGCCTCGCCCCAGGAGCTCAGGGTCGGGATCACCATCTCAAGCAGAGATCAGATAACTCCGCACAGACTGGGGGGATCGAACCTGGGGTGGGGCAGGGGGACCCTCTGGTTTGTGGTGCATTTACCCACTGGACCATCAGGGGAGCTAAAGATGTGGTTTGAACACATCACTTTAAGGGGTGCTCCACGACACTGCTGTCCTGTGCAAGGAACAAAATGAAATCTCCTGTTTGTCTGGAAAACTCTCTGTCTTCTGCAGATGATGGATGTGGAAATGGACCTAAGGGAAATCACCTGGGAATGTTCACCATTCAAACAATGATTTCACTGAAGACTTTATTCATCAATGTAAAATTGTAATATTAATAGACGTTTAGCATCTGCTGATAGCTGACTAGAAGGAGTTCGGCAATTCAAGGGAACATTATCACTCGGTGTAGCAGTTGGAAATTTCGGCAGGTTCCCCACCTAGTGTCGCGCTCAGTGACTGCCTGAACGGTCCCATTGAGGTTGGATGCTCAGTGATGAGAGTGGCCCTTACTCGAGAGGGGACAGGTGTCAACCGTGGCTTAGTGGGTAACACACCTGCCTCTGGGTCAGAAGGTTGTGGGTTCAAGTCCCACTCCAGAGACTTGAGCCCATAATCCAGGCTGACACTCCAGTGCAATACTGAGGGCGTGCTGCACTGTCAGAGGTGCTGTCCTTTGGATGAGTCGTTAAACCAAGGCCCTGTCTGCTCTCTCAGGTGGACATAGAAGATCCCACAGCACTATTTCAAAGAAGAGCAGGGGAATTCTCCCCGGTGTCCTGGCCAATACTTATCCCTCAAAAAACATAACTAAAACAGATGATCTGGTCATTATCACATTGCTGTTTGTGGGAGCTTGCTGTGCGCAAATTGGCTGCCACATTACAACAGTGACTGCTCTTCAAAAGTACTTCATTGGCTGTAAAGTGCTTTGGGACATCCAGAGGCTGTGAAAGGCGCTATATAAATGTACGTCTCTCTTTTTCCACACCTCAACACAGAGCAGGAATTGGAACTTGGGGACCTGCTTGTTCGGTCTGGCACAGTAACTCACTGACCTCTCTGAGGAACACAATACATTTAAATTTGGTTTCCAGCATTATGCCAGGTTCCTTTTAATAGACTGAACTTCATTTCTACACTACCAGTGTGTCTAGGATTCTCTACCAGCCAGAAACAATGGTGGGACCCGCCCTTAAAGGGGGTACCGCTACCACAGTGCCCACATTTCACCCCACCATCGGGGTGGTAGGTTTGTCCACTGTGACACACCCTATCAGAGAGCATTTATTTTATTCCCCTTTATGTACAATCACTGCACACACCTGCAAACCACTGATGACACTGCCCCTTTAATTCATTTATTATTGACTACATTCAATTATAAATTCTGCACAAGTGATTTTTTCCCCAAATGAATTCCTCCCCTCCCCCACCGTACAGTTGTCAAATAATACAAATGAAAGCAGAGAAGCATACGGACTGTCTCAGAGTCCGCAGTGTTTGAGTGAATGCAGGAATTGTAATTCTGTAAACTGGTTTTCTGCCCTTTAAATCTGCTTACAGTGCTAAGAAAAAATTAAGGAACTGCGCATGAAAGAAGCAGCACCCTCCCCCCAAATCAGGATAATATCAGGCCTGGATCAGTGAAGGGTTATTGGGCAAAACCCGCGGGCATACTGCACGCAATAATTACTGCATTATAATAAACAGTTGTAGGAATTAACGAATTCCTACGAATAACGGAGATCGACACAAGAGAACAATCAAACAGGTCTTCTTTGGGGGCCGTGCGAAGGCCCAACAGGACCCACGGTAGCTTGTCTACCCGTCCAGCGTCCTGGAGGCTGGCTCTCAGGGCGGCCTTCATTGACCGGTGGAAGCGTTCACAGAGGCCATTCGTCTGTGGGTGGTAGGCTGTGGTGCGGTGTAATTTGACACCGAGTTCTTGGGCCACTGCATTCCAGAGTTCGGAGGAAAACTGCGGTCTCCTGTCTGACGAAATATCGGCGGGTACTCCGAAACGGGCGATCCAGGAGGAAATGAACGCCCTGGCCACGTCCGCCGAAGTAGTGGATGACAGGGGGACCGCCTCCGGCCATCTGGTGGTGCGGTCAACCATGGTCAGGATGTGTGAAAAACCATGGGAGGGTGGGAGTGGTCCTACCAGGTCCACGTTGACGTGGTCAAAACGTCGCTCCGGAACTGTGAAGGCGGCCAACGGAGCTTTGATGTGGCGCTGTACCTTGGCCTTTTGGCAGACCACGCAGGTGTTGGCCCAGTCGCGGACATCTTTATGCATGCCATGCCATACAAATTTTGCTGACATCAGTTTCTGAGAGGCCTTCATTCCAGGGTGTGACAACCCATGTATGGCGTCGAACACTTTGCGGCGCCAGACGACCGGCACGACAGGGCGAGGATCCTGCACGGAGACGTCACACAACAGCGTGGTACCTGCCGAATGGAACTTGACGTCGGCCAACTGGAGGCCAGTGATGGCCGTTCGGTAAACTTGGACTTCCGGGTCTGAGGCTTGGTCCGCTGCCATGAGGGCGTAGTCGATGCCCAAATGAACCGTATTGACAATCGCGCGGGAGAGGCAGTCTGCCACCAGGTTGTCCTTACCGGCCACGTGTCGTATATCCATGGTGAATTCGGATATGTAGGTCAGTTGACACTGCTGTCGGGCTGACCACGGTTCGGCGGTCTTGGACATTGCAAAGGTCAGCGGCTTATGGTCCACTAAAGCGGTGAAAGGACGTCCTTCCAGAAGGAACCGAAAATGGCGGATGGCCAGAAAAAGGGCGAGCAACTCCCGGTCGAACGTGCTGTATGATCTCTCGTTCTGCCGTAGTTGACGGCTGAAGAATGCCAACGGCTGCCACGTCCCGTTCACCCACTGCTGTTGCATGGCACCGACTGTGTAGTCCGACATGTCGGTGGTGAGGGCGATGGTGGCTCCTGGCAGCGGGTGCGCCAGCATAGTCGCATTGGCTAAGGTGCTTTTGGTGTCGGCGAATGCTCGGGCCATGTCATCCGTCCAGTCTACCGGGTTCTTGCCAGTCTTGCCCTTGAGGGCCTCGTACAGGGGCTGCATGAGTAGTGCCGCCTTAGGCACGAAACGGTGGTAAAAGTTTACCATGCCTAGGAATTCCTGCAGGGCCTTTATGTTCTGCGGGCGTGGAAAGGATGTCACCGCCTCTACCGTCGAAGGTAAAGGAACCGCTCCCTCTGAGGTGATGCGATGCCCCAGGAAGTCAATTTGGTGCAGGCCAAACTGACACTTGGCCGGGTTGATAATCAGGCCGTGTTGGCTGAGGCGTCGAAAAAGGGTGCGTAGGTGACAGGTATGTTCTTCCTTGGTAGGACTGACAATTAGAATATCGTCCAGGTAGACGAAGAGGAACTTGAGGTCCTGCAGCACGGAGTCCATCAGGCGGTGGAAAGCCTGGGCGGCGTTCTTTAACCCAAACGGCATCCGTAAAAACTCGAAGAGGCCGAATGGGGTGATGACTGTGGTCTTCTGGACGTCTTGTGGATGAACTGGGACCTGGTGGTAGCCCCAGACGAGGTCGACTTTTGAGAACACGGTGTTCCCTGCCAAATGGGCAGAGAAATCCTGGATATGGGGGATCGGGTACCGATCAGGAGTGGTGGCGTCATTTAGTCGTCGATAGTCGCCGCATGGCCGCCATCCGCCGCCAGGCTTCGGGACGATATGGAGGGGTGAAGACCAGGGACTATTCGACCGGCGAATAATCCCTAACCGTTCCATGGTTGCGAACTCCGCCTTTGTGACCGCCAGCTTGCCAGGTTCTAGGCGCCGGGCCCGCGCGTAGACGGGGGGGGGCCGTTGGTGGTGATGGGGTGTTCCACACCATGTTTCGTGGCTGTGGAGGAGAACGTGGGTCTTGTCAGGTCGGGGAATTTGCTGAGCAGGCGAGCAAACTCATCAGGAGTCGGGAATGCACAGGAGACGGTGCGTGACGTAGTGTTACTGCGGTAACACGGAAGAGAATTAAAAGTTGCTGCGTTGATCAGCCGCCGGTTCCTAACGTCAATCAGGAGGCTGCTGGCACACAGGAAATCCGCGCCGAGGAGGGGCTGGGAAACGTTGGCCGTAACAAACTCCCAGTGAAACGTTGCCCCCCGAGGCACAACTCCAATCGCCGTCTGCCGAAGGTCCGAATTGTTCCGCCATTGGCCGCTTCAAGGGCGGGGCCATGATTCCCCGTCTGCACATCGAGGGCGGACGCGGGTAAAATGCTGCACTGCGCTCCGGTGTCGCACAGAAAACGATGACCGGAGAGAGTATCAGTGATGAAGAGCAATTTTCCCGCGTTGCCAATCGTCATCGCGGCCGCGGGGTTCCCGTTAGACCCGTTCCTCGGTGGTCGCAGTGTCAGTCGTTGTTTTTTGGGGGGAAAACTGCAGGGAGGGCGGCAACGCTTCACTTTCGCGCCGAACTGCGCGTGGTAGAAATACAGCCCAGCAGGCAGACGAGCTGGGGCGGTGTCTGCGGGGGATGGGTGCCTCGTGGCAGCGCAGTACTCCCGAGTTACAGCGAAAATTTTGTCAGCCTCCGCAGCGAGTGTTGCGCAGTCTTCAGTTTCAGATCTGGCCATGGCAGCTTGTACCTGTTCAGGCAGTTGGCTGAGGAAAATCTCGCGGAATAGGAAACATTCCCGTTCTGAGCCCAGGAGTGTGAGCATTTGGCTCATCAACTCTGAAGGCTTGGAGTCCCCGAGCCCAGGCATAGCGAGTAATCGACGGGCGTGCTCCGATTTTGTGAGCCCGAAAACCTGCAGTAACCGCGCTTTGGGGGTTTTCGAGGAGGCTGACGATCCGAGAGGCGGTAGAGCTGTCGAGTGCGGAGACCACGTAAAGATACTTGGTCTGATCCACATCGATGTTCCTCAGGGCGAACTGGGCCTCGACCTGAATAAACCACGAGGGCACTTGCTGCTCCCAGAACTACGGTAGCTTTAGCGAAACGGCGTTTGTTTCCATGCTGTGCTCTTCTTTTGTGAAAACGTTCACAAAAACGGGGTCACCAATGTAGGAATTAACGAATTCCTACAAATAACAGAGAACAATCAAACAGGTCTTTACTCAAAGGAGATGCCACGAGGACTGACTGGGCAGTCCCGTAGTTTGCGACGTGACATCATCGCGTTTGCCCGCGCTCTTAAAGGGGCCATGCCCCGTACATGCAAACTCTATAAACAAAACACAGTAATGCCTAACACAATGGTACAGGTTTAGGCTGGTGTTAGAACATCATTAAAGAGAATTATATACAGTTAGCCAGAGTCATTCAATGGTTCTGCCACACAGTGATATAAATTCATGGTGGCACTAACTGTGTGGAGTTCAGGAACCAGGAAAACTCAAGACACTCTGCTGAGATTACACACAAAAGGCCTGTCTTCTTTTCTATGGCATGATCTCAAATTCTACATCTAATTAAATTACTGAACAGAAGTAATGAGAATGAAATGAGCATAAACTCCTGTCTTTTTCCGAGCTGCCCGACACCCGATTCTGCTTCACTGTTAACTGTTCTCTTTCTTTCCTTAACTGCCACACGCAGCTGTCAAAACATCAACGTTAAAATGCTGTTCAATCAATCCGACTTCTTCTGTAGGCACCGTAGTTAAACCTCAATCCAGACTCTGGACTTTAACCTTTAATAAAAAACAAAATGAGAAAAAAACAAAATAAGAATTCTCCATCCCCCACTGAAAAATACGGTGGTAAACTTTACTTCCTCGTTAACTCTATTCATGCCGGGTTTAAATCAAGCAGTATATGTTTGTGTGAAGATGCTCAATTCTGTCTCAACTCTTTCCCCCACTTAAAAAGAATCACCAAATTTCTGCTTTCCTCCTGTCCTCATCTTAAGTATTTGACTCTTTGCTGAGATACAGTTCCACAGGCACTGCTCACTCTTTGATACCTTGTCCAAGTGGTCATTTTTTGTGTGCGAGTCTTGACAACGAGTGTCAGCAGGCTACTTGTTTTTATTTATTCCTGGGATGTGGGCATTGCTGGCAAGGCCAGCATTTATTGCCAATCCCTAATTGCCCTTGAGAAGGTGGTGGTGAGCCACCTTCTTGAACTGCTGCAGTCCGTGTGGTGATGGTACTCCCACAGTGCTGTTACGGAGGGAGTTCCAGGAATTTGACCCAGCAACAATGAAGGAACGGCATATATTTCCAAGTCAGGATGGTGTGTGACTTGGAGGGGAACTTGGAGGTGGCAGTGTTCCCATGTGCCTGCTGCCCTTGTCCTTCTAGGTGGAAGAGGTCGCAGGTTTGGTAGGTGCTGCCGAAGAAGCTTTGGTGAGTTGCTACAGTGCATCTTGTAGATGGTACACACGGCAGCCACGGTACACCGGTGGTGGAGGGAGTGAATGTTTAAGGTGGTGGATGGGGTGCCACACAAGCGGGCTGCTTTGTCTTAGATGGTGTTGAACATTAATGTTGTTGGAACTGCACTCATTCAGGCACGATCACACTCCTGACTTGTGTCTTGTGGGTGGTGGAAAGGCTTTGGGGAGTCAGGAGGTGATTCACTCGCCACAGAATACCCAGCCTCTGACCTGCTCTTGTAGTCACAGTATTTATGTGGCTGGTCCAGTTAAGTTTCTGGTCAACGGCGGCCCCCAAGTTATTGATGGTAGGGGATTCAATAATGGTAATGCCATTCAATGCCAAGGGGAGGTGGTTAGACTCTCTCTTGTTGGCTGTAGAGAGCATCAGAGCTGAGTCTGAACCTGTCCTCACATGTATATTTTCAGTAGGGATCACTGGACGGCCATCAGGAGTGAGAATGCTGGCAGCCACAGAGGGACTGTGGCCAATTGTAGTACGCCAACACCACCTAAACTGAAGGTCAGCTAAGCACAGCATGTACGAAGGAATAAACACGGAACCTTCCTAATCTGTAAGGCTTAGATACTGGCTGGGTGAACCACCAGTGCAGACTGGGGAGTTCCTGCATGATTAACTCATGTGCTGTGTTCCTACACATTACAAGGTACATATATCACAATCTGAGCTGCTCCAATGACCCTTTCACTCTTCATATCATGCTGCCTACGACATAAAGGTGCCACTTCATATTATGAGTCTACATTCTGAGAAGTCAATATTCAATTGCACATTTTATATCAGAATTAAACATACTGGGCCTGAAGTTCCATGGGAGTTCTCCCAGTCTCCCACTGTAACTCTGGCAACAGATCGGCAGGGAAACAGTAGTTTATCTCGCAGGGTCCCGCTGGAGTTATGACAGGAGATCCAGGAGAAGCCCCACTGAATTTCAGGACCACTGCTCGCTCTTTATACTCAAGGCAGGTGCGGGAAACATGTTGGTACAATGTTTATGTTGCCTGTGGGTTATTGTGTTGGGTTTGCCTATTGACTAAGTTTCATTGGATGCCCATTCTATCGTGCCAATGCCCAATTCAGCCGCCAACTGGGTACTGTAAAAAGGAGTCAACCAATCCAAATTGTCGGCATAAAGGTTGCTGCAGTTCTGAGTTTCCGCCACAATGGCAGTAGCTACATCACATTTACAGAGCATGCTAGAGATACCTAGGGACAGATGACATTGCCAACTCAGCCTGTTCACCACTGTGACTCCTTGAAGCAAATATTGCCCCCCCCCGCAGAGCCTTTGGAATTTGAATAACTGCCTGGGTTCAGAGCCCTGGTTGGCAGTACTGTTCTAAAGGCGGCTTGCTTGGATGCCAACTTATTGTGTGAAGAAAAAATAGCTGTTTGCTAGCTGGTTCCTGAAGAGCCATCTGGGACCAACAGAACAATAATCACACCATCCACCTTACAGTGAAAGTGCATGTGAAAACATAGCTTCCTACTCCTGAATATCTTTGCTTGTGATTTTCGAGGGCAGACAAGAACCTATAAGCACCTTACAAAGCCTGTGCCAAGGATTTTTGAAAGTAAAATCCCATGTGATTCAAGGCAAAGTGGTAAGTTGGATTCAAAATTGGCTCAGAGGCAGGAAACAAAGGATAATGGTCGAAGGGTATTTTTGTGACTGGAAGGCTGTTTCCAGTGGGGCAGGGCTCAGTACTGGGTCCTTTGCTTTTTGTGGTACACATCATGATTTGGACTTGAATGTAGGGGGTATGATTAAGAAATTTGCAGACGATATAAAAATTGTCCGTGTGGTTGGTAATGAAGAAGGAAGCTGCAGACTACAGGAATATATCAATGGACTGGTCAGGTGGGCAGAACAGTGGCAAATGGAATTCAATCCGGAGAACTGTGAGGTTGTGGCGGAGCCACCAAAGGACTCAGAGCGGTTGTACATAATTCCTTTAACAGCAATATAGTTACTGTCTGTGCCTGTACCTTTAATTACACTGTTTGAGTGTACAATGCCCAGTTACCTTTACAGCACGGTTTCAACGTGATGACGTCATGCCGTTAGTCACGTGATGCCCCAATGGCGGGAAGAACGTGATGACGTCAAGACGTCAGTCTTCTGACCAGAGGATCAGTCCTCGTGGAGCCCTCAAGGAGAGTAGACCTGTTATTGATGTGTTCTAGCAGTTTCCAGTTTAAACTTGTTTGGTTTCATTAAAGTTCATTATTTTAATTGCCTGAGTCGAACTCAGTCTTTTTGATAGGAACCTCCGTTCCTACATTGGTGACCCCGACTTCTACGAACGATTTTCGTGGAAGATTCGACATGGACACGAACGCCGTCACGCTGAAACTGCCACAGTTCTGGGAGCAACAACCAGACGCCTGGTTCATCCAGGCTGAAGCCCAGTTCGCCATTCGTAACATAATCGCGGATCAGACCCGTTATTGGCCCAGAAATTCCAGAACGGGGCTTGCAGCGCGTGCAAGCCCCGTATTTACACATACCCCGCGCTACTGCCGATCAGCTCCAGGGACGCCTGGAATTGGTGTTTCCAGAAGAAGAATCCCGGGCAGCGTATGACGTCACGCCGCCCAGGAGTGCAGCCAGCGCGAAGCCAGGAGCGTGCAGTGCAAGTGAGACACGCCCCTTGAGGTCTCAGTTTCACTGGACACGCCCCCAATGTTTCTGTCAAGCTGCTAACCATTTTTACATGCAAAGCAGCAGTTTAAATAGGTTTTTGGAAGTTTTTTGAAGATTTTGGTAACTTTTATAAACTTTTTAAAATGTTTACATTATTTTGAGTAATCTGAAGTAGTTTTAAACAGAATTAAAGCAATTTAAAGACTTTTAAAAGCCCTAAAAGAATTTTTTAAATTCCATTTATTTATTTAGCAATGTCGTCGTCATACGTGTCTTCACACTGTTCCCTTTGGGGAACTGTATGAAGTGGTGGAAGGATTTATGGCCATGATTAACGCTCATTCCGTGACCGTAACCATCTTTGAACCAGGCATTAGGGCGGTTAGTCCTATGGCGGGAGGGTTTTACGGGCTCCCACAAGCTATACAAGGAGGGGGGGCCACCCACACCCACGGACGCAAATATCCCACTGGATGTCAACCCAGAATTTAGAGCCGGAGCTCCGACTCCACTTGCCGGGACTGTCTGGAGCGGGGTTCGAAACCCTACCCTGATCTGGCCCAGCGGCGGGGATCCTACCGCTATGACAAAGGCCCAATCCGATTAGCAACGTGAAATGGCAGCATAGGGCTCCAGTCACGGGGAGGGAAAAGGCGCAGGAAACGTATGGGTGTCACCTTTTGTGCGGAGTGGGCCTTTTGCGTAGCAGTAAGCATCCCCGCCGCTGGGCCAGAAGGAGTAGGGTTTTGAACCCCACTCCAGACAGTCCCGGCAAGTGGAGTCGGAGTTCCAACTTTAAATTCTGGGTGGACATCCAGCGGGATACTTGCGTCCGTGGGTGTTGGTGGCCCCCCCCCCCTCAGATGGGTTGTGGGAGCCCGTAAAACCCTCCCGCCATAGGACTAACCACCCTAATGGCTGGTTCAAAGATGGTTACGGTCACGGAATGAGCGTTAATCACGGCCATAAATCCTTCCACCACTTCATACAGTTCCCCAAAGGGAACAGTGTGAGGATACGTATGATGATGACCTCTTGCGCAATGCACCTCCTTGGACCCTCAGTCGCAGATGCGAGGGGGCAAGTCGTGCAATTGTTAAATTTTTCATTTTATTGACGTGTAAAATGTTGGCCCAGTAATTCCCTTCCAAATGCGCGAGTACGGTCGGGGTACTTACGCATCTGGCTGGATGAAATGCCGGTTTTCAGCATGCACAGTGCATGTGGGGAAAACCGGCATTTCCTGTCCTCTGAACGAAGGGGTTCAGAGGCAGAACGCGTGCGACTGCACAGGCAGCGCGTGCGCAGTATAATTCGCCGCTTTCATTAATGCTTTCAGTGAGGTCAAGTCATTACAAGTTACACATGAAAAAAGCATGGGTACAGTTGCTCCAGAGGCTGCGGAGGAAGATATTTATTATCGTGGAGCTTCTGAAAGTATGTATGTCTGTATATATTCCTTTGCATGTTATGTATATATTCCTTTACTTATGTGTATGAATGTATTATTTAATTATGACTTTCAGAGAAAGTAACTTATTGGAAAATCATAATTAAAAACATACATTCATACACATTAGTAAAGGAATATAAAACATACATACATATACGTAAAGGAATATATGTGGACATACATACATAACTCATTCTCACATTCCATTCACACAGCCACAATTGCTCCTTTTACCTACCGTTCTGAAAACCCTTTTAAAAAAAAAAAATTTTAACTTTAAAACTTACTTAAAATTTCTTAAAATAACTTCCCTCCCTTTCCCAAACAAAAATATTGCATTTCAGAAGCTCCACGATAAAATGTTTCTTCCTCCGCAGCCAATGAACCACTTTACACTTGCTTTTTTCAAGTGTAAATTCTGAGGACTTACCCTCACGGATTTCATGAATGAAATCTACGAAGTTCACTGCGCAAGCGCTGCCTGTGCAGTCACACGCGCTCGAGGTCTGGAAATGCCGGCGTTCCCCGCATGCGCTGTTCATGCTGAATGCCGGCATTTCCAACGGCCAGATGCGTGAGTACCCCGAGCGCACTCACGCCTTTGGCCGTGAATTTCTGGCCCATTATTATGTGGTCTCCGCCCTCGACAGCGCAACTGAACCACGGATCATCAGCCTCCTCGGTAGTCCTCCTACTGACAGCAAGTATGATGCAATTAAGGCGCGGTTGCTTCAGGTTTTCGGGCTATCAAAGTCGGAGCGTGCTCACCGGCTCATCACGCTGCCCGGCCTCAGGGACTCCAAACCGTCTGAGCTCATGAGCCAAATGCTCATGCGCTTGGGTGCTGAACCGGAATGTTTCCTCTTCCGGGAGCTTTTCCTCTATCAACTGCCTGAACAGGTTCAGGTTACCCTAGCCAGATCCGACATTACAGACTGCGCCAAGCTTGCGGCCGAAGCCGATAAGATTTTCACGGTTACCCAGCAGTGCTGCGCGGCCACGAGGCGCCCACCCCCCACAGACGCAGCCCCGGCTTCTCCTATAGCGGGCTGGTGCTCCTACCACACCCGTTTTGGCGCGAAAGCACGATGCTGCCGTTGCCCCTGCAGTTTTTCACCCCAAAAAAAAAAAAAAGGCGCAGGCGGCGTCCCTGGCGATGGATGACCAAGTCTAACGGGCGTTCCGCGGCGGCGATGGCCGTCGGTTCTATGGGGAAACTCCTCTATATCACCGATTCCCTCTTGGTCCGCCATTTCCTTTGTGACACCGGGGCGCAGTGTAGCATTCTACCTGCATCGAAGCTTGACATGCAGACTGGGAACGTCGGTTTTTCCCTCGTAGCGGCTAATGGCGCAGCTATTTGAACATTCCGAAAGCGGCGGGTTGAAGTCTGTTTCGGCGGTCAGCGCTTCTTTTGGGAATTCGTCACGGCCACAGTCTCACAGGCTATCCTAGGGGCGGATTTTCTGTGTGCCAACAGCCTACTAGTCGCTGTCCGGCACCGCCGGCTGATCAACGCGGCCACCTTCCACTCGATTCCGTGCTTCCACGGTACCTCCGTGGCGAGCTCCATTGCCTGTGCTTTCCCTCCTCCAGATGACTTCACGCGGCTCCTCGGGGAGTTTCCGGAGCTGACGAGGCCCACCTTCTCCTCTTCGGCGACGAAACATGGTGTTGAACATCACATCACCACTACTGGCTCCCCGGCTTATGCGCGGGCTAGAAGGCTCGAACCCGGCAAGCTCGCAGCTGCGAAGGCGGAGTTCAACACGATGGAGCGGCTTGGGATCATTCGGCGATCCAAGAGTCCCTGGTCCTCGCCTCTCCACATTGTGCCGAAACCAGGCGGTGGCTGGCGGCCATGCGGTGACTACCGACGCCTCAACGACGCCACCACTCCTGATCGGTACCCGATCCCGCATATCCAGGACTTCTCGGCCCACTTGGCGGGAAATTCTATCTTCTCTAAAGTCGACCTCGTCCGTGGATATCACCAGGTTCCAGTGCACCCACAAGGCGTCCCGAAAACCGCAGTCATCACCCCTTTTGGCCTCTTTGAGTTCCTGCGGATGCCGTTTGGCTTAAAGAACGCAGCACAGGCGTTCCAGCGTTTAATGGACTCTGTTCTTCGAGACCAGCATTTCATTTTCATCTATCTTGATGACATACTCATCACCAGTGCCAGCAAGGAGCAGCATATCTCCCATTTGCGTTCCCTCTTTACGCGCCTCAGCCAACACGGTTTAATCATCAACCCGGCCAAGTGCCAGTTCGGCCTGCAACAAATCGACATCCTGGGACATCGCATAACATCGGACGGCACCGTCCCTTTGTCGATGAAGGTTGAAGCGGTTACTTCTTTCCCGCGGCCGTCGACAGTCAAGGCCTTGCAGGAGTTCCTGGGGATGGTCAACTTCTACCACCGTTTTGTCCCCAAGGCGGCTCAACTCATGCAACCTTTGTTCGGGGCCCTCAAGGGCAAGTCCGGTAAAGATCCAATCAGCTGGACAGCTGAAATGGTCCAGGCATTTGGCGACACCAAGAACGCTTTGGCCAACGCAACCATGCTGGCACACCCACTTCCAGGTGCCACCATCGCCCTTACCACCGACGCGTCAGACTACGCCATCGGTGCAGTGCAAGAACAGTGGGTCAACGGCACATGGCAACCGCTGGCGTTTTTCAGCCGTCAATTACGAAAGAATGAAAAAAAGTACAGCACCTTCGATAGGGAGCTACTGGCCCTTTTATTCGCCATTTCCGGTTTTTATTGGAGGGGCGCCACTTCACGGCTTTTGTCGACCACAAACCCCTTACGTTCGCCATGGCCAAGACCGCCGAACCATGGTCCGCTCGTCAACAACGTCACTTGACGTTCATTTCCGAATTTACCACGGACATTCAACATGTGTCTGGTAAGGACAACCTGGTGGCGGATTGCCTCTCCCGTGCGACGGTCCACGCGGTGCACCTGGGAATCGACTATGCCCTCATGGCGGCAGATCAGGTTTCAGACTCGGCGGTCCAATCATATAGAACCATTCCCTCTAGCTTCCAAGCGACCAACGTCATCTTCCAGGCCGCAGGTGCCACGCTCCTTTGCGACATTTCCATGGGAGTTCCTCGACCTACCGTGCCAGTCGCATGGCGTCGAAAGGTTTTTGATGCCATACACGGGTTGTCGCACCCGGGGATGAAGGCTTCGCAATGGCTTATGTCGGCCATGTTCATTTGGAAAGGTATGCACATCGATGTCCGTGACTGGGCTAATACCTGCGTCGTATGCCAGAAGGCCAAAGTCCAGCGTCATGTCAAGGCTCCAGTGGCTGCGTTCACTGTTCCGGAGCGTCGTTTCGACCACGTGCATGTGGACCTCGTGGAGCCGCTTCCACCTTCTCAGGGTTATACTCATCTCCTCACCATAGTGGACCGCACCACTAGGTGGCCAGAGGCAATTCCTTTGGTTTCCACCACATCGCTAGAGCTTTCATCTCCTGTTGGGTTGCCCATTTCGGGGTACCGGCGGACATCTCTTCTGACCGCGGGCCACAATTTTCCTCCGATCTTTGGAACGCTGTGGCTCAGGGGCTCGGTACCAAACTTCATCGCACCACCGCCTATCATCCGCAGGCAAACGGCCTTTGCAAGCGATTCCACAGGTCGCTTAAAGCCCCTCTTTGGGCCAGTCTTCAAGGCGCAGGATGGGTAGACAGACTTCCATGGGTCCTCCCGGCAACTCGTTCGCCACCAAGAAGCAGCCAGATGCTTTGCTCCGATACCTACATCCAATCGCGGTTTGCAGACCTCGTACATGCCACCGGGACTGAAGAATGCGGAGTATGTTTTCATCCACCACGACACTCACCGGGATCCGCTCAAGCCCCCTTACACTGGTCCTTTCCGCGTCATCGAACCAGGAGACAAATCCTTTTCGGTCGGCATCGGAGGGAAGCCGGATCACATCTCAGTGGACCGCTTGAAGCCGGCTCACCTGGACCTGGACCACCCTGTCGTAGTTGCTCAACCACCCAAATGTTGCCGACTGCCCGTTGCCGCCGCACCAGATCAGCCAAAGCCGCCTGCCAACTCCACCGCGCTCGCCGCGCCTGCTCAGCCGCAACCGACTGCCAACTCGACCACCGTTCGTCAACATCCTCTACCAGGGTACCAAAGTCGATCGGACAGGCTCCTCAGGCCTCCTCCTCGCCTCACCTTTTCTGTTAAAGACAATTCTGGGGGGGCGCATGTGGCGGAGCCACCAAAGGACTCAGAGCGGTTGTACATAATTCCTTTAACAGCAATGTAGTTACTGTCTGTGTCTGTACCTTTAATTACACTGTTTGACTGTACAATGTCTAGTTACCTTTACAGCACGGTTTCAACGTGATGACGTCATGCCGTTAGTCACGTGATGCCCCAGTGGCAGGAAGAACGTGATGACGTCATGACGTCAGCCTTCTGACCAGAGGATCAGTCCTCATGGAAACCTCAAGGAGAGTAGACCTGTTATTGATGTGTTCTAGCAGTTTCCAGTTTAAACTCGTTTGGTTTCATTAAAGTTCATTATTGTAATTGCCTGAGTCGAACTCAGTCTTTTTGATAGGAACCTCCGTTCCTACAAGGTAATGCATTTGGGGAGGGCTAAAAAGGCAAGGGAATACACATTAAATGTTAGGACACTGAGAAGTGCACAGGATCAGAGGGACCTTGGAGTGCATGTCCACAGATCCCTGAAGGTAGCAGGACAGTTAGATAAGGTGGTTAAGAATGCATACGGAATACTTGCCTTTATTAGCCGAGGAATAGAATATAAGAGCAGGGAGGTTATGCTTGAACTGTATAAAACACTAGTTAGTCCTCAGCTAGAATACTGCGTGCAGTTCTGGTCACCACATTACAGGAAGGATGTGATTGCACTAGAGGGGGTGCAGCGGAGATTTACAAGGATGTTGCCTGGGCTGGGGAATTTTAGCTATGAGGAAAGATTGGATAGGCTGTGGTTGTTTTCTTTGGAACAGAGGAGGCTGAGGGGAGACCTAATTGAGGTGTATAAAATTATGAGGAGCCTAGATAGAGTGGATAGGAAGGACCTATTTCCCTTAGCAGACAGGCCGATAACCAAAGGGCACAGATTTAAAGTAATTGGTCAGAGGTTTAGAGGGGATTTGAGGGGAAATTTCTTCACCCAGAGGCTGGTGGGGGTCTGGAACTCACTGCCTGAAAGGGTGGTAGAGGCAGAGACCCTCATCACATTTAAAAAGTACTTGGATATGCACTTGACGTACCGTAACCTACAAGGCTACGGACCAAGTGCTGGAAAGTGGGATTAGGGTGGATAGCTCTTTGTCGGCCGGCACGGACAAGATGGGCCGAATGGCCTCCTTCTGTGCTGTAAATTTCTATGATTCTATGAATGTGCCTAATGAGAGCAAAGCTACAACCAGAATAGCCAGCAACTGGGGTCCCCAACTCTGCCACTTTGGGCGGGAGTTTCCAGGAATGGGCGATTGCTCTCCCGAGCGTTGCTGTTGACGACGGGAGAAATGGTCTCTGTTTGTGCATTACACCGGCTGTCATACAAACATAAGAATTAGGAGCAGGAGTAGGCCATTCGGCCCCTCAAGCCTGCTCCGCCATTCAATAAAATCATGGATGATCATCGACCTCAACTCCACTTTCCCGCCTGATCTCCATAGCCCTTGATTCCCCTAGTGTTAAGTCCGTGAATGATTGAGACACGGACTAGCAGGAGAGAAACAAACAGAACTTTACTGGTGAAAGGCATAAACGAATCTAACAAAACAGAGGCTCTCTAGCGCCTTTTATACAGGGGTGGTCACTGCCGGCATTGCAGTCTGAGACCAGTTATTCTCTTAAAGGTACATACACAACAATTCCTCCCCTTTTAGATAAACAGTACATAACATTCATTCAACACTAATGATAACGAATTACAATCACAATTACTGTTGCTAGATACATTGGTTAAGTTTAAGCAATTATAAGTTCAGTCTTTGAGGAGGCTTCCTGATTCTGTCTGGATAACGCCTCTTTGGAGTATCAGGTTCTTCTGGCAATGTTGAGTCGAAATCAATGTCGTTGTTTGGTTCATCTGCTTCCAATATTACCGGTTCTGCGGTAGCTGCAATTGGAACGTCGATTTCATTACCAGGTGTATCAGATCATGGTGTGGAGTTGACGTTTTCCAGTGACTCTAGAATCTGGTCAGCATGGCGTCTTACAATGCTCTCCCCAACGTCCACGGTATACATGAGAGGTCCTTGTCGTGTACAAATCGTTCCTGGCTGCCATTTCTCAGTGCGGTAGTCCCGGGCCAAAACTGGTTGACCTATCTTAAAACTCCTGGTCGGCCTTTCATTCATATTCTGAAACTGCCTGTTCTCCACATCTCTTCGGACGTTTGGCTTAACCAAATCCAAGCGGCATCGTAGCCTTCGATTGAAGAACATCATGGCTGGAGTTTGGTTGGTAACCGCATGTGTCGCATTCCGGTAGGTAAACAAGAAGTTGTCCACCTTGTGTTGTAGGGGTATATCTTCATTACACATTGCCTTGATAGCCTTCTTGAATGTTTGGACAAACAAACCTCTCGGCCAATCCATTAGTGGCTGGATAATATGGGGCAGATGTGTAATGCTTAACACCATTGTTCTTTAAGAACCTCCGGAACTCTTCAGACACAAACTGTGGTCCATTGTCAGAGCAAATTTGTTCAGGCAGCCCATTCCTGGCGAATATGGTTCGTAAAACTGCGATAGTTTTTTCCGTGGTGGTTGAGGACATTTTTATTACCTCTGGCCACTTTGAATGTGCATCCACCGCAATTAAAAACATCGAGTCCATGAATGTACCAGCAAAATCAATGTGCACCCTTTGCCAAGGGGATGACAGCCACTCCCATGGGTGCAGAGGAGATTGTGGTGGGGCGTTTTGGACCTTCTGGCATCCTGCACAGCTCTTGGTCATCTCTTCGATTTCTCTATCGATTCCCGGCCACCACACAAACGCTCTGGCTAAGCTCTTCATTTTTACCCCACCCAGATGACCCTCATGAAGCTCATTGAGCACTCTATCCGTCAACTTAGGTGGAATTACTACTCTGGATCCACACATCAAGGTTCCTCTGCACACTGACAGCTGTTCTCTTCTTGACGAAAATGCTGGCAGCAGTGGTTTGCCATGTGCTGGCCATCCCTTCACCATTAAATCATAGACCCGTGATAGTGTCGGGTCATTCCGTGTTTCCTTTTCTATGTTTGCATTCGTCACAGGGAGACATTCGACTATGGTTGAGTGGAATAACTCCATTGGATCCACTGCAAGGTCTTCTTCTTCCACCGTCGGCAACGGTAGACGTGCCAATCCATCAGCATTTCCATGCTGTCTAGTTCCTCTGTACTCGATGTCATATTGGTGTGCCCCTAGGAAAAGGGACCATCTCTGCAGCCGTTGTGCTGTCATTATCGGTACGCCCTTCTGAGGGTTGAAAATGGAGACAAGAGGTTGATGATCGGTTAGTAGAGTAAATTTTTGACCGTGCAGATAGTGATTGAACTTCTTCACCCCCCACACTAGGCTGAGGGCCTCTCTGTCAATCTGGGCGTAGTTACGCTCAGCAGAAGTTAACGAGCGTGACGCAAAAGCTATCGGCCTCTCCAAACCATTAAGGAATTATTGTGACAGTACCGCCCCAATGCCGTAGGGAGACGCATCACACGCCAGCCTGATTGGCAGTGCTGGGTTGTAGTGAGCCAATACTTCCTTCGAAGTGATTAAGTCCTTACTCTTCTGAAAAGCACGTTTACAATCATCGCTCCATTTCCATGCTACCCCCGTTCGTAGCAGGGCATTCAGTGGATGCAGAATTGTCGACAAATTCGGCAAAAACTTATGATAGTAATTCACCAACCCGAGGAATGACCTCAGTTGCGACACATTTTCAGGCGCTGGGGCCTTAACAACCGCTTCAATTTTGTCAGGGGACTTATGTAACCCCTCTTCATCAATCACGCGGCCACAATACGATAGCTGTTTCTTAAAAAATTTGCACTTGGGGCGGTTGGCTCGCAGCCCATGTTCCCGTAGTCTAGTGAGCACCTGTTCTAGGTTGTTAAGGTGTTCACTGTCATCTTCACCTGTTACAAGGATGTCGTCCAAGTAACACTGAGTCCCCGGAATCCCTTGCAGGACTTGTTCCATCGCTCTTTGCCATATCGCCGGAGCCGATGCTACTCCGAATACCAATCGATGATATTGGTAAAGACCTTTGTGAGTGTTTATCGTGAGATACATCCTAGAGGACTCTTCAACCTCCATCTGCAAATATGCTTGTGCTAGGTCAATTTTTGTAAAACGCTTCCCTCCAGACAGTGAGGCGAAGATGTCTTCTATCCTTGGAAGAGGATATTGTACTGTGTGAAGGACAGGGTTCACCGTCACCTTGAAATCCCCACAGATGCGAATCTTCCTTGGCTCTCCGGACTTATTGCTTAACGTTTTTTTCATGACAGGAACGATGGGTGTCGCCCACTCGCTCCAGTCGACCTTAGACAACACGCCCGCCTTCTCCAGATTCTCCAGCTCTGCCTCGACGGCTGGACGAATTGCATATGGTACCGGTCTCGCTTTGAAAAACTTGGGAACTGCATTCTCTTCTATTTTTAACGAGGCGGTTACGCCTTTAAGCGTGCCCAGTTCTTGTTGAAATAACGCTTTGCCGTTAGCTAAGATTGTTGACAATCGTCCAGGAGTGACGTCTTCATCTTTTTTGCCATCCACCGTCATTGCATGAATGGAATGCCAATCTAAGTTTATCTTCCTGATCCATTCCCGTCCCAATAACGGTGGTCCACCATTTGGCAGTATGTAGAGATACAATTTCCGTATTTTCTTGCCATTGTATTCGACAGGCACCCTTATTTTTCCTCTGGGGTATACTTTTTGCCCCGTATACGTCGTCAAGACGATGGATGTCTCTCTCAAGGGTATGTGTGAAAATAGCCGCTCATAGTCTCGTCGATTCATGACAGTTAGCGCTGATCCTGTATCCAATTCCATTTTAACTTGGGACCCTGCTATCGTGAGGGTGACCCAAATGGTTCGGTGATCCTCTTTTGCGATTACATTGTGAAGTTTGAGACAGCTTAATCTCCTGTTCTCGGATTCACTATCGCTCATCTGGTCTTCGGAACTACTGTCCGTCATCTTTTGTACTTTCTTGTACGGTTCCTTAGTAGCCTTTTTGTTGTCGCTGGTCTTCTTCCCAGACCTACAAACTCGTGCAATGTGTCCAATCTTCCCGCATTGTCTGCATATTTTGTCTTTGGACCAGCAGTACTTCTGGTCATGGTTAGTTCTGCCGCAGCGATAACATTTTGCAAATCCCCGTGTCATTTCGTGGGTGCTGTATTCCTGTGGTTTTTGTTGAATTTCTGCAGCTCCCCTGGCTGCTGCTTCATACGATACTGCCACGCTGAAAGCCTTATCTAGCGTCAGCTCTTTTTCTGCAAGTAACTTCTTCTGTGTTCCTTCACTCAGGAGTCCACAGACAAATTTGTCCCGTAGGGTATCTGCCAGTCCTGCTCCGAACTGGCAGTGCTTTGATAGCTTGCGTAGTTCCGTAAGATACTCCGCATTGCTCTCATCTTTGTGCTGAGTTCTCCTGTGGAATTTAAATCTTTCTGCTATCAACAGCGGTGCAGGGTTTAAGTGCTCCTGTAGAACAGCAACAATTTCGTTAAAACTCTTCGCCTTCGGTTTGGCTGGAGTAATCAGGTCCCGCAATAGGCTGTACGTTCTAGCGCCCATTAAGTTTAACAATACCGATGCCTTTTTCCCCTCCGCTATATCGTTTGCCTCGAAATATACCTCTACTCTTTCCACATACGTGGTCCAGTCCTCTAATGTATTATCAAAAGTAGTGATACAGCCAGTCTTCGGCATCTTGCAAATCTAAAATGGCACCTCCCGCGCTTTGCCTTCTTCTCCGATTTAACAAAATGGCGCCTCCCTCGCTTTTCCTTCTTCCCCGCTGTTGTTAGCGCTGCTTTCCACGGTTTCCTGCGCATTAAATATTAATTCGTTTTCTTTTATTATCTTCCCGTCGTGGAGCGGACCCTCTGGAACACTTCCCTCCCTCTTCTGAGGTCCGAACGCTGCCCAGCTTCGAAACACCGGCCGCGCCCTGTATGCTCCACCCTCTCTCTCTCTCCTTGCTTCCCGACTCACTGCCCGGCCCCGTTGCAGCCCAGGAAGGATCAGAGCACTACCTGCCACCAGCCCGATTAGCTGGGAAACCACGGACCGAGGAACCCAGCCTGGCTCTGGAAAGTCGCTCCTGCAAAGCCTTGAACCCGATGATTGACGGTCGACGCCCGTTCCTCGAGTTTCAATGGACTCTATTTTTTTTTTTCTTCTTCCAACCTTCAACGTCGTCGGAGCTGCTGCTGAGTTGCAGGTAAGTTCTTTCTAACTCGTCGCCAGTGTTAAGTCCGTGAATGATTGAGACACGGACTAGCAGGAGAGGAACAAACAGAACTTTACTGGTGAAAGGCATAAACGAATCTAACAAAACAGAGGCTCTCTAGCGCCTTTTATACAGGGGTGGTCACTGCCGGCATTGCAGTCTGAGACCAGTTATTCTCTTAAATGTACATACACAACACCTAGAGTCCAAAAATCTATCGCTCTCAGTCTTGAATATACTCAATGACTCAGCATCCACAGCCCTCTGGGGCAGAGAATTCCAAAGACACACAATCCTCTGAGTGAAGAAATTCCTCCTCATCTCAGCCTTAAATGGCTGACCCCTTATCCTGAGACTATGCCCCCTAGTTCTAGACTCTCCAGCCAGGGGAAACACCTCTCAGCATCTACCCTGTCAATCCCCTTCAGTATGTTATATGTTTCAATGAGATCATCTCTCATTTTTCTAAACTCCAGAGAGTATAGGCCCAATCTGTTCAATCTCTTCCCATAGGACAACCCTCTCATCCCAGGAATCAATCTACTGAACCTGCAGTGCACCGCCTCCAAGGCAAGTGTATCGTTCCTTAGATAAGGAGACCAAAACTGTGCACAGTACTCCAGGTGTGGTCCCACCAAGGCCCTGTAGAATTGTAGCAAGACTTCCTTACTCTTGTACTCCAACCCCCTAGCAATAAGGGCCAACATGCCATTTGCCTTCTTAATTGCTTGCTGTACCTGCATGCTAACTCTCTGTGTTTCCTGTAAGAGGACACCTAAATCTCTCTGAACACCAACATTTAATAGTTTATCACCATTTAAAAAATATTCTGCTTTTCTATTCTTCCTACCAAATTGAATAACCTCACATTTCCCTACATGATACTCCATCAGCCACCTTACTGCCCACTCACTTAACCTGTCTATATCCCTTTGCAAGCTCTTTGTGTCCTCCTCACAGCTTACTGTTCCACCTAGCTTTGTATCATCAGCAAACTTGGATACATTACACTCGGTCCCTTCATCTAAGTCATTAATATAGATTGTAAATAACTGAGGCCCAAGCACTGATCCTTGCGGCACCCCACTAGTTACAGCCTGCCAACCTGAAAATTACCCGTTTATCCCTACTCTCTGTTTTCTGTCTGTTAACCAATCCTCTATCCATGCTAATACATTACCTCCAGTCCCATGTGCCCTTATGTTGCGTAACAATCTTTTATGTGGCACCTTATCAAATGCCTTTTGGAAATACAAATATACTACCTCCACTGGTTCCCCTTTATCTACCCTGCTAGTTAATCCTCAAAAAACTCTAATAAATTTGTTAAACACGATTTCCCTTTCACAAAACCATGTTGACTCTGCCTAATCATGTTATGATTTTCTAAGTGGCCTGTTACCACTTCCTTAACAATGGATTCCAGCTTTTTCCCAACAACTGATGTAAGGCTAACTGGCCTGTAGTTCTCTTCCCTCCTTTCCTGAATAATGGGGCTACATTTGTTACCTTCCAATCCGCTGGGACCATTCCAGAATCTAGGGAATTTTGGAAGATCAAAACCAATGCATCCACCATCTCTGCAGCCACCTTTTTTAGAACCCTAGGATGTAGGCCATCAGGTCCAGGGGATTTGTCGGCTTTCAGTCCAGTTAGTTTCTCAAGTACTTTTTCTCTACTGATATTAATTACTTTAAGTTCCTCACTCTTATTAGCCCCTTGGTTCCCCACTATTTTGGGTATGCTTTATGTGTCTTCTACTGTGAAGACAGATACAAAATATTTGTTTAAAGTCTCTGCCATTTGCTTATTTCCCCATAATAATTTCACCTGTCATGGCTTGCAGCCAAAGCACGATGACTCAACCCCGCTTTTTGGAATGCTTCATTTCCGGTTGTGAGGGTGACATCGGAGCCAATTAATATCACCTGAAAACTCCAGGAGTCCCGAGAGAGCTACTGGGGGAGGGAGAGAAACACTAACTGAGGGAGGGAGAGAGATAGAAACACTGACTGGGGGAGAGAGAGAAACACAGACTGGGGGAGAGAGAGAGAGAAACACAAACTGAGGGAGAGAGATAGAGAGAAACACAGCCTGGGGGAGAGAGAGAGAAACACGAACTGAGGGAGGTAGAGAGAAACACAAACTGGGGGGAGAGAGAGAAATACAAACGGGGGAGAGGGAGAGAAACACAAACTGGGGGAGGGAGAGAGAGAAACACAAACTGGGGGAGGGAGAGAAAAACACAAACTGGAGGAGGGAGAGAGAGAAACACAAACTGAGGGAGAGAGAGAGAAACACAAACTGGAGGAGGGAGAGAAACACAAACTGAGGGAGAGAGAGAGAAACACAAACTGAGGGAGAGAGAGAGAAACACAAACTGGGGGAGAGAGAGAGAAACACAAACTGGAGGAGAGAGAGAGAAACACAAACTGGAGGAGAGAGAGAAACACAAACTGGAGGAGAGAGAGAGAAACACAAACTGGAGGAGAGAGAGAGAGAAACACAAACTGAGGGAGAGAGAGAAACACAAACTGGGGGAGGGAGAGAAACACAAACTGGGGGAGGGAGAGAGAGAAACACAAACTGGGGGAGAGAGAGAGAGAAACACAAACTGGAGGAGAGAGAGAGAGAAACACAAACTGGGGGAGGGAGAGAGAAACACAAACTGGGGGAGAGAGAAACACAAACTGAGGGAGAGAGAGAGAAACACAAACTGGGGGGGAGAGAGAGAGAAACACAAACTGGAGGAGAGAGAGAGAGAAACACAAACTGGGGGAGAGACAGAAACACAAACTGGGGGGGAGAGAGAGAAACACAAACTGGGGGAGGGAGAGAGAGAAATTGGGGAGAGAGAGAGAGAAACACAAACTGAGGGAGAGAGAGAGAAACACAAACTGAGGGAGGGAGAGAGAGAGAGAAATTGGGGAGGGAGAGAGAGAAACACAAACTGGGCGAGAGAGAGAGAGAAACACAAACTGGAGGAGAGAGAGAGAGAAACACAAACTGGGGGAGAGAGAGAAACACAAACTGGGGGAGAGAGAGAGAAACACAAACTGGAGGAGAGAGAGAGAGAAACACAAACTGGGGGAGGGAGAGAGAGAGAAATTGGGGAGAGAGAGAGAGAAACACAAACTGGGGGGGAGAGAGAGAAACACAAACTGGGGGAGGTAGAGAGAGGAACACAAACTGAGGGAGAGAGAGAGAAACACAAACTGGGGGAGGGAGAGAGAGAAACACAAACTGGGGGGGAGAGAGAGAAACACAAACTGGGGGGAGAGAGAGAAACACAAACTGGGGGAGGGAGAGAGAGGAACACAAACTGGGGGAGGGAGAGAGAAACACAAACTGGGGGAGAGAGAGAGAGAAACACAAACTGGAGGAGAGAGAGAGAAACACAAACTGAGAGAGAGAGAGAGAAACACAAACTGGGGGAGGGAGAGAGAGAGAAATTGGGGAGAGAGAGAGAGAAACACTAACTGGGGAGAGAGAGAAACGCAAACTGGGGGAGGGAGAGAGAGAAACACAAACTGAGGGAGAGAGAGAGAAACACAAACTGGGGGAGAGAGAGATACACAAACTGGGGGGAGAGAGAGAAACACAAACTGGGGGAGGGAGAGAGCAGAACACAAACTGGGGGAGAGAGAGCGAAACACAAACGGGGGGAGAGAGAGAGAGAAACACAAACTGGAGGAGACAGAGAGAGAAACACAAACTGGAGGAGAGAGAGAGAGAAACACAAACTGGGGGAGAGAGAGAAACACAAACTGAGGGAGAGAGAGAGAAACACAAACTGGGGGAGAGAGAGAAACACAAACTGGGGGGAGAGAGAAACACAAACTGGGGGAGGGAGAGAAACACAAACTGGGGGAGAGAGAGAGAGAAACACAAACTGGAGGAGAGAGAGAGAGAAACACAAACTGGGGGAGAGAGAGAAACACAAACTGGGGGAGGGAGAGAGAGAAACACAAACTGGAGGAGAGAGCGAGAGAAACACAAACTGGGGAGAGAGAGAAACAAAAACTGGGGGAGAGAGAGAGAGAAACACAAACTGGGGGGAGAGAGAAACACAAACTGGGGGAGGGAGAGAGAGAGAAATTGGGGAGAGAGAAACACAAACTGGGGGGGAGAGAGAGAAACACAAACTGGGGAGAGAGAGAAACACAAACTGAGGGAGAGAGAGACACACAAACTGGGGGAGAGAGAGAAACACAAACTGGGGGAGAGAGAGAAACATAAACTGAGGGAGAGAGAGACACACAAACTGGGGGAGAGAGAAACACAAACTGAGGGAGAGAGAGACACACAAACTGGGGGAGAGAGAGAAACACAAACTGTGGGGTGAGAGAGAATCACAAACTGGGGGAGAGAGAAACACAAACTGGGGGAGAGAGAGAAACAAACTGGGGAAGAGAGAGAAACACAAACTGGGGGAGAGAGAGAAACACAAACTGGGGGAGAGAGAAACACAAACTGGGGGAGAGAGAGAAACACAAACTGGGGGGTAGAGAGAAACACAAACTGGGGGAGAGAGAGAAACACAAACTGAGGGAGAGAGAGAGAAAGAAACTGAGGAAAGAGAGAGAGAAACACAAACTGAGGGAGAGAGAGAGAGAAACACAAACTGGGGGAGAGAGAGAGAAACACAAACTGGGGGAGAGAGAGAGAGAAACACAAGCTGAGGGAGAGAGAGAGAGAAACACAAACTGGGGGAGAGAGAGAGAAACACAAACTGGGGGAGAGAGAGAGAAACACAAGCTGAGGGAGAGAGAGAGAGAAACACAAACTGGGGGAGGGAGAGAGAGAAACACAAACTGGGGGAGGGAGAGAGAGAAACAAACTGGGGGAGAGAGAGAAACACAAACTGGGGGAGAGAGAGAGAAACACAAACTGGGGAGAGTGAGAGAAACACAAACTGGGGGAGAGAGAGAAACACAAACTGGGGGAGAGAGAGAAACACAAACTGGGGGAGAGAGAGAAACACAAACTGGGGGAGAGAGAGAGAGAAACACAAACTGGAGGAGGGAGAGAGAGAAACACAAACTGGGGGAGAGAGAGAGAGAAACACAAACTGGGGGAGAGAGAGAAACACAAACTGGGGGAGAGAGAGAAACACAAACTGGGGGAGAGAGAGAGAGAAACACAAACTGGGGGAGGGAGAGAGAGAAACAAACTGGGGGAGAGAGAGAGAGAAACACAAACTGGAGAGAGAGAAACACAAACTGGGGGAGAGACAGAGAAACACAAACTGGGGAGAGTGAGAGAAACACAAACTGGGGGAGAGAGAGAAACACAAACTGGGGGAGAGAGAGAAACACAAACGGGGAGAGAGAGAGAAACACAAACTGGGGGAGAGAGAGAGAAACACAAACTGGGAGAGGGAGAGAGAGAAACACAAACTGGGGGAGAGAGAGAGAGAAGCACAAACTGGGGGAGAGAGAGAAACACAAACTGGGGGAGAGAGAGAAACACAAACTGGGGGAGAGAGAGAGAGAAACACAAACTGGGGGAGAGAGAGAGAAACACAAACTGGGGGAGAGAGAGAGAAACACAAACTGGGGGAGAGAGAGAGAAAAACACAAGCTGAGGGAGAGAGAGAGAAACACAAACTGGGGGAGAGAGAGAGAAACACAAACTGGGGGAGAGAGAGAGAGAAACAAGCTGAGGGAGCGAGAGAGAGAAACACAAACTGGGGGAGGGAGAGAGAGAAACACAAGCTGGAGGAGGGAGAGAGAGAAACACAAACTGGGGGAGAGAGAGAGAGAAACACAAACTGGGGGAGGGAGAGAGAGAAACACAAACTGGGGGAGAGAGAGAGAGAAACACAAACTGGGGGAGAGAGAGAAGCACAAACTGGGGGAGAGAGAGAGAAACACAAACTGGGGAGAGTGAGAGAAACACAAACTGGGGGAGAGAGAGAAACACAAACTGGGGGAGAGAGAGAAACACAAACTGGGGGAGAGAGAGAAACACAAACTGGGGGAGAGAGAGAGCGAAACACAAACTGGGGGAGGGAGAGAGAGAAACACAAACTGGGGGAGAGAGAGAGAGAAACACAAACTGGGGAGAGAGAAACACAAACTGGGGAGAGAGAGAAACACAAACTGGGGGAGAGAGAGAGAGAAACACAAACTGGGGAGGGAGAGAAACACAAACTGGGGGAGACAGAGAGAAACACAAACTGGGGAGAGAGAGAGAAACACAAACTGTGGGAGAGAGAGAAACACAAACGGGGAGAGAGAGAAACACAAACTGGGGGAGAGAGAAACACAAACTGGGGGAGAGAGAGAAACACAAACTGGGGGAGAGAGAGAGAAACTCAAACTGGGGGAGAGAGAGAGAGAAACACAAACTGGGGGAGAGAGAAACACAAACTGGGGGAGAGAGAAACACATACTGGGGGCGAGAGAGAAACACAAACTGGGGGGGGAGAGAGAGAAACACAAACTGAGGGAGAGAGAGAAACACAAACTGAGGGAGAGAGAGAGAAAGAAACTGAGGGAAAGAGAGAGAGAAACACAAACTGAGGGAGAGAGAGAGAGAAACACAAACTGGGGGAGAGAGAGAGAAACACAAGCTGAGGGAGAGAGAGAGAGAAACACAAACTGGGGGAGGGAGAGAGAAACAGAAACTGGGGGAGAGAGAGAAACACAAACTGGGGGAGAGAGAGAAACACAAACTGGGGGAGAGAGAGAAACACAAACTGGGGGAGAGAGAGAGAAAATCAAACTGGGGGAGAGAGCGAAACACAAACTGGGGGAGAGAGAGAGAGAAACACAAACTGGGGGAGGGAGAGAGAGAACCACATACTGGGGGAGATAGAGAAACACAAACTGGGGGGAGAGAGAGAAACACAAACTGGGGGAGAGAGAGAGAAACACAAACTGGGGGAGGGAGAGAGAGAACCACAAACTGGGGGGAGAGAGAAACACAAACTGGGCGGAGAGAGACAAACACAAACTGGGGGAGAGAGAGAGAAACACAAACTGGGGGGAGAGAGAAACACAAACTGGGGGAGGGAGAGAAATACAAACGGGGAGAGAGAGAAACACAAACTGGGGGAGAGAGAGAAACACAAACTGAGGGAGAGAGAGAAACACAAACTGGGGGAGAGAGAGAAACACAAACTGGGGGAGAGAGAGAAATACAAACAGAGGGAGAGAGAGAAACACAAACTGGGGGAGAGAGAGAAACACAAACTGAGGGAAAGAGAGAGAAACACAAACTGGGGGGAGAGAGAAACACAAACTGAGGGAGGGAGAGAAACACAAGCTGAGGGAAAGAGAGAGAGAAACACAAGCTGAGGGAGAGAGAGAGGGAAACACAAACTGGGGGAGGGAGAGAGAGAATCACAAACTGGGCGAGGGAGAGAAACACAAGCTGAGGGAGAGAGAGAGAGAAACACAAACTGGGGGAGGGAGAGAGAGAAACACAAACTGGGGAGGGAGAGAGAGAAACACAAACTGGGGGAGGGAGAGAGAGAAACACAAACTGGGGAGGGAGAGAGAGAAACACAAACTGGGGGAGAGAGAGAGAAACACAAACGGGGAGAGAGAGAGAAAGAAACTGAGGGAAAGAGAGAGAAAAACACAAACTGGGGGAGAGAGAGAGAGAAACACAAACTGGGGGAGAGAGAGAGAGAAACACAAGCTGGAGGAGAGAGAGAAACACAAACTGGGGGAGGGAGAGAGAGAAACACAAGCTGAGGGAGAGAGAGAGAAAGAAACTGAGGGAGAGAGAGAGAGAAACACAAACTGAGGGAAAGAGAGAGAGAAACACAAACTGGGGGAGGGAGAGAGAGAAACCCAAGCTGAGGGAGAGAGAGAGAGTAACACAAACTGGGGAGAGAGAGAGAGAAACACAAACTGAGGGAGAGAGAGAGAGAAACACAAACTGGGGGAGGGAGAGAGAAACACAAACTGGGGGAGAGAGAGAGAGAAACATAAACTGGGGGGGAGAGAGAGAGAAACACAAACTGGGGGGGAGAGAGAGAGAAACACAAACTGAGGGAGAGAGAGAGAAACACAAACTGGGGGGGAGAGAGAGAGAAACACAAACTGGGGGAGGGAGAGAGAGAATCACAAACTGGGCGAGGGAGAGAAACACAAGCTGAGGGAGAGAGAGAGAGAAACACAAACTGGGGGAGGGAGAGAGAGAAACACAAACTGGGGAGGGAGAGAGAGAAACACAAACTGGGGGAGGGAGAGAGAGAAACACAAACTGGGGAGGGAGAGAGAGAAACACAAACTGGGGGAGGGAGAGAGAGAAACACAAACTGGGGAGGGAGAGAGAGAAACACAAACTGGGGGAGAGAGAGAGAAACACAAACGGGGGAGAGAGAGAGAAAGAAACTGAGGGAAAGAGAGAGAAAAACACAAACTGGGGGAGAGAGAGAGAAACACAAACTGGTGGAGAGAGAGAGAGAAACACAAGCTGGAGGAGAGAGAGAAACACAAACTGGGGGAGGGAGAGAGAGAAACACAAGCTGAGGGAGAGAGAGAGAAAGAAACTGAGGGAGAGAGAGAGAGAAACACAAACTGAGGGAAAGAGAGAGAGAAACACAAACTGGGGGAGGGAGAGAGAGAAACCCAAGCTGAGGGAGAGAGAGAGAGTAACACAAACTGGGGAGAGAGAGAGAGAAACACAAACTGAGGGAGAGAGAGAGAGAAACACAAACTGGGGGAGGGAGAGAGAAACACAAACTGGGGGAGAGAGAGAGAGAAACATAAACTGGGGGGGAGAGAGAGAGAAACACAAACTGGGGGGGAGAGAGAGAGAAACACAAACTGAGGGAGAGAGAGAGAAACACAAACTGGGGGGGAGAGAGAGAGAAACACAAACTGGGGGAGGGAGAGAGAAACACAAACTGGGGAAGAGAGAGAGAGAAACACAAACTGGGGAGAGAGAGAGAGAAACACAAACTGGGGGGGAGAGAGAGAAACACAAACTGGGGGGGAGAGAGAGAGAAACACAAACTGGGGGGGAGAGAGAGAGAAACACAAACTGGGGGGAGAGAGAGAAACACAAACTGGGGGGAGAGAGAGAAACACAAACTGAGGGGAGAGAGAGAAACAAACTGGGGGGAGAGAGAGAAACACAAACTGAGGGAGAGAGAAACACAAACTGGGGGAGGGAGAGAGAGAAACACAAGCTGAGGGAGAGAGAGAGAGAGAAACACAAACTGGGGGAGAGAGAGAGAGAAACACAAACTGAGGGAGAGAGAGAGAGACAAACACAAACTGGGGGAGAGAGAGAGAAACACAAGCTGAGGGAGAGAGATAGAGAGAAACACAGCCTGGGGGAGAGAGAGAGAAACACGAACTGAGGGAGCGAGAGAGAAGCACAAACTGGGGGAGGGAGAGAGAGAGAGAAACTGGGGGAAAGTGAGAGAGAAACACAACAACAACTTGTATTTGTATAGCGCCTTTAACGTAGTAAACATCCCAAGGCGTTTCACAGGAGCGTTATAAGACAAAAAAATTGACACCAAGCCACATAAGGAGAAAATAGGACTGATGACCAATTCAATTCAATACAATTTTATTTGTCGTATATGCAGCAGACGTGTGTACTGCACAATGAAATGTTGATTTTTACCAGTCCTCCCAACATTGGAATAAATATGGCATAACAATGATAAAATACTAATAGAAATACAGTAATAATAAATAAAACAACAGTAATAAATAATAATAAATTATACGTTTATGAGTCTTATGGCCTGGGGGTAGAAGCTGTTTCGAAACCTGCTGGTATGAGACCGTATACTTCGGTATCTCTTACCGGACGGGAGCAGGGCGAAGAGGTTGTGGCTGGGGTGGCTCGCGTCTTTAATGATTCTCAGGGCCTTCCCCCAGCACCTCTCGGGGTAGATATCCTGGACAGCAGGCAATTTAATTCCTATAGTATGTTGTGCAGCTTTCACCACCATCTGTAGAGCCTTGCAGTCTGTGGCGGTGCAGTTGCCATACCAGGTAGTGATGCAGCCGGACAGGATACTCTCGATGGTGCACCGGTAGAAGTTGGTGAGAATCTGGGGGGCCATTCCAAATTTCTTCAGTCTCCTGAGGAAGAACAGGCGTTGGCATGCCTTCTTCGTTACGACATCGATGTGATGTGACCACGTTAAGTCCTCCGTAATGAATACACCCAGAAATTTGAAGCTGCTGACCCTCTCCACCTCAGCCCCTTCGATGTAGATTGGGGTGTGTCCCTCCCCCTGCCGCTTCCTGTAGTCCACGATCATCTCCTTTGTTTTGCTGATGTTGAGGGAGAGGTTGTTGTACTTGCACCATTCTGCTAGAGCTCTTACCTCCTCCCTGTAGCCTGTCTCGTCGCCATCTGTGATCAGGCCTACAAACGTAGTGTCATCAGCAAACTTGATGATGGAGTTGGAGTTGTGCGTGGCCACGCAATCGTGAGTAAACAGGGAGTACAGAAGGGGGCTGAGCACACAACCCTGGGGAGTTCCCGTGTTCAGGATCAGTGTTGAGAAGATGTAACTGCCTATTTTCACCACCTGGGGTCTGCCCGTCAGGAAGTCCAGGATCCAGTTGCATAGGGAGGTGTTAAGTCCTAGCTCACTGAGCTTGTTGACAAGCTTGGAGGGGATAATGGTATTGAATGCTGAACTATAATCAATGAACAACATTCTCACATAGGTGTTCCTCTTATCCAGGTGTGATAAGGCAGTGTGCAGTACAGTGGCGATGGCATCATCCCGAGATCTTTTTGGGCGGTAAGCAAATTGGAGTGGGTCCAGTGTGTCGGTTAATAAGGAGTTGATGTGGGTTTTGACCAGCCTCTCAAAGCACTTCATGATGACAGAAGTGAGTGCTATGGGGCGGTAATCGTTTAAACAGGTTACTTTTGTTTTTTTGGGGACTGGAATAACCGATGTCATCTTGAAGCAGGTGGGGACTACAGACTGGTACAGTGAACGGTTGAATATATCTGTAAACACGGCTGCCAGCTGGTCAGCGCATGCTCTAAGGACACGCCCAGGGATTCCATCTGGACTGGGTGCTTTGTGGGTGTTCACTCTCTTAAAAGTCTTGCTCACGTCAGCCATGGAGATTGAGAAGACCCGGTCGTCCTGAGCCGCGGGCGCCCTTGTAACAGGCCAGTTGTTGGCCTCAAACCGGGCGTAAAAAGTGTTAAGCTCGTCCGGGAGAGAGGCATTGCTGGGCATGACACAGCTGGGTTTCCCTTTGTAGTCCGTAATAGATTGTAGTCAACTCCACATCCTTCGCGAATCTGAGCTATGATAGTGTGACTCCACTTTATCCGTGTAATATTTTTTTGCATTTTTGATGGTTTTTCTTAGCTCGTACTTTGATTTCTTGTACTCATCTATGTCCCCAGAGTTGAATGCGATGGACCATGCTTTTAGCATAGCACGGATATCGCCATATACCCATGGTTTCTGGTTGGGAAATGTTCGTACAACAATCCTCGGAACAACGTCATCTATGCACTTGTTTATGAAACTAATGACTGAATCTGTATATGTGTTGATGTCATTGTCCGAGGCATTCCAGAACATATCCCAGTCAGTGGAATCAAAACAGTCTTGTAACATAGCGTCTGATTGATCCGACCACCGTTGTAGAGATCTCATCACAGGCTTTTCCTGTTTCAGTTTCTGCCTATAGGTGGGTAGCAGCAGGATGGAGTCGTGATCTGATTTGCCGAAGGGAGGGCAGGGGAGGGCCTTGTATCCATCCGGGAACGGAGTGTAAATGTGATCTAGTGTGTTCTTGGCTCGCGTTGGGCAGGTGATATGCTGATGGTATTTAGGCAGTACTTTCTTCAGATTGGCTTTGTTGAAATCGCCAGCCACGATGAATGCAGCCTCTGGATGGGAAGTTTCAAGCCTGCTAATGGTCCCATACAGCTCGTTTAGTGCCCTATTTGCGTCGGCCTGTGGTGGAATATACACCACTGTAATGATCACGGATGAGAACTCTCTCGGGAGGTAGAAGGGTCGGCATTTGATCATCAGGTGTTCAAGATCAGGTGAACAAGAAGATGTAAGTAGTTCCATGTCGGAACACCAAGAATTGTTGATCATAAAGCATACTCCACCCCCTCTATTCTTCCCCGAGTCCTTTGTTCGGTCTAGCCGGTGAATGTTGAATCCCTCTGGTTGAATGGCTGAAGCCGGTATCGATGGATCAAGCCAAGTCTCAGTGAAAATCAAGACGTTGCAGTTCTTAATGTCTCACTGGAAGGTAAGCCTCCCCCTGAGTTCGTCCAGCTTATTGTCCAGTGACTGCACATTCGCCAGGAGAATACTCGAAAGGGGGGGTGGTGTTCACGTCGCCTCAGCTTCACTAATGCATCTGCTCGTCTGCCCCGCTTGCGCCGTCGTCGCTTCCTGATCACAGGAATGAAGCTTGATCAAAGAGGTAGGTTTTAAGGAGCGTCTTAAAGGAGGAAAGAGAGATAGAGAAGTGGACAGGTTTAGGCAGGGAATTCCAGAGCTTAGGGCCTAGGCAACAGAAGGCACGGCCACCAATGGTTGAGCGATTATAATCAGGGCTGCTCAAGAGGGCAGAATTAGAGGAGCACAGATATCTTGGCGTGGGGGGGAGGTTGTGGGGCTGGAGGAGATTACAGAGATAGGGAGGGCGAGGCGATGGAGGGATTTGAAAACAAGGATGAGAATTTTGAAATCGAGGCATTGATTAACCGGGAGCCAATGTAGGTCAGCGAGCACAGGGGTGATGGGTGAACGGGACTAGGTGCCAGTTAGGACACGGGCAGCCGAGTTTTGGATGACCTCAAGTTTACGATGGGTAGAATGTGGGAGGCCAGCCAGGAGTGCATTGGAATAGTCAAGTCTAGAGGTAACAAAGGCATGGATGAAGGCTTCAGCAGCGGATGAGCTGGGGCAAGGGCGGAGACGGGCGATGTTACGGAGGTGGAAGTAGGCGGTCTTTGTTATGCTGCGGATATATGATCGGAAGCTCATTTCAGGGTCAAATATGACACCAAGGTTATGAACAGTGTGGTTCAGCCTCAGACAGATGTTAGGGAGAGGGATGGAGTCAGTGGCTAGGGAACAGAGTTTGTGGCAGGGTCTGAAAACAATGTCTTTGGTCTTCCCGTATGTAGATAAATGCGAGGTTATCCACTTTGGTGGCAAAAACAGGAAGGCAGATTATTATCTGAACTGTAATAGATTGGGAAAAGGGGAAGTGCAACGAGACCTGGGTGTCCTTGTGCACCAGTCGCTGAAGGTAAGCATGCAGCTGCAGCAGGCGGTTAAGAAGGCAAATGGTATGTTGGCCTTCATAGCGAGAGGATTCGAGTACAGGAGCAAGGATGTCTTGCTACAGTTGTACAGGGCCTTGGTGAGACCGCACTTTGAGTATTGTGTGCAGTTTTGGTCGCCTTAACTGAGGAAGGATGTTCTTGCCATGGAGGGAGTGCAGCGAAGATTCACCAGACTGATACCTGGGATGGCAGGAATGACGTATGAAGAGGGATTGGGTCGATTGGGCTTGTATTCGCTAGAGTTTAGAAGAATGAGAGGGGATCTCATTGAAACTTATAAAATTCTTTCAGGACTAGACAGACTAGGTGCAGGAAGGATGTTCCCGATGGCGGGGAAGTCCTGAACCAGGGGTCACAGTCTAAGGGTAAGGGGTAAGCCATTTAGGACAGAGATGAGGAGGAATTTCTTCAACCAGAGAGTGGTGAACCTGTGGAATTCTCTACCACAGAAGGCAGTTGAGGCCAATTCGTTAAATATATTCAAGAAGGAGTTAGATATATTTCTTAAGGCTAAAGGGATATGGGGAGAAAGCAGGGACAGGGTACTGAATTTGGATGATCAGCCATGATCTCATTAAATGGTGGAATAGGCTCGAGGGGCCGAATGGCCTACTCCTATCTTCTATGTTTCCCAATATATAATTGTAGAAAATTTCTGCTCGTCCAGTACTGGATGTCCGTCAAGCAGTCTGACAATTTAGAGACAGTGGAGGGGTCGAGAGAAGTGGTAATGAGGTAGGGTGTCATCAGCGTACATGTGCAAACTAACACTGTTTTCAGATGATGTTGCCAAGGGGCAACATGTAGATGAGAAATAGGAGGGACACCAGAGGTAACGTTGTGGGAGTGGGAAGAGAAGCCATTGCAGGTGATGCTCTGGCTATGATTAGATAGATAAGAATGGAACCAAGCAAGTGCAGTGTCACCCAACTGGATGATGGTGGAGAGGCGTTGGAAAAGGATGGAGTGCTCAACCATGTCAAAGGCTGCAGACAAGTCAAGAAGGACGAGGAGGGATAATTTACCTTTGTCACAGTCACAAAGGATGTCATTTTCGACTTTGATGAGAGCCGTTTCGGTACTGTGGCGGGGGCGGAAACTGGGGGAGGGAGGGAGGGAGAGAAACACAAACTGGGGGATAGAGAAAAACAAAAATGGGGAGAGAGAGGGAGAAACACAAACTGGGGGAGAGAGAGAGAGAAACACAAACTGGGGGATAGAGAGAGAGAAACACAAGCTGGGGGAGAGAGAAAGAGAGAAACACAAACTGAGAGAGAGAGAAACACAAACTGGGGGATAGAGAGAGAGAAACACAAACTGAGAGAGAAAGAGAGAAACACAAACAGAGAGAGAGAGAGAAACACAAACTAGGGGATAGAGAGAGAGAAACACAAGCTGGGGGAGAGAGAGAGAGAGAAACACAAACTGAGAGAGAGAAACACAAACTGGGAGAGAGAGAGAGAGAAACAAACAGAGAGAGAGAGAAACACAAACAGAGAGAGAGAAACACAAGCTGGGGGAGGGAGAGAGAGAAACACAAATTGAGAGAGAGAGAAACACAAGCTGGGGGAGGGAGAGTTCATGTCGGCTGGTGAGGTGCGCTGTTGGATAATCTGCTTTGTTCCGGGAGTCGGGCAGCTTTGGTGCTTCTCTCTGGGAAGGAGCCTCACCTCCCTGAAGCTGGGCTTCAGCGGTGGACTGTGGAAGTCAGTGAATTGATTTAGGTTTGGTTTCGGTTTTATTCATTATTTTTATTTATTGTGTATGTAAAAATTCATCGAACTGTCTGAAAACTTTAGTTAGAAGTTATTTACATCGATCATGTTTTTGTTGAATCAGTGGTATTCTTGGTTGTGATATCCGAGTGGTAAGGTCAGAAACTGAGAGAAGCGAGATATTAGGAACAAACCCAACTGTTTATTTACACGGTGTAGCAGAGGAACATATCTCTTACAAGCTGGAAGCCTGGCACACCATTCTTACTGCACGAGCCAAGATGGAGGATCAACCACTGAGTCATACCCATAATGCAATGCCACATTACCATATAAACTGATGTACCAGGACATTGAATACATGACCCATTACCTTAAATACTGGTGAATGTGAACCCTTAATATTTGGCTCCATCTGGTGGATAACTTAAACATTATATCCCAGATTACTATATTGGTGTTTCTCATTGCAGTCGATACTGTAGAAACATCACAGAAGTAATTTTTATTTAAACATTACTTTTCCTTAAATCTTTCTATTACTCTGTTCTTTCTTTGATTCATAAATTGTGTTATTCATCTTACTATAAAACAAAGTCAAATTTTATTCGGGGCTCGGTGATACTGAGACACTCAACTAAGGTAAATGCAATAATATTTGCAAACAGTGGGCAAATGTCACATGATCAAATGTCATGTGATTAAGCGGCACATGTGTGGTGTCACGTGATTGAATGCCACATGATCAAATCTCCAGGAATAGGTCAAAGCAGAGTTGGCAACCCTACCAGGAAGCTCAAATCCAGTCATACCATGTGGTTCTTCCCTTCATTTTAAAGTTTTTTTTCCTCCTCGTGAGCTTATTTTTAAAGTTTATGTTTATATTGTTCAAGTATTCCTGAAAAACATGTGTTCAGCAGTGCTTGCCGCCCTCATTGCCTTTTAATTTATGGTCCACAGACATCCAGCTTCCAATTTGCTGTGACACACCAGACTCTCTGTCATTGCTGCCAGCTACAACATTTGTGTCCCTTCAGCCTGTCCCGCCAAGTTACAATGTCCCACATCCAGCTCCAAGGCACCTGCAGGAATGGATACCTCCCCCTCCACCGTAGAAAACAGGAACCTTCTTTACCCTGGTAATTCAGCTGTTGCGATTATCAAACACGTAACCAACGAGCCGCTCTGCAGCAGCAATCCACCCTCTCCTGCTGACTAAAGCAAATGGAGAACAATCCTGAGACTCTTAAACCATCAATTAGAATAATTCCATCAACGAGCCAGTCTCACGCATTAAAAGGCATTAATCCAACCTCACCTGGGAAGCTTGGACCTACTCCAATCAGGGCTCAAGGGAAAAACAGACCAAAAGTACATTGAGATAGAGAGGAACTACCACGGGAGAAAGTGCCGTAAAGAATAATACATAATACAGGCTTCAGAGTAATGCTGTACTATTTGAGAGATTAAATACATTCTTGAAATTTCCTGAGGGAGGTCAGCCTTTATTCGTTTATTTATTTTTTTAGATCAGGAGTTAATGAAGAGATTACAGGATTAATTTCAAAATTAAACATTTATAAAAGGACCAGACATGAGTGCGGTTTCAGTCGTTTAAAGGTAAGCTCGCCCTGGGATTGGAACAAAATGGTAGAGTGCGATGTCTTTCACTGTCAGCCCATGTAAGGCAAATGGAGTGGGAGACCACAAGAAATTCCTAGGGACGTTGCAGTAGATTTTCAACTTGCTGCCTGGGTGTAAAATTGGCGTTGTGGATCGGCCGCCCGTTATAAAAGCCACCCGGTTTCCACTTCCATTGTATGTAACTATAGATCAGGTGGTTTCCATTGTGTGTAATTATAGATCAGGTGGTTTCCATTGTGTGTAACTATAGATCAGGTGGTTTCCATTGTGTGTAAATATAGATCAGGTGGTTTCCATTGTGTGTAAATATAGATCAGGTGGTTTCCACTGTGTGTAAATATAGATCAGGTGGTTTCCATTGTGTGTAAATATAGATCAGGTGGTTTCCATTGTGTGTAAATATAGATCAGGTGGTTTCCACTGTGTGTAAATATAGATCAGGTGGTTTCCATTGTGTGTAAATATAGATCAGGTGGTTTCCATTGTGTGTAAATATAGATCAGGTGGTTTCCACTGTGTAAATATAGATCAGGTGGTTTCCATTGTGTGTAAATATAGATCAGGTGGTTTCCATTGTGTGTAAATATAGATCAGGTGGTTTCCATTGTGTGTAACCATAGATCAGGTGGTTTCCATTGTGTGTAAATATAGATCAGGTGGTTTCCATTGTGTGTAAATATAGATCAGGTGGTTTCCACTGTGTGTAAATATAGATCAGGTGGTTTCTATTGTCTGTAAATATAGATCAGGTGGTTTCCATTGTGTGTAAATATAGATCAGGTGGTTTCCATGGTGTGTAAATATAGATCAGGTGGTTTCCATTGTGTGTAAATATAGATCAGGTGGCTTCCATTGTGTGTAGATATAGATCAGGTGGTTTCCATTGTGCGCAAATATAGATCAGGTGGTTTCCATTGTGTGTAAATATAGATCAGGTGGTTTCCATTGTGTGTAAATATAGATCAGGTGGATTCCATTGTGTGTAACTATAGATCAGGTGGTTTCCATTGTGCGTAACTATACATCAGGTGGTTTCCATTGTGCGTAAATATAGATCAGGTGGTTTCCATTGTGTGTAAATATAGATCAGGTGGTTTCCATTGTGTGTAACTATAGATCAGGTGGTTTCCATTGTGCGTAAATATAGATCAGGTGGTTTCCATTGTGTGTAACTATAGATCAGGTGGTTTCCATTGTGCGTAAATATAGATCAGGTGGTTTCCATTGTGTGTAACTATAGATCAGGTAGTTTCCATTGTGTGTAAATATAGATCAGGTGGTTTCCATTGTGCGTAACTATAGATCAGGTGGTTTCCATTGTGTGTAAATATAGATCAGGTGGTTTCCATTGTGTGTGAATATAGATCAGGTGGTTTCCATTGTGTGTAAATATAGATCAGGTGGTTTCCATTGTGTGTAAATATAGATCAGGTGGTTTCCATTGTGTGTTAATATAGATCAGGTGGTTTCCATTGTGTGTAAATATAGATCAGGTGGTTTCCATTGTGTGTAAATATAGATCAGGTGGTTTCCATTGTGTGTAAATATAGATCAGGTGGTTTCCATTGTGTGTGAATATAGATCAGGTGGTTTCCATTGTGTGTAAATATAGACCAGGTGATTTCCATTGTGTGTAACTATAGATCAGGTGGTTTCCATTGTGTGTAAATATAGATCAGGTGATTTCCATTGTGTGTAAATATAGATCAGGTGATTTCCATTATGTGTAAATATAGATCAGGTGGTTTCCATTGTGTGTAAATATAGATCAGGTGATTTCCATTGTGTGTAACTATAGATCAGGTGGTTTCCATTGTGTGTAAATATAGATCAGGTGGTTTCCATTGTGTGTAAATATAGATCAGGTGGTTTCCATTGTGTGTAAATATAGATCAGGTGGTTTCCATTGTGTGTAAATATAGATCAGGTGGTTTCCATTGTGTGTAAATATAGATCAGGTGGTTTCCATTGTGTGTAAATATAGATCGGGTGGTTTCCATTGTGTGTAAATATAGATCAGGTGGTTTCCATTGTGTGTAAATATAGATCAGGTGATTTCCATTGTGTGTAAATATAGATCAGGTGGGTAAATATAGATCAGCTCGTTTCCATTGTGTGTAAATATAGATCAGGTGGTTTCCATTGTGTGTAAATATAGATCAGGTGGTTTCCATTATGTGTAACTATAGATCAAGAGAGCCCCAGGTGGGCAGAGGAAACGCTTCAAGGACACCCTCAAAGTCTCCTTGAGAAAGTGTAACATCCCCACCGACACCTGGGAATCCCTGGCCTAAAACTGCACAAAGTGGAGGAGAAGCATCCGGGAAGGCGCGGAACACCTCGAGTCTCTTCGCCGGGAGCAAGCGGAAGCCAAGTGCGGGCAGCGCAAGGAGCGCACGTCAACCCAAGCACCCCACCCACCCGACCCTTCAACCACTGTCTGCATCACCTGTGACAGAGACTGGAGGTCCCACATTGGACTAATCAGTCACCTGCGAGCTCATTTTTAATGTGGAAGCAAGTCATCCTCGGTTCCAAGGGACTGCCTAAGTGAGAAGAGAGATCAGGTGGTTTCCATTGTGTGTAAATCTAGATCGGGTGGTTTTCATTGTGTGTAAATATAGATCATGTGGTGACACGCCACCACTGGACATAATCCGCTCACGGCGGCACAGACAGTCTAAGCAGAAGCCCCCAGCCGGGGGCCCTTTCCTCCAGCAACTTGTTTCCCGCAGGGACAGGCTGCCGGGAGCACTTCCTGTCTGGGAAGTATTTAAGTGGATGTGCGGGCTTTTCTAGTTCCTGTTTGCCATGTGGTCAGAATAAAGCAGTTGTGTTTTCAATAGCTCTGTCTCGACTCCCACGTTTGCCGCGGTATCTCAACACTGGTGACCCCGACGCTCAGGACGAATCCTAAGCTAGCATGGCGGATACAAACGTAGTCACGGTTAAATTACCTGACTTTTGGGAGAACCTCGCCGAAGCCTGGTTCGTTCAAGCTAAGTCCAGATTCCGGCTGAAAGGCATTACAGTCGACGCCACGAAGTACGACTACCTCGTCGCCTCGCTCACCTACGCTACAGTCCCCAAGGTTTGGGCAGCGCTGCAGAATCCACCAACGGAGGGCAAGTACGAGCATCTGAAGGCTGCGCTACTTAAAAAATTTCAAACGTCCTCTTACCAGCGCCACTGCCAACTCCTGGACCTCCCCGGCCTTGGTGACGCTTCACCATCAGACCTGCTTTCCCACATGCTGTCCCTCTCCGACGACAAAAATCCCGGCGCCCTTTTTCGCACGCTTTTCATTCAGCAGCTCCCCGCCAGCATCCGCCCGCTCCTTGTGGAGTCTGACTCCACGGACCTGAATGAGATAGCCGAAAAGGCCGACCGGCTGCTCTCTGCACAGGCCGCTCGCGATGTCGCGCCCGACCTCACGGCAACGACCACGCGGTCTTCCCGGGTCGCTAGGCCCGACCACCCTACCACTCCGGGTCACTGCTACTACCACACCCGTTTTGGCGCTAGGGCTCAACGCTGCACGCCACCGTGTTCCTTCAAACCCCCCCCGCACCGGCCCCCGCGATGGCCGCGGGGCAGAAGGAGCCCCTACTGTACGTCACTGACGACAGAACCAACCGCCGATTTCTGTGCGACACAGGGGCCCAGCACAGCATCACCCCCGCCTCCGCCCTCGAGATCCAACGCGGCACACGGGGTATCACACTGGCTGCAGCCAACGGCTCTGAAATCCGCACATATGGCACCTGCATGGTCACGCTCGACCTCGCGGGCCGCCGCTACCGCTGGGAGTTCCTGACAGCCAAGGTCCTCTGCCCACTCATTGGCGCCGACTTCCTACGCGCCCACGGCCTCCTTGTCGACATTCCGAGGCACCGCCTCGTCGACATCAACACTATGGTCCCCATCCCCGGCGCCTTTACCCCGGCCCGTTCGGCTGGCCCGACGACCTACTGCCTCGCCAGAGCCACGGACGACTACTCGGCACTCCTAGCTGAGTTTCCCGCCCTCACTAACCCGACCTTTTCGGCCAAAGCCGCCAAGCACGGTGTGGAACACTATATCCCCACCACCGGCCCCCCAGTTTCTGCCCACGCCCGCAGACTCAACCCGGCCAAGCTGGAAATCACGCGGGCCGAGTTTACCAACATGGAACAACTCGGCATCATCCGCCGCTCCAGCAGCCCTTGGGCCTCGCCCCTCCACATCGCCCCCAAGCCCGGCGGAGGCTGGCGCCCTTGCGGGGACTACCGCCGCCTCAACGACGCCACCACCCCCGATCGGTACCCGGTGCCACACATCCAGGACTTCTCGGTCCGACTGGCCGGACGAACCGTCTTTTCCAAAGTCGACCTGGTGCGCGGTTACCACCAAGTCCCCGTACACCCCGCGGACATCCCCAAAACGGCCGTCATCACTCCATTCGGCCTGTTCGAGTTCCTGAGGATGCCCTTCGGCCTCAAGAATGCAGCACAGGCTTTCCAGCGCCTTATGGACTCAGTCCTCCGGGACCTGAACTTCCTATTCGTCTATCTAGATGACATTCTCGTGGCCAGCTCCTCCAAACAGGAACACCTCGAACACCTTCGCATCCTGTTCGGGCGCCTAGCCCAACACGGGCTCATCCTCAGCCCGGCGAAGTGCCAATTCGGCCTAACCGAGATCGATTTTCTCGGTCACCACATCACCCCTGCTGGGGCCGTCCCCCTGCCCAACAAGGTGCAGGCCGTCCAGCAATTCCCCCGCCCCACAACCATCAAGGGCCTCCAGGAGTTCCTCGGGATGGTGAACTTCTACAACAGGTTCATCCCCAGAGCCGCAGCCCTTATGAAGCCCCTATACGACTCCCTCCGAGGAAAATCTGGCAAGATGGACGTAGCCTGGACCAGTGACACGGCAGCCGCCTTCGACGCCACCAAAAACGCGCTCGCCGACGCCACTCTGCTCGCGCACCCGAGGGCCGATGCCCGGGTCGCGCTCACCACCGACGCCTCCGACCACGCGGTCGGGGCCGTGTTCGAGCAGTGGGTCAATGGCGCGTGGCAGCCACTTGCCTTCTACAGCCGCCAACTGCGCCCCCCGGAGGTCAAATACTCCACTTTCGACCGCGAGCTTCTCGCACTCCACCTGTCGGTCCGCCATTTCAGGTTCCTTCTGGAAGGCCGCCCCTTCACCGCGTATGTGGACCACAAGCCACTCACATACGCGATGGTCAAGCACACCGAACCCTGGTCCACTAGGCAGCAACGCCAGCTCGCGGCCGTCTCCGAGTTTACTACGGACATTCAGCACGTCTCTGGTAGAGACAACGTGGTCGCCGACTGCCTTTCCCGTCCCGCCGTCTGTGCGAATCACCTCGCGGTCAACTACGCACAACTAGCAGCGGCCCAGCTCACGGACCCAGACCTCCTCTCGGCGGCTACCAGCCTGCCAGGGCTACGCCTAGCCAAGGTCGCGCACGGGCCCGAAGCCACGGCAGTCACGGGCGACGTCTCACTCAGCCAACCCAGGCCGGTCGTCCCTGAGACCTGGCGCCGCCGCGTCTTCGACGCGCTCCATGGGCTCTCTCACCCGGGTTCCCGCGCATCCGTCAAACTCCTCTCCAAGCGCTTCGTCTGGCGCGGCCTTAGCAGAGATGTTCGGACTTGGGCCACCTCCTGCCTCGCCTGCCAACGGGCTAAGGTACAGCTGTACATCAAAGCACCCCTGGGAGACTTTGAGGTACCCAGCCGCCGCTTCGACCACGTACACGTCGACATCGTCGGTCCCCTGCCGCCATCGCAAGGCCAAACTTATCTCCTCACGATGGTCGACCGCTACACACGCTGGCCTGAGGCAGTGCCGCTGACCTCCACCACCACAGCCGACATCGCCAGGGCGTTCGTTAACACCTGGGTTGCAAGGTTCGGCGTACCGGCCGACATAACCTCCGACAGAGGCACCCAGTTCACCTCCGAACTCTGGACGGCCACAGCACGCAACCTCGGGGTGACGCTCCACCGCACCACGGCGTACCACCCGCAGGCCAACGGACTTTGTGAACGCTTCCAAAGGTCACTCAAGGCCTCACTCCGCGCCGGCCTGCAGGACAGTACCTGGACTGACCGCCTACCGTGGATGCTACTCGGCCTACGCACTGCGGTCAAGGAAGACCTCCAGCCCTCGGCAGCGGAGTTAGTCTACGGACAACCGCTGCGCGTCCCAGGCGAATTCCTTCCGGAGCCTACCAAGTCTTGGTCGGCCGAACAGCAGCGGCTCAACTCTTTCTCTTCCGCTCAGCAGTTCGCCCCACTTCCGGTCAACCGACACGGCGAACTCGCACCTCACGTCCCGCCAAATTTACAGCAGGCGCGCTTCGTCTTCGTGTGACACGACGCGCACCGCGGGCCCCTGCGACCCCCGTGCGATGGTCCGTACGAGGTACTACAAACCGGGGACAAGGTATTCAAGCTGCGACTTGGCGACAGGGTCGAGACAGTCTCCATCGACCGGCTCAAACCAGCACACACAGAACCAGGGGAACAGGTCCCCGTGGCCCAGCCTCCAGCCAGAGGCCGTCCCCCGGGCAAGCCAGAACAGCCGGCGGCGAACCGCCCGACCCAACCAACCAGACCGGCGACCACTCAGAGCCGCTGTGGCAGAACCATTAGACCACCGTCACGACTCGTCCACTCCTCCTAAGCGGATTCTGGGGGGAGCTCTGTGGCGACACGCCACCACTGGACATAATCCGCTCACGGCGGCACAGACAGTCTAAGCAGAAGCCCCCAGCCGGGGGCCCTTTCCTCCAGCAACTTGTTTCCCGCAGGGACAGGCTGCCGGGAGCACTTCCTGTCTGGGAAGTATTTAAGTGGATGTGCGGGCTTTTCTAGTTCCTGTTTGCCATGTGGTCAGAATAAAGCAGTTGTGTTTTCAAAAGCTCTGTCTCGACTCCCACGTTTGCCGCTGTATCTCAACAATCAGGTGGTTTCCATTGTGTGTAAATATAGATCAGGTGGTTTCCATTGTGTGTAACTATAGATCAGGTGGTTTCCATTGTGTGTAAATATAGATCAGGTGGTTTCCATTGTGTGTAAATATAGATCAGGTGGTTTCCATTGTGTGTAACTATAGATCAGGTGGTTTCCATTGTGTGTAACTATAGATCGGGTGGTTTCCATTGTGTGTAAATATCAATCGGGTGGTTTCCATTGTGTGTAAATATAGATCGGGTGGTTTCCATTGTGTGTAACTATAGATCGGGTGACTTCCATTGTGTGTAAATATAGATCGGGTGATTTCCATTGTGTATAAATATAGATCGGGTGATTTCCATTGTGTGTAAATATGGATCGGGTGGTTTCCATTGTGTGTAAATATAGATCAGGTGGTTTCCATTGTGTGTAAATATAGATCAGCTGGTTTCCATTGTGTGTAACTATAGATCAGGTGGTTTCCATTGGTTGTACATATAGATCAGGTGGTTTCCATTGTGTGTAAATATAGATCAGGTGGTTTCCATTGTGTGTAAATATAGATCAGGTGGTTTCCATTGTGTGTAACTATAGATCAGGTGGTTTCCATTGTGTGTAAATATAGATCAGGTGGTTTCCATTGTGTGCAAATATAGATCGGGTGGTTTCCATTGTGTGTAACTATAGATCGGGTGGTTTCCATTGTGTGCAAATATAGATCGGGTGGTTTCCATTGTGTGTAAATATAGATCGGGTGGTTTCCATTGTGTGTAAATATAGATATTGTGATTTCCATTGTGTGTAAATATAGATCGGGTGATTTCCATTGTGTGTAAATATAGATCGGGTGATTTGCATTGTGTGTAAATATAGATCAGGTGATTTCCATTGTGTGTAAACATAGATCCGGTGGTTTCCATTGTGTGTAAATATAGATCGGGTGGTTTCCATTGTGTGTAAATATAGATCAGGTGGTTTCCATTGTGTGTAAATATAGATCAGGTGGTTTCCGTTGTGTGTAAATATAGATCAGGTGGTTTCCATTGTGTGTAACTATAGATCAGGTGGTTTCCATTGTGTGTAAATATAGATCAGGTGGTTTCCAATGTGTGTAAATATAGATCACGTGGTTTTCATTGTGTGTAACTATAGATCAGGCGGTTTCCATTGTGTGTAACTATAGATCAGGTGGTTTCCATTGTGTGTAAATATAGACCAGGTGGTTTCCATTGTGTGTAAATCTAGATCAGGTGGTTTCCATTGTGTTTAAATCTAGATCAGGTGGTTTCCATTGTGTGTAAATCTAGATCAGGTGGTTTCCATTGTGTTTAAATATAGATCAGGTGGTTTCCGTTGCGTGTAACTATAGATCAGGTGGTTTCCATTGTGTGTAACTATAGTTCAGGTGGATTCCGTTGTGTGTAACTATAGATCGGGTGATTTCCATTGTGTGTAAATATAGATCAAGTTGTTTCCGTTGTGTGTAACTATAGATCAGGTGGTTTCCATTGTGTGTAAATAAAGATCAGGTGGTTTCCATTGTGTGTAACTATAGATCAGGTGGTTTCCATTGTGTGTAACTATAGATCAGGTGGTTTCCATTGTGTGTAAATATAGATCAGGTGGTTTCCATTGTGTGTAAATATAGATCAGGTGGTTCCCATTGTGTGTAAATATAGATCAGGTGGTTTCCATTGTGTGTAAATATAGATCAGGTGGTTTCAATTGTGTGTAAATATAGATCAGGTGGTTTCCATTCTGTGTAACTATAGATCAGGTGGTTTCCATTGTGTGGAAATAGAGATCAGGTGGTTTCCATTGTGTGTAAATATAGATCAGGTGGTTTCCATTGTGTGTAACTATAGATCAGGTGGTTTCCATTGTGTGTAACTATAGATCAGGTGGTTTCCATTCTGTGTAAATATTGATCAGGTGGTTTCCAGTGTGTGTAAATATAGATCAGGTAGTTTCCATTGTGTGTAAATATAGATCAGGTGGTTTCCATTGTGTGTAACTATAGATCAGGTGGTTTCCAATGTGTGTAAATATAGATCAGGTGGTTTCCATTGTGTGTAAATACAGATCAGGTGGTTTCCATTGTGTGTAAATATAGATCAGGTGGTTTCCATTGTGTGTAAATATAGATCAGGTGCTTTCCATTGTGTGTAAATATAGATCAGGTGGATTTCCATTGTGTGTAAATATAGATCAGGTGCTTTCCATTGTGTGTAAATATAGATCAGGTGCTTTCCATTGTGTGTAAATATAGATCAGGTGCTTTCCATTGTGTGTAAATATAGATCAGGTGGATTTCCATTGTGTGTAAATATAGATCAGGTGCTTTCCATTGTGTGTAAATATAGATCAGGTGCTTTCCATTGTGTGTAAATATAGATCAGGTGCTTTCCATTGTGTGTAAATATAGATCAGGTGCTTTCCATTGTGTGTAAATATAGATCAGGTGGATTTCCATTGTGTGTAACTATAGATCAGGTGGTTTCCATTGTGTGTAACTATAGATCAGGTGGTTTCCATTGTGTGTAAATATAGTTCAGGTGGTTTCCATTGTGTGTAAATATAGATCAGGTGGTTTCCATTGTGTGTAAATATAGATCAGGTTGTTTCCATTGTGTGTAAATATAGATCAGGTGGTTTCCATTGTGTGAAACTATAGATCAGGGCCTAGAAATTCGGTATCGCCGCGCCAGGTCTTTAGTGCCCGAAATTTTGTGCTCGCCCGGATTCCCGTAGCGCCCGCCTGAAATTCAGTTGTGCTGTCCCAAGACGGAGGCGGGTGCTATTGCAGGGTTTGGCCGCCTCGTTTGGGGTGAAGAATGTCAGTTTCAGGCGTCCAGCTGCCGCTGCGGCACCCGATGCGGTGCGGCAGGCTGGGGTACTGCAGGCCTCCTCCTTCTCTTAAGGAGGAGCTGCCTGCAGCTGTGAGATCGCCGCTGGATTCCCCCGGCAAATGAGCCCGGCACCACGGAGAAGTGCCGGGCTCGCGGGAGTCACACACCAATGCCGCGGGGGGGTGGTGCAGGAGTCCGGGGAGGGAGGTGCGGCCAGGCGGCCGCCGGGAATGCGGCCGGCCGCCCCTCCACCTTTATGCGCCGGCCTCTCCGAGCTGCAAGGCACCGTTTTACAAACGCTGTTTGCGGCCGCGACGGGCGAGGCGGCCGCAACTGAATTTGGCCATCGGGACGGATTACCATTGGAACCGGGGCGCTGCGCACACCGATGACGTCATCGGTGCCGGCGCAGCGGCACCGGCAAACGCCAATGTTAGGGACCAACTGATTTTCGGGCGCTAAAAAACTTCCGGCGCAAACCACTTTAAAGCCAATAAGTGGGCGCAAACGCGACTGAATTTCTAGGCCCAGGTGTTTTCCATTGTGTGTAACTATAGATCAGGTGGTTTCCATTGTGTGTAAATATAGATCAGGTTGTTTCCGTTGTGCGTAAATATAGATCAGGTGGTTTCCATTGAGCGTAACTATAGATCAGGTGGTTTCCATTGTGTGTAAATATAGATCAGGTGATTTCCATTGTGTGTAAATACAGATCAGGTGGTTTCCATTGTGTGTAAATATAGATCAGGTGGTTTCCATTGTGTATAAATATAGATCAGGTGGTTTCCATTTTGTGTAACTATAGATCAGGTGGTTTCCATTGTGTGTAACTATAGATCAGGTGGTTTCCATTGTGTGTAAATATAGATCAGGTGGTTTCCATTGTGTGTAAATATAGATCAGGTGGATTCCATTGTGTGTAAATATAGATCAGTTGGTTTCTATTGTGTGTAAATATAGATCAGGTGGTTTCCATTGTGTGTAAATATAGATCAGGTGGTTTCCATTGTGTGTAACTATAGATCAGGTGGTTTCCATTGTGTGTAAATATAGATCAGGTGGTTTCCATTGTGTATAAATATAGATCAGGTGGTTTCCATTTTGTGTAACTATAGATCAGGTGGTTTCCATTGTGTGTAAATATAGATCAGGTGGTTTCCATTGTGTGTAAATATAGATCAGGTGGTTTCCATTGTGTGTAAATATAGATCAGGTGGATTCCATTGTGTGTAAATATAGATCAGTTGGTTTCTATTGTGTGTAAATACAGATCAGGTGGTTTCCATTGTGTGTAAATATAGATCAGGTGGTTTCCATTGTGTGTAACTATAGATCAGGTGGTTTCCATTGTGTGTAAATATAGATCAGGTGGTTTCCATTGTGTGTGAATATAGATCAGGTGGTTTCCATTGTGTGTAAATATAGATCAGGTGGTTTCCATTCTGTGTAAATACAGATCAGGTGGTTTCCATTGTGTGTAACTATAGATCAGGTGGTTTCCATTGTGTGTAACTATAGATCAGGTGGTTTCCATTGTGTGTAAATATAGATCAGGTGGATTCCATTGTGTGTAAATATAGATCAGGTTGTTTCCATTGTGTGTAACTATAGATCAGGTGGTTTCCATTGTGTGCAACTATAGATCAGGTGGTTTCCATTGTGTGTAAATATAGATCAGGTGGTTTCCATTGTGTGTAAATATAGATCAGGTTGTTTCCATTGTGTGTAAATATAGATCAGGTGATTTCCATTGTGTGTAAATATAGATCAGGTGGTTTCCATTGTGTGTAAATATAGATCAGGTTGTTTCCATTGTGTGTAAATATAGATCAGATGGTTTCCATTGTGTGAAACTATAGATCAGGGCCTAGAAATTCGGTATCGCCGCGCCAGGTCTTTAGTGCCCGAAATTTTGTGCTCGCCCGGATTCCCGTAGCGCCCACCTGAAATTCAGTTGTGCTGTCCCAGGACTGAGGCGGGCGCTATTGCAGGGTTTGGCCGCCTCGTTTGGGGTGAAGAATGTCAGTTTCAGGCGTCCAGCTGCCGCTGCGGCACCCGATGCGGTGCGGCAGGCTGGGGTACTGCAGGCCTCCTCCTTCTCTTAAGGAGGAGCTGCCTGCAGCTGTGAGATCGCCGCTGGATTCCCCCGGCAAATGAGAACGGCACCACGGAGAAGTGCCGGGCTCGCGGGTGTCACACACCAATGCCGCGGAGGGGTGGTGCAGGAGTCCGGGGAGGGAGGTGCGGCCAGGCGGCCGCCGGGAAAGAGGCCGGCCGCCCCTCCACCTTTATGCGCCGGCCTCTCCGAGCTGCAAGGCACCGTTTTACAAACGCTGTTTGCGGCCGCGACGGGCGAGGCGGCCGCAACTGAATTTGGCCATCGGGACGGATTACCATTGGAACCGGGACGCTGCGCTCACCGATGACGTCATCGGTGCCGGCGCAGCGGTACCGGCTAACGCCGATGTTAGGGACCAGCTGATTTTCGGGCGCTAAAAAACTTCCGGCGCAAACCACTTTATAGCCAATAAGTGGGCGCAAACGCGACTGAATTTGTAGGCCCAGGTGTTTTCCATTGTGTGTAACTATAGATCAGGTGGTTTCCATTGTGTGTAAATCGAGATCAGGTGGTTTCCATTGTGTGTAAATCTAGATCAGGTGGTTTCCATTGTGTTTAAATATAGATCAGGTGGTTTCCGTTGTGTGTAACTATAGATCGGGTGATTTCCATTGTGTGTAAATATAGATCAAGTTGTTTCCGTTGTGTGTAACTATAGATCAGGTGGTTTCCATTGTGTGTAAATAAAGATCAGGTGGTTTCCATTGTGTGTAACTATAGATCAGGTGGTTTCCATTGTGTGTAACTATAGATCAGGTGGTTTCCATTGTGTGTAAATATAGATCAGGTTGTTTCCGTTGTGCGTAAATATAGATCAGGTGGTTTCCATTGAGCGTAACTATAGATCAGGTGATTTCCACTGTGTGTAAATATAGATCACGTGGTTTCCATTGTGTGTAAATAAAGATCAGGTGGTTTCCATTGTGTGTAAATATAGATCAGGAGGTTTCCATTGTGTGTAACTATCGATCAGGTGGTTTCCATTGTGTGTAAATATAGATCGGGTGATTTCCATTGTGTGTAAATATAGATCGGGTGATTTCCATTCAGTGTAAATATAGATCGGGTGATTTCCATTGTGTGTAAATATAGATCAGGTGGTTTCAATTGTGTGTAACTATAGATCAGGTGGTTTCCATTGTGTGTAAATATAGATCAGGTGGATTACATTGTGTGTAAATATAGATCAGGTGGTTTACATTGTGTGTAAATATAGATCAGGTGGTTTCCATTGTGTGTAAATATAGATCAGGTTGTTTCCATTGTGTGTAAATATAGATCGGGTGATTTCCATTGTGTGTAAATATAGATCGGGTGATTTCCATTCAGTGTAAATATAGATCGGGTGATTTCCATTGTGTGTAAATATAGATCAGGTGGTTTCCATTCTGTGTAAATATAGATCAGGTGGTTTCCATTGTGTGTAAATATAGATCAGGTGGTTTACATTGTGTGTAAATATAGATCAGGTGGTTTCCATTGTGTGTAAATATAGATCAGGTGGTTTCCATTGTGTGTAAATATAGATCAGGTTGTTTCCATTGTGTGTAAATATAGATGAGGTGGTTTCCATTGTGTGAAACTGTAGATCAGGGCCTAGAAATTCGGTATCGCCGCGCCAGGTCTTTAGTGCCCGAAATTTTGTGCTCGCCCGGATTCCCGTAGCGCCCGCCTGAAATTCAGTTGTGCTGTCCCAAGACGGAGGCGGGTGCTATTGCAGGGTTTGGCCGCCTCGTTTGGGGTGAAGAATGTCAGTTTCAGGCGTCCAGCTGCCGCTGCGGCATGCGGTGCGGCAATCTGGGGTACTGCAGGCCTCCTCCTTCTCTTAAGGAGGAGCTGCCTGCATCTGTGAGATCGCCGCTGGATTCCCCCGGCAAATGAGCCCGGCACCACGGAGAAGTGCCGGGCTCGCGGGAGTCACACACCAATGCCGCGGGGGTGTGGTGCAGGAGTCCGGGGAGGGAGGTGCGGCCAGGCGGCCGCCGGGAAAGCGGCCGGCCGCCCCTCCACCTTTATGCGCCGGCCTCTCCGAGCTGCAAGGCACCGTTTTACAAACGCTGTTTGCGGCCACGACGGGCGAGGCGGCCGCATCTGAATTTGGCCATCGGGACGGATTACCATTGGAACCGGGGCGCTGCGCACACCGATGACGTCATCGGTGCCGGCGCAGCGGTACCGGCCAACGCCGATGTTAGGGACCAACTGATTTTCGGGCGCTAAAAAACTTCCGGCGCAAACCACTTTATAGCCAATAAGTGGGCGCAAACGCGACTGAATTTCTAGGCCCAGGTGTTTTCCATTGTGTGTAACTATAGATCGGGTGGTTTCCATTGTGTGTAACTATAGATCAGGTGGTTTCCATTGTGTGTAAATATAGATCAGGTTGTTTCCGTTGTGCATAAATATAGATCAGGTGGTTTCCATTGAGCGTAACTATAGATCAGGTGATTTCCACTGTGTGTAAATATAGATCAGGTGGTTTCCATTGTGTGTAAATACAGATCAGGTGGTTTCCATTGTGTATAAATATAGATCAGGTGGTTTCCATTGTGTGTAAATCTAGATCGGGTGGTTTCCATTGTGTGTAAATATAGATCAGGTGGTTTCCATTGTGTGTAAATATAGATCAGGTGGATTCCATTGTGTGTAAATACAGATCAGGTGGTTTCCATTGTGTGTAAATATAGATCAGGTGGTTTCCATTGTGTGTAAATATAGATCAGGTGGTTTCCATTGTGTGTAAATATAGATCAGGTGGATTCCACTGTGTGTAAATATAGATCAGGTCGTTTCCATTGTGTGTAAATATAGATCAGGTGGTTTCCATTGTGTGTAAATATAGATCAGGTGGTTTCCATTGTGTGTAACTATAGATCAGGTGGTTTCCATTGTGTGTAAATATAGATCAGGTGGATTCCACTGTGTGTAAATATAGATCAGGTCGTTTCCATTGTGTGTAAATATAGATCAGGTGGTTTCCATTGTGTGTAAATATAGATCAGGTGGTTTCCATTGTGTGTAAATATAGATCAGGTGGTTTCCATTGTGTGTTAATATAGATCAGGTGGTTTCCATTGTGTGTAAATATAGATCAGGTGGTTTCCATTGTGTGTAAATATAGATCAGGTGATTTCCATTGTGTGTAAATATAGATCCGTTGGTTTCCATTGTGTGTAAATATAGATCAGGTGATTTCCATTGTGTGTAAATATAGATCAGGTGGCTTCCATTGTGTGTAATTATAGATCAGGTGGTTTCCACTGTGTGTAAATATAAATCAGGTGGTTTCCATTGTATGTAAATGTAGATCAGGTGGTTTCCATTGTGTGTAAATGTAGATCGGGTGGTTTCCATTGTGTGTAAATATAGATCTGGTGGTTTCCATTATGTGTAAATATAGATCAGGTGGTTTCCATTGTGTGTAAATGTAGATCGGGTGGTTTCCATTGTGTGTAAATATAGATCTGGTGGTTTCCATTGTGTGTAATTCTAGATCAGGTGGTTTCCATTGTGTGTAAATGTAGACCGGGTGGTTTCCATTGTGTGTAAATATAGATCTGGTGGTTTCCATTGTGTGTAAATATAGATCAGGTGGTTTCCATTGTGTGTAACTATAGATCAGGTGGTTTCCATTGTGTGTAATTATAGATCAGGTGGTTTCCATTGTGTGTAACCATAGGTCAGGTGGTTTCCATTGTGTGTAAATATAGATCAGGTGCTTTCCATTGTGTGTAAATACAGATCAGGTGGTTTCCATTGTTGTTAAGTATGTGTATTGTATTGAACAATTAACACAAAGACTTAAACGTATAACTCAAACAGGTCTTTACTGGTTGGAGGTAGGGACTATACATAGGTCTTTACTTCATGCCCACAGGCGGGAACTGAGGGGAATCAGTACCTACAGTACTATTTATACCCCTATGGCCAGGAGTGGTACTGCGTATCACTACGCCCAACAAGTAGTGCAGTCCTGTCCATAGGTTCAAAGTAGCACACATATTACATACACAACATTCCTCCCTTCCTAGCTTTACAGTCATCTCCCCATTTAACATAACGTAATAACATATATACATATATAACTTCAGGTTTACATAACAGAATAACATAGATACATAGATAACTTCATGTCAAAAACAGATCACAGATTCAGTCTCTGCGGAAAACAGTTCACAGATTCAATCTCTGTGGTGTAGTCGGTTCACGTTGCTAGAGTGACTCATTCAATAGTCCTTCCATGGATTTAACAGTTTGAACTTCCGAACTGAATTGGCTCCGTTCGGAGGGACCACGTGTGTGATCTGGTAGAGGTGATAATGGTTCAGATGGGTCATCTTCTGTTTTTACTTTTCCTTTTCTGCTTCTTGGAGACTCTCTGGGCTCCATTGTCAGCTGCCACAGCTGCCAGCTGCATGCGCAGTTCCTCCTTCTCTTCCTCCTGTTTCCGTCGTAGAGCCAGCTTCTCCCGATGTTCCGTAGACTTTTGGTGCTCCTCCATGATTTCTGCACTTTGGGAGTCGAAGTTACAAGCTGGGCAGGACAGGACATCGTAATATTCGGTGTCGTCCTGAGCTAGACCAGTGAGAGGGTCGTCTATTTCCTCCATACCTAGCTGGACGTTAGCCAGCTCTTGTTCCAAATCCAGACATCTTTCCTGAAGAGACTTCTTCATGTGTACCTCTGCATCCAGCTTTTTCTGGGCTTTCAGCAAGTCGTTTACTAGTGACCTCATTTGTGATTTTAATACTTCAACTTCCTTTGGAGATTGATTGATCGGACTATGCAATCCCTCTACCGGAGCAGCTGTTTCAGCGGTCTGTTGTTCTACGTTGACGTGAGTCAGCGTACTTTTGGCATCCAAGGGCTGCTCTGTTGCAGTCATCTCAGTCTGTGTTGCCACCTCAGCTCTTCCAATAACCTTTGAGAGCTCCGAACCCCTTTCGTTTGAATATTGAAGTTCATGTTCAAGTTTTTCCCATTTCAGAGTCCTGTCCTTCAGCATATGCAGGAGTTGGCTGACCGTTAACTCCTCTGACATCAGACGTTTTGTGTGCTCCTGCTCCATTTTCTCCATCAGCTGCTGCTGTTGTCTTTCCAGATTCTCCAACTCTATATCAAAGAACTCTTTCGTTGCATTCAACTCTTGCTCAAAACGGCGAAGCATTTGTTCTAATTGCTGTTGTAGTTTGAAATGGAGTTGAGTTCGAGCCCGGTGTCCCTCAGAAATGGGCACATCAGTAGACTTGCCAGACTCAGAATCCACAGTTAAACTATGTTGTTGTTGCTCAGTGGAATTCTGTGCTGAAACTTTGTCTTTTGCACCTGAGTTGGGCTTACCATCATCCGTTCCAGAGTCTGGGCCGACTATCTTCACCGAGTTCTCACTCGTTATTGTTTGTAGGAAATGCCAGTCCATATTCATTTTCCTAATCCACTCCCGTCCTAGTAGTGGAGGACCTCCTTCAGATATCACATATAAGTCCATTATTTGACTGTCTTCGCCCTTGTGGGCCACTGCAACCTCTATTTTCCCAATGGGGTACACTCTTTGCCCCGTGTATGTTTTCAATATAATCCCCGTATCCTGTAGGGGAATATGTTGGAATAACTTTCCGTAATCTTTCTTATTTATGACCGTCAATGCCGATCCAGTGTCCAATTCCAGTTTTACTTGGACTCCTTCTATCTGAAGAGTGACCCAAATTGTCTGGAGGTCTGCACCCTTACCAGCGTTGAGTACTCTTAAGCTAGCCAGTTCATTACAGCTTAAGCTAGCCAGTTCATTACTGCTAGCGTCTGAATCGGACTCCTGTTCGGTCACCTTGTGTACCTTTGCGTATTTTCCTTGCGGTGACTTCTTGTTGCTGGTCTTCTTCCCTGACCTGCATACTCTAGCTATATGTCCAAGCCTACCACAAGTTCTACATTCTTGGTTTTTAAACCAACACTGGTTCTGATCATGCGTTGTCTTTCCACAACGATAACATTTGCCAGAACTCACACCCAATTTGTGTGCACTGAGCTCCGGTGACCGTAGCTGCATTACTGCCGTGCCTCTCGCTGCGGCTTCGTGTGCTGCTGCCATAGTGACCGCCTTCTCAAGCGTCAGCTCATTCTCCTCGAGCAGTCGCTTTTGTGTATCCTGTTTAAATAAACCACACACAAATTTGTCTCGTAGTGCATCTGTCAGGCTCGTTCGAAACTGGCAATATTTCGCTAATTTACGCAATTCCAGCAAATAATCAGCATTGCTTTCATGCTGTAGCTGCCTTCTGTCGTAAAATTTAAATCGTTCCGCTAGCATCAGCGGCGTGGGGTTTAGATGATCTTTCAGGACAGTAACAATCTCATCGAACGTCTTATCCGCCGGTTCATCTGGTGATAACAGGTGTTTCAATTGCCCGTACGTCTTCGCACCCATTAAATTTAATAATGTTAGAGCTTTATCTTGGTCACGAATTTTATTGGCCTTACAATAATTTTTTACTCTTTCAACATATATGGCCCAATCTTCGAGGTCACTATCAAAGGTGCTAATATTCCCGTGTTTAGGCATTGTAGATTTGCAATTTCTCAGATTTTATTTTCTTTACTTGTTATCAAAGATGGCGGCTTCCCGCTCTTGCCGTCGTCCTCCGCCCACAAAATGGCGGTTTTCCCGCGCTTGGCGGTCTTCACCCGTCCCCCGACGCCGTCTCCCTTCAGCCCTCGAGTGCGGCCCTTATCTTCGCCGCGATCGATAGCCCGCGCTGTGCACCGCGACTCTCGCACCTTGAGCTTCTGCAGCCGCCGCGCCTTTCAGTCCGAGTGCGGCTCTTATCTTTGGTCCCGATCGCTGGCCCGGCTGCGCCCCTCACTTCAAAGCGGCCCGGCCCTTATCTGCCGATCGCTATCGCCCTACCTCTCTCTCTTCCCCAGTCCTGTCTTTACTCCGGTTCACAAGCTGATGGAGGCTTCAGGGTCCTAATGCCTGTCGCTTCCAGTCGCTGGAAGCTGTCAGGATTTCTGCTGCCCTTCAGTTTTGAGTGGGGTGTTGAGGATTGAAACCTCTCTTCAACGTCCTGTCTTTGGACGAAGCCGCCTGGAATAACTGCCGCAGGGTAAGAGACTGACTCGTCGCCAGTGTTAAGTATGTGTATTGTATTGAACAATTAACACAAAGACTTAAACGTATAACTCAAACAGGTCTTTACTGGTTGGAGGTAGGGACTATACATAGGTCTTTACTTCATGCCCACAGGCGGGAACTGAGGGGAATCAGTACCTACAGTACTATTTATACCCCTATGGCCAGGAGTGGTACTGCGTATCACTACGCCCAACAAGTAGTGCAGTCCTGTCCATAGGTTCAAAGTAGCACACATATTACATACACAACAATTGTGTGTAAATATAGATCAGGTGGTTTCCATTGTGTGTAAATATAGATCGGGTGGTTTCCATTGTGTGTAAATATAGATCGGGTGATTTCCATTGTGTGTAAATATAGATCGGGTGATTTCCATTGTGTGTAAATATAGATCGGGTGATTTCCATTGTGTGTAAATATAGATCGGGTGATTTCAATTGTGTATAAATATAGATCGGGTGGTTTCCATTGTGTGTAAATATCGATCTGGTGGTTTCCATTGTGTGTAAATATAGATCAGGTGGTTTCCATTGTGTGTAACTATAGATCGGGTGGTTTCCATTGTGTGTAAATATAGATCGGGTGGTTTCCATTGTGTGTAAATATAGATCGGGTGATTTCCATTGTGTGTAAATATAGATCGGGTGATTTCCATTGTGTGTAAATATAGATCGGGTGATTTCAATTGTGTGTAAATATAGATCGGGTGGTTTCCATTGTGTGTAAATATAGATCAGGTGGTTTCCATTGTGTGTAAATATGGATCAGGTGGTTTCCATTGTGTGTAAATATAGATCAGGTGGTTTCCATTGTGTGTAAATATACATCGGGTGGTTTCCATTGTGTGTAAATATAGATCAGGTGGTTTCCATTTTGTGTCAATCTAGATCAGGTGGTTTCCATTGCGTGTAAATTGAGATCAGGTGGTTTCCATTGTGTGTAAATATAGATCAGGTGGTTTCCATTGTGTGTAACTATAGATCAGGTGGTTTCCATTGTGTGTAAATATAGATCAGGTGGTTTCCATTGTGTGTAACTATAGATCAGGTGGTTTCCATTGTGTGTAACTATAGATCAAGTGGTTTCCACTGTGTGTAAATATAGATCAGGTCGTTTCCATTGTGTGTAAATATAGATCAGGTGGTTTCCATTGTGTGTAAATATAGATCAGATGATTTCCATTCTGTGTAAATATAGAACAGGTGGTTTCCATTGTGTGTAAATATAGATCAGGTGGTTTCCACTGTGTGTAAATTTAGATCAGGTGGTTTCCATTGTGTGTAAATATAGATCAGGTGGTTTCCATTGTGTGTAAATATAGGTCAGGAGGTTTCCATTGTGTGTAAATATAGATCAGGTGATTTCCATTGTGTGTAAATATAGGTCAGGAGGTTTCCATTGTGTGTAAATATAGATCAGGTGATTTCCATTGTGTGTAACTATAGATCAGGTGGTTTCCATTGTGTGTAAATATAGATCAGGTGGTTTCCGTTGTGTGTAACTATAGATCAGGTGGTTTCTATTGTGCGTAACTATAGATCAGGTGGTTTCCATTGTGTGTAAATATAGATCAGGTGTTTTACATTGTGTGTAAATATAGATCAGGTGATTTCCATTATGTGGATATATAGATCAGGTGGTTTCCATTGTGTGTAAATATAGGTCAGGAGGTTTCCATTGTGTGTAAATATAGATCAGGTGGTTTCCATTGTGTGCAAATATAGATCGGGTGATTTCCATTGTGTGTAAATATAGATCGGGTGATTTCCATTCTGTGTAAATATAGATCGGGTGATTTCCATTGTGTGTAAATATAGATCAGGTAGTTTCCATTGTGTGTAAATATAGATCAGGTGGTTTCCATTGTGTGTAAATATAGATCAGGTGGTTTCCATTGTGTGTAAGTATAGATCAGGTGGTTTCCATTGTGTGTAAATATAGATCAGGGGGTTTCCATTGTGTGTAAATATAGATCAGGTGCTTTCGATTGTGTGTAAATATAGATCAGGTGGTTTCCATTGTGTGTAAATATAGATCAGGTGGTTTCCATTGTGTGTAAATATAGATCAGGTGGTTTCCATTGTGTGTAAATATAGATCAGGTGGTTTCCATTGTGTGTAAATATAGATCAGGTGGTTTCCATTGTGTGTAAATATAGATCAGTTGGTTTCCATTGTGTGTAAATATAGATCGGATGATTTCCATTGTGTGCAAATAAAGATCGGGTGATTTCCATTCTGTGTAAATATAGATCGGGTGATTTCCATTGTGTGTAAATATAGATCACATGGTTTCCGTTGTGTGTAAATCTAGATCAGGTGGTTTCCATTGTGTGTAAACATAGATCAGGTGATTTCCATTGTGTGTAAATATAGATCAGGTGGTTTCCATTGTGTGTAAATATAGATCAGGTGGATTCCATTGTGTGTAAACATAGATCAGATGGTTTACATTGTGTGTAAATATAGATCAGGTGGTTTCCATTGTGTGTAAATATAGATTAGGTGGTTTCCATTGTGTGTAAATATAGATCAGGTGGTTTCCACTGTGGGTAAATATAGATCAGCTGGTTTCCATTGTGTGTAAATATAGATCAGGTGATTTCCATTGTGTGTAAATATAGATCAGGTGGTTTCCATTGTGTGTAAATATAGATCAGGTGGATTCCATTGTGTGTAAACATAGATCAGATGGTTTACATTGTGTGTAAATATAGATCAGGTGGTTTCCATTGTGTGTAAATATAGATCAGGTGGTTTCCATTGTGTGTAAGTATAGATCAGGTGGTTTCCATTGTGTGTAAATATAGATCAGGTGGTTTCCATTGTGCGTAAATATAGATCGGGTGGTTTCCATTGTGTGTAAATATAGATCGGGTGATTTCCATTGTGTGTAAATATAGATCGGGTGATTTCCATTCTGTGTAAATATAGATCAGGTGATTTCCATTTTGTGTAAATAAAAATCAGGTGGTCTCCATTGTGTGTAAATATAGATCAGGTGGTTTCCATTGTGTGTAAATATAGATTAGGTGGTTTCCATTGTCTGCAACTATAGATCAGGTGGTTTCCATTCAGTGTAAATATTGTTCAGGTGGTTTCCATTGTGTGTAACTATAGATCAGGTGGTTTCCATTGTGTGTAAAAATAGATCAGGAGGTTTCCATTGTGTGTAAATATAGTTCGGGTGATTTCCATTGTGTGTAAATATAGATCGGGTGATTTCCATTCTGTGTAAATATAGATTGGGTGATTTCCATTGTGTGTAAATATAGATCAGGTGGTTTCCATTGTGTGTAAATATAGATCAGGTGCTTTCCATTGTGTGTAAATATAGATCAGATGGTTTCCATTGTGTGTAATTGTAGATCAGGTGGTTTCCATTGTGTGTAAATATAGATCAGGTGGTTTCCATTGTGTGTAAATATAGATCAGGTGGTTTCCATTGTGTGTAAATATAGATCAGGTGGTTTCCATTGTGTGTAAATATAGATCAGGTGCTGTCCATTGTGTGTAAATATAGATCAGGTGGTTTCCATTGTGTGTAAATATAGATCAGGTGCTTTCCATTGTGTGTAAATACAGATCAGGTGGCTTCCATTGTGTGTAACTATAGATCAAGTGGTTTCCATTGTGTGTAAATCTAGATCAGGTGGTTTCCATTGTGTGTAAATCTAGATCAGATGGTTTCCATTATGGGTAAATATAGATCAGGAGGTTTCCATTGTGTGTAAATATAGATCAGGTCGTTTCCATTGTGTGTAAATATAGATCAGGTCGTTTCCATTGTGTGTAAATATAGATCAGGTGGTTTCCATTGTGTGTAACTATAGATCAGATGGTTTCCATTGTGTGCAAATATAGATCAGGTGGTTTGCATTGTGTGTAAATACAGATCAGGTGGTTTCCATTGTGTGTAAATATAGATCAGGTGGTTTCCATTGTGCGTAACTATAGATCTGGTGGTTTCCGTTGTGCGTAAATATTGATCAGGTCATTTCCATTGTGCGTAACTATAGATCAGGTGGTTTCCATTGTGCGTAAATCTAGATCAGGTGGTTTCCATTGTGTGTAACTTTAGATCAGGTGGTTTCCATTGTGTGTAACTATAGATCAGTTGGTTTCCATTGTGTGTATATATAGATCAGGTGGTTTCCATTGTGTGTAAATGTAGATCAGGTGGTTTCCATTGTGTGTAAATATAGATCAGGTGGTTTCCATTGTGTGTAAATATAGATCACTTGGTTATCATTGTGTGTAAATATAGATCAGGTGGTTTCCATTGTGTGTAAATCTCGATCAGGTGGTTTCCATTGTGTGTAAATCTCGATCAGGTGGTTTCCATTGTGTGTAAATCTAGATCAGGTTGTTTCCATTATGTGTAAATATAGATCAGGTGGTTTCCATTGTGTGTAAATCTAGATCAGGTGGTTTCCATTGTGTGTAAATCTAGATCAGGTTGTTTCCATTATGTGTAAATATAGATCAGGTGGTTTCCATTGTGTGTAAATATAGATCAGGTCGTTTCCATTGTGTGTAAATATAGATCAAGTCGTTTCCATTGTGTGTAAATATAGATCAGGTGGTTTGCATTGTGTGTAACTATAGATCAGGTGGTTTCCATTGTGTGTAAATATAGATCAGGTGGTTTGCATTGTGTGCAACTATAGATCAGGTGGTTTCCATTGTGTGTAAACATAGATCAGATGATTTCCATTGTGTGTAAATATAGATCGGGTGATTTCCATTCTGTGTAAATATAGAACAGGTGGTTTCCATTGTGTGTAAATATAGATCAGGTGGTTTCCATTGTGTGTAAATATAGATCAGGTGGTTTCCATTGTATGTAAATATAGATCAGGTGGTTTCCATTGTGTGTAAATATAGATCAGATGATTTCCATTGCGTGTAAATATAGATCGGGTGATTTCCATTCTGTGTAAATATAGAAGAGGTGGTTTCCATTGTGTGTAAATTTAGATCAGGTGCTTTCCATTGTGTGTAAATATAGATCAGGTGGTTTCCAATGTGTGCAAGTATAGATCAGGTGGTTACCATTGTGTGTAAAACTAGATCAGGTGGTTTCCATTGTGTGTAAATATAGATCAGGTGATTTCCATTGTGTGTAAATATAGGTCAGGAGGTTTCCATTGTGTGTAAATATAGATCAGGTGATTTCCATTGTGTGTAACTATAGATCAGGTGGTTTCCATTGTGTGTAAATATAGATCAGGTGGTTTCCGTTGTGTGTAACTATAGATCAGGTGGTTTCTATTGTGCGTAACTATAGATCAGGTGGTTTCCATTGTGTGTAAATATAGATCAGGTGTTTTACATTGTGTGTAAATATAGATCAGGTGATTTCCATTGTGTGTAAATATAGGTCAGGAGGTTTCCATTGTGTGTAAATATAGATCAGGTGGTTTCCATTGTGTGCAAATATAGATCGGGTGATTTCCATTGTGTGTAAATATAGATCGGGTGATTTCCATTCTGTGTAAATATAGGTCAGGAGGTTTCCATTGTGTGTAAATATAGATCAGGTGGTTTCCATTGTGTGCAAATATAGATCGGGTGATTTCCATTGTGTGTAAATATAGATCGGGTGATTTCCATTCTGTGTAAATATAGATCGGGTGATTTCCATTGTGTGTAAATATAGATCAGGTAGTTTCCATTGTGTGTAAATATAGATCAGGTGGTTTCCATTGTGTGTAAATATAGATCAGGTGGTTTCCATTGTGTGTAAGTATAGATCAGGTGGTTTCCATTGTGTGTAAATATAGATCAGGGGGTTTCCATTGTGTGTAAATATAGATCAGGTGCTTTCGATTGTGTGTAAATATAGATCAGGTGGTTTCCATTGTGTGTAAATATAGATCAGGTGGTTTCCATTGTGTGTAAATATAGATCAGGTGGTTTCCATTGTGTGTAAATATAGATCAGGTGGTTTCCATTGTGTGTAAATATAGATCAGGTGGTTTCCATTGTGTGTAAATATAGATCAGTTGGTTTCCATTGTGTGTAAATATAGATCGGATGATTTCCATTGTGTGTAAATAAAGATCGGGTGATTTCCATTCTGTGTAAATATAGGTCAGGTGTCTTCCATTGTGTGTAAATATAGATCAGGTGGTTTCCATTGTGTGTAAATATAGATCAGGTGGTTTCCATTTTGTGTAACTATAGATAAGGTGGTTTCCATTGTGTGTAACGAAAGATCAGGTAGTTTCCATTGTGTGTAAATATAGATCAGGTGGTTTCCATTGTGTGTAAATATAGATCAGGTGGTTTCCATTGTGTGTAAATATAGATCAGTTTGTTTCCGTTGTGCGTAAATATAGATCAGGTGGTTTCCATTGTGCGTAACTATAGATCAGGTGGTTTCCATTGTGTGTAAATATAGATCAGGTGGTTACCATTGTGTGTAAATATAGATCAGGTGATTTCCATTGTGTGTAGATATAGATCAGGTGGTTTCCATTGTGTGTAAATATAGATCAGGTGATTTCGATTGTGTGTAAATATAGATCAGGTGGTTTCCATTGTGTGTAAATATAGATTAGGTGGTTTCCATTGTGTGTAACTATAGATCAGGTGGTTTCCATTGTGTGTAACTATAGATCAGGTGGTTTCCATTGTGTGTAAATATAGATCAGGTGGTTTCCATTGTGTGTAAATATAGATTAGGTGGTTTCCATTGTGTGTAACTATAGATCAGGTGGTTTCCATTGTGTGTAAATATAGATCAGGTGGATTCCATTGTGTGTAAATATAGATCAAGTGGTTTCCTTTGTGTGTAAATATAGATCAAGTGGTTTCCATTGTGTGTAAATATAGATCAGGTGGTTTCCATTGTGTGTAAATATAGAACAGGTGGTTTCCATTGTGTGTAAATATAGAACAGGTGGTTTCCATTTTGTGTAACTATAGATCAGGGGGTTTCAATTGTCTGTAAATATAGATCAGGGGGTTTCCATTGTGTGTAAATATAGATCAGGTGGTTTCCATTGTGTGTAAATATAGAACAGGTGGTTTCCATTGTGTGTAAATATAGAACAGGTGGTTTCCATTTTGTGTAACTATAGATCAGGGGGTTTCCATTGTGTGTAAATATAGATCAGGTGATTTCGATTGTGTGCAAATATAGATCAGGTGATTTCGATTGTGTGTAAATATAGATTAGGTGGTTTCCATTGTGTGTAACTATAGATCAGGTGGTTTCCATTGTGTGTAAATATAGATCAGGTGATTTCGATTGTGTGTAAATATAGATCAGGTGGTTTCCATTGTGTGTAAATATAGATTAGGTGGTTTCCATTGTGTGTAACTATAGATCAGGTGGTTTCCATTGTGTGTAAATATAGATCAGGTGGATTCCATTGTGTGTAAATATAGATCAAGTGGTTTCCTTTGTGTGTAAATATAGATCAAGTGGTTTCCATTGTGTGTAAATATAGATCAGGTGGTTTCCATTGTGTGTAAATATAGAACAGGTGGTTTCCATTGTGTGTAAATATCGAACAGGTGGTTTCCATTTTGTGTAACTATAGATCAGGGGGTTTCAATTGTCTGTAAATATAGATCAGGGGGTTTCCATTGTGTGTAAATATAGATCAGGTGGTTTCCATTGTGTGAAACTATAGATCTGGTGTTTTCCATTGAGTGTAAATATAGATCGGGTGATTTCCATTGTGTGTAAATATAGATCAGGTGGTTTCCATTTTGTGTAACTATAGATCAGGTGGTTTCCATTGTGTGTAACTATGGATCAGGTGGTTTCCATTGTGTGTAAATATAGATCAGGTGGTTTCCATTGTGTGTAAGTATAGATCAGGTGGTTTCCATTGTGTGTAAATATAGATCGGGTGGTTTCCATTGAGTGTAAATATGGATCGGGTGATTTCCATTGTGTGTAAATATAGATCGGGTGATTTCCATTCTGTGTAAATATAGATCAGGTGATTTCCATTTTGTGTAAATAAAAATCAGGTGGTCTCCATTGTGTGTAAATATAGATCAGGTGGTTTCCATTGTGTGCAAATATAGATAAGGTGGTTTCCATTGTCTGCAACTATAGATCAGGTGGTTTCCATTCAGTGTAAATATAGATCAGGTGGTTTCCATTGTGTGTAACTATAGATCAGGTGGTTTCCATTGTGTGTAAATATAGTTCGGGTGATTTCCATTGTGTGTAAATAAAGATCAGGTGGTTTCCATTGTGTGTAAATATAGATCAGGTGGTTTCCATTGTGTGTAAATATAGATCAGATGGTTTCCATTGTGTGTAAATATAGATCAGGTGGTTTCCATTCTGTGTAAATATAGATTGGGTGATTTCCATTGTGTGTAAATATAGATCAGGTGGTTTCCATTGTGTGTAAATATAGATCAGATGGTTTCCATTGTGTGTAAATGTAGATCAGGTGGTTTCCATTGTGTGTAAATATAGATCGGGTGATTTCCATTCTGTGTAAATATAGATCAGGTGGTTACCATTGTGTGTAAATATAGATCAGGTTATTTCCATTGTGTGTAGATATAGATCAGGTGGTTTCCATTGTGTGTAAATACAGATCAGGTGGTTTCCATTGTGTGTAAATATAGATCAGGTGGATTCCATTGTGTGTAAATATAGATCAAGTGGTTTCCTTTGTGTGTAAATATAGATCAAGTGGTTTCCATTGTGTGTAAATATAGATCAGGTGGTTTCCATTGTGTGTAACTATAGATCAGGTGGTTTCAATTGTGTGTAAATATAGATCAGGGGGTTTCCATTGTGTGTAAATATAGATGAGGTGGTTTCCATTGTGTGTAAATATAGATCAGGTGGTTTCCATTTTGTGTAACTATAGATCAGGTGGTTTCCATTGTGTGTAACTATAGATCAGGTGGTTTCCATTGTATGTAAATATAGATCAGGTGCTTTCCATTGTGTGTAAATATAGATCAGGTGGTTTCCATTGTGTGTAACTATAGATCAGGTGGTTTCCATTGTGTGTAAATATAGATCAGGTGGTTTCCATTGTGTGTAACTATAGATCAGGTGGTTTCCATTCTGTGTAAATATTGATCAGGTGGTTTCCATTGTGAGTAAATATAGATCAGGTGGTTTCCATTGTGTGCAAATATAGATCAGGTGGTTTCCATTTTGTGCAAATATAGATCAGGTGGTTTCCATTTTGTGTAACTATAGATCAGGTGGTTTCCATTGTGTGTAACTATAGATCAGGTGCTTTCCATTGTGTGTAAATATAGATCAGGTGGTTTCCATTGTGTGAAACTATAGATCAGGTGTTTTCCATTGTGTGTAAATATAGATCAGGTGGTTTCCATTGTGTGTAACTATAGATCAGTTTGTTTCCGTTGTGCGTAAATATAGATCAGGTAGTTTCCATTGTGCGTAACTATAGATCAGGTGGTTTCCATTGTGTGTAAATATAGATCAGGTGGTTACCATTGTGTGTAAATATAGATCAGGTTATTTCCATTGTGTGTAGATATAGATCAGGTGGTTTCCATTGTGTGTAAATACAGATCAGGTGGTTTCCATTGTGTGCAAATATAGATCAGGTGGATTCCATTGTGTGTAAATATAGATCAAGTGGTTTCCTTAGTGTGTAAATATAGATCAAGTGGTTTCCATTGTGTGTAAATATAGATCAGGTGGTTTCCATTGTGTGTAACTATAGATCAGGTGGTTTCAATTGTGTGTAAATATAGATCAGGGGGTTTCCATTGTGTGTAAATATAGATGAGGTGGTTTCCATTGTGTGTAAATATAGATCAGGTGGTTTCCATTTTGTGTAACTATAGATCAGGTGGTTTCCATTGTGTGTAACTATAGATCAGGTGGTTTCCATTGTATGTAAATATAGATGAGGTGCTTTCCATTGTGTGTAAATATAGATCAGGTGGTTTCCATTGTGTGTAACTATAGATCAGGTGGTTTCCATTGTGTGTAAATATAGATCAGGTGGTTTCCATTGTGTGTAACTATAGATCAGGTGGTTTCCATTCTGTGTAAATATTTGATCAGGTGGTTTCCATTGTGAGTAAATATAGATCAGGTGGTTTCCATTTTGTGCAAATATAGATCAGGTAGTTTCCATTTTGTGTAACTATAGATCAGGTGGTTTCCATTGTGTGTAAATATTTGATCAGGTGGTTTCCATTCTGTGTAAATATTTGATCAGGTGGTTTCCATTCTGTGTAAATATTTGATCAGGTGGTTTCCATTGTGTGCAAATATAGATCAGGTGGTTTCCATTTTGTGCAAATATAGATCAGGTAGTTTCCATTTTGTGTAACTATAGATCAGGTGGTTTCCATTGTGTGTAAATATAGATCAGGTGGTTTCCATTGTGTGAAACTTTAGATCAGGTGGTTTCCATTGTGTGTAAATATAGATCAGTTTGTTTCCGTTGTGCGTAAATATAGATCAGGTAGTTTCCATTGTGCGTAACTATAGATCAGGTGGTTTCCATTGTGTGTAAATATAGATCAGGTGGTTACCATTGTGTGTAAATATAGATCAGGTTATTTCCATTGTGTGTAGATATAGATCAGGTGGTTTCCATTGTGTGTAAATACAGATCAGGTGGTTTCCATTGTGTGTAAATATAGATCAAGTGGTTTCCTTAGTGTGTAAATATAGATCAAGTGGTTTCCATTGTGTGTAAATATAGATCAGGTGGTTTCCATTGTGTGTAACTATAGATCAGGTGGTTTCAATTGTGTGTAAATATAGATCAGGGGGTTTCCATTGTGTGTAAATATAGATCAGGTGGTTTCCATTTTGTGTAACTATAGATCAGGTGGTTTCCATTTTGTGTAACTATAGATCAGGTGGTTTCCATTGTGTGTAACTATAGATCAGGTGGTTTCCATTGTGTGTAAATATAGATCAGGTGGTTTCCATTTTGTGAAACTATAGATCTGGTGTTTTCCATTGAGTGTAACTATAGATCAGGTGGTTTCCATTGTGTGTAAATATAGATCAGGTGGTTTCCATTTTGTGAAACTATAGATCTGGTGTTTTCCATTGAGTGTAACTTTAGATCAGGTGGTTTCCAATGTGTGTAAATATAGATCAGGTGGTTTCCATTGTGTGTAACTATAGATCAGGTGGTTTCCATTGTGTGTAAATATAGATCAGGTGGTTTCCATTGTGTGTAAATATAGATCAGGTGGATTCCATTGTGTGTAAATATAGATCAAGTGGTTTCCTTTGTGTGTAAATATAGATCAAGTGGTTTCCATTGTGTGGAAATATAGATCAGGTGGTTTCCATTGTGTGTAACTATAGATCAGGTGGTTTCAATTGTGTGTAAATATAGATCAGGTGGTTTCCATTGTGTGTAAATATAGATCAGGTGGTTTCCATTTTGTGTAACTATAGATCAGGTGGTTTCCATTGTGTGTAACTATAGATCAGGTGGTTTCCATTGTGTGTAAATATAGATCAGGTGGTTTCCATTGTGTGAAACTATAGATCTGGTGTTTTCCATTGAGTGTAACTATAGATCAGGTGGTTTCCATTGTGTGTAACTTTAGATCAGGTGGTTTCCAATGTGTGTAAATATAGATCAGTTTGTTTCCGTTGTGCGTAAATATAGATCAGGTGGTTTCCATTGTGCGTAACTATAGATCAGGTGGTTTCCGTTGTGCGCAAATATTGATCAGGTGGTTTCCATTGTGCGTAACTGTAGATCAGGTGGTTTCCATTGTGTGTAAATATAGATCAGGTGGTTACCATTGTGTGTAAATATAGATCAGGTGATTTCCATTGTGTGTAAATATAGTTCAGGTGATTTTGATTGTGTGTCACTATAGATCAGGTGGTTTACATTGTGTGTAAATACAGATCAGGTGGTTTCCATTGTGTGTAAATATAGATCAGGTGGATTCCATTGTGTGTAAATATAGATCAAGTGGTTTCCATTTTGTGTAAATACAGATCAAGTGGTTTCCATTGTGTGTAAATATAGATCAGGTGGTTTCAATTGTGTGTAAATATAGATCAGGTGGTTTCCATTGTGTGTAAATATATTTCAGGTGGTTTCCATTGTGTGTAAATATAGATCAGGTGGTTTCCATTGTGTGTAAATATAGATCAGGTGGTTTCCATTGTGTGTACATATAGATCAGCTGGTTTCCATTGTGTGTAAGTATAGATCAGGTGGTTTCCATTGTGTGTAAATCTAGATCAGGTGGTTTCCATTGTGTGTAAATATAGATCAGGTGGTTTCCATTTTGTGTCAATCTAGATCAGGTGGTTTCCATTGCGTGAAAATTGAGATCAGGTGGTTTCCATTGTGTGTAACTATAGATCAGGTGGTTTCCATTGTGTGTAAATATAGATCAGGTTGTTTCCATTGTGTGCAAATATAGATCAGGTGGTTTGCATTGTGTGTAAATACAGATCAGGTGGCTCCATTGAGTGTAACTATAGATCAGGTGGTTTCCATTGTGTGTAAATATAGATCAGGTGGTTTCCATTGTGCGTAACTATAGATCTGGTGGTTTCCGTTGTGCGTAAATATTGATCAGGTCGTTTCCATTGTGCGTAACTATAGATCAGGTGGTTTCCATTGTGCGTAAATCTAGATCAGGTGGTTTCCATTGTGTGTAACTATAGATCAGGTGGTTTCCATTGTGTGTAACTATAGATCAGTTGGTTTCCATTTTGTGTAAATATAGATCAGGTGGTTTCCATTGTGTGTAAATGTAGATCAGGTGGTTTCCATTGTGTGTAAATATAGATCAGGTGGTTTCCATTGTGTGTAAATATAGATCACTTGGTTTACATTGTGTGTAAATATAGATCAGGTGGTTTCCATTGTGTGTAAATATAGATCAGGTGGCTTCCATTGTGTGTAAATATAGATCAGGTGGTTTCCATTGTGTGTAAATCTAGATCAGGTGGTTTCCATTGTGTGTAAATCTCGATCAGGTGGTTTCCATTGTGTGTAAATCTAGATCAGGTGGTTTCCATTGTGTGTAAATCTAGATCAGGTTGTTTCCATTATGTGTAAATATAGATCAGGTGGTTTCCATTGTGTGTACATATAGATCAGGTGGTTTCCATTGTGTGTAAATATAGATCAAGTCGTTTCCATTGTGTGTAAATATAGATCAGGTGGTTTGCATTGTGTGTAACTATAGATCAGGTGGTTTCCATTGTGTGTAAATATAGATCAGGTGGTTTGCATTGTGTGCAACTATAGATCAGGTGGTTTCCATTGTGTGTAAATATAGATCAGATGATTTCCTTTGTGTGTAAATATAGATCGGGTGATTTCCATTCTGTGTAAATATAGAACAGGTGGTTTCCATTGTGTGTAAATATAGATCAGGTGGTTTCCATTGTGTGTAAATCTAGATCAGGTGGTTTCCATTGTGTGTAAGTATAGATCAGGTGGTTTCCATTGTGTGTAAATATAGATCAGGTAGATCCCATTGTGTGAAAATATAGATCAGGTGGTTTCCATTGTGTGTAAATATAGATCAGGTGGTTTCCATTGCATGTAAATTTAGATCAGGTGGTTTCCATTGTGTGTAACTATAGATCATGTGGTTTCCATTGTGTGTAACTATAGATCAGTTGGTTTCCATTGTGTGTAAATAAAGATCAGGTGGTTTCCATTGTGTGTAACTATAGATCAGTTTGTTTCCATTGTGTGTAACTGTAGATCAGGTGGATTCCATTGTGTGTAACTGTAGATCAGTTGGTTTCCATTGTGTGTAAATATAGATCAGGTGGTTTCCATTGTGTGAAAATATAGATCAGGTGGTTTCCATTGTGTGTAAATATAGATCAGGTTGTTTCCATTGTGTGTAACTGTAGATCAGGTGGATTCCATTGTGTGTAACTGTAGATCAGTTGGTTTCCATTGTGTGTAAATATAGATCAGGTGGTTTCCATTGTGTGAAAATATAGATCAGGTGGTTTCCATTGTGTGTAAATATAGATCAGGTGGTTTCCATTGAGTGTAACTATAGATCAGGTGGTTTCCACTGTGTGTAAATATAGATCAGGTTGTTTCCGTTGTGCATAGATATAGATCAGGTGGTTTCAATTGTGCGTATCTATAGATCCGGTGGTTTCCGTTGCGCGTAAATATTGATCAGGTCGTTTCCATTGTGCGTAACTATAGATCAGGTGGTTTCCATTGTGTGAAACTGTAGATCAGGTGGTTTCCATTGTGTGTAACTGTAGATCAGTTGGTTTCCATTGTGTGTAAATATAGATCAGGTGATTTCCATTGTGTGTAACTAAAGATCAGGTGGTTTCCATTGTGTGTAAATACAGATCAGGTGGTTTCCATTGTGTGTAAATATAGATCAGGTGGTTTCCATTGTGTGTAAATATAGATCAGGTGGTTTCCATTGTGTGTAAATCTAGATCAGGTGGTTTCCATTGTGTGTAAATATAGATCAGGTGGTTTCCATTGTGTGTAAATATAGATCAGGTGGTTTCCATTGTGTGTAAATATAGATCAGGTGGTTTCCATTGTGTGTATATATAGATCAGGTGGTTTCCATTGTGTGTAAATATAGATCAGGTGGTTTCCATTGTGTGTAAGTATAGATCAGGTGGTTTCCATTGTGTGTAAATATAGATCAGGTGGTTTCCATTGTGTGTAAATATAGATCAGGTGGTTTCCATTGTGTGTAAATATAGATCAGGTGGTTTCCATTGTGTGTAAATATAGATCAGGTGGTTTCCATTGTGTGTAAATATAGATCAGGTGGTTTCCATTGTGTGTAAGTATAGATCAGGTGGTTTCCATTGTGTGTAAATATAGATCAGGTGGTTTCCATTGTGTGTAAATATAGATCAAGTGGTTTCCATTGTGTGTAAATCTAGATCAGGTGGTTTCCATTGTGTGTAAATCTAGATCAGATGGTTTCCATTATGGGTAAATATAGATCAGGTGGTTTCCATTGTGTGTAAATATAGATCAGGTGGTTTCCATTGTGTGTAAATATAGATCAAGTGGTTTCCATTTTGTGTAAATCTAGATCAGGTGGTTTCCATTGTGTGTAAATCTAGATCAGATGGTTTCCATTGTGTGTAAATATAGATCAGGTGGTTTCCATTGTGTGTAAATATAGATCAGGTGGTTTCCATTGTGTGTAAATATAGATCAAGTGGTTTCCATTGTGTGTAAATCTAGATCAGGTGGTTTCCATTGTGTGTAAATCTAGATCAGATGGTTTCCATTATGGGTAAATATAGATCAGGAGGTTTCCATTGTGTGTAAATATAGATCAGGTCGTTTCCATTGTGTGTAAATATAGATCAGGTCGTTTCCATTGTGTGTAAATATAGATCAGGTGGTTTGCATTGTGTGTAACTATAGATCAGATGGTTTCCATTGTGTGTAAATATAGATCAGGTGGTTTCCATTGTGTGTAACTATAGATCAGGTTATTTCCATTGTGTGTAAATATAGATCGGATGATTTCCATTGTGTGTAAATATAGATCGGGTGATTTCCATTCTGTGTAAATATAGATCAGGTGGTTTCCATTGTGTGTAAATATAGATCAGGTGGTTTCCACTGTGTGTAAATTGAGACCAGGTGGTTTCCATTGTGTGTAAATATAGATCAGGTGATTTCCATTGTGTGTAAATATAGATCAGGTCGTTTCCATTGTGTGTAAATATAGATCAGGTGGTTTCCATTGTGTGTAAATAGAGATCAGGTGGTTTCCATTGTGTGTAACTATAGATCAGGTGATTTCCATTGTGTGTAAATATAGATCAGGTGGTTTCCATTGTGTGTAAATATAGATCAGGTGATTTCCATTGTGCGTAAATATAGATCAGGTCGTTTCCATTGTGTGTAAATATAGATCAGGTGGTTTGCATTGTGTGTAACTATAGATCAGGTGGTTTCCATTGTGTGTAAATATAGATCAGGTGGTTTCCATTGTGTGTAACTACAGATCAGGTGGTTTCCATTGTGTGTAAATATAGATCGGATGATTTCCATTGTGTGTAAATATAGATCGGGTGATTTCCATTCTGTGTAAATATAGATCAGGTGGTTTCCATTTTGTGTAAATATAGATCAGGTGGTTTCCACTTTGTGTAAATTTAGATCAGGTGGTTTCCATTGTGTGTAAATATAGATCAGGTGATTTCCATTGTGCGTAAATATAGATCAGGTGGTTTCCATTGAGTGTAAATATAGATCAGGTGGTTTCCATTGAGTGTAAATATAGATCAATTGGTTTCCATTGTGTGTAAATATTGATCAGGTGGTTTCCATTGTGTGTAAATATAGATCAGGTGGCTTCCATTGTGTGTAAATATAGATCAGGTGGTTTCCATTGTGTGTAAATATTGATCAGGTGGTTTCCATTGTGTGTAAATGTAGATCAGGTGGCTTCCATTGTGTGTAAATATAGATCAGGTGGTTTCCATTGTGTGTAAATATAGATCAGGTGGTTTCCAATATGTGTAAATATAGATTGGGTGATTTCCATTCTGTGTAAATATAGATCAGGTGGTTTGCATTGTGTGTAACTATAGATCAGGTGGTTTCCATTGTGTGTAAATATAGATCAGGTGGTTTCCATTGTGTGTATCTATTGATCAGGTGGTTTCCATTGTGTGTAAATATAGATCGGATGATTTCCATTGTGTGTAAATATAGATCGGGTGATTTCCATTCTGTGTAAATATAGATCAGGTGGTTTCCATTGTGTGTAAATATAGATCAGGTGGTTTCCACTGTGTGTAAATTTAGATCAGGTGGTTTCCATTGTGTGTAAATATAGATAGGGTGGTTTCCATTGTGTCTAAATATAGATCAGGTGGTTTCCATTGTGTGTAACTATAGATCAGTTGGTTTCCATTGTGTGTAAATATAGATCAGGTGGTTTCCATTGTGTGTAAATATTGATCAGGTGGTTTCCATTGTGTGTAAATATAGATCAGGTGGCTTCCATTGTGTGTAAATATAGATCAGGTGGTTTGCATTGTGTGTAAATATAGATCAGGTGGTTTCCATTATGTGTAACTATGGATCAGGTGGTTTCCATTGTGTAAATATAGATCAGCTGGTTTCCATTGTGTGTAAATATAGATCAGGTGGTTTCCATTCTGTGTAAATATAGATCATGTGGTTTCCAATGTGTGTAAATATAGATCAGGTGCTTTCCATTGTGTGTAAATATTGATCAGGTGGTTTCCATTGTGTGGAGCTATAGATCAGGTGGTTCCATTGTGTGTAAATATAGATCAGGTGGTTTCCATTGTGTGTAACTATAGATCAGGTGGTTTCCATTGTGTGTAACTTTAGATCAGGTGGTTTCCATTGTGTGTAAATATAGATCAGGCTGTTTCCGTTGTGTGTAAATATAGATCAGGTGGTTTCTATTGTGCTGAACTATAGATCACGTGGTTTCCGTTGTGTGTAAATATTGATCAGGTGGTTTCCATTGTGCGTTACTATAGATCAGGTGGTTTCCATTGAGTGTAAATATAGATCAGGTGTTTTCCATTGTGTGTAAATATAGATCAGGTGATTTCCATTGTGTGTAAATATAGATCAGGTGATTTGCATTGTGTGTAAATGTAGCTGAGGTGGTTTCCATTGTGGGTAAATATAGATCAGGTGATCTCCATTGTGTGTAAATATAGATCATGTGGTTTCCATTGTGTGTAAATATAGATCAGGTGGTTTCAATTGTGTGTAACTATAGATCAGGTGGTTTCCATTGTGTGTAAATATAGATCAGGTGGTTTCCATTGTGTGTAGCTATAGATCAGGTGGTTTCAATTGTGTGTAACTATAGATCAGGTGGTTTCCATTGTGTGTAAATATAGAACAGGTGGTTTCCATTGTGTGTAACTATAGATCAGGTGGTTTCCATTGTGTGTAAATATAGATCAGGTGGTTTCCATTGTGTGTAAACCTAGATCAGGTGGTTTCCATTGTGTGTAAATGTAGATCAGGTGGTTTCCATTGTGTGTAAATATAGATCAGGTGGTTTCCATTGTGTGTAAACCTAGATCAGGTGGTTTCCATTGTGTGTAAACCTAGATCAGGTGGTTTCCATTGTGTGTAAACCTAGATCAGGTGGTTTCCATTGTGTGTAAATATAGATCAGGTGGTTTCCATTGTGTGTAAATATAGATCAGGTGGTTTCCATTGTGTGTAAATATAGATCAGGTGGTTTCCATTGTGTGTAAATATAGATCAGGTGGTTTCCATTGTGTGTAAATATAGATCAGGTGGTTTCCATTGTGTGTAATTATAGATCAGGTGGTTTCCATTGTGTGTAAATATAGATCAGGTGGTTTCCATTGTGTGTAATTATAGATCAGGTGGTTTCCATTGTGTGTAAATATAGATCAGGTGGTTTCAATTGTGTGTAAATATAGATCAGGTGGTTTCCATTGTGTGTAAATATAGATCAGGTGGTTTCCATTGTGTGTAACTATAGATCAGGTGGTTTCCATTGTGTGTAAACCTAGATCAGGTGGTTTCCATTGTGTGTAAATGTAGATCAGGTGGTTTCCATTGTGTGTAAATATAGATCAGGTGGTTTCCATTGTGTGTAAATATAGATCAGGTGGTTTCCATTGTGTGTAATTATAGATCAGGTGGTTTCCATTGTGTGTAAATATAGATCAGGTGGTTTCCATTGTGTGTAAATATAGATCAGGTGGTTTCCATTGTGTGTAAATATAGATCAGGTGGATTCCATTGTGTGTAACTATAGATCAGGTGGTTTCCATTGTGTGTAAATATAGATCGGCTGGTTTCCATTGTGTGTAAATATAGATCGGGTGATTTCCATTGTGTGTAAATATAGATCGGGTGATTTCCATTCTGTGTAAATATAGATCAGGTGATTTCCATTTTGTGTAAATATAGATCAGGTGGTTTCCATTGTGTGTAAATATAGATCGGGTTATTTCCATTCTGTGTAAATATTGATCGGGAGATTTCCATTGTGTGTAAATATAGATCGGGTGGTTTCCATTGTGTGTAAATATAGATTGGGTGATTTCCATTGTGTGTAAATATAGATCAGGTGGTTTCCATTGTGTGTAAATATAGATCAGGTGGTTTCCATTGTGTGTAAATATAGATCAGGTGGTTTCCATTGTGTGTAAATATAGATTGGGTGATTTCCATTGTGTGTAAACATAGATCAGGTGGTTTCCATTGTGTGTAAATATAGATCAGGTTGTTTCCGCTGTGCATAGATATAGATCAGGTGGTTTCAATTGTGCGTATCTATAGATCAGGTGGTTTCCATTATGTGTAACAATAGATCAATTGGTTTCCATTGTGTGTAAATATAGATCAGGTGGTTTCCATTGTGTGTAAATGTAGATCAGGTGGCTTCCATTGTGTGTAAATATAGATCAGGTGGTTTCCATTGTGTGTAAATATAGATCAGGTGGTTTCCAATATGTGTAAATATAGATCGGGTGATTTCCATTCTGTGTAAATATAGATCAGGTGGTTTGCATTGTGTGTAACTATAGATCAGGTGGTTTCCATTGTGTGTAAATATAGATCAGGTGGTTTCCATTGTGTGTATCTATTGATCAGGTGGTTTCCATTGTGTGTAAATATAGATCGGGTGATTTCCATTCTGTGTAAATATAGATCAGGTGGTTTCCATTGTGTCTAAATATAGATCAGGTGGTTTCCATTGTGGGTAACTATAGATCACTTGGTTTCCATTGTGTGTAAATATAGATCAGGTGGTTTCCATTGTGTGTAAATATTGATCAGGTGGTTTCCATTGTGTGTAAATATAGATCAGGTGGTTTCCATTGTGTCAATATAGATCAGCTGGTTTCCATTGTGTGTAAATATAGATCATGTGGTTTCCATTGTGTGTAACTTTAGATCAGGTGGTTTCCATTGTGTGTAACTATAGATCAGGTGGTTTCCATTGTGTGTAACTTTAGATCAGGTGGTTTCCATTGTGTGTAAATATAGATCACGTGGTTTCCGTTGTGTGTAAATATTGATCAGGTGGTTTCCATTGTGTGTAACTTTAGATCAGGTGGTTTCCGTTGTGTGTAAATATAGATCACGTGGTTTCCGTTGTGTGTAAATATTGATCAGGTGGTTTCCATTGTGTGTAAATGTAGCTGAGGTGGTTTCCATTGTGGGTAAATATAGATCAGGTGATTTCCATTGTGTGTAAATATAGATCAGGTGGTTTCCATTGTGTGTAACTATAGATCAGGTGGTTTCCATTGTGTGTAACTATAGATCAGGTGGTTTCAATTGTGTGTAACTATAGATCAGGTGGTTTCCATTGTGTGTAAATATAGAACAGGTGGTTTCCATTGTGTGTAACTATAGATAAGGTGGTTTCCATTGTGTGTAACTATAGATCAGGTGGTTTCCATTGTGTGTAAATATAGATCAGGTGGTTTCCATTGTGTGTAAATATAGATCAGGTGGTTTCCATTGTGTGTAATTATAGATCAGGTGGTTTCCATTGTGTGTAAATATAGATCAGGTGGTTTCCATTGTGTGTAAATATAGATCAGGTGGTTTCCATTGTGTGTAAATATAGATCAGGTGGATTCCATTGTGTGTAACAAAAGATCAGGTGGTTTCCATTGTGTGTAAATATAGATCGGGTGGTTTCCATTGTGTGTAAATATAGTTCGGGTGATTTCCATTGTGTGTAAATATAGATCGGGTGATTTCCATTCTGTGTAAATATAGATCAGGTGATTTCCATTTTGTGTAAATATAGATCAGGTGTTTTCCATTGTGTGTAAATATAGATCGGGTTATTTCCATTCTGTGTAAATATTGATCGGGTGATTTCCATTGTGTGTAAATATAGATCGGGTGGTTTCCATTGTGTGTAAATATAGATCAGGTGGTTTCCATTGTGTGTAAATATAGATCAGGTGGTTTCCATTGTGTGTAAATATAGATCAGGTGGTTTCCATTGTGTGTAAATATAGATCAGGTGGTTTCCATTGTGTGTAAATATAGATTGGTTGATTTCCATTGTGTGTAAATATAGATCAGGTGGTTTCCATTGTGTGTAAATATAGATCAGGTGGTTTCCATTCTCTGTAAATATAGATCAGGTGGTTTCCATTGTGTGTTAATTTCGATCAGGTTGTTTCCATTGTGTGTAACTATAGATCAGGTGGTTTCCATTGTGTGTAACTATAGATCAGGTGGTTTCCATTGTGTGTAACTTTAGATCAGGTGGTTTCCATTGTGTGTAAATATAGATCAGTTTGTTTCCGTTGTGCATAAATATAGATCAGGTGGTTTCCGTTGTGCGTAAATATTGATCAGCTGGTTTCCATTGTGCGTAACTGTAGATCAGGTGGTTTCCATTGTTTGTAAATATAGATCAGGTGGTTACCATTGTGTGTAAATATAGATCAGGTGATTTCCATTGTGTGTAAATATAGATCAGGTGGTTTCCATTGTGTATAAATATAGATCAGGTGATTTCGATTGTGTGTGTATATATAGATCAGGTGGTTTCCATTGTGTGTAACTATAGATCAGGTGGTTTCCATTGTGAGTAGCTATAGACCAGGTGGTTTCCATTGTGTGTAACTATAGATCAGGTGGATTCCATTCTATGTAAATATAGATCAGGTGGTTTCCATTGTGTGTAAATATAGGTCAGGTGGTTTCCATTTTGTGTTCATATAGATGAGGTGGTTTCCATTGTGTGTAAATATAGATCAGGTGGTTTCCATTGTGTGTAAGTATAGATCAGGTGGTTTCCATTGTGTCTAAATATAGATCAGGTGGTTTCCATTGTGTGTAAATCAAGATCAGGTGGTTTCCATTGTGTGTAAATATAGATCAGGTGGTTTCCATTGTGTGTAAATATAGATCAGGTGGTTTCCATTGTGTGTAAATCTAGATCAGGTGGTTTCCATTGTGTGTAAGTATAGATCAGGTGGTTTCCATTGTGTCTAAATATAGATCAGGTGGATTCCATTGTGTGAAAATATAGATCAGGTGGTTTCCATTGTGTGTAAATATAGATCAGGTGGTTTCCATTGCATGTAAATTTAGTTCAGGTGGTTTCCATTGTGTGTAACTATAGATCATGTGGTTTCCATTGTGTGTAACTATAGATCACTTGGTTTCCATTGTGTGTAAATAAAGATCAGGTGGTTTCCATTGTGTGTAAATATAGATCAGGTGGTTTCCATTGTGTGTAAATATAGATCAGGTTGTTTCCATTGTGTGTAAACATAGATCAGGTGGTTTCCATTGTGTGAAACTGCAGATGAGGTGTTCCCAATGTGTGTAACTATAGATCAGGTGGTTTCCATTGAGTGTAACGATAGATCAGGTGGTTTCCACTGTGTGTAAATATAGATCAGGTTGTTTCCGTTGTGCATAGATATAGATCAGGTGGTTTCAATTGTGCATATCTATAGATCCGGTGGTTTCCGTTGCGCGTAAATATTGATCAGGTCGTTTCCAATGTGCGTAACTATAGATCAGGTGGTTTCCATTGTGTGTAAATATAGATCAGGTGGTTTCCATTGTGTGTAAATATAGATCAGGTGGTTTCCATTGTGTGTAAATATAGATCAGGTGGTTTCCATTGTGTGTAAATATAGATCAGGTGGTTTCCATTGTGTGTAAATATAGATCAGGTGGTTTCCATTGTGCGTAAATATAGATCAGGTGGTTTCCATTGTCTGTAAATATAGATCAGGTGGTTTCCAGTGTGTGTAAATATAGATCAGGTGGTTTCCATTGTCTGTAAATATAGATCAGGTGGTTTCCATTGTCTGTAAATCTAGATCAAGTGGTTTCCATTGTGTGTAAATCTAGATCAGGTGGTTTCCATTGTGTGTAAATCTAGATCAAGTGGTTTCCATGGTGTGTAAATATAGATCAGGTGGTTTCCATTGTGCGTAAATATAGATCAGGTGGTTTCCATTGTCTGTAAATCTAGATCAGGTGGTTTCCATTGTCTGTAAATCTAGATCAAGTGGTTTCCATTGTGTGTAAATATAGATCAGGTGGTTTCCATTGTGCGTAAATATAGATCAGGTGGTTTCCATTGTCTGTAAATATAGATCAGGTGGTTTCCATTGTCTGTAAATCTAGATCAAGTGGTTTCCATTGTGTGTAAATCTAGATCAGGTGGTTTCCATTGTGTGTAAATCTAGATCAGATGGTTTCCATTATGGGTAAATATAGATCAGGAGGTTTCCATTGTGTGTAAATATAGATCAGGTCGTTTCCATTGTGTGTAAATATAGATCAGTTGGTTTCCATTGTGTGTAAATATAGATCAGGTGGTTTGCATTGTGTGTAACTATAGATCAGGTGGTTTCCATTGTGTGTAAATATAGATCAGGTGGTTTCCATTGTGTGTAACTATAGATCAGGTGGTTTCCATTGTGTGTAAATATAGATCGGATGATTTCCATTGTGTGTAAATATAGATCGGGTGATTTCCATTCTGTGTAAATATAGATCAGGTGGTTTCCATTGTGTGTAAATATAGATCAGGTGGTTTCCACTGTGTGTAAATTTAGACCAGGTGGTTTCCATTGTGTGTAAATATAGATCAGGTGATTTCCATTGTGTGTAAATATAGATCAGGTCGTTTCCATTGTGTGTAAATATAGACAGGACGTTTCCATTGTGTGTAAATATAGATCAGGTGGTTTGCATTGTGTGTAACTATAGATCAGGTGGTTTCCATTGTGTGTAAATATAGATCAGGTGGTTTCCATTGTGTGTAACTATAGATCAGGTGGTTTCCATTGTGTGTAAATATAGATCGGATGATTTCCATTGTGTGTAAATATAGATCGGATGATTTCCATTGTGTGTAAATATAGATCAGGTGGTTTCCATTGTGTGTAAATATAGATCAGGTGGTTTCCACTGTGTGTAAATTTAGATCAGGTGGTTTCCATTGTGTGTAAATATAGATCAGGTGATTTCCATTGTGTGTAAATATAGATCAGGTGGTTCCCATTGTGTGTAAATCTAGATCAGATGGTTTCCATTATGGGTAAATATAGATCAGGAGGTTTCCATTGTGTGTAAATATAGATCAGGTGGTTTCCATTGTCTGTAAATCTAGATCAAGTGGTTTCCATTGTGTGTAAATATAGATCAGGTGGTTTCCATTGTGCGTAAATATAGATCAGGTGGTTTCCATTGTCTGTAAATATAGATCAGGTGGTTTCCATTGTCTGTAAATCTAGATCAAGTGGTTTCCATTGTGTGTAAATCTAGATCAGGTGGTTTCCATTGTGTGTAAATCTAGATCAGATGGTTTCCATTATGGGTAAATATAGATCAGGAGGTTTCCATTGTGTGTAAATATAGATCAGGTCGTTTCCATTGTGTGTAAATATAGATCAGTTGGTTTCCATTGTGTGTAAATATAGATCAGGTGGTTTGCATTGTGTGTAACTATAGATCAGGTGGTTTCCATTGTGTGTAAATATAGATCAGGTGGTTTCCATTGTGTGTAACTATAGATCAGGTGGTTTCCATTGTGTGTAAATATAGATCGGATGATTTCCATTGTGTGTAAATATAGATCGGGTGATTTCCATTCTGTGTAAATATAGATCAGGTGGTTTCCATTGTGTGTAAATATAGATCAGGTGGTTTCCACTGTGTGTAAATTTAGACCAGGTGGTTTCCATTGTGTGTAAATATAGATCAGGTGATTTCCATTGTGTGTAAATATAGATCAGGTCGTTTCCATTGTGTGTAAATATAGACAGGACGTTTCCATTGTGTGTAAATATAGATCAGGTGGTTTGCATTGTGTGTAACTATAGATCAGGTGGTTTCCATTGTGTGTAAATATAGATCAGGTGGTTTCCATTGTGTGTAACTATAGATCAGGTGGTTTCCATTGTGTGTAAATATAGATCGGATGATTTCCATTGTGTGTAAATATAGATCGGATGATTTCCATTGTGTGTAAATATAGATCAGGTGGTTTCCATTGTGTGTAAATATAGATCAGGTGGTTTCCACTGTGTGTAAATTTAGATCAGGTGGTTTCCATTGTGTGTAAATATAGATCAGGTGATTTCCATTGTGTGTAAATATAGATCAGGTGGTTCCCATTGTGTGTAAATCTAGATCAGATGGTTTCCATTATGGGTAAATATAGATCAGGAGGTTTCCATTGTGTGTAAATATAGATCAGGTCGTTTCCATTGTGTGTAAATATAGATCAGGTCGTTTCCATTGTGTGTAAATATACATCAGGTGGTTTCCATTGTGTGTAAATCTAGATCAGGTGGTTTCCATTGTGTGTAAGTATAGATCAGGTGGTTTCCATTGTGTTTAAATATAGATCAGGTGGATTCCATTGTGTGAAAATGTAGATCAGGTGGTTTCCATTGTGTGTAAATATAGATCAGGTGGTTTCCATTGCATGTAAATTTAGATCAGGTGGTTTCCATTGTGTGTAACTATAGATCATGTGGTTTCCATTGTGTGTAACTATAGATCAGTTGGTTTCCATTGTGTGTAAATAAAGATCAGGTGGTTTCCATTGTGTGTAACTAAAGATCAGTTTGTTTCCATTGTGTGTAACTGTAGATCAGGTGGATTCCATTGTGTGTAACTGTAGATCAGTTGGTTTCCATTGTGTGTAAATATAGATCAGGTGGTTTCCATTGTGTGTAAATATAGATCAGGTGGTTTCCATTGTGTGTAAATATAGATCAGGTGGTTTCCATTGTGTGTAAACATAGATCAGGTGGTTTCCATTGTGTGAAACTGTAGATCAGTTGGTTTCCATTGTGTGTAAATATAGATCAGGTGGTTTCCATTGTGTGTAAATATAGATCAGGTGGTTTCCATTGTGTGTAAACATAGATCAGGTGGTTTCCATTGTGTGAAACTGCAGATGAGGTGTTCCCAATGTGTGTAAATATAGATCAGGTGGTTTCCATTGAGTGTAACCATAGATCAGGTGGTTTCCACTGTGTGTAAATATAGATCAGGTTGTTTCCGTTGTGCATAGATATAGATCAGGTGGTTTCAATTGTGCGTATCTATAGATCCGGTGGTTTCCGTTGCGCGTAAATATTGATCAGGTCGTTTCCATTGTGCGTAACTATAGATCAGGTGGTTTCCATTGTGTGTAAATATAGATCAGGTGATTTCCATTGTGTGTAACTATAGATCAGGTGGTTTCCATTGTGTGTAAATATAGATCAGGTGGTTTCCATTGTGTGTAAATATAGATCAGGTGGTTTCCATTGTGTGTAAATATAGATCAGGTGGTTTCCATTGTGTGTAAATATAGATCAGGTGGTTTCCATTGTGTGTAAATATAGATCAGGTGGTTTCCATTGTCTGTAAATATAGATCAGGTGGTTTCCATTGTGTGTCACTATAGATCAGGTGGTTTCCATTGTCTGCAAATCTAGATCAAGTGGTTTCCATTGTGTGTAAATCTAGATCAGGTGGTTTCCATTGTGTGTAAATCTAGATCAGATGGTTTCCATTATGGGTAAATATAGATCAGGAGGTTTCCATTGTGTGTAAATATAGATCAGGTCGTTTCCATTGTGTGTAAATATAGATCAGGTCGTTTCCATTGTGTGTAAATACAGATCAGGTGGTTTGCATTGTGTCTAACTATAGATCAGGTGGTTTCCATTGTGTGTAAATATAGATCAGGTGGTTTCCATTGTGTGTAACTATAGATCAGGTGGTTTCCATTGTGTGTAAATATAGATCAGGTGGTTTCCATTGTGTGTAAATATAGATCGGGTGATTTCCATTGTGTGTAAATATAGATCAGGTGGTTTCCATTGTGTGTAAATATAGATCAGGTGGTTTCCACTGTGTGTAAATTTAGACCAGGTGGTTTCCATTGTGTGTAAATATAGATCAGGTGATTTCCATTGTGTGTAAATATAGATCAGGTCGTTTCCATTGTGTGTAAATATAGATCAGGTCGTTTCCATTGTGTGTAAATATAGATCAGGTGGTTTGCATTGTGTGCAACTATAGATCAGGTGGTTTCCATTGTGTGTAAATATAGATCAGGTGGTTTCCATTGTGTGTAACTATAGATCAGGTGGTTTCCATTGTGTGTAAATATAGATCAGGTGATTTCCATTCTGTGTAAATATAGATCAGGTGGTTTCCATTGTGTGTAAATATAGATCAGGTGGTTTCCACTGTGTGTAAATTTAGATCAGGTGGTTTCCATTGTGTGTAAATATAGATCAGGTGATTTCCATTGTGTGCAAATATAGATCAGGTGGTTTCCATTGAGTGTAAATATAGATCAGGTGGTTTCCATTGTGTGTAAATATAGATCAGGTGGTTTCCATTATGTGTAACAATAGATCAATTGGTTTCCATTTTGTGTAAATATTGATCAGGTGGTTTCCATTGTGTGTAAATATAGATCAGGTGGCTTCCATTGTGTGTAAATATAGATCAGGTGGTTTCCATTGTGTGTAAATATAGATCAGGTGGTTTCCATTGTGTGTAAATATAGATCAGGTGGTTTCCATTGTGTGTAACTATAGATCAGGTGGTTTCCATTGTGTGTAACTATAGATCAGGTTGTTTCCATTGTGTGTAACTATAGATCAGGTGGTTTCCATTGTGTGTAAATATAGATCAGGTGGTTTCCATTGTGTGTAACTAGAGATCAGGTGGTTTCCATTGTGTGTAAATATAGATCAGGTGGTTTCCATTGTGTGTAAATATAGATCAGGTGGTTTCCATTGTGTGTAAATATAGATCAGGTGGTTTCCATTGTGTGTAAATATAGATCGGATGATTTCCATTGTGTGTAAATATAGATCGGGTGATTTCCATTCTGTGTAAATATAGATCAGGTGGTTTCCATTGTGTGTAAATATAGATCAGGTGGTTTCCACTGTGTGTAAATTTAGACCAGGTGGTTTCCATTGTGTGTAAATATAGATCAGGTGATTTCCATTGTGTGTAAATATAGATCAGGTCGTTTCCATTGTGTGTAAATATAGATCAGGTCGTTTCCATTGTGTGTAACTATAGATCAGGTGGTTTCCATTGTGTGTAAATATAGATCAGGTGATTTCCATTCTGTGTAAATATAGATCAGGTGGTTTCCATTGTGTGTAAATATAGATCAGGTGGTTTCCACTGTGTGTAAATTTAGATCAGGTGGTTTCCATTGTGTGTAAATATAGATCAGGTGATTTCCATTGTGTGCAAATATAGATCAGGTGGTTTCCATTGAGTGTAAATATAGATCAGGTGGTTTCCATTGTGTGTAAATATAGATCAGGTGGTTTCCATTATGTGTAACAATAGATCAATTGGTTTCCATTTTGTGTAAATATTGATCAGGTGGTTTCCATTGTGTGTAAATATAGATCAGGTGGTTTCCAATATGTGTAAATATAGATCGGGTGATTTCCATTCTGTGTAAATATAGATCAGGTGGTTTGCATTGTGTGTAACTATAGATCTGGTATTTTCCATTTTGTGTAAATATAGATCAGGTGGTTTCCATTGTGTGTATCTATTGATCAGGTGGTTTCCATTGTGTGTAAATATAGATCGGATGATTTCCATTGTGTGTAAATATAGATCGGGTGATTTCCATTCTGTGTAAATATAGATCAGGTGGTTTCCATTGTGTGTAAATATAGATCAGGTGGTTTCCACTGTGTGTAAATTTAGATCAGGTGGTTTCCATTGTGTGTAAATATAGATCAGGTGCTTTCCATTGTGTGTAAATATAGATCAGGTGGTTTCCATTGTGTGTAACTATAGATCAGGTGGTTCCATTGTGTGTAAATATAGATCAGGTGATTTCCATTGTGTGTAACTTTAGATCAGGTGGTGTCCATTGTGTGTAACTATAGATCAGGTGGTCTCCATTGTGTGTAACTTTAGATCAGGTGGTTTCCATTTTGTGTAAATATAGATCAGGCTGTTTCCGTTGTGTGTAAATATAGATCAGGTGGTTTCTATTGTGCTGAACTATAGATCACGTGGTTTCCGTTGCGTGTAAATATTGATCAGGTGGTTTCCATTGTGCGTTACTATAGATCAGGTGGTTTCCATTGAGTGTAAATATAGATCAGGTGTTTTCCATTATGTGTAAATATAGATCAGGTGGTTTCCATTGTGTGTAACTATAGATCAGGTGGTTTCAATTGTGTGTAGCTATAGATCAGGTGGTTTCCATTGTGTGTAAATATAGATCAGGTGTTTTCCATTGTGTGTAAATATAGATCAGGTGGTTTCCATTGTGTGTAACTATAGATCAGGTGGTTTCAATTGTGTGTAACTATAGATCAGGTGGTTTCAATTGTGTGTAAATATAGATCAGGTGGTTTCCATTGTGTGTAACTGTAGATCAGGTGGTTTCAATTGTGTGTAACTATAGATCAGGTGGTTTCCATTGTGTGTAAATATAGATCAGGTGGTTTCCATTGTGTGTAAATATAGAACAGGTGGTTTCCATTGTGTGTAAATATAGATCAGGTGTTTTCCATTGTGTGTAACTATAGATCAGGTGGTTTCAATTGTGTGTAACTATAGATCAGGTGGTTTCAATTGTGTGTAAATATAGATCAGGTGGTTTCCATTGTGTGTAACTATAGATCAGGTGGTTTCCATTGTGTGTAAATATAGAACAGGTGGTTTCCATTGTGTGTAACTATAGATAAGGTGGTTTCCATTGTGTGTAACTATAGATCAGGTGGTTTCCATTGTGTGTAAACCTAGATCAGCTGGTTTCCATTGTGTGTAAGTATAGATCAGGTGGTTTCCATTGTGTGTAAATATAGATCAGGTGGTTTCCATTGTGTGTAATTATAGATCAGGTGGTTTCCATTGTGTGTAAATATAGATCAGGTGGTTTCCATTGTGTGTAAATATAGATCAGGTGGTTTCCATTGTGTGTAAATATAGATCAGGTGGATTCCATTGTGTGTCACTATAGATCAGGTGGTTTCCATTGTGTGTAAATATAGATCGGGTGGTTTCCATTGTGTGTAAATATAGATCGGGTGATTTCCATTGTGTGTAAATATAGATCGGGTGATTTCCATTCTGTGTAAATATAGATCAGGTGATTTCCATTTTGTGTAAATATAGATCAGGTGGTTTCCATTGTGTGTCAATATAGATCGGGTTATTTCCATTCTGTGTAAATATTGATCGGGTGATTTCCATTGTGCGTAAATATAGATCGGGTGGTTTCCATTGTGTGTAAATATAGATTGGGTGATTTCCATTGTGTGTAAATATAGATCAGGTGGTTTCCATTGTGTGTAAATTTAGACCAGGTGGTTTCCATTGTGTGTAAATATAGATCAGGTGATTTCCAATATGTGTAAATATAGATCAGGTCGTTTCCATTGTGTGTAAATATAGATCAGGTCGTTTCCATTGTGTGTAACTATAGATCAGGTGGTTTCCATTGTGTGTAAACATAGATCAGGTGGTTTCCATTGTGTGTAAATATAGAATGGGTGATATCCATTGTGTGTAAATATAGATCAGCTGGTTTCCATTGTGTGTAAATATAGATCAGGTGGTTTCCATTGTCTGTAAATATAGATCAGGTGGTTTCCATTGTGTGTAAATATAGATCAGGTGGTTTCCATTGAGTGTAACTATAGATCAGGTGGTTTCCATTGTGTGTAAATATAGATCAGGTGGTTTGCATTGTGTGTAACTATAGATCAGGTGGTTTCCATTGTGTGTAAATATAGATCAGGTGGTTTCCGTTGTGTGTAACTATAGATCAGGTGGTTTCCAATATGTGTAAATATAGATCGGGTGATTTCCATTCTGTGTAAATATAGATCAGGTGGTTTGCATTGTGTGTAACTATAGATCTGGTATTTTCCATTTTGTGTAAATATAGATCAGGTGGTTTCCATTGTGTGTAAATTTAGACTAGGTGGTTTCCATTGTGTGTAAATATAGATCGGATGATTTCCATTGTGTGTAAATATAGATCGGGTGATTTCCATTCTGTGTAAATATAGATCAGGTGGTTTCCATTGTGTGTAAATATAGATCAGGTGGTTTCCACTGTGTGTAAATTTAGATCAGGTGGTTTCCATTGTGTGTAAATATAGATCAGGTGCTTTCCATTGTGTGTAAATATAGATCAGGTGGTTTCCATTATGTGTAACAATAGATCAATTGGTTTCCATTGTGTGTAAATATTGATCAGGTGGTTTCCATTGTGTGTAAATATAGATCAGGTGGTTTCCATTGTGTGTAAATATAGATCAGGTGATTTCCATTGTGTGTAAATATAGATCAGGTGGTTTCCATTGAGTGTAAATATAGATCAGGTGGTTTCCATTGTGTGTAAATATAGATCAGGTGGTTTCCATTATGTGTAACAATAGATCAATTGGTTTCCATTGTGTGTAAATATTGATCAGGTTGTTTCCATTGTGTGTAAATATAGATCAGGTGGCTTCCATTGTGTGTAAATATAGATCAGGTCGTTTCCATTGTGTGTAAATATAGATCAGGTGGTTTCCATTGTGTGTAAATATAGATCAGGTGGTTTCCATTGTGTGTAAATATAGATCAGGTGGTTTCCATTCTGTGTAAATATAGATCGGGTGATTTCCATTCTGTGTAAATATAGATCAGGTTGTTTGCATTGTGTGTATCTATTGATCAGGTGGTTTCCATTGTGTGTAAATATAGATCGGATGATTTCCATTGTGTGTAAATATAGATCGGGTGATTTTCATTCTGTGTAAATATAGATCAGTTGGTTTCCATTGTGTGTAAATATAGATCAGGTGGTTTCCACTGTGTGTAAATTTAGATCAGGTGGTTTCCATTGTGTGCAAATATAGATCAGGTGATTTCCATTGTGTGTAAATATAGATCAGGTGGTTTCCATTGTGTGTAAATGTAGATCAGGTGGTTTCCTTTGTGTCTAAATATAGATCAGGTGGTTTCCATTGTGTGTAACTATAGATCAGTTGGTTTCCATTGTGTGTAAATATAGATCAGGTGGTTTCCATTGTGTGTAAATATTGATCAGGTGGTTTCCATTGTGTGTAAATATAGATCAGGTGGCTTCCATTGTGTGTAAATATAGATCAGGTGGTTTGCATTGTGTGTAAATATAGATCAGGTGGTTTCCATTATGTGTAACTGTAGATCAGGTGGTTTCCATTGTGTGTAACTATAGATCAGGTGGTTTCCATTGTGTAAATATAGATCAGCTGGTTTCCATTGTGTGTAAATATAGATCAGGTGGTTTCCATTCTGTGTAAATATAGATCATGTGGTTCCATTGTGTGTAAATATAGATCGGGTGATTTCCATTGTGTGTAAATATAGATCGGGTGATTTCCATTGTGTGTAACTACAGATCAGGTGCTTTCCATTGTGTGTAAATATAGATCAGGTGGTTTCCATTGTGTGTAACTATAGATCACGTGGTTCCATTGTGTGTAAATATAGATCGGGTGATTTCCATTGTGTGTAAATATAGATCGGGTGATTTCCATTCTGTGTAAATATAGATCAGGTGATTTCCATTTTGTGTAAATATAGATCAGGTGGTTTCCATTGTGTGTCAATATAGATCGGGTTATTTCCATTCTGTGTAAATATTGATCGGGTGATTTCCATTGTGCGTAAATATAGATCGGGTGGTTTCCATTGTGTGTAAATATAGATTGGGTGATTTCCATTGTGTGTAAATATAGATCAGGTGGTTTCCATTGTGTGTAAATTTAGACCAGGTGGTTTCCATTGTGTGTAAATATAGATCAGGTGATTTCCATTGTGTGTAAATATAGATCAGGTCGTTTCCATTGTGTGTAAATATAGATCAGGTCGTTTCCATTGTGTGTAACTATAGATCAGGTGGTTTCCATTGTGTGTAAACATAGATCAGGTGGTTTCCATTGTGTGTAAATATAGAATGGGTGATTTCCATTGTGTGTAAATATAGATCAGGTGGTTTCCATTGTGTGTAAATATAGATCAGGTGGTTTCCATTGTCTGTAAATATAGATCAGGTGGTTTCCATTGTGTGTAAATATAGATCAGGTGGTTTCCATTGAGTGTAACTATAGATCAGGTGGTTTCCATTGTGTGTAAATATAGATCAGGTGGTTTGCATTGTGTGTAACTATAGATCAGGTGGTTTCCATTGTGTGTAAATATAGATCAGGTGGTTTCCGTTGTGTGTAACTATAGATCAGGTGGTTTCCAATATGTGTAAATATAGATCGGGTGATTTCCATTCTGTGTAAATATAGATCAGGTGGTTTGCATTGTGTGTAACTATAGATCTGGTATTTTCCATTTTGTGTAAATATAGATCAGGTGGTTTCCATTGTGTGTAAATTTAGACTAGGTGGTTTCCATTGTGTGTAAATATAGATCGGATGATTTCCATTGTGTGTAAATATAGATCGGGTGATTTCCATTGTGTGTAAATATAGATCAGGTGGTTTCCATTGTGTGTAAATATAGATCAGGTGGTTTCCACTGTGTGTAAATTTAGATCAGGTGGTTTCCATTGTGTGTAAATATAGATCAGGTGCTTTCCATTGTGTGTAAATATAGATCAGGTGGTTTCCATTATGTGTAACAATAGATCAATTGGTTTCCATTGTGTGTAAATATTGATCAGGTGGTTTCCATTGTGTGTAAATATAGATCAGGTGGTTTACATTGTGTGTAAATATAGATCAGGTGATTTCCATTGTGTGTAAATATAGATCAGGTGGTTTCCATTGAGTGCAAATATAGATCAGGTGGTTTCCAATGTGTGTAAATATAGATCAGGTTGTTTCCATTATGTGTAACAATAGATCAATTGGTTTCCATTGTGTGTAAATATTGATCAGGTGGTTTCCATTGTGTGTAAATATAGATCAGGTGGCTTCCATTGTGTGTAAATATAGATCAGGTCGTTTCCATTGTGTGTAAATATAGATCAGGTGGTTTCCATTGTGTGTAAATATAGATCAGGTGGTTTCCATTGTGTGTAAATATAGATCAGGTGGTTTCCATTCTGTGTAAATATAGATCGGGTGATTTCCATTCTGTGTAAATATAGATCAGGTTGTTTGCATTGTGTGTATCTATTGATCAGGTGGTTTCCATTGTGTGTAAATATAGATCGGATGATTTCCATTGTGTGTAAATATAGATCGGGTGATTTTCATTCTGTGTAAATATAGATCAGTTGGTTTCCATTGTGTGTAAATATAGATCAGGTGGTTTCCACTGTGTGTAAATTTAGAACAGGTGGTTTCCATTGTGTGTAAATATAGATCAGGTGATTTCCATTGTGTGTAAATATAGATCAGGTGGTTTCCATTGTGTGTAAATGTAGATCAGGTGGTTTCCTTTGTGTCTAAATATAGATCAGGTGGTTTCCATTGTGTGTAACTATAGATCAGTTGGTTTCCATTGTGTGTAAATATAGATCAGGTGGTTTCCATTGTGTGTAAATATTGATCAGGTGGTTTCCATTGTGTGTAAATATAGATCAGGTGGCTTCCATTGTGTGTAAATATAGATCAGGTGGTTTGCATTGTGTGTAAATATAGATCAGGTGGTTTCCATTATGTGTAACTGTAGATCAGGTGGTTTCCATTGTGTGTAACTATAGATCAGGTGGTTTCCATTGTGTAAATATAGATCAGCTGGTTTCCATTGTGTGTAAATATAGATCAGGTGGTTTCCATTCTGTGTAAATATAGATCATGTGGTTTCCATTGTGTGTAACTACAGATCAGGTGCTTTCCATTGTGTGTAAATATAGATCAGGTGGTTTCCATTGTGTGTAACTATAGATCACGTGGTTCCATTGTGTGTAAATATAGATCAGGTGATTTCCATTGTGTGTAACTTTAGATCAGGTGGTTTCCATTGTGTGTAAATATAGATCAGGCTGTTTCCGTTGTGTGTAAATATAGATCAGGTGGTTTCTATTGTGCTGAACTATAGATCACGTGGTTTCCGTTGTGTGTAAATATTGATCAGGTGGTTTCCATTGTGCGTTACTATAGATCAGGTGGTTTCCATTGAGTGTAAATATAGATCAGGTGTTTTCCATTGTGTGTAAATATAGATCAGGTGATTTCCATTGTGTGTAAATATAGATCAGGTGATTTACATTGTGTGTAAATATAGATTAGGTGATTTCCATTGTGTGTAAATATAGATCAGGTGGTTTCCATTGTGTGTAACTATAGATCAGGTGGTTTCAATTGTGTGTAACTATAGATCAGGTGGTTTCCATTGTGTGTAAATATAGATCAGGTGGTTTCCATTGTGTGTAAATATAGATCAGGTGATTTCCATTGTGTGTAAATATAGATCAGGTGGTTTCCATTGTGTGTAAATGTAGATCAGGTGGTTTCCTTTGTGTCTAAATATAGATCAGGTGGTTTCCATTGTGTGTAACTATAGATCAGTTGGTTTCCATTGTGTGTAAATATAGATCAGGTGGTTTCCATTGTGTGTAAATATAGATCAGGTGGTTTCCACTGTGTGTAAATTTAGATCAGGTGGTTTCCATTGTGTGTAAATATAGATCAGGTGCTTTCCATTGTGTGTAAATATAGATCAGGTGGTTTCCATTATGTGTAACAATAGATCAATTGGTTTCCATTGTGTGTAAATATTGATCAGGTGGTTTCCATTGTGTGTAAATATAGATCAGGTGGTTTCCATTGTGTGTAAATATAGATCAGGTGATTTCCATTGTGTGTAAATATAGATCAGGTGGTTTCCATTGAGTGTAAATATAGATCAGGTGGTTTCCATTGTGTGTAAATATAGATCAGGTGGTTTCCATTATGTGTAACAATAGATCAATTGGTTTCCATTGTGTGTAAATATTGATCAGGTTGTTTCCATTGTGTGTAAATATAGATCAGGTGGCTTCCATTGTGTGTAAATATAGATCAGGTCGTTTCCATTGTGTGTAAATATAGATCAGGTGGTTTCCATTGTGTGTAAATATAGATCAGGTGGTTTCCATTGTGTGTAAATATAGATCAGGTGGTTTCCATTCTGTGTAAATATAGATCGGGTGATTTCCATTCTGTGTAAATATAGATCAGGTTGTTTGCATTGTGTGTATCTATTGATCAGGTGGTTTCCATTGTGTGTAAATATAGATCGGATGATTTCCATTGTGTGTAAATATAGATCGGGTGATTTTCATTCTGTGTAAATATAGATCAGTTGGTTTCCATTGTGTGTAAATATAGATCAGGTGGTTTCCATTGTGTGTAAATATAGATCAGGTGGTTTCCATTGAGTGTAACTATAGATCAGGTGGTTTCCATTGTGTGTAAATATAGATCAGGTGGTTTGCATTGTGTGTAACTATAGATCAGGTGGTTTCCATTGTGTGTAAATATAGATCAGGTGGTTTCCGTTGTGTGTAACTATAGATCAGGTGGTTTCCAATATGTGTAAATATAGATCGGGTGATTTCCATTCTGTGTAAATATAGATCAGGTGGTTTGCATTGTGTGTAACTATAGATCTGGTATTTTCCATTTTGTGTAAATATAGATCAGGTGGTTTCCATTGTGTGTAAATTTAGACTAGGTGGTTTCCATTGTGTGTAAATATAGATCGGATGATTTCCATTGTGTGTAAATATAGATCGGGTGATTTCCATTGTGTGTAAATATAGATCAGGTGGTTTCCATTGTGTGTAAATATAGATCAGGTGGTTTCCACTGTGTGTAAATTTAGATCAGGTGGTTTCCATTGTGTGTAAATATAGATCAGGTGCTTTCCATTGTGTGTAAATATAGATCAGGTGGTTTCCATTATGTGTAACAATAGATCAATTGGTTTCCATTGTGTGTAAATATTGATCAGGTGGTTTCCATTGTGTGTAAATATAGATCAGGTGGTTTCCATTGTGTGTAAATATAGATCAGGTGATTTCCATTGTGTGTAAATATAGATCAGGTGGTTTCCATTGAGTGCAAATATAGATCAGGTGGTTTCCAATGTGTGTAAATATAGATCAGGTGGTTTCCATTATGTGTAACAATAGATCAATTGGTTTCCATTGTGTGTAAATATTGATCAGGTGGTTTCCATTGTGTGTAAATATAGATCAGGTGGCTTCCATTGTGTGTAAATATAGATCAGGTCGTTTCCATTGTGTGTAAATATAGATCAGGTGGTTTCCATTGTGTGTAAATATAGATCAGGTGGTTTCCATTGTGTGTAAATATAGATCAGGTGGTTTCCATTCTGTGTAAATATAGATCGGGTGATTTCCATTCTGTGTAAATATAGATCAGGTTGTTTGCATTGTGTGTATCTATTGATCAGGTGGTTTCCATTGTGTGTAAATATAGATCGGATGATTTCCATTGTGTGTAAATATAGATCGGGTGATTTTCATTCTGTGTAAATATAGATCAGTTGGTTTCCATTGTGTGTAAATATAGATCAGGTGGTTTCCACTGTGTGTAAATTTAGATCAGGTGGTTTCCATTGTGTGTAAATATAGATCAGGTGATTTCCATTGTGTGTAAATATAGATCAGGTGGTTTCCATTGTGTGTAAATGTAGATCAGGTGGTTTCCTTTGTGTCTAAATATAGATCAGGTGGTTTCCATTGTGTGTAACTATAGATCAGTTGGTTTCCATTGTGTGTAAATATAGATCAGGTGGTTTCCATTGTGTGTAAATATTGATCAGGTGGTTTCCATTGTGTGTAAATATAGATCAGGTGGCTTCCATTGTGTGTAAATATAGATCAGGTGGTTTGCATTGTGTGTAAATATAGATCAGGTGGTTTCCATTATGTGTAACTGTAGATCAGGTGGTTTCCATTGTGTGTAACTATAGATCAGGTGGTTTCCATTGTGTAAATATAGATCAAATGGTTTCCATTGTGTGTAAATATAGATCAGGTGGTTTCCATTCTGTGTAAATATAGATCATGTGGTTTCCATTGTGTGTAACTACAGATCAGGTGCTTTCCATTGTGTGTAAATATAGATCAGGTGGTTTCCATTGTGTGTAACTATAGATCACGTGGTTCCATTGTGTGTAAATATAGATCAGGTGATTTCCATTGTGTGTAACTATAGATCAGGTGGTTTCCATTGTGTGTAACTTTAGATCAGGTGGTTTCCATTGTGTGTAAATATAGATCAGGCTGTTTCCGTTGTGTGTAAATATAGATCAGGTGGTTTCTATTGTGCTGAACTATAGATCACGTGGTTTCCGTTGTGTGTAAATATTGATCAGGTGGTTTCCATTGTGCGTTACTATAGATCAGGTGGTTTCCATTGAGTGTAAATATAGATCAGGTGTTTTCCATTGTGTGTAAATATAGATCAGGTGATTTCCATTGTGTGTAAATATAGATCAGGTGATTTACATTGTGTGTAAATATAGATTAGGTGATTTCCATTGTGTGTAAATATAGATCAGGTGGTTTCCATTGTGTGTAACTATAGATCAGGTGGTTTCAATTGTGTGTAACTATAGATCAGGTGGTTTCCATTGTGTGTAAATATAGATCAGGTGGTTTCCATTGTGTGTAAATATTGATCAGGTGGTTTCCATTGTGTGTAAGTATAGATCAGGTGGCTTCCATTGTGTGTAAATATAGATCAGGTGGTTTGCATTGTGTGTAAATATAGATCAGGTGGTTTCCATTATGTGTAACTGTAGATCAGGTGGTTTCCATTGTGTGTAACTATAGATCAGGTGGTTTCCATTGTGTAAATATAGATCAAATGGTTTCCATTGTGTGTAAATATAGATCAGGTGGTTTCCATTCTGTGTAAATATAGATCATGTGGTTTCCATTGTGTGTAACTACAGATCAGGTGCTTTCCATTGTGTGTAAATATAGATCAGGTGGTTTCCATTGTGTGTAACTATAGATCACGTGGTTCCATTGTGTGTAAATATAGATCAGGTGATTTCCATTGTGTGTAACTTTAGATCAGGTGGTTTCCATTGTGTGTAAATATAGATCAGGTGGTTTCCTTTGTGTGTAACTATAGATCAGGTGGTTTCCATTGTGTGTAACTTTAGATCAGGTGGTTTCCATTGTGTGTAAATATAGATCAGGTGGTTTCCATTGTGTGTAAATATAGATCAGGTGGTTTCCATTGTGTGTAAATATAGATCAGGTGGTTTCCTTTGTGTGTAAATATAGATCAGGTGGTTTCCATTGTGTGTAACTATAGATCAGGTGGTTTCCATTGTGTGTAACTTTAGATCAGGTGGTTTCCATTGTGTGTAAATATAGATCAGGCTGTTTCCGTTGTGTGTAAATATAGATCAGGTGGTTTCTATTGTGCTGAACTATAGATCACGTGGTTTCCGTTGTGTGTAAATATTGATCAGGTGGTTTCCATTGTGCGTTACTATAGATCAGGTGGTTTCCATTGAGTGTAAATATAGATCAGGTGTTTTCCATTGTGTGTAAATATAGATCAGGTGATTTCCATTGTGTGTAAATATAGATCAGGTGATTTACATTGTGTGTAAATATAGATTAGGTGATTTCCATTGTGTGTAAATATAGATCAGGTGGTTTCCATTGTGTGTAACTATAGATCAGGTGGTTTCAATTGTGTGTAACTATAGATCAGGTGGTTTCCATTGTGTGTAAATATAGATCAGGTGGTTTCCATTGTGTGTAACTATAGATCAGGTGGTTTCCATTGTGTGTAAATATAGAACAGGTGGTTTCCATTGTGTGTAACTATAGATAAGGTGGATTCCATTGTGTGTAACTATAGATCAGGTGGTTTCCATTGTGTGTAAACCTAGATCAGGTGGTTTCCATTGTGTGTAAATATAGTTCAGGTGGTTTCCATTGTGTGTAAATATAGATCAGGTGGATTCCATTGTGTGTAAATATAGATCAGGTGGTTTCCATTGTGTGTAAATATAGATCAGGTGGTTTCCATTGTGTGTAAATATAGATCGGGTGGTTTCCATTGTGTGTAACTATAGATAAGGTGGATTCCATTGTGTGTAACTATAGATCAGGTGGTTTCCATTGTGTGTAAACCTAGATCAGGTGGTTTCCATTGTGTGTAAATATAGATCAGGTGGTTTCCATTGTGTGTAAATATAGAACAGGTGGTTTCCATTGTGTGTAAATATAGATCAGGTGGTTTCCATTGTGTGTAAATATAGATCAGGTGGTTTCCATTGTGTGTAAATATAGAACAGGTGGTTTCCATTGTGTGTAAATATAGAACAGGTGGTTTCCATTGTGTGTAAATATAGATCAGGTGGTTTCCATTGTGTGTAAATATAGATCAGGTGGTTTCCATTGTGTGTAAATATAGAACAGGTGGTTTCCATTGTGTGTAAATATAGATCAGGTGGTTTCCATTGTGTGTAAATATAGAACAGGTGGTTTCCATTGTGTGTAACTATAGATAAGATGGATTCCATTGTGTGTAACTATAGATCAGGTGGTTTCCATTGTGTGTAAACCTAGATCAGGTGGTTTCCATTGTGTATAAATATAGATCAGGTGGTTTCCATTGTGTGTAAATATAGATCAGGTGGATTCCATTGTGTGTAACTATAGATCAGGTGGTTTCCATTGTGTGTAAATATAGATCGGGTGGTTTCCATTGTGTGTAAATATAGATCGGGTGATTTCCATTGTGTGTAAATATAGATCGGGTGGTTTCCATTGTGTGTAAATATAGATCGGGTGATTTCCATTGTGTGTAAATATAGATCGGGTGATTTCCATTCTGTGTAAATATAGATCAGGTGATTTCCATTTTGTGTAAATATAGATCAGGTGGTTTCCATTGTGTGTAAATATAGATCGGGTTATTTCCATTCTGTGTAAATATTGATCGGGTGATTTCCATTGTGCGTAAATATAGATCGGGTGGTTTCCATTGTGTGTAAATATAGATCAGGTGGTTTCCATTGTGTGTAAATATAGATCGGGTGATTTCCATTCTGTGTAAATATAGATCAGGTGATTTCCATTTTGTGTAAATATAGATCAGGTGGTTTCCATTGTGTGTAAATATAGATCGGGTTATTTCCATTCTGTGTAAATATTGATCGGGTGATTTCCATTGTGCTTAAATATAGATCGGGTGGTTTCCATTGTGTGTAAATATAGATCAGGTGGTTTCCATTGTGTGTAAATATAGATCAGGTGGTTTCCATTGTGTGTAAATATAGATCAGGTGGTTTCCATTGTGTGTAAATATAGAATGGGTGATTTCCATTGTGTGTAAATATAGATCAGGTGGTTTCCATTGTGTGTAAATATAGATCAGGTGGTTTCCATTGTCTGTAAATATAGATCAGGTGGTTTCCATTGTGTGTAAATATAGATCAGGTGGTTTCCATTGTGTGTAACTATAGATCAGGTGGTTTCCATTGTGTGTAAATATAGATCAGGTGGTTTGCATTGTGTGTAACTATAGATCAGGTGGTTTCCATTGTGTGTAAATATAGATCAGGTGGTTTCCGTTGTGTGTAACTATAGATCAGGTGGTTTCCATTGTGTGTAAATATAGATCGGATGATTTCCATTGTGTGTAAATATAGATCGGGTGATTTCCATTCTGTGTAACCATAGATCAGGTGGTTTCCATTGTGTGTAAATATAGATCAGGTGGTTTCCATTGTGTGTTAATATAGATCAGGTTGTTTCCATTGTGCGTAAATATAGATCAGGTGGTTTCCATTGTGTGTAAATATAGATCAGGTGGTTTCCATTGTGTGTAAATATAGTTCAGGTTGATTCCATTGTGTGTAAATATAGATCAGGTGGTTTCCGTTGTGTGTAAATATAGATCAGGTGGATTCCATTGTGTGTAAATATAGATCAGGTGGTTTCCATTGAGTGTAAATATAGATCAGGTGGTTTCCATTGTGTGTAACTATAGATCAGGTGGTTTCCATTGTGTGTAAATATCGATCAGGTGGTTACCATTGTGTGTAAATACAGATCAGGTGGTTTCCATTGTGTGTAAATATAGATCAGTTGGATTCCATTGTGTGTAACTATAGATCAGGTGGTTTCCATTGTGTGTAAATATCGATCAGGTGGTTACCATTGTGTGTAAATACAGATCAGGTGGTTTCCATTGTGTGTAAATATAGATCAGGTGGTTTCCATTGTGTGTAACTATAGATCAGGTAGATTCCATTGAGTGTAAATATAGATCAGGGGGTTTCCATTGTGTGTAAATATAGATCAGGTGGATTCCATTGTGTGTACATATAGATCAGGTGGTTTCCATTGTGTGTAAATATAGATCAGGTGGTTTCCATTGTGTGTACATATAGATCAGGTGGTTTCCATTGTGTGTAAATATAGATCAGGTGGTTTCCATTGTGTGTAAATATAGATCAGGTGGTTTCCATTGTGTGTAAATATAGATCAGGTGGTTTCCATTGTGTGTAAATATAGATCAGGTGGTTTCCATTGTGTGTAAATATAGTTCAGGTGGTTTCCATTGTGTGTAAATATAGATCAGATGGTTTCCATTGTGTGTAAATATCGATCAGGAGGTTTGCATTGTGTGTAAATATAGTTGAGGTGGTTTCCATTGTGTGTAAATCTAGATCAGGTGGTTTCCATTGTGTGTAAATCTAGATCAGGTGGTTTCCATTGTGTGTAAATCTAGATCACGTGGTTTCCATTATGTGTAAGTATAGATCAGGTGGTTACCATTCTGTGTAAATATAGATCAGGTCATTTCCATTGTGTGTAAATATAGATCAGGTGGTTTCCATTGTGTGTAAATATAGATCAGGTGATTTCCATTCTGTGTAAATATAGATCAGGTGGTTTCCATTGTGTGTAAATATAGATCAGGTGGTTTCCATTGTGTGTAACTATAGATCAGGTGGTTTCCATTGTGTGTAAATATAGATCCGGTGGTTTCCATTATGTGCAAAAAGAGATCAGGTTGTTTCCATTGTGTGTAAATATAGATCAGGTGATTTCCATTGTGTGAAATTATAGATCAGGTGTTTTCCATTGTATGTAACTATAGATCAGGTGGTTTCCATTGTGTGTAACTATAGATCAGGTGGTTTCCATTGTGTGTAACTATAGATCACGTGATTTCCATTGTGTGTAACTATAGATCAGGTGGTTTTCATTGTGTGTAAATATAGATCAGGTTGTTTCCGTTCTGCATAAATATAGATCAGGTGGTTTCCATTGTGCATAACTATAGATCCGGTGGTTTCCGTTGTGCGTAAATATTGATCAGGTCGTTTCCATTGTGCGTAAATATAGATCAGGTGGTTACCATTGTGTGTAAATATTGATCAGGTGATTTCCATTGTGTGCAAATATAGATCAGGTGGTTTCCATTGTGTGTAAATATAGATCAGGTGGTTTCCATTGTGTGTGTATATATAGATCAGTTGTTGTCCATTGTGTGTAACTATAGATCAGGTGATTTCCATTGTGTGTAATTATAGTACGGTGGTTTCCATTGTCTGTAAATATAGTTCAGGTGGTTTCCATTGTGTGTAACGATAGATCAGGTGGTTTCCATTGTGTGTAAATATAGATCAGGTGGATTCCATTGTGTGTAAATATAGATCAGGTGGATTCCATTGTGTGTAAATACAGATCACGTGGTTTCCATTGTGTGTAAATATAGATCAGGTGGATTCCATTGTGTGTAAATATAGATCAGGTGAATTGCATTGTGTGTAAATGTAGCTGAGGTGGTTTCCATTGTGGGTAAATATAGATCAGGTGATTTCCATTGTGTGTAAATATAGATCAGGTGGTTTCCATTGTGTGTAACTGTAGATCAGGTGGTTTCAATTGTGTGTAACTATAGATCAGGTGGTTTCCATTGTGTGTAAATATAGAACAGGTGGTTTCCATTGTGTGTAACTATAGATCAGGTGGTTTCCATTGTGTGTAAACCTAGATCAGGTGGTTTCCATTGTGTGTAAATATAGATCAGGTGGTTTCCATTGTGTGTAAATATAGATCAGGTGGTTTCCACTGTGTGTAAATATAGATCAGGTGGTTTCCACTGTGTGTAAATATAGATCAGGTGGTTTCCATTGTGTGTAAATATAGATCAGGTGGTTTCCATTGTGTGTAATTATAGATCAGGTGGTTTCCATTGTGTGTAAATATAGATCAGGTGGTTTCCATTGTGTGTAAATATAGATCAGGTCGTTTCCATTGTGTGTAAATATAGATCAGGTGGATTCCATTGTGTGTAACTATAGATCAGATGCTTTCCATTGTGTGTAAATATAGATCGGGTGGTTTCCATTGTGTGTAAATATAGATCGGGTGATTTCCATTGTGTGTAAATATAGATCGGGTGATTTCCATTCTGTGTAAATATAGATCAGGTGATTTCCATTTAGTGTAAATATAGATCAGGTGGTTTCCATTGTGTGTAAATATAGATCAGGTGGTTTCCATTGTGTGTAAATATAGATCAGGTGGTTTCCATTGTGTGTAAATATAGATCAGGTGGTTTCCATTGTGTGTAAATATAGATCAGGTGGTTTCCATTGTGTGTAAATATAGTTCAGGTGGTTTCCATTGTGTGTAAATATAGATCAGATGGTTTCCATTGTGTGTAAATATCGATCAGGAGGTTTGCATTGTGTGTAAATATAGTTGAGGTGGTTTCCATTGTGTGTAAATCTAGATCAGGTGGTTTCCATTGTGTGTAAATCTAGATCAGGTGGTTTCCATTGTGTGTAAATCTAGATCACGTGGTTTCCATTATGTGTAAGTATAGATCAGGTGGTTACCATTCTGTGTAAATATAGATCAGGTCATTTCCATTGTGTGTAAATATAGATCAGGTGGTTTCCATTGTGTGTAAATATAGATCAGGTGATTTCCATTCTGTGTAAATATAGATCAGGTGGTTTCCATTGTGTGTAAATATAGATCAGGTGGTTTCCATTGTGTGTAACTATAGATCAGGTGGTTTCCATTGTGTGTAAATATAGATCCGGTGGTTTCCATTATGTGCAAAAAGAGATCAGGTTGTTTCCATTGTGTGTAAATATAGATCAGGTGATTTCCATTGTGTGAAATTATAGATCAGGTGTTTTCCATTGTATGTAACTATAGATCAGGTGGTTTCCATTGTGTGTAACTATAGATCAGGTGGTTTCCATTGTGTGTAACTATAGATCACGTGATTTCCATTGTGTGTAACTATAGATCAGGTGGTTTTCATTGTGTGTAAATATAGATCAGGTTGTTTCCGTTCTGCATAAATATAGATCAGGTGGTTTCCATTGTGCATAACTATAGATCCGGTGGTTTCCGTTGTGCGTAAATATTGATCAGGTCGTTTCCATTGTGCGTAAATATAGATCAGGTGGTTACCATTGTGTGTAAATATTGATCAGGTGATTTCCATTGTGTGCAAATATAGATCAGGTGGTTTCCATTGTGTGTAAATATAGATCAGGTGGTTTCCATTGTGTGTGTATATATAGATCAGTTGTTGTCCATTGTGTGTAACTATAGATCAGGTGATTTCCATTGTGTGTAATTATAGTACGGTGGTTTCCATTGTCTGTAAATATAGTTCAGGTGGTTTCCATTGTGTGTAACGATAGATCAGGTGGTTTCCATTGTGTGTAAATATAGATCAGGTGGATTCCATTGTGTGTAAATATAGATCAGGTGGATTCCATTGTGTGTAAATACAGATCACGTGGTTTCCATTGTGTGTAAATATAGATCAGGTGGATTCCATTGTGTGTAAATATAGATCAGGTGAATTGCATTGTGTGTAAATGTAGCTGAGGTGGTTTCCATTGTGGGTAAATATAGATCAGGTGATTTCCATTGTGTGTAAATATAGATCAGGTGGTTTCCATTGTGTGTAACTGTAGATCAGGTGGTTTCAATTGTGTGTAACTATAGATCAGGTGGTTTCCATTGTGTGTAAATATAGAACAGGTGGTTTCCATTGTGTGTAACTATAGATAAGGTGGTTTCCATTGTGTGTAACTATAGATCAGGTGGTTTCCATTGTGTGTAAACCTAGATCAGGTGGTTTCCATTGTGTGTAAATATAGATCAGGTGGTTTCCATTGTGTGTAAATATAGATCAGGTGGTTTCCACTGTGTGTAAATATAGATCAGGTGGTTTCCACTGTGTGTAAATATAGATCAGGTGGTTTCCATTGTGTGTAAATATAGATCAGGTGGTTTCCATTGTGTGTAATTATAGATCAGGTGGTTTCCATTGTGTGTAAATATAGATCAGGTGGTTTCCATTGTGTGTAAATATAGATCAGGTCGTTTCCATTGTGTGTAAATATAGATCAGGTGGATTCCATTGTGTGTAACTATAGATCAGATGCTTTCCATTGTGTGTAAATATAGATCGGGTGGTTTCCATTGTGTGTAAATATAGATCGGGTGATTTCCATTGTGTGTAAATATAGATCGGGTGATTTCCATTCTGTGTAAATATAGATCAGGTGATTTCCATTTAGTGTAAATATAGATCAGGTGGTTTCCATTGTGTGTAAATATAGATCGGGTTATTTCCATTCTGTGCAAATATTGATCGGGTGATTTCCATTGTGTGTAAATATAGATCGGGTGGTTTCCATTGTGTGTAAATATAGATTGGGTGATTTCCATTGTGTGTAAATATAGATCAGGTGGTTTCCATTGTGTGTAAATATAGATCAGGTGGTTTCCATAGTGTGTAAATATAGATCAGGTGGTTTCCATTGTGTGTAAATATAGATTGGGTGATTTCCATTGTGTGTAAATATAGATCAGGTGGTTTCCATTGTGTGTAAATATAGATCAGGTGGTTTCCATTGTCTGTAAATATAGATCAGGTGGTTTCCATTGTGTGTAAATATAGTCAGGTGGTTTCCATTGTGTGTAACTATAGATCAGGTGGTTTCCATTGTGTGTAAATATAGATCAGGTGGTTTGCATTGTGTGTAACTATAGATCAGGTGGTTTCCATTGTGTGTAAATATCGATCAGGTGGTTTCCGTTGTGTGTAACTATAGATCAGGTGGTTTCCATTGTGTGTCAATATAGATCGGATGATTTCCATTGTGTGTAAATATAGATCGGGTGATTTCCATTCTGTGTAAATATAGATCAGGTGGTTTCCATTGTGTGTAAATATAGATCAGGTGGTTTCCACTGTGTGTAAATTTAGACCAGGTGGTTTCCATTGTGTGTAAATATAGATCAGGTGATTTCCATTGTGTGTAAATATAGATCAGGTCGTTTCCATTGTGTGTAAATATAGATCAGGTCGTTTCCATTGTGTGTAAATATAGATCAGGTGGTTTGCATTGTGTGTAACTATAGATCAGGTGGTTTCCATTGTGTGTAAATATAGATCAGGTGGTTTCCATTGTGTGTAAATATAGATCGGATGATTTCCATTGTGTCTAAATATAGATCGGGTGATTTCCATTCTGTGTAAATATAGATCAGGTGGTTTCCACTGTGTGTAAATTAAGATCAGGTGGTTTCCATTGTGTGTAAATATAGATCAGGTGATTTCCATTGCGTGTAAATATAGATCAGGTGGTTTCCATTGAGTGTAAATATAGATCAGGTGGTTTCCATTGTGTGTAAATATAGATCAGGTGGTTTCCATTATGTGTAACAATAGATCAATTGGTTTCCATTGTGTGTAAATATTGATCAGGTGGTTTGCATTGTGTGTAACTATAGATCAGGTGGTTTCCATTGTGTGTAAATATTGATCAGGTGGTTTCCATTGTGTGTAAATGTAGATCAGGTGGCTTCCATTGTGTGTAAATATAGATCAGGTGGTTTCCATTGTGTGTAAATATAGATCAGGTGGTTTCCATTATGTGTAAATATAGATCGGGTGATTTCCATTCTGTGAAAATATAGATCAGGTGGTTTGCATTGTGTGTAACTATAGATCAGGTGGTTTCCATTGTGTGTAAATATAGATCAGGTGGTTTCCATTGTGTGTAAATATAGATCAGGTGGTTTCCATTGTGTGTAACTATAGATCAGGTGGTTTCCATTGTGTGTAAATGTAGATCAGGTGGTTTCCATTGTGTGTAAATATAGATCAGGTGGTTTCCATTGTGTGTAAATATAGATCAGGTGATTTCCATTGTGTGTAAATATAGATCAGGTGGTTTCCATTGTGTGTAAATGTAGATCAGGTGGTTTCCATTGTGTCTAAATATAGATCAGGTGGTTTCCATTGTGTGTAACTATAGATCAGTTGGTTTCCATTGTGTGTAAATATAGATCAGGTGGTTTCCATTGTGTGTAAATATTGATCAGGTGGTTTGCATTGTGTGTAAATATAGATCAGGTGGTTTCAATTATGTGTAACTTTAGATCAGGTGGTTTCCATTGTGTAAATATAGATCAGGTGGTTTCCATTGTGTGTAACTCTAGATCAGGTGCTTTCCATTGTGTGTAAATATAGATCAGGTGGTTTCCATTGTGTGTAAATATAGATCAGGTGATTTCCATTGGGTGTAACTTTAGATCAGGTGGTTTCCATTGTGTGTAACTATAGATCAGGTGGTTTCCATTGTGTGTAAATATAGATCAGGTGATTTCCATTGGGTGTAACTTTAGATCAGGTGGTTTCCATTGTGTGTAAATATAGATCAGGTGGTTTCCATTGTGTGTAACTATAGATCAGGTGGTTTCAATTGTGTGTAACTATAGATCAGGTGGTTTCCATTGTGTGTAAATATAGATCAGGTGGTTTCCATTGTGTGTAAATATAGAACAGGTGGTTTCCATTGTGTGTAACTATAGATAAGGTGGATTCCATTGTGTGTAACTATAGATCAGGTGGTTTCCATTGTGTGTAAATATAGAACAGGTGGTTTCCATTGTGTGTAACTATAGATAAGGTGGATTCCATTGTGTGTAACTATAGATCAGGTGGTTTCCATTGTGTGTAAACCTAGATCAGGTGGTTTCCATTGTGTGTAAATATAGTTCAGGTGGTTTCCATTGTGTGTAAATATAGATCAGGTGGATTCCATTGTGTGTAAATATAGATCAGGTGGTTTCCATTGTGTGTAAATATAGATCAGGTCGTTTCCATTGTGTGTAAATATAGATCAGGTCGTTTCCATTGTGTGTAAATATAGATCAGGTGGTTTGCATTGTGTGTAACTATAGATCAGGTGGTTTCCATTGTGTGTAAATATAGATCAGGTGGTTTCCATTGTGTGTAAATATAGATCGGATGATTTCCATTGTGTCTAAATATAGATCGGGTGATTTCCATTCTGTGTAAATATAGATCAGGTGGTTTCCACTGTGTGTAAATTAAGATCAGGTGGTTTCCATTGTGTGTAAATATAGATCAGGTGATTTCCATTGCGTGTAAATATAGATCAGGTGGTTTCCATTGAGTGTAAATATAGATCAGGTGGTTTCCATTGTGTGTAAATATAGATCAGGTGGTTTCCATTATGTGTAACAATAGATCAATTGGTTTCCATTGTGTGTAAATATTGATCAGGTGGTTTGCATTGTGTGTAACTATAGATCAGGTGGTTTCCATTGTGTGTAAATATTGATCAGGTGGTTTCCATTGTGTGTAAATGTAGATCAGGTGGCTTCCATTGTGTGTAAATATAGATCAGGTGGTTTCCATTGTGTGTAAATATAGATCAGGTGGTTTCCATTATGTGTAAATATAGATCGGGTGATTTCCATTCTGTGAAAATATAGATCAGGTGGTTTGCATTGTGTGTAACTATAGATCAGGTGGTTTCCATTGTGTGTAAATATAGATCAGGTGGTTTCCATTGTGTGTAAATATAGATCAGGTGGTTTCCATTGTGTGTAACTATAGATCAGGTGGTTTCCATTGTGTGTAAATGTAGATCAGGTGGTTTCCATTGTGTGTAAATATAGATCAGGTGGTTTCCATTGTGTGTAAATATAGATCAGGTGATTTCCATTGTGTGTAAATATAGATCAGGTGGTTTCCATTGTGTGTAAATGTAGATCAGGTGGTTTCCATTGTGTCTAAATATAGATCAGGTGGTTTCCATTGTGTGTAACTATAGATCAGTTGGTTTCCATTGTGTGTAAATATAGATCAGGTGGTTTCCATTGTGTGTAAATATTGATCAGGTGGTTTCCATTGTGTGTAAATATAGATCAGGTGGTTTCCATTCTGTGTAAATATAGATCATGTGGTTTCCATTGTGTGTAACTCTAGATCAGGTGCTTTCCATTGTGTGTAAATATAGATCAGGTGGTTTCCATTGTGTGTAAATATAGATCAGGTGATTTCCATTGGGTGTAACTTTAGATCAGGTGGTTTCCATTGTGTGTAACTATAGATCAGGTGGTTTCCATTGTGTGTAACTTTAGATCAGGCTGTTTCCGTTGTGTGTAAATATAGATCAGGTGGTTTCTATTGTGCTGAACTATAGATCACGTGGCTTCCGTTGTGTGTAAATATTGATCAGGTGGTTTCCATTGTGCGTTACTATAGATCAGGTGGTTTCCATTGAGTGTAATTATAGATCAGGTGTTTTCCATTGTGTGTAAATATAGATCAGGTGGTTTCCATTGTGTGTAACTATAGATCAGGTGGTTTCAATTGTGTGTAACTATAGATCAGGTGGTTTCCATTGTGTGTAAATATAGAACAGGTGGTTTCCATTGTGTGTAACTATAGATAAGGTGGATTCCATTGTGTGTAACTATAGATCAGGTGGTTTCCATTGTGTGTAAATATAGATCAGGTGGTTTCCATTGTGTGTAAATATGGATCAGGTGGTTTCCATTGTGTGTAAATATAGATCAGGTGGTTTCCATTGTGTGTAAATATAGAACAGGTGGTTTCCATTGTGTGTAACTTTAGATCAGGTGGTTTCCATTGTGTGTAAATATAGATCAGGCTGTTTCCGTTGTGTGTAAATATAGATCAGGTGGTTTCTATTGTGCTGAACTATAGATCACGTGGTTTCCGTTGTGTGTAAATATTGATCAGGTGGTTTCCATTGTGCGTTACTATAGATCAGGTGGTTTCCATTGAGTGTAAATATAGATCAGGTGTTATCCATTGTGTGTAAATATAAATCAGGTGATTTCCATTGTGTGTAAATATAGATCAGGTGATTTACATTGTGTGTAAATATAGATTAGGTGATTTCCATTGTGTGTAAATATAGATCAGGTGGTTTCCATTGTGTGTAACTATAGATCAGGTGGTTTCAATTGTGTGTAACTATAGATCAGGTGGTTTCCATTGTGTGTAAATATAGATCAGGTGGTTTCCATTGTGTGTAAATATAGAACAGGTGGTTTCCATTGTGTGTAACTATAGATAAGGTGGATTCCATTGTGTGTAACTATAGATCAGGTGGTTTCCATTGTGTGTAAATATAGAACAGGTGGTTTCCATTGTGTGTAACTCTAGATAAGGTGGATTCCATTGTGTGTAACTATAGATCGGGTGGTTTCCATTGTGTGTAAACCTAGATCAGGTGGTTTCCATTGTGTGTAAATATAGTTCAGGTGGTTTCCATTGTGTGTAAATATAGATCAGGTGGATTCCATTGTGTGTAAATATAGATCAGGTGGTTTCCATTGTGTGTAAATATAGATCAGGTGGTTTCCATTGTGTGTAAATATAGATCGGGTGGTTTCCATTGTGTGTAACTATAGATAAGGTGGATTCCATTGTGTGTAACTATAGATCAGGTGGTTTCCATTGTGTGTAAAACTAGATCAGGTGGTTTCCATTGTGTGTAAATATAGATCAGGTGGTTTCCATTGTGTGTAAATATAGAACAGGCGGTTTCCATTGTGTGTAAATATAGATCAGGTGTTTTCCATTGTGTGTAAATATAGATCAGGTGGTTTCCATTGTGTGTAAATATAGAACAGGTGGTTTCCATTGCGTGTAAATATAGAACAGGTGGTTTCCATTGTGTGTAAATATAGATCAGGTGGTTTCCATTGTGTGTAAATATAGATCAGGTGGTTTCCATTGTGTGTAAATATAGAACAGGTGGTTTCCATTGTGTGTAAATATAGATCAGGTGGTTTCCATTGTGTGTAAATATAGAACAGGTGGTTTCCATTGTGTGTAACTATAGATAAGGTGGATTCCATTGTGTGTAACTATAGATCAGGTGGTTTCCATTGTGTGTAAACCTAGATCAGGTGGTTTCCATTGTGTGTAAATATAGATCAGGTGGTTTCCATTGTGTGTAAATATAGATCAGGTGGATTCCATTGTGTGTAACTATAGATCAGGTGGTTTCCATTGTGTGTAAATATAGATCGGGTGGTTTCCATTGTGTGTAAATACAGATCGGGTGATTTCCATTGTGTGTAAATATAGATCGGGTGGTTTCCATTGTGTGTAAATATAGATCGGGTGATTTCCATTGTGTGTAAATATAGATCGGGTGATTTCCATTCTGTGTAAATATAGATCAGGTGATTTCCATTTTGTGTAAATATAGATCAGGTGGTTTCCATTGTGTGTAAATATAGATCGGGTTATTTCCATTCTGTGTAAATATTGATCGGGTGATTTCCATTGTGCGTAAATATAGATCGGGTGGTTTCCATTGTGTGTAAATATAGATTGGGTGATTTCCATTGTGTGTAAATATAGATCAGGTGGTTTCCATTGTGTGTAAATATAGATCAGGTGGTTTCCATTGTGTGTAAATATAGATCAGGTGGTTTCCATTGTGTGTAAATATAGATCAGGTGGTTTCCATTGTTTGTAAATATAGAATGGGTGATTTCCATTGTGTGTAAATATAGATCAGGTGGTTTCCATTGTGTGTAAATATAGATCAGGTGGTTTCCATTGTCTGTAAATATAGATCAGGTGGTTTCCATTGTGTGTAAATATAGATCAGGTGGTTTCCATTGTGTGTAACTATAGATCAGGTGGTTTCCATTGTGTGTAAATATAGATCAGGTGGTTTGCATTGTGTGTAACTATAGATCAGGTGGTTTCCATTGTGTGTAACTATAGATCAGGTGGTTTCCATTGTGTGTAAATATAGATCAGGTGGTTTCCGTTGTGTGTAACTATAGATCAGGTGGTTTCCATTGTGTGTAAATATAGATCGGATGATTTCCATTGTGTGTAAATATAGATCGGGTGATTTCCATTCTGTGTAAATATAGATCAGGTGGTTTCCATTGTGTGTAATTATAGATCAGGTGGTTTCCACTGTGTGTAAATTTAGACCAGGTGGTTTCCATTGTGTGTAAATATAGATCAGGTGATTTCCATTGTGTGTAAATATAGATCAGGTGTTTTCCATTGTGTGTAAATATAGATCAGGTGGTTTCCATTGTGTGTAAATATAGATCAGGTGGTTTCCATTATGTGTAAATATAGATCGGGTGATTTCCATTCTGTGTAAATATAGATCAGGTCGTTTCCAATGTGTGCAAATATAGATCAGGTCGTTTCCAATGTGTGCAAATATAGATCAGGTGGTTTCCATTGTGTGTAACTATAGATCAGGTGGTTTCCATTGTGTGTAAATATAGATCGGATGATTTCCATTGTGTGTAAATATAGATCGGGTGATTTCCATTCTGTGTAAATATAGATCAGGTGGTTTCCACTGTGTGTAAATTTAGATCAGGTGGTTTCCATTGTGTGTAAATATAGATCAGGTGATTTCCATTGTGTGTAAATATAGATCAGGTGGTTTCCATTGAGTGTAAATATAGATCAGGTGGTTTCCATTGTGTGTAAATATAGATCAGGTGGTTTGCATTGTGTGTAACTATAGATCAGGTGGTTTCCATTGTGTGTAAATATAGATCAGGTGGTTTCCATTGTGTGTAAATATAGATCAGGTGGTTTCCATTGTGTGTAACTATAGATCAGGTGGTTTCCATTGTGTGTAAATGTAGATCAGGTGGTTTCCATTGTGTGTAAATATAGATCAGGTGGTTTCCATTGTGTGTAAATATAGATCAGGTGATTTCCATTGTGTGTAAATATAGATCAGGTGGTTTCCATTGTGTGTAAATGTAGATCAGGTGGTTTCCATTGTGTCTAAATATAGATCAGGTGGTTTCCATTGTGTGTAACTATAGATCAGTTGGTTTCCATTGTGTGTAAATATAGATCAGGTGGTTTCCATTGTGTCTAAATATAGATCAGGTGGTTTCCATTGTGTGTAACTCTAGATCAGGTGCTTTCCATTGTGTGTAAATATAGATCAGGTGGTTTCCATTGTGTGTAAATATAGATCAGGTGGTTTCCATTGTGTGTAAATATAGATCAGGTGATTTCCATTGGGTGTAACTTTAGATCAGGTGGTTTCCATTGTGTGTAACTATAGATCAGGTGGTTTCCATTGTGTGTAACTTTAGATCAGGTGGTTTCCATTGTGTGTAAATATAGATCAGGCTGTTTCCGTTGTGTGTAAATATAGATCAGGTGGTTTCTATTGTGCTGAACTATAGATCACGTGGCTTCCGTTGTGTGTAAATATTGATCAGGTGGTTTCCATTGTGCGTTACTATAGATCAGGTGGTTTCCATTGAGTGTAATTATAGATCAGGTGTTTTCCATTGTGTGTAAATATAGATCAGGTGGTTTCCATTGTGTGTAACTATAGATCAGGTGGTTTCAATTGTGTGTAACTATAGATCAGGTGGTTTCCATTGTGTGTAAATATAGAACAGGTGGTTTCCATTGTGTGTAACTATAGATAAGGTGGATTCCATTGTGTGTAACTATAGATCAGGTGGTTTCCATTGTGTGTAAATATAGATCAGGTGGTTTCCATTGTGTGTAAATATGGATCAGGTGGTTTCCATTGTGTGTAAATATAGATCAGGTGGTTTCCATTGTGTGTAAATATAGAACAGGTGGTTTCCATTGTGTGTAACTTTAGATCAGGTGGTTTCCATTGTGTGTAAATATAGATCAGGCTGTTTCCGTTGTGTGTAAATATAGATCAGGTGGTTTCTATTGTGCTGAACTATAGATCACGTGGTTTCCGTTGTGTGTAAATATTGATCAGGTGGTTTCCATTGTGCGTTACTATAGATCAGGTGGTTTCCATTGAGTGTAAATATAGATCAGGTGTTATCCATTGTGTGTAAATATAAATCAGGTGATTTCCATTGTGTGTAAATATAGATCAGGTGATTTACATTGTGTGTAAATATAGATTAGGTGATTTCCATTGTGTGTAAATATAGATCAGGTGGTTTCCATTGTGTGTAACTATAGATCAGGTGGTTTCAATTGTGTGTAACTATAGATCAGGTGGTTTCCATTGTGTGTAAATATAGATCAGGTGGTTTCCATTGTGTGTAAATATAGAACAGGTGGTTTCCATTGTGTGTAACTATAGATAAGGTGGATTCCATTGTGTGTAACTATAGATCAGGTGGTTTCCATTGTGTGTAAATATAGAACAGGTGGTTTCCATTGTGTGTAACTATAGATAAGGTGGATTCCATTGTGTGTAACTATAGATCAGGTGGTTTCCATTGTGTGTAAACCTAGATCAGGTGGTTTCCATTGTGTGTAAATATAGTTCAGGTGGTTTCCATTGTGTGTAAATATAGATCAGGTGGATTCCATTGTGTGTAAATATAGATCAGGTGGTTTCCATTGTGTGTAAATATAGATCAGGTCGTTTCCATTGTGTGTAAATATAGATCAGGTCGTTTCCATTGTGTGTAAATATAGATCAGGTGGTTTGCATTGTGTGTAACTATAGATCAGGTGGTTTCCATTGTGTGTAAATATAGATCAGGTGGTTTCCATTGTGTGTAAATATAGATCGGATGATTTCCATTGTGTCTAAATATAGATCGGGTGATTTCCATTCTGTGTAAATATAGATCAGGTGGTTTCCACTGTGTGTAAATTAAGATCAGGTGGTTTCCATTGTGTGTAAATATAGATCAGGTGATTTCCATTGCGTGTAAATATAGATCAGGTGGTTTCCATTGAGTGTAAATATAGATCAGGTGGTTTCCATTGTGTGTAAATATAGATCAGGTGGTTTCCATTATGTGTAACAATAGATCAATTGGTTTCCATTGTGTGTAAATATTGATCAGGTGGTTTGCATTGTGTGTAACTATAGATCAGGTGGTTTCCATTGTGTGTAAATATTGATCAGGTGGTTTCCATTGTGTGTAAATGTAGATCAGGTGGCTTCCATTGTGTGTAAATATAGATCAGGTGGTTTCCATTGTGTGTAAATATAGATCAGGTGGTTTCCATTATGTGTAAATATAGATCGGGTGATTTCCATTCTGTGAAAATATAGATCAGGTGGTTTGCATTGTGTGTAACTATAGATCAGGTGGTTTCCATTGTGTGTAAATATAGATCAGGTGGTTTCCATTGTGTGTAAATATAGATCAGGTGGTTTCCATTGTGTGTAACTATAGATCAGGTGGTTTCCATTGTGTGTAAATGTAGATCAGGTGGTTTCCATTGTGTGTAAATATAGATCAGGTGGTTTCCATTGTGTGTAAATATAGATCAGGTGATTTCCATTGTGTGTAAATATAGATCAGGTGGTTTCCATTGTGTGTAAATGTAGATCAGGTGGTTTCCATTGTGTCTAAATATAGATCAGGTGGTTTCCATTGTGTGTAACTATAGATCAGTTGGTTTCCATTGTGTGTAAATATAGATCAGGTGGTTTCCATTGTGTGTAAATATTGATCAGGTGGTTTGCATTGTGTGTAAATATAGATCAGGTGGTTTCAATTATGTGTAACTTTAGATCAGGTGGTTTCCATTGTGTAAATATAGATCAGGTGGTTTCCATTCTGTGTAAATATAGATCATGTGGTTTCCATTGTGTGTAACTCTAGATCAGGTGCTTTCCATTGTGTGTAAATATAGATCAGGTGGTTTCCATTGTGTGTAAATATAGATCAGGTGATTTCCATTGGGTGTAACTTTAGATCAGGTGGTTTCCATTGTGTGTAAATATAGATCAGGCTGTTTCCGTTGTGTGTAAATATAGATCAGGTGGTTTCTATTGTGCTGAACTATAGATCACGTGGCTTCCGTTGTGTGTAAATATTGATCAGGTGGTTTCCATTGTGCGTTACTATAGATCAGGTGGTTTCCATTGAGTGTAATTATAGATCAGGTGTTTTCCATTGTGTGTAAATATAGATCAGGTGGTTTCCATTGTGTGTAACTATAGATCAGGTGGTTTCAATTGTGTGTAACTATAGATCAGGTGGTTTCCATTGTGTGTAAATATAGAACAGGTGGTTTCCATTGTGTGTAACTATAGATAAGGTGGATTCCATTGTGTGTAACTATAGATCAGGTGGTTTCCATTGTGTGTAAATATAGATCAGGTGGTTTCCATTGTGTGTAAATATGGATCAGGTGGTTTCCATTGTGTGTAAATATAGATCAGGTGGTTTCCATTGTGTGTAAATATAGAACAGGTGGTTTCCATTGTGTGTAACTTTAGATCAGGTGGTTTCCATTGTGTGTAAATATAGATCAGGCTGTTTCCGTTGTGTGTAAATATAGATCAGGTGGTTTCTATTGTGCTGAACTATAGATCACGTGGTTTCCGTTGTGTGTAAATATTGATCAGGTGGTTTCCATTGTGCGTTACTATAGATCAGGTGGTTTCCATTGAGTGTAAATATAGATCAGGTGTTATCCATTGTGTGTAAATATAAATCAGGTGATTTCCATTGTGTGTAAATATAGATCAGGTGATTTACATTGTGTGTAAATATAGATTAGGTGATTTCCATTGTGTGTAAATATAGATCAGGTGGTTTCCATTGTGTGTAACTATAGATCAGGTGGTTTCAATTGTGTGTAACTATAGATCAGGTGGTTTCCATTGTGTGTAAATATAGATCAGGTGGTTTCCATTGTGTGTAAATATAGAACAGGTGGTTTCCATTGTGTGTAACTATAGATAAGGTGGATTCCATTGTGTGTAACTATAGATCAGGTGGTTTCCATTGTGTGTAAATATAGAACAGGTGGTTTCCATTGTGTGTAACTATAGATAAGGTGGATTCCATTGTGTGTAACTATAGATCAGGTGGTTTCCATTGTGTGTAAACCTAGATCAGGTGGTTTCCATTGTGTGTAAATATAGTTCAGGTGGTTTCCATTGTGTGTAAATATAGATCAGGTGGATTCCATTGTGTGTAAATATAGATCAGGTGGTTTCCATTGTGTGTAAATATAGATCAGGTGGTTTCCATTGTGTGTAAATATAGATCGGGTGGTTTCCATTGTGTGTAACTATAGATAAGGTGGATTCCATTGTGTGTAACTATAGATCAGGTGGTTTCCATTGTGTGTAAAACTAGATCAGGTGGTTTCCATTGTGTGTAAATATAGATCAGGTGGTTTCCATTGTGTGTAAATATAGAACAGGCGGTTTCCATTGTGTGTAAATATAGATCAGGTGTTTTCCATTGTGTGTAAATATAGATCAGGTGGTTTCCATTGTGTGTAAATATAGAACAGGTGGTTTCCATTGCGTGTAAATATAGAACAGGTGGTTTCCATTGTGTGTAAATATAGATCAGGTGGTTTCCATTGTGTGTAAATATAGATCAGGTGGTTTCCATTGTGTGTAAATATAGAACAGGTGGTTTCCATTGTGTGTAAATATAGATCAGGTGGTTTCCATTGTGTGTAAATATAGAACAGGTGGTTTCCATTGTGTGTAACTATAGATAAGGTGGATTCCATTGTGTGTAACTATAGATCAGGTGGTTTCCATTGTGTGTAAACCTAGATCAGGTGGTTTCCATTGTGTGTAAATATAGATCAGGTGGTTTCCATTGTGTGTAAATATAGATCAGGTGGATTCCATTGTGTGTAACTATAGATCAGGTGGTTTCCATTGTGTGTAAATATAGATCGGGTGGTTTCCATTGTGTGTAAATACAGATCGGGTGATTTCCATTGTGTGTAAATATAGATCGGGTGGTTTCCATTGTGTGTAAATATAGATCGGGTGATTTCCATTGTGTGTAAATATAGATCGGGTGATTTCCATTCTGTGTAAATATAGATCAGGTGATTTCCATTTTGTGTAAATATAGATCAGGTGGTTTCCATTGTGTGTAAATATAGATCGGGTTATTTCCATTCTGTGTAAATATTGATCGGGTGATTTCCATTGTGCGTAAATATAGATCGGGTGGTTTCCATTGTGTGTAAATATAGATTGGGTGATTTCCATTGTGTGTAAATATAGATCAGGTGGTTTCCATTGTGTGTAAATATAGATCAGGTGGTTTCCATTGTGTGTAAATATAGATCAGGTGGTTTCCATTGTGTGTAAATATAGATCAGGTGGTTTCCATTGTTTGTAAATATAGAATGGGTGATTTCCATTGTGTGTAAATATAGATCAGGTGGTTTCCATTGTGTGTAAATATAGATCAGGTGGTTTCCATTGTCTGTAAATATAGATCAGGTGGTTTCCATTGTGTGTAAATATAGATCAGGTGGTTTCCATTGTGTGTAACTATAGATCAGGTGGTTTCCATTGTGTGTAAATATAGATCAGGTGGTTTGCATTGTGTGTAACTATAGATCAGGTGGTTTCCATTGTGTGTAACTATAGATCAGGTGGTTTCCATTGTGTGTAAATATAGATCAGGTGGTTTCCGTTGTGTGTAACTATAGATCAGGTGGTTTCCATTGTGTGTAAATATAGATCGGATGATTTCCATTGTGTGTAAATATAGATCGGGTGATTTCCATTCTGCGTAAATATAGATCAGGTGGTTTCCATTGTGTGTAATTATAGATCAGGTGGTTTCCACTGTGTGTAAATTTAGACCAGGTGGTTTCCATTGTGTGTAAATATAGATCAGGTGATTTCCATTGTGTGTAAATATAGATCAGGTGTTTTCCATTGTGTGTAAATATAGATCAGGTGGTTTCCATTGTGTGTAAATATAGATCAGGTGGTTTCCATTATGTGTAAATATAGATCGGGTGATTTCCATTCTGTGTAAATATAGATCAGGTCGTTTCCAATGTGTGCAAATATAGATCAGGTCGTTTCCAATGTGTGCAAATATAGATCAGGTGGTTTCCATTGTGTGTAACTATAGATCAGGTGGTTTCCATTGTGTGTAAATATAGATCGGATGATTTCCATTGTGTGTAAATATAGATCGGGTGATTTCCATTCTGTGTAAATATAGATCAGGTGGTTTCCACTGTGTGTAAATTTAGATCAGGTGGTTTCCATTGTGTGTAAATATAGATCAGGTGATTTCCATTGTGTGTAAATATAGATCAGGTGGTTTCCATTGAGTGTAAATATAGATCAGGTGGTTTCCATTGTGTGTAAATATAGATCAGGTGGTTTCCATTATGTGTAACAATAGATCAATTGGTTTCCATTGTGTGTAAATATTGATCAGGTGGTTTCCATTGTGTGTAAATATAGATCAGGTGGCTTCCATTCTGTGTAAATATAGATCAGGTGGTTTCCATTGTGTGTAAATATAGATCAGGTGGTTTCCATTCTGTGTAAATACAGATCGGGTGATTTCCATTCTGTGTAAATATAGATCAGGTTGTTTGCATTGTGTGTAACTATAGATAAGGTGGATTCCATTGTGTGTAAATATAGATCAGGTGGTTTCCATTGTGTGTAAATATAGATCAGGTGGTTTCCATTGTGTGTAAACCTAGATCAGGTGGTTTCCATTGTGTGTAAACCTAGATCAGGTGGTTTCCATTGTGTGTAAATATAGATCAGGTGGTTTCCATTGTGTGTAAATATAGATCAGGTGGTTTCCATTGTGTGTAATTATAGATCAGGTGGTTTCCATTGTGTGTAAATATAGATCAGGTGGTTTCCATTGCGTGTAAATATAGATCAGGTGGTTTCCATTGTGTGTAAATATAGATCAGGTGGATTCCATTGTGTGTAACTATAGATCAGGTGGTTTCCATTGTGTGTAAATATAGATCGGGTGGTTTCCATTGTGTGTAAATATAGATCTGGTGATTTCCATTGTGTGTAAATATAGATCGGGTGGTTTCCATTGTGTGTAAATATAGATCGGGTGATTTCCATTGTGTGTAAATATAGATCGGGTGATTTCCATTCTGTGTAAATATAGATCAGGTGATTTCCATTTTGTGTAAATATAGATCAGGTGGTTTCCATTCTGTGTAAATATTGATCGGGTGATTTCCATTGTGCGTAAATATAGATCAGGTGGTTTCCATTGTGTGTAAATATAGATTGGGTGATTTCCATTGTGTGTAAATATAGATCAGGTGGTTTCCATTGTGTGTAAATATAGATCAGGTGGTTTCCATTGTGTGTAAATATAGATCAGGTGGTTTCCATTGTGTGTAAATATAGAATGGGTGATTTCCATTGTGTGTAAATATAGATCAGGTGGTTTCCATTGTGTGTAAATATAGATCAGGTGGTTTCCATTGTCTGTAAATATAGATCAGGTGGTTTCCATTGTGTGTAAATATAGATCAGGTGGTTTCCATTGTGTGTAACTATAGATCAGGTGGTTTCAATTGTGTGTAACTATAGATCAGGTGGTTTCCATTGTGTGTAAATATAGAACAGGTGGTTTCCATTGTGTGTAACTATAGATAAGGTGGATTCCATTGTGTGTAACTATAGATCAGGTGGTTTCCATTGTGTGTAAATATAGATCAGGTGGTTTCCATTGTGTGTAAATATGGATCAGGTGGTTTCCATTGTGTGTAAATATAGATCAGGTGGTTTCCATTGTGTGTAAATATAGAACAGGTGGTTTCCATTGTGTGTAACTTTAGATCAGGTGGTTTCCATTGTGTGTAAATATAGATCAGGCTGTTTCCGTTGTGTGTAAATATAGATCAGGTGGTTTCTATTGTGCTGAACTATAGATCACGTGGTTTCCGTTGTGTGTAAATATTGATCAGGTGGTTTCCATTGTGCGTTACTATAGATCAGGTGGTTTCCATTGAGTGTAAATATTGATCAGGTGTTTTCCATTGTGTGTAAATATAGATCAGGTGATTTCCATTGTGTGTAAATATAGATCAGGTGATTTACATTGTGTGTAAATATAGATTAGGTGATTTCCATTGTGTGTAAATATAGATCAGGTGGTTTCCATTGTGTGTAACTATAGATCAGGTGGTTTCAATTGTGTGTAACTATAGATCAGGTGGTTTCCATTGTGTGTAAATATAGATCAGGTGGTTTCCATTGTGTGTAATAATAGAACAGGTGGTTTCCATTGTGTGTAACTATAGATAAGGTGGATTCCATTGTGTGTAACTATAGATCAGGTGGTTTCCATTGTGTGTAAATATAGAACAGGTGGTTTCCATTGTGTGTAACTATAGATAAGGTGGATTCCATTGTGTGTAACTATAGATCAGGTGGTTTCCATTGTGTGTAAACCTAGATCAGGTGGTTTCCATTGTGTGTAAATATAGTTCAGGTGGTTTCCATTGTGAGTAAATATAGATCAGGTGGATTCCATTGTGTGTAAATATAGATCAGGTGGTTTCCATTGTGTGTAAATATAGATCAGGTGGTTTCCATTGTGTGTAAATATAGATCGGGTGGTTTCCATTGTGTGTAACTATAGATAAGGTGGATTCCATTGTGTGTAACTATAGATCAGGTGGTTTCCATTGTGTGTAAACCTAGATCAGGTGGTTTCCATTGTGTGTAAATATAGATCAGGTGGTTTCCATTGTGTGTAAATATAGAACAGGTGGTTTCCATTGTGTGTAAATATAGATCAGGTGGTTTCCATTGTGTGTAAATATAGATCAGGTGGTTTCCATTGTGTGTAAATATAGAACAGGTGGTTTCCATTGTGTGTAAATATAGAACAGGTGGTTTCCATTGTGTGTAAATATAGATCAGGTGGTTTCCATTGTGTGTAAATATAGAACAGGTGGTTTCCATTGTGTGTAACTATAGATAAGGTGGATTCCATTGTGTGTAACTATAGATCAGGTGGTTTCCATTGTGTGTAAACCTAGATCAGGTGGTTTCCATTGTGTGTAAATATAGATCAGGTGGTTTCCATTGTGTGTAAATATAGATCAGGTGGATTCCATTGTGTGTAACTATAGATCAGGTGGTTTCCATTGTGTGTAAATATAGATCGGGTGGTTTCCATTGTGTGTAAATATAGATCGGGTGATTTCCATTGTGTGTAAATATAGATCGGGTGGTTTCCATTGTGTGTAAATATAGATCGGGTGATTTCCATTGTGTGTAAATATAGATCGGGTGATTTCCATTCTGTGTAAATATAGATCAGGTGATTTCCATTTTGTGTAAATATAGATCAGGTGGTTTCCATTGTGTGTAAATATAGATCGGGTTATTTCCATTCTGTGTAAATATTGATCGGGTGATTTCCATTGTGCGTAAATATAGATCGGGTGGTTTCCATTGTGTGTAAATATAGATTGGGTGATTTCCATTGTGTGTAAATATAGATCAGGTGGTTTCCATTGTGTGTAAATATAGATCAGGTGGTTTCCATTGTGTGTAAATATAGATCAGGTGGTTTCCATTGTGTGTAAATATAGATCAGGTGGTTTCCATTGTGTGTAAATATAGAATGGGTGATTTCCATTGTGTGTAAATATAGATCAGGTGGTTTCCATTGTGTGTAAATATAGATCAGGTGGTTTCCATTGTCTGTAAATATAGATCAGGTGGTTTCCATTGTGTGTAAATATAGATCAGGTGGTTTCCATTGTGTGTAACTATAGATCAGGTGGTTTCCATTGTGTGTAAATATAGATCAGGTGGTTTGCATTGTGTGTAACTATAGATCAGGTGGTTTCCATTGTGTGTAAATATAGATCAGGTGGTTTCCGTTGTGTGTAACTATAGATCAGGTGGTTTCCATTGTGTGTAAATATAGATCGGATGATTTCCATTGTGTGTAAATATAGATCGGGTGATTTCCATTCTGTGTAAATATAGATCAGGTGGTTTCCATTGTGTGTAATTATAGATCAGGTGGTTTCCACTGTGTGTAAATTTAGACCAGGTGGTTTCCATTGTGTGTAAATATAGATCAGGTGATTTCCATTGTGTGTAAATATAGATCAGGTGTTTTCCATTGTGTGTAAATATAGATCAGGTGGTTTCCATTGTGTGTAAATATAGATCAGGTGGTTTCCATTATGTGTAAATATAGATCGGGTGATTTCCATTGTGTGTAAATATAGATCAGGTCGTTTCCAATGTGTGCAAATATAGATCAGGTCGTTTCCAATGTGCGCAAATATAGATCAGGTGGTTTCCATTGTGTGTAACTATAGATCAGGTGGTTTCCATTGTGTGTAAATATAGATCGGATGATTTCCATTGTGTGTAAATATAGATCGGGTGATTTCCATTCTGTGTAAATATAGATCAGGTGGTTTCCACTGTGTGTAAATTTAGATCAGGTGGTTTCCATTGTGTGTAAATATAGATCAGGTGATTTCCATTGTGTGTAAATATAGATCAGGTGGTTTCCATTGAGTGTAAATATAGATCAGGTGGTTTCCATTGTGTGTAAATATAGATCAGGTGGTTTCCATTATGTGTAACAATAGATCAATTGGTTTCCATTGTGTGTAAATATTGATCAGGTGGTTTCCATTGTGTGTAAATATAGATCAGGTGGCTTCCATTCTGTGTAAATATAGATCAGGTGGTTTCCATTGTGTGTAAATATAGATCAGGTGGTTTCCATTCTGTGTAAATACAGATCGGGTGATTTCCATTCTGTGTAAATATAGATCAGGTTGTTTGCATTGTGTGTAACTATAGATAAGGTGGATTCCATTGTGTGTAAATATAGATCAGGTGGTTTCCATTGTGTGTAAATATAGATCAGGTGGTTTCCATTGTGTGTAAACCTAGATCAGGTGGTTTCCATTGTGTGTAAACCTAGATCAGGTGGTTTCCATTGTGTGTAAATATAGATCAGGTGGTTTCCATTGTGTGTAAATATAGATCAGGTGGTTTCCATTGTGTGTAATTATAGATCAGGTGGTTTCCATTGTGTGTAAATATAGATCAGGTGGTTTCCATTGCGTGTAAATATAGATCAGGTGGTTTCCATTGTGTGTAAATATAGATCAGGTGGATTCCATTGTGTGTAACTATAGGTCAGGTGGTTTCCATTGTGTGTAAATATAGATCGGGTGGTTTCCATTGTGTGTAAATATAGATCGGGTGATTTCCATTGTGTGTAAATATAGATCGGGTGGTTTCCATTGTGTGTAAATATAGATCGGGTGATTTCCATTGTGTGTAAATATAGATCGAGTGATTTCCATTCTGTGTAAATATAGATCAGGTGATTTCCATTTTGTGTAAATATAGATCAGGTGGTTTCCATTCTGTGTAAATATTGATCGGGTGATTTCCATTGTGCGTAAATATAGATCAGGTGGTTTCCATTGTGTGTAAATATAGATTGGGTGATTTCCATTGTGTGTAAATATAGATCAGGTGGTTTCCATTGTGTGTAAATATAGATCAGGTGGTTTCCATTGTGTGTAAATATAGATCAGGTGGTTTCCATTGTGTGTAAATATAGAATGGGTGATTTCCATTGTGTGTAAATATAGATCAGGTGGTTTCCATTGTGTGTAAATATAGATCAGGTGGTTTCCATTGTCTGTAAATATAGATCAGGTGGTTTCCATTGTGTGTAAATATAGATCAGGTGGTTTCCATTGTGTGTAACTATAGATCAGGTGGTTTCCATTGTGTGTAAATATAGATCAGGTGGTTTGCATTGTGTGTAACTATAGATCAGCTGGTTTCCATTGTGTGTAAATATAGATCAGGTGGTTTCCATTGTGTGTAACTATAGATCAGGTGGTTTCCATTGTGTGTAAATATAGATCGGATGATTTCCATTGTGTGTAAATATAGATCGGGTGATTTCCATTCTGTGTAAATATAGATCAGGTGGTTTCCACTGTGTGTAAATATAGATCAGGTGATTTCCATTGTGTGTAAATATAGATCAGGTGGTTTCCATTGAGTGTAAATATAGATCAGGTGGTTTCCATTGTGTGTAAATATAGATCAGGTGGTTTCCATTATGTGTAACAATAGATCAGTTGGTTTCCATTGTGTGTAAATATTGATCAGGTGGTTTCCATTGTGTGTAAATATAGATCAGGTGGCTTCCATTGTGTGTAAATATAGATCAGGTGGTTTCCATTGTGTGTAAATATTGATCAGGTGGTTTCCATTGTGTGTAAATATAGATCAGGTGGCTTCCATTGTGTGTAAATATAGATCAGGTGGTTTCCATTCTGTGTAAATATAGATCGGGTGATTTCCATTCTGTGTAAATATAGATCAGGTTGTTTGCATTGTGTGTAACTATAGATCAGGTGGTTTCCATTGTGTGTAAATATAGATCAGGTGGTTTCCATTGTGTGTATCTATTGATCAGGTGGTTTCCATTGTGTGTAAATATAGATCGGATGATTTCCATTGTGTGTAAATATAGATCGGGTGATTTCCATTCTGTGTAAATATAGATCAGTTGGTTTCCATTGTGTGTAACTATAGATCAGTTGGTTTCCATTGTGTGTAAATATAGATCAGGTGGCTTCCATTGTGTGTAAATATTGATCTGGTGGTTTCCATTATGTGTAACTGTAGATCAGGTGGTTTCCATTGTGTAAATAAAGATCAGCTGGTTTGCAATGTGTGTAAATATAGATCAGGTGGTTTCCATTATGTGTAAATGTAGATCAGGTGGTTTCCATTGTGTCTAAATATAGATCAGGTGGTTTCCATTGTGTGTAACTATAGATCAGTTGGTTTCCATTGCGTGTAAATATAGATCAGGTGGTTTCCATTGTGTGTAAATATTGATCAGGTGGTTTCCATTGTGTGTAATAATAGATCAGGTGGTTTCCATTGTGTGTAAATATAGATCAGGTGGTTTGCATTGTGTGTAAATATAGATCAGGTGGTTTCCATTATGTGTAACTGTAGATCAGGTGGTTTCCATTGTGTAAATAAAGATCAGCTGGTTTCCATTGTGTGTAGATATAGATCAGGTGGTTTCCATTCTGTGTAAATATAGATCATGTGGTTTCCATTGTGTGTAATTATAGATCAGGTGGTTTCCATTGTGTGTAAATATAGATCAGGTGGTTTCCATTCTGTGTAAATATAGATCATGTGGTTTCCATTGTGTGTAGATATAGATCAGGTGGCTTCCATTGTGTGTAAATATAGATCAGGTGGTTTGCATTGTGTGTAAATATAGATCAGGTGGTTTCCATTATGTGTAACTGTAGATCAGGTGGTTTCCATTGTGTAAATAAAGATCAGCTGGTTTCCATTGTGTGTAGATATAGATCAGGTGGTTTCCATTCTGTGTAAATATAGATCATGTGGTTTCCATTGTGTGTAATTATAGATCAGGTGGTTTCCATTGTGTGTAAATATAGATCAGGTGGTTTCCATTCTGTGTAAATATAGATCATGTGGTTTCCATTGTGTGTAATTATAGATCAGGTGGTTTCCATTGTGTGTAGATATAGATCAGGTGGTTTCCATTCTGTGTAAATATAGATCATGTGGTTTCCATTGTGTGTAAATATAGATCAGGTGGTTTCCATTCTGTGTAAATATAGATCATGTGGTTTCCATTGTGTGTAAATATAGATCAGGTGGTTTCCATTGTGTGTAACTATAGATCAGGTGGTTCCATTGTGTGTAAATATAGATCAGGTGATTTCCATTGTGTGTAAATATAGATCAGGTGGTTTCCATTGTGTGTAACTTTAGATCAGGTGGTTTCCATTGTGTGTAAATATAGATCAGGCTGTTTCCGTTGTGTGTAAATATAGATCAGGTGGTTTCTATTGTGCTGAACTATAGATCACGTGGTTTCCGTTGTGTGTAAATATTGATCAGGTGGTTTCCATTGTGCGTTACTATAGATCAGGTGGTTTCCATTGAGTGTAAATATAGATCAGTTGGTTTCCATTGTGTGTAAATATAGATCAGGTGATTTCCATTGTGTGTAAATATAGATCAGGTGATTTGCATTGTGTGTACATGTAGCTGAGGTGTTTTCCATTGTGGGTAAATATAGATCAGGTGATTTCCATTGTGTGTAAATATAGATCAGGTGGTTTCCATTGTGTGTAACTATAGATCAGGTGGTTTCAATTGTGTGTAACTATAGATCAGGTGGTTTCCATTGTGTGTAAATATAGAACAGGTGGTTTCCATTGTGTGTAAATATAGATCAGGTGGTTTCCATTGTGTGTAAATATAGATCAGGTGGATTCCATTGTGTGTAACTATAGATCAGGTGGTTTCCATTGTGTGTAAATATAGATCGGGTGGTTTCCATTCTGTGTAAATATAGATCGGGTGATTTCCATTGTGTGTAAATATAGATCGGGTGATTTCCATTCTGTGTAAATATAGATCAGGTGATTTCCATTTTGTGTAAATATAGATCAGATGGTTTCCATTGTGTGTAAATATAGATCGGGTTATTTCCATTCTGTGTAAATATTGATCGGGTGATTTCCATTGTGTGTAAATATAGATAGGGTGGTTTCCATTGTGTGTAAATATAGATTGTGTGATTTCCATTGTGTGTAAATATAGATCAGGTGGTTTCCATTGTGTGTAAATATAGATCAGGTGGTTTCCATTGTGTGTAAATATAGATCAGGTGGTTTCCAATGTGTGTGAATATAGATCAGGTGCTTTCCATTGTGTGTGAATATTGATCAGGTGGTTTCCATTGTGTGTAAATTTAGATCAGGTGGTTTCCATTCTGTGTAACCATAGATCAGGTGGTTTCCATTGTGTGTAAATATAGATCAGGTGGTTTCCATTGTGTGTTAATATAGATCAGGTTGTTTCCATTGTGCGTAAATATAGATCAGGTGGTTTCCATTCTGTGTAAATATAGATCATGTGGTTTCCATTGTGTGTAACTATAGATCAGGTGCTTTCCATTGTGTGTAAATATAGATCAGGTGGTTTCCATTGTGTGTAACTATAGATCAGGTGGTTCCATTGTGTGTAAATATAGATCAGGTGATTTCCATTGTGTGTAACTTTAGATCAGGTGGTTTCCATTGTGTGTAACTATAGATCAGGTGGTTCCATTGTGTGTAAATATAGATCAGGTGGTTTCCATTGTGTGTAAATATAGATCAGGTGGTTTCCATTGTGTGTAACTTTAGATCAGGTGGTTTCCATTGTGTGTAACTATAGATCAGGTGGTTCCATTGTGTGTAAATATAGATCAGGTGGTTTCCATTGTGTGTAACTTTAGATCAGGTGGTTTCCATTGTGTGTAAATATAGATCAGGTGGTTTCCATTGTGTGTAACTATAGATCAGGTGGTTTCCGTTGTGTGTAAATATAGATCAGGTGGTTTCCATTGTGTGTAACTATAGATCAGGTGGTTTCCATTGCGTGTAAATTTAGATCAGGTGGTTTCCATTCTGTGTAACCATAGATCAGGTGGTTTCCATTGTGTGTAAATATAGATCAGGTGGTTTCCATTGTGTGTTAATATAGATCAGGTTGTTTCCATTGTGCGTAAATATAGATCAGGTGGTTTCCATTGTGTGTAAATATAGATCAGGTGGTTTCCATTGTGTGTAAATATAGATCAGGTGATTTCCATTGTGTGTGTATATATAGATCAGGTGGTTTCCATTGTGTGTAACTATAGATCAGGTGGTTTCCATTGTGTGTAACTATAGATCAGGTGGTTTCCATTGTGTGTAAATATCGATCAGGTGGTTACCATTGTGTGTAAATACAGATCAGGTGGTTTCCATTGTGTGTAAATATAGGTCAGTTGGATTCCATTGTGTGTAACTATAGATCAGGTGGTTTCCATTGTGTGTAAATATCGATCAGGTGGTTACCATTGTGTGTAAATACAGATCAGGTGGTTTCCATTGTGTGTAAATATAGATCAGGTGGTTTCCATTGTGTGTAACTATAGATCAGGTAGATTCCATTGTGTGTAAATATAGATCAGGGGGTTTCCATTGTGTGTAAATATAGATCAGGTGGATTCCATTGTGTGTACATATAGATCAGGTGGTTTCCATTGTGTGTAAATATAGATCAGGTGGTTTCCATTGTGTGTACATATAGATCAGGTGGTTTCCATTGTGTGTAAATATAGATCAGGTGGTTTCCATTGTGTGTAAATATAGATCAGGTGGTTTGCATTGTGTGTAAATATAGATCAGGTGGTTTCCATTGTGTGTAAATATAGATCAGGTGGTTTCCATTGTGTGTAAATATAGTTCAGGTGGTTTCCATTGTGTGTAAATATCGATCAGGAGGTTTGCATTGTGTGTAAATATAGTTGAGGTGGTTTCCATTGTGTGTAAATCTAGATCAGGTGGTTTCCATTGTGTGTAAATCTAGATCAGGTGGTTTCCATTGTGTGTAAATCTAGATCACGTGGTTTCCATTATGTGTAAGTATAGATCAGGTGGTTCCCATTCTGTGTAAATATAGATCAGGTCATTTCCATTGTGTGTAAATATAGATCAGGTGGTTTCCATTGTGTGTAAATATAGATCAGGTGATTTCCATTCTGTGTAAATATAGATCAGGTGGTTTCCATTGTGTGTAAATATAGATCAGGTGGTTTCCATTGTGTGTAACTATAGATCAGGTGGTTTCCATTGTGTGTAAATATAGATCCGGTGGTTTCCATTGTGTGCAAAAAGAGATCAGGTTGTTTCCATTGTGTGTAAATATAGATCAGGTGATTTCCATTGTGTGAAATTATAGATCAGGTGTTTTCCATTGTGTGTAACTATAGATCAGGTGGTTTCCATTGTGTGTAACTATAGATCAGGTGGTTTCCATTGTGTGTAACTATAGATCACGTGATTTCCATTGTGTGTAACTATAGATCAGGTGGTTTTCATTGTGTGTAAATATAGATCAGGTTGTTTCCGTTCTGCATAAATATAGATCAGGTGGTTTCCATTGTGCATAACTATAGATCCGGTGGTTTCCGTTGTGCGTAAATATTGATCAGGTCGTTTCCATTGTGCGTAAATATAGATCAGGTGGTTACCATTGTGTGTAAATATTGATCAGGTGATTTCCATTGTGTGCAAATATAGATCAGGTGGTTTCCATTGTGTGTAAATATAGATCAGGTGGTTTCCATTGAGTGTGTATATATAGATCAGTTGTTGTCCATTGTGTGTAACTATAGATCAGGTGATTTCCATTGTGTGTAATTATAGTACGGTGGTTTCCATTGTGTGTAAATATAGTTCAGGTGGTTTCCATTGTGTGTAACGATAGATCAGGTGGTTTCCATTGTGTGTAAATATAGATCAGGTGGATTCCATTGTGTGTAAATATAGATCAGGTGGATTCCATTGTGTGTAAATACAGATCACGTGGTTTCCATTGTGTGTAAATATAGATCAGGTGGATTCCATTGTGTGTAAATATAGATCAGGTGAATTGCATTGTGTGTAAATGTAGCTGAGGTGGTTTCCATTGTGGGTAAATATAGATCAGGTGATTTCCATTGTGTGTAAATATAGATCAGGTGGTTTCCATTGTGTGTAACTGTAGATCAGGTGGTTTCAATTGTGTGTAACTATAGATCAGGTGGTTTCCATTGTGTGTAAATATAGAACAGGTGGTTTCCATTGTGTGTAACTATAGATAAGGTGGTTTCCATTGTGTGTAACTATAGATCAGGTGGTTTCCATTGTGTGTAAACCTAGATCAGGTGGTTTCCATTGTGTGTAAATATAGATCAGGTGGTTTCCATTGTGTGTAAATATAGATCAGGTGGTTTCCATTGTGTGTAATTATAGATCAGGTGGTTTCCATTGTGTGTAAATATAGATCAGGTGGTTTCCATTGTGTGTAAATATAGATCAGGTCGTTTCCATTGTGTGTAAATATAGATCAGGTGGATTCCATTGTGTGTAACTATAGATCAGATGCTTTCCATTGTGTGTAAATATAGATCGGGTGGTTTCCATTGTGTGTAAATATAGATCGGGTGATTTCCATTGTGTGTAAATATAGATCGGGTGATTTCCATTCTGTGTAAATATAGATCAGGTGATTTCCATTTAGTGTAAATATAGATCAGGTGGTTTCCATTGTGTGTAAATATAGATCGGGTTATTTCCATTCTGTGTAAATATTGATCGGGTGATTTCCATTGTGTGTAAATATAGATCGGGTGGTTTCCATTGTGTGTAAATATAGATTGGGTGATTTCCATTGTGTGTAAATATAGATCAGGTGGTTTCCATTGTGTGTAAATATAGATCAGGTGGTTTCCATTGTGTGTAAATATAGATCAGGTGGTTTCCATTGTGTGTAAATATAGATTGGGTGATTTCCATTGTGTGTAAATATAGATCAGGTGGTTTCCATTGTGTGTAAATATAGATCAGGTGGTTTCCATTGTCTGTAAATATAGATCAGGTGGTTTCCATGGTGTGTAAATATAGATCAGGTGGTTTGCATTGTGTGTAACTATAGATCAGGTGGTTTCCATTGTGTGTAAATATCGATCAGGTGGTTTCCGTTGTGTGTAACTATAGATCAGGTGGTTTCCATTGTGTGTCAATATAGATCGGATGATTTCCATTGTGTGTAAATATAGATCGGGTGATTTCCATTCTGTGTAAATATAGATCAGGTGGTTTCCATTGTGTGTAAATATAGATCAGGTGGTTTCCACTGTGTGTAAATTTAGACCAGGTGGTTTCCATTGTGTGTAAATATAGATCAGGTGATTTCCATTGTGTGTAAATATAGATCAGGTCATTTCCATTGTGTGTAAATATAGATCAGGTCGTTTCCATTGTGTGTAAATATAGATCAGGTGGTTTGCATTGTGTGTAACTATAGATCAGGTGGTTTCCATTGTGTGTAAATATAGATCAGGTGGTTTCCATTGTGTGTAAATATAGATCGGATGATTTCCATTGTGTCTAAATATAGATCGGGTGATTTCCATTCTGTGTAAATATAGATCAGGTGGTTTCCACTGTGTGTAAATTAAGATCAGGTGGTTTCCATTGTGTGTAAATATAGATCAGGTGATTTCCATTGCGTGTAAATATAGATCAGGTGGTTTCCATTGAGTGTAAATATAGATCAGGTGGTTTCCATTGTGTGTAAATATAGATCAGGTGGTTTCCATTATGCGTAACAATAGATCAATTGGTTTCCATTGTGTGTAAATATTGATCAGGTGGTTTCCATTGTGTGTAAATATTGATCAGGTGGTTTCCATTGTGTGTAAATGTAGATCAGGTGGCTTCCATTGTGTGTAAATATAGATCAGGTGGTTTCCATTGTGTGTAAATATAGATCAGGTGGTTTCCATTATGTGTAAATATAGATCGGGTGATTTCCATTCTGTGTAAATATAGATCAGGTGGTTTGCATTGTGTGTAACTATAGATCAGGTGGTTTCCATTGTGTGTAAATATAGATCAGGTGGTTTCCATTGTGTGTAAATATAGATCAGGTGGTTTCCATTGTGTGTAACTATAGATCAGTTGGTTTCCATTGTGTGTAAATATAGATCAGGTGATTTCCATTGTGTGTAAATATAGATCAGGTGGTTTCCATTGTGTGTAAATGTAGATCAGGTGGTTTCCATTGTGTCTAAATATAGATCAGGTGGCTTCCATTGTGTGTAACTATAGATCAGGTGGTTTGCATTGTGTGTAAATATAGATCAGGTGGTTTCCATTGTGTGTAAATATTGATCAGGTGGTTTGCATTGTGTGTAAATATAGATCAGGTGGTTTCCATTATGTGTAACTTTAGATCAGGTGGTTTCCATTGTGTAAATATAGATCAGCTGGTTTCCATTGTGTGTAAATATAGATCAGATGGTTTCCATTCTGTGTAAATATAGATCATGTGGTTTCCATTGTGTGTAACTCTAGATCAGGTGCTTTCCATTGGGTGTAACTTTAGATCAGGTGGTTTCCATTGTGTGTAACTTTAGATCAGGTGGTTTCCATTGTGTGTAAATATAGATCAGGCTGTTTCCGTTGTGTGTAAATATAGATCAGGTGGTTTCTATTGTGCTGAACTATAGATCACGTGGCTTCCGTTGTGTGTAAATATTGATCAGGTGGTTTCCATTGTGCGTTACTATAGATCAGGTGGTTTCCATTGAGTGTAAATATAGATCAGGTGTTTTCCATTGTGTGTAAATATAGATCAGGTGATTTCCATTGTGTGTAAATATAGATCAGGTGATTTGCATTGTGTGTAAATGTAGCTGAGGTGGTTTCCATTGTGGGTAAATATAGATCAGGTGATTTCCATTGTGTGTAAATATAGATCAGGTGGTTTCCATTGTGTGTAACTATAGATCAGGTGGTTTCAATTGTGTGTAACTATAGATCAGGTGGTTTCCATTGTGTGTAAATATAGAACAGGTGGTTTCCATTGTGTGTAACTATAGATAAGGTGGATTCCATTGTGTGTAACTATAGATCAGGTGGTTTCCATTGTGTGTAAATATAGATCAGGTGGTTTCCATTGTGTGTAAATATGGATCAGGTGGTTTCCATTGTGTGTAAATATAGATCAGGTGGTTTCCAATGTCTGTAAATATAGATCAGGTGGTTTCCATTGTCTGTAAATATAGATCAGGTGGATTCCATTGTGTGTAACTATAGATCAGGTGGTTTCCATTGTGTGTAAATATAGATCGGGTGGTTTCCATTGTGTGTAAATATAGATCGGGTGATTTCCATTGTGTGTAAATATAGATCGGGTGATTTCCATTCTGTGTAAATATAGATCAGGTGATTTCCATTTTGTGTAAATATAGATCAGGTCGTTTCCATTGTGTGTAAATATAGATCGGGTTATTTCCATTCTGTGTAAATATTGATCGGGTGATTTCCATTGTGTGTAAATAAAGATCGGGTGGTTTCCATTGTGTGTAAATATAGATTGGGTGATTTCCATTGTGTGTAAATATAGATCGGGTGATTTCCATTGTGTGTGAATATAGATCAGGTGGTTTCCATTGCGTGTAAATATTGATCAGGTGCTTTCCATTGCGTGTAAATTTAGATCAGGTGCTTTCCATTGTGTGTAAATATAGATCAGGTGGTTTCCATTGTGCGTAACTATAGTTCAGGTTGATTCCATTGTGTGTAAATATAGATCAGGTGGTTTCCGTTGTGTGTAAATATAGATCAGTTGGTTTCCATTGGGAGTAAATATAGATCAGGTGGTTTCCATTGTGTGTCAATATAGATCAGGTGATTTACATTGTATGTGTATGTATAGATCAGGTGGTTTCCATTGTGTGTAACGACAGATCAGGTGGTTTCCATTGTGTGTAAATATAGATCAGGTGGTTTCCATTGTGTGTAAATATAGATCAGTTGGTTTCCATTGGGAGTAAATATAGATCAGGTGGTTTCCATTGTGTGTCAATATAGATCAGGTGATTTACATTGTATGTGTATGTATAGATCAGGTGGTTTCCATTGTGTGTAACGACAGATCAGGTGGTTTCCATTGTGTGTAAATATAGATCAGGTGGTTTCCATTGTGTGTAAATATCGATCAGGTGGTTTCCATTGTGTGTAAATATAGATCAGGTGGTTTCCATTGTGTGTAAATATAGATCAGGTGGTTTCCATTGTGTGTAAATATAGATCAGGAGGTTTGCATTGTGTGTAAATATAGATGAGCTGGTTTCCATTGTGTGTAAATATAGATCAGGTGGTTTCCATTGTGTGTAAATATAGATCAGGTGGTTTCCATTGTGTGTAAATATCGATCAGGAGGTTTGCATTGTGTGTAAATATAGATGAGGTGGTTTCCATTGTGTGTAAATATAGATCAGGTGGTTTCCATTGTGTGTAAATCTAGATCAGGTGGTTTCCATTATGTGTAAATATAGATCAGGTGGTTTCCATTGTGTGTAAATATAGATCAGGTGGTTTCCATTGTGTATAAATCTAGATCAGGTGGTTTCCATTATGTGTAAATATAGATCAGGTGGTTTCCATTGTGTGTAAATATAGATCAGGTGGTTTCCATTGTGTTTAAATCTAGATCAGGTGGTTTCCATTATGTGTAAATATAGATCAGGTGGTTTCCATTGTGTGTAAATATAGATCAGGTGGTTTCCATTGTGTATAAATCTAGATCAGGTGGTTTCCATTATGTGTAAGTATAGATCAGGTGGTTTCCATTCTGTGTAAATATAGATCAGGTCATTTCCATTGTGTGTAAATATAGATCAGGTGGTTTCCATTGTGTGTAAATATAGATCAGGTGATTTCCATTGTGTGTAAATATAGATCAGGTGGTTTCCATTGTGTGTAAATATAGATCAGGTGATTTCCATTCTGTGTAAATATAGATCAGGTGGTTTCCATTGTGTGTAAATATAGATCAGGTGGTTTCCATTCTGTGTAAATATAGATCAGGTCATTTCCATTGTGTGTAAATATAGATCAGGTGATTTCCATTCTGTGTAAATATAGATCAGGTGGTTTCCATTGTGTGTAAATATAGATCAGGTGGTTTCCATTGTGTGTAACTATAGATCAAGTGGTTTCCATTGTGTGTAACTATAGATCAAGTGGTTTCCATTGTGTGTAACTATAGATCCGGTGGTTTCCATTGTGTGTAAATATAGATCAGGTTGTTTCCATTGTGTGTAAATATAGATCAGGTGGTTTCCATTGTGTGAAATTACAGATCAGGTGTTTTCCATTGTGTGTAACTATAGATCAGGTGGTTTCCATTGTGTGTAACTATAGATCAGGTGGTTTCCATTGTGTGTAACTATAGATCACGTGATTTCCATTGTGTGTAACTATAGATCAGGTGGTTTTTATTGTGTGTAAATATAGATCAGGTTGTTTCTGTTCTGCATATATATAGATCAGGTGGTTTCCATTGTGCGTAACTATAGATCCGGTGGTTTCCGTTGTGCGTAAATATTGATCAGGTCGTTTCCATTGTGCGTAAATATAGATCAGGTGGTTACCATTGTGTGTAAATATAGATCAGGTGATTTCCATTGTGTGCAAATATAGATCAGGTGGTTTCCATTGTATGTAAATATAGATCAGGTGGTTTCCATTGTGTATGTATATATAGATCAGTTGTTGTCCATTGTGTGTAACTATAGATCAGGTGATTTCCATTGTTTGTAACTATAGTACGGTGGTTTCCATTGTGTGTAAATATAGATCAGCTGGTTACCATTGTGTGTAACTATAGTTCAGGTGGTTTCCATTCTGTGTAAATGTAGATCAGGTGGTTTCCATTGTGTGTAACGATAGATCAGGTGGTTTCCATTGTGTGTAGATATAGATCAGGTGGTTTCCATTGTGTGTAAATATAGATCAGGTGGATTCCATTGTGTGTAAATACAGATCACGTGGTTTCCATTGTGTGTAAATATAGATCAGGTGGATTCCATTGTGTAAATATAGATCAGGTGGTTTCCATTGTGTGTGAATATAGATCAGGTGGTTTCCATTATGTGTAAATATAGATCAGGTGGATTCCATTGTGTGTAAATATCGATCAGGTGGTTTCCATTGTGTGTAACTATAGATCAGGTGGTTTCCATTGTGTGTAAATATAGATCACGTGGTTTCCATTGTGTGTAAATATAGATCAGGTGGATTCCATTGTGTGTAAATATAGATCAGGTGGTTTCCATTGTTTGTAAATATAGATCAGGTGGCTTCCATTGTGTATAACTATAGATCAGGTGGTTTCTATTGTGTGTAACTATAGATCACGTGGTATCCATTGTGTGCAAATATAGATCAGGTGGTTTCCATTGTGTGTAACTATAGATCAGGTGGTTTCCATTGTGTATAACTATAGATCAGGTGGTTTCCATTGTGTGTAAATATAGATCAGGTGGTTTCCATTGTGTGTAACTATAGATCAGGTGGTTTCCATTGAGTGTAACTATAGATCAGGTGGTTTCTATTGTGTGTAACTATAGATCACGTGGTATCCATTGTGTGTAAATCTAGATCAGGTGGTTTCCATTGCGTGTAAATATAGATCAGGTGGTTTCCATTGTGTGTAACTATAGATCAGGTGGTTTCCATTGTGTGTAACTATAGATCAGGTGGTTTCTATTGTGTGTAACTATAGATCAGGTGGTTTCCATTATGTGTAAATATAGATCAGGTGGTTTCCATTGTGTGTAAATATAGATCAGGTGGTTTCCATTATGTGTAAATATAGATCAGGTGGTTTCCATTCTGTGTAAATATAGATTGGATGATTTCCATTCTGTGTAAGTATAGATCAGGTGGTTTCCATTGTGTGTAAATATAGATCAGGTGGTTTCCGTTGTGTGTAAATATAGATCAGGTGGTTTCCATTTTGTGTAAATATAGATCACTTGGTTTTCAATGTGTGTAAATATAGATCAGGTGGTTTCCTTTGTGTGTAAATATAGATCAGGTGGTTTTCATTCTGTGTAAATATAGATCAGGTGGTTTCCATTGTGTGTAACTATAGATCAGGTGCTTTCCATTGTGTGTAAATATAGATCAGGTGGTTGTCATTCTGTGTAAATATAGATCAGGTGGTTTCCATTGTGTGTAAATATAGATCAGGTGGATTCCATTGTGTGTAACTATAGATCAGGTGGTTTCCATTGTGTGTAAATATAGATCAGGTGGCTTCCATTGTGTGTAACTATAGATCAGGTGGTTTCCATTGTGTGTAAATATAGATCAGGTGGTTTCCATTGTGTGTAAATATAGATCAGGTGGTTTCCATTGTGTGTCACTATAGATCAGGTGGTTTCCATTGTGCGTAACAATAGATCAGGTGGTTTCCATTGTGTGTAAATATAGATCAGGTGATTTCCATTGTGTAAATATAGATCAGGTTGTTTCCATTGTGTGTAAATATAGATCAGCTGATTTCCATTGTGTGTAAATATAGATCAGGTGGTTTCCATTGTGTGGAACATATAGATCAGGTGGTTTCCATTGTGTGTAACTATAGATCAGGTGGTTTCCATTGTGTGTAACTATAGACCAGGTGGTTTCCATTCTGTGTAAATATAGATCGGATGATTTCCATTGTGTGTAAATATAGATCGGGTGATTTCCATTCTGTGTAAATATAGATCAGGTGGTTTCCACTGTGTGTAAATTTAGATCAGGTGGTTTCCATTGTGTGTAAATATAGATCAGGTGATTTCCATTGCGTGTAAATATAGATCAGGTGGTTTCCATTGAGTGTAAATATAGATCAGGTGTTTTCCATTGTGTGTAAATATAGATCAGGTGGTTTCCATTTTGTGTAACAAGAGATCAATTGGTTTCCATTGTGTGTAAATATTGATCAGGTGGTTTCCATTGTGTGTAAATATAGATCAGGTGGCTTCCATTGTGTGAAAATATAGATCAGGTGGTTTCCATTGTGTGTATCTATTGATCAGGTGGTTTCCATTGTGTGTAAATATAGATCGGATGATTTCCATTGTGTGTAAATATAGATCGGGTGATTTCCATTCTGTGTAAATATAGATCAGGTGGTTTCCATTGTGTGTAAATATAGATCAGGTGGTTTCCATTATGTGTAAATATAGATCAGGTGGTTTCCATTCTGTGTAAATATAGATTGGATGATTTCCATTCTGTGTAAGTATAGATCAGGTGGTTTCCATTGTGTGTAAATATAGATCAGGTGGTTTCCGTTGTGTGTAAATATAGATCAGGTGGTTTCCATTTTGTGTAAATATAGATCACTTGGTTTTCAATGTGTGTAAATATAGATCAGGTGGTTTCCTTTGTGTGTAAATATAGATCAGGTGGTTTTCATTCTGTGTAAATATAGATCAGGTGGTTTCCATTGTGTGTAATATAGATCAGGTGCTTTCCATTGTGTGTAAATAGAGATCAGGTGGTTTCCATTGTGTGTAACTATAGATCAGGTGGTTTTCATTCTGTGTAAATATAGATCAGGTGGTTTCCATTGTGTGTAACTATAGATCAGGTGCTTTCCATTGTGTGTAAATATAGATCAGGTGGTTTTCATTCTGTGTAAATATAGATCAGGTGGTTTCCATTGTGTGTAACTATAGATCAGGTGCTTTCCATTGTGTGTAAATATAGATCAGGTGGTTTCCATTGTGTGTAAATATAGATCAGGTGGATTCCATTGTGTGTAACTATAGATCAGGTGGTTTCCATTGTGTGTAAATATAGATCAGGTGGCTTCCATTGTGTGTAACTATAGATCAGGTGGTTTCCATTGTGTGTAAATATAGATCAGGTGGTTTCCATTGTGTGTCACTATAGATCAGGTGGTTTCCATTGTGCGTAACAATAGATCAGGTGGTTTCCATTGTGTGTAAATATAGATCAGGTGATTTCCATTGTGTAAATATAGATCAGGTTGTTTCCATTGTGTGTAAATATAGATCAGCTGATTTCCATTGTGTGTAAATATAGATCAGGTGGTTTCCATTGTGTGTAACATATAGATCAGGTGGTTTCCATTGTGTGTAACTATAGATCAGGTGGTTTCCATTGTGTGTAACTATAGACCAGGTGGTTTCCATTCTGTGTAAATATAGATCGGATGATTTCCATTGTGTATAAATATAGATCGGGTGATTTCCATTCTGTGTAAATATAGATCAGGTGGTTTCCACTGTGTGTAAATTTAGATCAGGTGGTTTCCATTGTGTGTAAATATAGATCAGGTGATTTCCATTGCGTGTAAATATAGATCAGGTGGTTTCCATTGAGTGTAAATATAGATCAGGTGGTTTCCATTGTATGTAAATATAGATCAGGTGGTTTCCATTATGTGTAACAATAGATCAATTGGTTTCCATTATGTGTAAATATTGATCAGGTGGTTTCCATTGTGTGTAAATATAGATCAGGTGGCTTCCATTGTGTGTAAATATAGATCAGGTGGTTTCCATTGTGTGTATCTATTGATCAGGTGGTTTCCATTGTGTGTAAATATAGATCGGATGATTTCCATTGTGTGTAAATATAGATCGGGTGATTTCCATTCTGTGTAAATATAGATCAGGTGGTTTCCATTGTGTGTAAATATAGATCAGGTGGTTTCCATTGTGTGTAACTATAGATCAGGTGGTTTCCATTGTGTGTAACTATAGATCAGGTGTTTTCCATTGTGTGTAACTATAGATCAGGTGGTTTCTATTGTGTGTAACTATAGATCACGTGGTATCCATTGTGTGTAAATATAGATCAGGTGGTTTCCATTGTGTGTAACTATAGATCAGGTGGTTTCCATTGAGTGTAACTATAGATCAGGTGGTTTCTATTGTGTGTAACTATAGATCACGTGGTATCCATTGTGTGTAAATCTAGATCAGGTGGTTTCCATTGCGTGTAAATATAGATCAGGTGGTTTCCATTGTGTGTAACTATAGATCAGGTGGTTTCCATTGTGTGTAACTATAGATCAGGTGGTTTCTATTGTGTGTAACTATAGATCAGGTGGTTTCCATTATGTGTAAATATAGATCAGGTGGTTTCCATTGTGTGTAAATATAGATCAGGTGGTTTCCATTATGTGTAAATATAGATCAGGTGGTTTCCATTCTGTGTAAATATAGATTGGATGATTTCCATTCTGTGTAAGTATAGATCAGGTGGTTTCCATTGTGTGTAAATATAGATCAGGTGGTTTCCGTTGTGTGTAAATATAGATCAGGTGGTTTCCATTTTGTGTAAATATAGATCACTTGGTTTTCAATGTGTGTAAATATAGATCAGGTGGTTTCCTTTGTGTGTAAATATAGATCAGGTGGTTTTCATTCTGTGTAAATATAGATCAGGTGGTTTCCATTGTGTGTAACTATAGATCAGGTGGTTTCCATTGTGTGTAAATATAGATCAGGTGGTTTTCATTCTGTGTAAATATAGATCAGGTGGTTTCCATTGTGTGTAGCTATAGATCAGGTGCTTTCCATTGTGTGTAAATATAGATCAGGTGGTTTCCATTGTGTGTAAATATAGATCAGGTGGATTCCATTGTGTGTAACTATAGATCAGGTGGTTTCCATTGTGTGTAAATATAGATCAGGTGGCTTCCATTGTGTGTAACTATAGATCAGGTGGTTTCCATTGTGTGTAAATATAGATCAGGTGGTTTCCATTGTGTGTAAATATAGATCAGGTGGTTTCCATTGTGTGTCACTATAGATCAGGTGGTTTCCATTGTGCGTAAGAATAGATCAGGTGGTTTCCATTGTGTGTAAATATAGATCAGGTGATTTCCATTGTGTAAATATAGATCAGGTTGTTTCCATTGTGTGTAAATATAGATCAGCTGATTTCCATTGTGTGTAAATATAGATCAGGTGGTTTCCATTGTGTGTAACATATAGATCAGGTGGTTTCCATTGTGTGTAACTATAGATCAGGTGGTTTCCATTGTGTGTAACTATAGACCAGGTGGTTTCCATTCTGTGTAAATATAGATCGGATGATTTCCATTGTGTGTAAATATAGATCGGGTGATTTCCATTCTGTGTAAATATAGATCAGGTGGTTTCCACTGTGTGTAAATTTAGATCAGGTGGTTTCCATTGTGTGTAAATATAGATCAGGTGATTTCCATTGCGTGTAAATATAGATCAGGTGGTTTCCATTGAGTGTAAATATAGATCAGGTGTTTTCCATTGTGTGTAAATATAGATCAGGTGGTTTCCATTTTGTGTAACAAGAGATCAATTGGTTTCCATTGTGTGTAAATATTGATCAGGTGGTTTCCATTGTGTGTAAATATAGATCAGGTGGCTTCCATTGTGTGTAAATATAGATCAGGTGGTTTCCATTGTGTGTATCTATTGATCAGGTGGTTTCCATTGTGTGTAAATATAGATCGGATGATTTCCATTGTGTGTAAATATAGATCGGGTGATTTCCATTCTGTGTAAATATAGATCAGGTGGTTTCCATTGTGTGTAAATATAGATCAGGTGGTTTCCACTGTGTGTATATTTAGATCAGGTGGTTTCTATTGTGTGTAACTATAGATCACGTGGTATCCATTGTGTGTAAATATAGATCAGGTGGTTTCCATTATGTGTAAATATAGATCAGGTGGTTTCCATTCTGTGTAAATATAGATTGGATGATTTCCATTCTGTGTAAGTATAGATCAGGTGGTTTCCATTGTGTGTAAATATAGATCAGGTGGTTTCCGTTGTGTGTAAATATAGATCAGGTGGTTTCCATTTTGTGTAAATATAGATCACTTGGTTTTCAATGTGTGTAAATATAGATCAGGTGGTTTCCTTTGTGTGTAAATATAGATCAGGTGGTTTTCATTCTGTGTAAATATAGATCAGGTGGTTTCCATTGTGTGTAACTATAGATCAGGTGCTTTCCATTGTGTGTAAATAGAGATCAGGTGGTTTCCATTGTGTGTAACTATAGATCAGGTGGTTTTCATTCTGTGTAAATATAGATCAGGTGGTTTCCATTGTGTGTAACTATAGATCAGGTGCTTTCCATTGTGTGTAAATATAGATCAGGTGGTTTTCATTCTGTGTAAATATAGATCAGGTGGTTTCCATTGTGTGTAACTATAGATCAGGTGCTTTCCATTGTGTGTAAATATAGATCAGGTGGTTTCCATTGTGTGTAAATATAGATCAGGTGGATTCCATTGTGTGTAACTATAGATCAGGTGGTTTCCATTGTGTGTAAATATAGATCAGGTGGCTTCCATTGTGTGTAACTATAGATCAGGTGGTTTCCATTGTGTGTAAATATAGATCAGGTGGTTTCCATTGTGTGTCACTATAGATCAGGTGGTTTCCATTGTGCGTAACAATAGATCAGGTGGTTTCCATTGTGTGTAAATATAGATCAGGTGATTTCCATTGTGTAAATATAGATCAGGTTGTTTCCATTGTGTGTAAATATAGATCAGCTGATTTCCATTGTGTGTAAATATAGATCAGGTGGTTTCCATTGTGTGTAACATATAGATCAGGTGGTTTCCATTGTGTGTAACTATAGATCAGGTGGTTTCCATTGTGTGTAACTATAGACCAGGTGGTTTCCATTCTGTGTAAATATAGATCGGATGATTTCCATTGTGTATAAATATAGATCGGGTGATTTCCATTCTGTGTAAATATAGATCAGGTGGTTTCCACTGTGTGTAAATTTAGATCAGGTGGTTTCCATTGTGTGTAAATATAGATCAGGTGATTTCCATTGCGTGTAAATATAGATCAGGTGGTTTCCATTGAGTGTAAATATAGATCAGGTGGTTTCCATTGTATGTAAATATAGATCAGGTGGTTTCCATTATGTGTAACAATAGATCAATTGGTTTCCATTGTGTGTAAATATTGATCAGGTGGTTTCCATTGTGTGCAAATATAGATCAGGTGGCTTCCATTGTGTGTAAATATAGATCAGGTGGTTTCCATTGTGTGTATCTATTGATCAGGTGGTTTCCATTGTGTGTAAATATAGATCGGATGATTTCCATTGTGTGTAAATATAGATCGGGTGATTTCCATTCTGTGTAAATATAGATCAGGTGGTTTCCATTGTGTGTAAATATAGATCAGGTGGTTTCCATTGTGTGTAACTATAGATCAGGTGGTTTCCATTGTGTGTAACTATAGATCAGGTGTTTTCCATTGTGTGTAACTATAGATCAGGTGGTTTCTATTGTGTGTAACTATAGATCACGTGGTATCCATTGTGTGTAAATATAGATCAGGTGGTTTCCATTGTGTGTAACTATAGATCAGGTGGTTTCCATTGAGTGTAACTATAGATCAGGTGGTTTCTATTGTGTGTAACTATAGATCACGTGGTATCCATTGTGTGTAAATCTAGATCAGGTGGTTTCCATTGCGTGTAAATATAGATCAGGTGGTTTCCATTGTGTGTAACTATAGATCAGGTGGTTTCCATTGTGTGTAACTATAGATCAGGTGGTTTCTATTGTGTGTAACTATAGATCAGGTGGTTTCCATTATGTGTAAATATAGATCAGGTGGTTTCCATTGTGTGTAAATATAGATCAGGTGGTTTCCATTATGTGTAAATATAGATCAGGTGGTTTCCATTCTGTGTAAATATAGATTGGATGATTTCCATTCTGTGTAAGTATAGATCAGGTGGTTTCCATTGTGTGTAAATATAGATCAGGTGGTTTCCGTTGTGTGTAAATATAGATCAGGTGGTTTCCATTTTGTGTAAATATAGATCACTTGGTTTTCAATGTGTGTAAATATAGATCAGGTGGTTTCCTTTCTGTGTAAATATAGATCAGGTGGTTTTCATTCTGTGTAAATATAGATCAGGTGGTTTCCATTGTGTGTAACTATAGATCAGGTGCTTTCCATTGTGTGTAAATATAGATCAGGTGGTTTTCATTCTGTGTAAATATAGATCAGGTGGTTTCCATTGTGTGTAGCTATAGATCAGGTGCTTTCCATTGTGTGTAAATATAGATCAGGTGGTTTCCATTGTGTGTAAATATAGATCAGGTGGATTCCATTGTGTGTAACTATAGATCAGGTGGTTTCCATTGTGTGTAAATATAGATCAGGTGGCTTCCATTGTGTGTAACTATAGATCAGGTGGTTTCCATTGTGTGTAAATATAGATCAGGTGGTTTCCATTGTGTGTAAATATAGATCAGGTGGTTTCCATTGTGTGTCACTATAGATCAGGTGGTTTCCATTGTGCGTAACAATAGATCAGGTGGTTTCCATTGTGTGTAAATATAGATCAGGTGATTTCCATTGTGTAAATATAGATCAGGTTGTTTCCATTGTGTGTAAATATAGATCAGCTGATTTCCATTGTGTGTAAATATAGATCAGGTGGTTTCCATTGTGTGTAACATATAGATCAGGTGGTTTCCATTGTGTGTAACTATAGATCAGGTGGTTTCCATTGTGTGTAACTATAGACCAGGTGGTTTCCATTCTGTGTAAATATAGATCGGATGATTTCCATTGTGTGTAAATATAGATCGGGTGATTTCCATTCTGTGTAAATATAGATCAGGTGGTTTCCACTGTGTGTAAATTTAGATCAGGTGGTTTCCATTGTGTGTAAATATAGATCAGGTGATTTCCATTGCGTGTAAATATAGATCAGGTGGTTTCCATTGAGTGTAAATATAGATCAGGTGTTTTCCATTGTGTGTAAATATAGATCAGGTGGTTTCCATTTTGTGTAACAAGAGATCAATTGGTTTCCATTGTGTGTAAATATTGATCAGGTGGTTTCCATTGTGTGTAAATATAGATCAGGTGGCTTCCATTGTGTGAAAATATAGATCAGGTGGTTTCCATTGTGTGTATCTATTGATCAGGTGGTTTCCATTGTGTGTAAATATAGATCGGATGATTTCCATTGTGTGTAAATATAGATCGGGTGATTTCCATTCTGTGTAAATATAGATCAGGTGGTTTCCATTGTGTGTAAATATAGATCAGGTGGTTTCCACTGTGTGTATATTTAGATCAGGTGGTTTCTATTGTGTGTAACTATAGATCACGTGGTATCCATTGTGTGTAAATATAGATCAGGTGGTTTCCATTATGTGTAAATATAGATCAGGTGGTTTCCATTCTGTGTAAATATAGATTGGATGATTTCCATTCTGTGTAAGTATAGATCAGGTGGTTTCCATTGTGTGTAAATATAGATCAGGTGGTTTCCGTTGTGTGTAAATATAGATCAGGTGGTTTCCATTTTGTGTAAATATAGATCACTTGGTTTTCAATGTGTGTAAATATAGATCAGGTGGTTTCCTTTGTGTGTAAATATAGATCAGGTGGTTTTCATTCTGTGTAAATATAGATCAGGTGGTTTCCATTGTGTGTAACTATAGATCAGGTGCTTTCCATTGTGTGTAAATAGAGATCAGGTGGTTTCCATTGTGTGTAACTATAGATCAGGTGGTTTTCATTCTGTGTAAATATAGATCAGGTGGTTTCCATTGTGTGTAACTATAGATCAGGTGCTTTCCATTGTGTGTAAATATAGATCAGGTGGTTTTCATTCTGTGTAAATATAGATCAGGTGGTTTCCATTGTGTGTAACTATAGATCAGGTGGTTTCCATTGTGTGTAACTATAGATCAGGTGTTTTCCATTGTGTGTAACTATAGATCAGGTGGTTTCTATTGTGTGTAACTATAGATCACGTGGTATCCATTGTGTGTAAATATAGATCAGGTGGTTTCCATTGTGTGTAACTATAGATCAGGTGGTTTCCATTGAGTGTAACTATAGATCAGGTGGTTTCTATTGTGTGTAACTATAGATCACGTGGTATCCATTGTGTGTAAATCTAGATCAGGTGGTTTCCATTGCGTGTAAATATAGATCAGGTGGTTTCCATTGTGTGTAACTATAGATCAGGTGGTTTCCATTGTGTGTAACTATAGATCAGGTGGTTTCTATTGTGTGTAACTATAGATCAGGTGGTTTCCATTATGTGTAAATATAGATCAGGTGGTTTCCATTGTGTGTAAATATAGATCAGGTGGTTTCCATTATGTGTAAATATAGATCAGGTGGTTTCCATTCTGTGTAAATATAGATTGGATGATTTCCATTCTGTGTAAGTATAGATCAGGTGGTTTCCATTGTGTGTAAATATAGATCAGGTGGTTTCCGTTGTGTGTAAATATAGATCAGGTGGTTTCCATTTTGTGTAAATATAGATCACTTGGTTTTCAATGTGTGTAAATATAGATCAGGTGGTTTCCTTTCTGTGTAAATATAGATCAGGTGGTTTTCATTCTGTGTAAATATAGATGAGGTGGTTTCCATTGTGTGTAGCTATAGATCAGGTGCTTTCCATTGTGTGTAAATATAGATCAGGTGGTTTCCATTGTGTGTAAATATAGATCAGGTGGATTCCATTGTGTGTAACTATAGATCAGGTGGTTTCCATTGTGTGTAAATATAGATCAGGTGGCTTCCATTGTGTGTAACTATAGATCAGGTGGTTTCCATTGTGTGTAAATATAGATCAGGTGGTTTCCATTGTGTGTAAATATAGATCAGGTGGTTTCCATTGTGTGTCACTATAGATCAGGTGGTTTCCATTGTGCGTAACAATAGATCAGGTGGTTTCCATTGTGTGTAAATATAGATCAGGTGATTTCCATTGTGTAAATATAGATCAGGTTGTTTCCATTGTGTGTAAATATAGATCAGCTGATTTCCATTGTGTGTAAATATAGATCAGGTGGTTTCCATTGTGTGTAACATATAGATCAGGTGGTTTCCATTGTGTGTAACTATAGATCAGGTGGTTTCCATTGTGTGTAACTATAGACCAGGTGGTTTCCATTCTGTGTAAATATAGATCGGATGATTTCCATTGTGTGTAAATATAGATCGGGTGATTTCCATTCTGTGTAAATATAGATCAGGTGGTTTCCACTGTGTGTAAATTTAGATCAGGTGGTTTCCATTGTGTGTAAATATAGATCAGGTGATTTCCATTGCGTGTAAATATAGATCAGGTGGTTTCCATTGAGTGTAAATATAGATCAGGTGTTTTCCATTGTGTGTAAATATAGATCAGGTGGTTTCCATTTTGTGTAACAAGAGATCAATTGGTTTCCATTGTGTGTAAATATTGATCAGGTGGTTTCCATTGTGTGTAAATATAGATCAGGTGGCTTCCATTGTGTGAAAATATAGATCAGGTGGTTTCCATTGTGTGTATCTATTGATCAGGTGGTTTCCATTGTGTGTAAATATAGATCGGATGATTTCCATTGTGTGTAAATATAGATCGGGTGATTTCCATTCTGTGTAAATATAGATCAGGTGGTTTCCATTGTGTGTAAATATAGATCAGGTGGTTTCCACTGTGTGTATATTTAGATCAGGTGGTTTCTATTGTGTGTAACTATAGATCACGTGGTATCCATTGTGTGTAAATATAGATCAGGTGGTTTCCATTATGTGTAAATATAGATCAGGTGGTTTCCATTCTGTGTAAATATAGATTGGATGATTTCCATTCTGTGTAAGTATAGATCAGGTGGTTTCCATTGTGTGTAAATATAGATCAGGTGGTTTCCGTTGTGTGTAAATATAGATCAGGTGGTTTCCATTTTGTGTAAATATAGATCACTTGGTTTTCAATGTGTGTAAATATAGATCAGGTGGTTTCCTTTGTGTGTAAATATAGATCAGGTGGTTTTCATTCTGTGTAAATATAGATCAGGTGGTTTCCATTGTGTGTAACTATAGATCAGGTGCTTTCCATTGTGTGTAAATAGAGATCAGGTGGTTTCCATTGTGTGTAACTATAGATCAGGTGGTTTTCATTCTGTGTAAATATAGATCAGGTGGTTTCCATTGTGTGTAACTATAGATCAGGTGCTTTCCATTGTGTGTAAATATAGATCAGGTGGTTTTCATTCTGTGTAAATATAGATCAGGTGGTTTCCATTGTGTGTAACTATAGATCAGGTGCTTTCCATTGTGTGTAAATATAGATCAGGTGGTTTCCATTGTGTGTAAATATAGATCAGGTGGATTCCATTGTGTGTAACTATAGATCAGGTGGTTTCCATTGTGTGTAAATATAGATCAGGTGGCTTCCATTGTGTGTAACTATAGATCAGGTGGTTTCCATTGTGTGTAAATATAGATCAGGTGGTTTCCATTGTGTGTCACTATAGATCAGGTGGTTTCCATTGTGCGTAACAATAGATCAGGTGGTTTCCATTGTGTGTAAATATAGATCAGGTGATTTCCATTGTGTAAATATAGATCAGGTTGTTTCCATTGTGTGTAAATATAGATCAGCTGATTTCCATTGTGTGTAAATATAGATCAGGTGGTTTCCATTGTGTGTAACATATAGATCAGGTGGTTTCCATTGTGTGTAACTATAGATCAGGTGGTTTCCATTGTGTGTAACTATAGACCAGGTGGTTTCCATTCTGTGTAAATATAGATCGGATGATTTCCATTGTGTATAAATATAGATCGGGTGATTTCCATTCTGTGTAAATATAGATCAGGTGGTTTCCACTGTGTGTAAATTTAGATCAGGTGGTTTCCATTGTGTGTAAATATAGATCAGGTGATTTCCATTGCGTGTAAATATAGATCAGGTGGTTTCCATTGAGTGTAAATATAGATCAGGTGGTTTCCATTGTATGTAAATATAGATCAGGTGGTTTCCATTATGTGTAACAATAGATCAATTGGTTTCCATTATGTGTAAATATTGATCAGGTGGTTTCCATTGTGTGTAAATATAGATCAGGTGGCTTCCATTGTGTGTAAATATAGATCAGGTGGTTTCCATTGTGTGTATCTATTGATCAGGTGGTTTCCATTGTGTGTAAATATAGATCGGATGATTTCCATTGTGTGTAAATATAGATCGGGTGATTTCCATTCTGTGTAAATATAGATCAGGTGGTTTCCATTGTGTGTAAATATAGATCAGGTGGTTTCCATTGTGTGTAACTATAGATCAGGTGGTTTCCATTGTGTGTAACTATAGATCAGGTGTTTTCCATTGTGTGTAACTATAGATCAGGTGGTTTCTATTGTGTGTAACTATAGATCACGTGGTATCCATTGTGTGTAAATATAGATCAGGTGGTTTCCATTGTGTGTAACTATAGATCAGGTGGTTTCCATTGAGTGTAACTATAGATCAGGTGGTTTCTATTGTGTGTAACTATAGATCACGTGGTATCCATTGTGTGTAAATCTAGATCAGGTGGTTTCCATTGCGTGTAAATATAGATCAGGTGGTTTCCATTGTGTGTAACTATAGATCAGGTGGTTTCCATTGTGTGTAACTATAGATCAGGTGGTTTCTATTGTGTGTAACTATAGATCAGGTGGTTTCCATTATGTGTAAATATAGATCAGGTGGTTTCCATTGTGTGTAAATATAGATCAGGTGGTTTCCATTATGTGTAAATATAGATCAGGTGGTTTCCATTCTGTGTAAATATAGATTGGATGATTTCCATTCTGTGTAAGTATAGATCAGGTGGTTTCCATTGTGTGTAAATATAGATCAGGTGGTTTCCGTTGTGTGTAAATATAGATCAGGTGGTTTCCATTTTGTGTAAATATAGATCACTTGGTTTTCAATGTGTGTAAATATAGATCAGGTGGTTTCCTTTGTGTGTAAATATAGATCAGGTGGTTTTCATTCTGTGTAAATATAGATCAGGTGGTTTCCATTGTGTGTAACTATAGATCAGGTGGTTTCCATTGTGTGTAAATATAGATCAGGTGGTTTTCATTCTGTGTAAATATAGATCAGGTGGTTTCCATTGTGTGTAGCTATAGATCAGGTGCTTTCCATTGTGTGTAAATATAGATCAGGTGGTTTCCATTGTGTGTAAATATAGATCAGGTGGATTCCATTGTGTGTAACTATAGATCAGGTGGTTTCCATTGTGTGTAAATATAGATCAGGTGGCTTCCATTGTGTGTAACTATAGATCAGGTGGTTTCCATTGTGTGTAAATATAGATCAGGTGGTTTCCATTGTGTGTAAATATAGATCAGGTGGTTTCCATTGTGTGTCACTATAGATCAGGTGGTTTCCATTGTGCGTAACAATAGATCAGGTGGTTTCCATTGTGTGTAAATATAGATCAGGTGATTTCCATTGTGTAAATATAGATCAGGTTGTTTCCATTGTGTGTAAATATAGATCAGCTGATTTCCATTGTGTGTAAATATAGATCAGGTGGTTTCCATTGTGTGTAACATATAGATCAGGTGGTTTCCATTGTGTGTAACTATAGATCAGGTGGTTTCCATTGTGTGTAACTATAGACCAGGTGGTTTCCATTCTGTGTAAATATAGATCGGATGATTTCCATTGTGTGTAAATATAGATCGGGTGATTTCCATTCTGTGTAAATATAGATCAGGTGGTTTCCACTGTGTGTAAATTTAGATCAGGTGGTTTCCATTGTGTGTAAATATAGATCAGGTGATTTCCATTGCGTGTAAATATAGATCAGGTGGTTTCCATTGAGTGTAAATATAGATCAGGTGTTTTCCATTGTGTGTAAATATAGATCAGGTGGTTTCCATTTTGTGTAACAAGAGATCAATTGGTTTCCATTGTGTGTAAATATTGATCAGGTGGTTTCCATTGTGTGTAAATATAGATCAGGTGGCTTCCATTGTGTGTAAATATAGATCAGGTGGTTTCCATTGTGTGTATCTATTGATCAGGTGGTTTCCATTGTGTGTAAATATAGATCGGATGATTTCCATTGTGTGTAAATATAGATCGGGTGATTTCCATTCTGTGTAAATATAGATCAGGTGGTTTCCATTGTGTGTAAATATAGATCAGGTGGTTTCCACTGTGTGTATATTTAGATCAGGTGGTTTCTATTGTGTGTAACTATAGATCACGTGGTATCCATTGTGTGTAAATATAGATCAGGTGGTTTCCATTATGTGTAAATATAGATCAGGTGGTTTCCATTCTGTGTAAATATAGATTGGATGATTTCCATTCTGTGTAAGTATAGATCAGGTGGTTTCCATTGTGTGTAAATATAGATCAGGTGGTTTCCGTTGTGTGTAAATATAGATCAGGTGGTTTCCATTTTGTGTAAATATAGATCACTTGGTTTTCAATGTGTGTAAATATAGATCAGGTGGTTTCCTTTGTGTGTAAATATAGATCAGGTGGTTTTCATTCTGTGTAAATATAGATCAGGTGGTTTCCATTGTGTGTAACTATAGATCAGGTGCTTTTCATTGTGTGTAAATAGAGATCAGGTGGTTTCCATTGTGTGTAACTATAGATCAGGTGGTTTTCATTCTGTGTAAATATAGATCAGGTGGTTTCCATTGTGTGTAACTATAGATCAGGTGCTTTCCATTGTGTGTAAATATAGATCAGGTGGTTTTCATTCTGTGTAAATATAGATCAGGTGGTTTCCATTGTGTGTAACTATAGATCAGGTGCTTTCCATTGTGTATAAATATAGATCAGGTGGTTTCCATTGTGTGTAAATATAGATCAGGTGGATTCCATTGTGTGTAACTATAGATCAGGTGGTTTCCATTGTGTGTAAATATAGATCAGGTGGCTTCCATTGTGTGTAACTATAGATCAGGTGGTTTCCATTGTGTGTAAATATAGATCAGGTGGTTTCCATTGTGTGTCACTATAGATCAGGTGGTTTCCATTGTGCGTAACAATAGATCAGGTGGTTTCCATTGTGTGTAAATATAGATCAGGTGATTTCCATTGTGTAAATATAGATCAGGTTGTTTCCATTGTGTGTAAATATAGATCAGCTGATTTCCATTGTGTGTAAATATAGATCAGGTGGTTTCCATTGTGTGTAACATATAGATCAGGTGGTTTCCATTGTGTGTAACTATAGATCAGGTGGTTTCCATTGTGTGTAACTATAGACCAGGTGGTTTCCATTCTGTGTAAATATAGATCGGATGATTTCCATTGTGTATAAATATAGATCGGGTGATTTCCATTCTGTGTAAATATAGATCAGGTGGTTTCCACTGTGTGTAAATTTAGATCAGGTGGTTTCCATTGTGTGTAAATATAGATCAGGTGATTTCCATTGCGTGTAAATATAGATCAGGTGGTTTCCATTGAGTGTAAATATAGATCAGGTGGTTTCCATTGTATGTAAATATAGATCAGGTGGTTTCCATTATGTGTAACAATAGATCAATTGGTTTCCATTGTGTGTAAATATTGATCAGGTGGTTTCCATTGTGTGCAAATATAGATCAGGTGGCTTCCATTGTGTGTAAATATAGATCAGGTGGTTTCCATTGTGTGTATCTATTGATCAGGTGGTTTCCATTGTGTGTAAATATAGATCGGATGATTTCCATTGTGTGTAAATATAGATCGGGTGATTTCCATTCTGTGTAAATATAGATCAGGTGGTTTCCATTGTGTGTAAATATAGATCAGGTGGTTTCCATTGTGTGTAACTATAGATCAGGTGGTTTCCATTGTGTGTAACTATAGATCAGGTGTTTTCCATTGTGTGTAACTATAGATCAGGTGGTTTCTATTGTGTGTAACTATAGATCACGTGGTATCCATTGTGTGTAAATATAGATCAGGTGGTTTCCATTGTGTGTAACTATAGATCAGGTGGTTTCCATTGAGTGTAACTATAGATCAGGTGGTTTCTATTGTGTGTAACTATAGATCACGTGGTATCCATTGTGTGTAAATCTAGATCAGGTGGTTTCCATTGCGTGTAAATATAGATCAGGTGGTTTCCATTGTGTGTAACTATAGATCAGGTGGTTTCCATTGTGTGTAACTATAGATCAGGTGGTTTCTATTGTGTGTAACTATAGATCAGGTGGTTTCCATTATGTGTAAATATAGATCAGGTGGTTTCCATTGTGTGTAAATATAGATCAGGTGGTTTCCATTATGTGTAAATATAGATCAGGTGGTTTCCATTCTGTGTAAATATAGATTGGATGATTTCCATTCTGTGTAAGTATAGATCAGGTGGTTTCCATTGTGTGTAAATATAGATCAGGTGGTTTCCGTTGTGTGTAAATATAGATCAGGTGGTTTCCATTTTGTGTAAATATAGATCACTTGGTTTTCAATGTGTGTAAATATAGATCAGGTGGTTTCCTTTCTGTGTAAATATAGATCAGGTGGTTTTCATTCTGTGTAAATATAGATCAGGTGGTTTCCATTGTGTGTAACTATAGATCAGGTGCTTTCCATTGTGTGTAAATATAGATCAGGTGGTTTTCATTCTGTGTAAATATAGATCAGGTGGTTTCCATTGTGTGTAGCTATAGATCAGGTGCTTTCCATTGTGTGTAAATATAGATCAGGTGGTTTCCATTGTGTGTAAATATAGATCAGGTGGATTCCATTGTGTGTAACTATAGATCAGGTGGTTTCCATTGTGTGTAAATATAGATCAGGTGGCTTCCATTGTGTGTAACTATAGATCAGGTGGTTTCCATTGTGTGTAAATATAGATCAGGTGGTTTCCATTGTGTGTAAATATAGATCAGGTGGTTTCCATTGTGTGTCACTATAGATCAGGTGGTTTCCATTGTGCGTAACAATAGATCAGGTGGTTTCCATTGTGTGTAAATATAGATCAGGTGATTTCCATTGTGTAAATATAGATCAGGTTGTTTCCATTGTGTGTAAATATAGATCAGCTGATTTCCATTGTGTGTAAATATAGATCAGGTGGTTTCCATTGTGTGTAAATATAGATCAGGTGGTTTCCGTTGTGTGTAAATATAGATCAGGTGGTTTCCATTTTGTGTAAATATAGATCACTTGGTTTTCAATGTGTGTAAATATAGATCAGGTGGTTTCCTTTGTGTGTAAATATAGATCAGGTGGTTTTCATTCTGTGTAAATATAGATCAGGTGGTTTCCATTGTGTGTAACTATAGATCAGGTGCTTTCCATTGTGTGTAAATAGAGATCAGGTGGTTTCCATTGTGTGTAACTATAGATCAGGTGGTTTTCATTCTGTGTAAATATAGATCAGGTGGTTTCCATTGTGTGTAACTATAGATCAGGTGCTTTCCATTGTGTGTAAATATAGATCAGGTGGTTTTCATTCTGTGTAAATATAGATCAGGTGGTTTCCATTGTGTGTAACTATAGATCAGGTGCTTTCCATTGTGTATAAATATAGATCAGGTGGTTTCCATTGTGTGTAAATATAGATCAGGTGGATTCCATTGTGTGTAACTATAGATCAGGTGGTTTCCATTGTGTGTAAATATAGATCAGGTGGCTTCCATTGTGTGTAACTATAGATCAGGTGGTTTCCATTGTGTGTAAATATAGATCAGGTGGTTTCCATTGTGTGTCACTATAGATCAGGTGGTTTCCATTGTGCGTAACAATAGATCAGGTGGTTTCCATTGTGTGTAAATATAGATCAGGTGATTTCCATTGTGTAAATATAGATCAGGTTGTTTCCATTGTGTGTAAATATAGATCAGCTGATTTCCATTGTGTGTAAATATAGATCAGGTGGTTTCCATTGTGTGTAACATATAGATCAGGTGGTTTCCATTGTGTGTAACTATAGATCAGGTGGTTTCCATTGTGTGTAACTATAGACCAGGTGGTTTCCATTCTGTGTAAATATAGATCGGATGATTTCCATTGTGTATAAATATAGATCGGGTGATTTCCATTCTGTGTAAATATAGATCAGGTGGTTTCCACTGTGTGTAAATTTAGATCAGGTGGTTTCCATTGTGTGTAAATATAGATCAGGTGATTTCCATTGCGTGTAAATATAGATCAGGTGGTTTCCATTGAGTGTAAATATAGATCAGGTGGTTTCCATTGTATGTAAATATAGATCAGGTGGTTTCCATTATGTGTAACAATAGATCAATTGGTTTCCATTGTGTGTAAATATTGATCAGGTGGTTTCCATTGTGTGCAAATATAGATCAGGTGGCTTCCATTGTGTGTAAATATAGATCAGGTGGTTTCCATTGTGTGTATCTATTGATCAGGTGGTTTCCATTGTGTGTAAATATAGATCGGATGATTTCCATTGTGTGTAAATATAGATCGGGTGATTTCCATTCTGTGTAAATATAGATCAGGTGGTTTCCATTGTGTGTAAATATAGATCAGGTGGTTTCCATTGTGTGTAACTATAGATCAGGTGGTTTCCATTGTGTGTAACTATAGATCAGGTGTTTTCCATTGTGTGTAACTATAGATCAGGTGGTTTCTATTGTGTGTAACTATAGATCACGTGGTATCCATTGTGTGTAAATATAGATCAGGTGGTTTCCATTGTGTGTAACTATAGATCAGGTGGTTTCCATTGAGTGTAACTATAGATCAGGTGGTTTCTATTGTGTGTAACTATAGATCACGTGGTATCCATTGTGTGTAAATCTAGATCAGGTGGTTTCCATTGCGTGTAAATATAGATCAGGTGGTTTCCATTGTGTGTAACTATAGATCAGGTGGTTTCCATTGTGTGTAACTATAGATCAGGTGGTTTCTATTGTGTGTAACTATAGATCAGGTGGTTTCCATTATGTGTAAATATAGATCAGGTGGTTTCCATTGTGTGTAAATATAGATCAGGTGGTTTCCATTATGTGTAAATATAGATCAGGTGGTTTCCATTCTGTGTAAATATAGATTGGATGATTTCCATTCTGTGTAAGTATAGATCAGGTGGTTTCCATTGTGTGTAAATATAGATCAGGTGGTTTCCGTTGTGTGTAAATATAGATCAGGTGGTTTCCATTTTGTGTAAATATAGATCACTTGGTTTTCAATGTGTGTAAATATAGATCAGGTGGTTTCCTTTCTGTGTAAATATAGATCAGGTGGTTTTCATTCTGTGTAAATATAGATCAGGTGGTTTCCATTGTGTGTAACTATAGATCAGGTGCTTTCCATTGTGTGTAAATATAGATCAGGTGGTTTTCATTCTGTGTAAATATAGATCAGGTGGTTTCCATTGTGTGTAGCTATAGATCAGGTGCTTTCCATTGTGTGTAAATATAGATCAGGTGGTTTCCATTGTGTGTAAATATAGATCAGGTGGATTCCATTGTGTGTAACTATAGATCAGGTGGTTTCCATTGTGTGTAAATATAGATCAGGTGGCTTCCATTGTGTGTAACTATAGATCAGGTGGTTTCCATTGTGTGTAAATATAGATCAGGTGGTTTCCATTGTGTGTAAATATAGATCAGGTGGTTTCCATTGTGTGTCACTATAGATCAGGTGGTTTCCATTGTGCGTAACAATAGATCAGGTGGTTTCCATTGTGTGTAAATATAGATCAGGTGATTTCCATTGTGTAAATATAGATCAGGTTGTTTCCATTGTGTGTAAATATAGATCAGCTGATTTCCATTGTGTGTAAATATAGATCAGGTGGTTTCCATTGTGTGTAACATATAGATCAGGTGGTTTCCATTGTGTGTAACTATAGATCAGGTGGTTTCCATTGTGTGTAACTATAGACCAGGTGGTTTCCATTCTGTGTAAATATAGATCGGATGATTTCCATTGTGTGTAAATATAGATCGGGTGATTTCCATTCTGTGTAAATATAGATCAGGTGGTTTCCACTGTGTGTAAATTTAGATCAGGTGGTTTCCATTGTGTGTAAATATAGATCAGGTGATTTCCATTGCGTGTAAATATAGATCAGGTGGTTTCCATTGAGTGTAAATATAGATCAGGTGGTTTCCATTGTGTGTAAATATAGATCAGGTGGTTTCCATTTTGTGTAACAAGAGATCAATTGGTTTCCATTGTGTGTAAATATTGATCAGGTGGTTTCCATTGTGTGTAAATATAGATCAGGTGGCTTCCATTGTGTGTAAATATAGATCAGGTGGTTTCCATTGTGTGTATCTATTGATCAGGTGGTTTCCATTGTGTGTAAATATAGATCGGATGATTTCCATTGTGTGTAAATATAGATCGGGTGATTTCCATTCTGTGTAAATATAGATCAGGTGGTTTCCATTGTGTGTAAATATAGATCAGGTGGTTTCCACTGTGTGTATATTTAGATCAGGTGGTTTCTATTGTGTGTAACTATAGATCACGTGGTATCCATTGTGTGTAAACATAGATCAGGTGGTTTCCATTATGTGTAAATATAGATCAGGTGGTTTCCATTCTGTGTAAATATAGATTGGATGATTTCCATTCTGTGTAAGTATAGATCAGGTGGTTTCCATTGTGTGTAAATATAGATCAGGTGGTTTCCGTTGTGTGTAAATATAGATCAGGTGGTTTCCATTTTGTGTAAATATAGATCACTTGGTTTTCAATGTGTGTAAATATAGATCAGGTGGTTTCCTTTGTGTGTAAATATAGATCAGGTGGTTTTCATTCTGTGTAAATATAGATCAGGTGGTTTCCATTGTGTGTAACTATAGATCAGGTGCTTTCCATTGTGTGTAAATAGAGATCAGGTGGTTTCCATTGTGTGTAACTATAGATCAGGTGGTTTTCATTCTGTGTAAATATAGATCAGGTGGTTTCCATTGTGTGTAACTATAGATCAGGTGCTTTCCATTGTGTGTAAATATAGATCAGGTGGTTTTCATTCTGTGTAAATATAGATCAGGTGGTTTCCATTGTGTGTAACTATAGATCAGGTGCTTTCCATTGTGTGTAAATATAGATCAGGTGGTTTCCATTGTGTGTAAATATAGATCAGGTGGATTCCATTGTGTGTAACTATAGATCAGGTGGTTTCCATTGTGTGTAAATATAGATCAGGTGGCTTCCATTGTGTGTAACTATAGATCAGGTGGTTTCCATTGTGTGTAAATATAGATCAGGTGGTTTCCATTGTGTGTCACTATAGATCAGGTGGTTTCCATTGTGCGTAACAATAGATCAGGTGGTTTCCATTGTGTGTATATATAGATCAGGTGATTTCCATTGTGTAAATATAGATCAGGTTGTTTCCATTGTGTGTAAATATAGATCAGCTGATTTCCATTGTGTGTAAATATAGATCAGGTGGTTTCCATTGTGTGTAACATATAGATCAGGTGGTTTCCATTGTGTGTAACTATAGATCAGGTGGTTTCCATTGTGTGTAACTATAGACCAGGTGGTTTCCATTCTGTGTAAATATAGATCGGATGATTTCCATTGTGTATAAATATAGATCGGGTGATTTCCATTCTGTGTAAATATAGATCAGGTGGTTTCCACTGTGTGTAAATTTAGATCAGGTGGTTTCCATTGTGTGTAAATATAGATCAGGTGGTTTCCATTGTATGTAAATATAGATCAGGTGGTTTCCATTATGTGTAACAATAGATCAATTGGTTTCCATTATGTGTAAATATTGATCAGGTGGTTTCCATTGTGTGTAAATATAGATCAGGTGGCTTCCATTGTGTGTAAATATAGATCAGGTGGTTTCCATTGTGTGTATCTATTGATCAGGTGGTTTCCATTGTGTGTAAATATAGATTGGATGATTTCCATTGTGTGTAAATATAGATCGGGTGATTTCCATTCTGTGTAAATATAGATCAGGTGGTTTCCATTGTGTGTAAATATAGATCAGGTGGTTTCCACTGTGTGTATATTTAGATCAGGTGGTTTCCATTGTGTGTAAATATAGATTAGGTGATTTCCATTGTGTGTAAATATAGATCAGGTGGTTTCCATTGTGTGTAAATGTAGATCAGGTGGTTTCCATTGTGTCTAAATATAGATCAGGTGGTTTCCATTGTGTGTAACTATAGATCAGTTGGTTTCCATTGTGTGTAAATATAGATCAGGTGGTTTCCATTGTGTGTAAATATTGATCAGGTGGTTTGCATTGTGTGTAAATATAGATCAGGTGGTTTCCATTGTGTGTAACTTTAGATCAGGTGGCTTCCATTGTGTGTAAATATAGATCAGGTGGTTTCCATTATGTGTAACTTTAGATCAGCTGGTTTCCATTGTGTGTAAATATAGATCAGGTTGTTTCCATTCTGTGTAAATATAGATCATGTGGTTTCCATTGTGTGTAAATATAGATCAGGTGGTTTCCATTGTGTGTAACTATAGATCAGGTGCTTTCCATTGTGTGTAAATATAGATCAGGTGGTTTCCATTGTGTGTAGCTATAGATCAGGTGGTTCCATTGTGTGTAAATATAGATCAGGTGATTTCCATTGGGTGTAACTTTAGATCAGGTGGCTTCCATTGTGTGTAAATATAGATCAGGTGGCTTCCATTGTGTGTAACTATAGATCAGGTGGTTTCCATTGTGTGTAACTTTAGATCAGGTGGTTTCCATTGTGTGTAAATATAGATCAGGTGGTTTCCATTGTGTGTAAATATAGATCAGGTGGTTTCCATTGTGTGTAACTATAGATCAGGTGGTTTCCATTGTGTGTAACTATAGATCAGGTTTTTTCCATTGTGTGTAACTATAGATCAGGTGGTTTCTATTGTGTGTAACTATAGATCACGTGGTATCCATTGTGTGTAAATATAGATCAGGTGGTTTCCATTGTGTGTAACTATAGATCAGGTGGTTTCCATTGAGTGTAACTATAGATCAGGTGGTTTCTATTGTGTGTAACTATAGATCACGTGGTATCCATTGTGTGTAAATCTAGATCAGGTGGTTTCCATTGCGTGTATATATAGATCAGGTGGTTTCCATTGTGTGTAACTATAGATCAGGTGGTTTCCATTGTGTGTAACTATAGATCAGGTGGTTTCTATTGTGTGTAACTATAGATCAGGTGGTTTCCATTATGTGTAAATATAGATCAGGTGGTTTCCATTGTGTGTAAATATAGATCAGGTGGTTTCCATTATGTGTAAATATAGATCAGGTGGTTTCCATTCTGTGTAAATATAGATTGGATGATTTCCATTCTGTGTAAGTATAGATCAGGTGGTTTCCATTGTGTGTAAATATAGATCAGGTGGTTTCCGTTGTGTGTAAATATAGATCAGGTGGTTTCCATTTTGTGTAAATATAGATCACTTGGTTTTCAATGTGTGTAAATATAGATCAGGTGGTTTCCTTTCTGTGTAAATATAGATCAGGTGGTTTTCATTCTGTGTAAATATAGATCAGGTGGTTTCCATTGTGTGTAACTATAGATCAGGTGCTTTCCATTGTGTGTAAATATAGATCAGGTGGTTTTCATTCTGTGTAAATATAGATCAGGTGGTTTCCATTGTGTGTAGCTATAGATCAGGTGCTTTCCATTGTGTGTAAATATAGATCAGGTGGTTTTCATTCTGTGTAAATATAGATCAGGTGGTTTCCATTGTGTGTAGCTATAGATCAGGTGCTTTCCATTGTGTGTAAATATAGATCAGGTGGTTTCCATTGTGTGTAAATATAGATCAGGTGGCTTCCATTGTGTGTAACTATAGATCAGGTGGTTTCCATTGTGTGTAAATATAGATCAGGTGGTTTCCATTGTGTGTAAATATAGATCAGGTGGTTTCCATTGTGTGTCACTATAGATCAGGTGGTTTCCATTGTGCGTAACAATAGATCAGGTGGTTTCCATTGTGTGTAAATATAGATCAGGTGATTTCCATTGTGTAAATATAGATCAGGTTGTTTCCATTGTGTGTAAATATAGATCAGCTGATTTCCATTGTGTGTAAATATAGATCAGGTGGTTTCCATTGTGTGTAACATATAGATCAGGTGGTTTCCATTGTGTGTAACTATAGATCAGGTGGTTTCCATTGTGTGTAACTATAGACCAGGTGGTTTCCATTCTGTGTAAATATAGATCGGATGATTTCCATTGTGTGTAAATATAGATCGGGTGATTTCCATTCTGTGTAAATATAGATCAGGTGGTTTCCACTGTGTGTAAATTTAGATCAGGTGGTTTCCATTGTGTGTAAATATAGATCAGGTGATTTCCATTGCGTGTAAATATAGATCAGGTGGTTTCCATTGAGTGTAAATATAGATCAGGTGGTTTCCATTGTGTGTAAATATAGATCAGGTGGTTTCCATTTTGTGTAACAAGAGATCAATTGGTTTCCATTGTGTGTAAATATTGATCAGGTGGTTTCCATTGTGTGTAAATATAGATCAGGTGGCTTCCATTGTGTGTAAATATAGATCAGGTGGTTTCCATTGTGTGTATCTATTGATCAGGTGGTTTCCATTGTGTGTAAATATAGATCGGATGATTTCCATTGTGTGTAAATATAGATCGGGTGATTTCCATTCTGTGTAAATATAGATCAGGTGGTTTCCATTGTGTGTAAATATAGATCAGGTGGTTTCCACTGTGTGTATATTTAGATCAGGTGGTTTCTATTGTGTGTAACTATAGATCACGTGGTATCCATTGTGTGTAAATATAGATCAGGTGGTTTCCATTATGTGTAAATATAGATCAGGTGGTTTCCATTCTGTGTAAATATAGATTGGATGATTTCCATTCTGTGTAAGTATAGATCAGGTGGTTTCCATTATGTGTAACAATAGATCAATTGGTTTCCATTATGTGTAAATATTGATCAGGTGGTTTCCATTGTGTGTAAATATAGATCAGGTGGCTTCCATTGTGTGTAAATATAGATCAGGTGGTTTCCATTGTGTGTATCTATTGATCAGGTGGTTTCCATTGTGTGTAAATATAGATTGGATGATTTCCATTGTGTGTAAATATAGATCGGGTGATTTCCATTCTGTGTAAATATAGATCAGGTGGTTTCCATTGTGTGTAAATATAGATCAGGTGGTTTCCACTGTGTGTATATTTAGATCAGGTGGTTTCCATTGTGTGTAAATATAGATTAGGTGATTTCCATTGTGTGTAAATATAGATCAGGTGGTTTCCATTGTGTGTAAATGTAGATCAGGTGGTTTCCATTGTGTCTAAATATAGATCAGGTGGTTTCCATTGTGTGTAACTATAGATCAGTTGGTTTCCATTGTGTGTAAATATAGATCAGGTGGTTTCCATTGTGTGTAAATATTGATCAGGTGGTTTGCATTGTGTGTAAATATAGATCAGGTGGTTTCCATTGTGTGTAACTTTAGATCAGGTGGCTTCCATTGTGTGTAAATATAGATCAGGTGGTTTCCATTATGTGTAACTTTAGATCAGCTGGTTTCCATTGTGTGTAAATATAGATCAGGTTGTTTCCATTCTGTGTAAATATAGATCATGTGGTTTCCATTGTGTGTAAATATAGATCAGGTGGTTTCCATTGTGTGTAACTATAGATCAGGTGCTTTCCATTGTGTGTAAATATAGATCAGGTGGTTTCCATTGTGTGTAGCTATAGATCAGGTGGTTCCATTGTGTGTAAATATAGATCAGGTGATTTCCATTGGGTGTAACTTTAGATCAGGTGGCTTCCATTGTGTGTAAATATAGATCAGGTGGCTTCCATTGTGTGTAACTATAGATCAGGTGGTTTCCATTGTGTGTAACTTTAGATCAGGTGGTTTCCATTGTGTGTAAATATAGATCAGGTGGTTTCCATTGTGTGTAAATATAGATCAGGTGGTTTCCATTGTGTGTAACTATAGATCAGGTGGTTTCCATTGTGTGTAACTATAGATCAGGTTTTTTCCATTGTGTGTAACTATAGATCAGGTGGTTTCTATTGTGTGTAACTATAGATCACGTGGTATCCATTGTGTGTAAATATAGATCAGGTGGTTTCCATTGTGTGTAACTATAGATCAGGTGGTTTCCATTGAGTGTAACTATAGATCAGGTGGTTTCTATTGTGTGTAACTATAGATCACGTGGTATCCATTGTGTGTAAATCTAGATCAGGTGGTTTCCATTGCGTGTATATATAGATCAGGTGGTTTCCATTGTGTGTAACTATAGATCAGGTGGTTTCCATTGTGTGTAACTATAGATCAGGTGGTTTCTATTGTGTGTAACTATAGATCAGGTGGTTTCCATTATGTGTAAATATAGATCAGGTGGTTTCCATTGTGTGTAAATATAGATCAGGTGGTTTCCATTATGTGTAAATATAGATCAGGTGGTTTCCATTCTGTGTAAATATAGATTGGATGATTTCCATTCTGTGTAAGTATAGATCAGGTGGTTTCCATTGTGTGTAAATATAGATCAGGTGGTTTCCGTTGTGTGTAAATATAGATCAGGTGGTTTCCATTTTGTGTAAATATAGATCACTTGGTTTTCAATGTGTGTAAATATAGATCAGGTGGTTTCCTTTCTGTGTAAATATAGATCAGGTGGTTTTCATTCTGTGTAAATATAGATCAGGTGGTTTCCATTGTGTGTAACTATAGATCAGGTGCTTTCCATTGTGTGTAAATATAGATCAGGTGGTTTTCATTCTGTGTAAATATAGATCAGGTGGTTTCCATTGTGTGTAGCTATAGATCAGGTGCTTTCCATTGTGTGTAAATATAGATCAGGTGGTTTTCATTCTGTGTAAATATAGATCAGGTGGTTTCCATTGTGTGTAGCTATAGATCAGGTGCTTTCCATTGTGTGTAAATATAGATCAGGTGGTTTCCATTGTGTGTAAATATAGATCAGGTGGCTTCCATTGTGTGTAACTATAGATCAGGTGGTTTCCATTGTGTGTAAATATAGATCAGGTGGTTTCCATTGTGTGTAAATATAGATCAGGTGGTTTCCATTGTGTGTCACTATAGATCAGGTGGTTTCCATTGTGCGTAACAATAGATCAGGTGGTTTCCATTGTGTGTAAATATAGATCAGGTGATTTCCATTGTGTAAATATAGATCAGGTTGTTTCCATTGTGTGTAAATATAGATCAGCTGATTTCCATTGTGTGTAAATATAGATCAGGTGGTTTCCATTGTGTGTAACATATAGATCAGGTGGTTTCCATTGTGTGTAACTATAGATCAGGTGGTTTCCATTGTGTGTAACTATAGACCAGGTGGTTTCCATTCTGTGTAAATATAGATCGGATGATTTCCATTGTGTGTAAATATAGATCGGGTGATTTCCATTCTGTGTAAATATAGATCAGGTGGTTTCCACTGTGTGTAAATTTAGATCAGGTGGTTTCCATTGTGTGTAAATATAGATCAGGTGATTTCCATTGCGTGTAAATATAGATCAGGTGGTTTCCATTGAGTGTAAATATAGATCAGGTGGTTTCCATTGTGTGTAAATATAGATCAGGTGGTTTCCATTTTGTGTAACAAGAGATCAATTGGTTTCCATTGTGTGTAAATATTGATCAGGTGGTTTCCATTGTGTGTAAATATAGATCAGGTGGCTTCCATTGTGTGTAAATATAGATCAGGTGGTTTCCATTGTGTGTATCTATTGATCAGGTGGTTTCCATTGTGTGTAAATATAGATCGGATGATTTCCATTGTGTGTAAATATAGATCGGGTGATTTCCATTCTGTGTAAATATAGATCAGGTGGTTTCCATTGTGTGTAAATATAGATCAGGTGGTTTCCACTGTGTGTATATTTAGATCAGGTGGTTTCTATTGTGTGTAACTATAGATCACGTGGTATCCATTGTGTGTAAATATAGATCAGGTGGTTTCCATTATGTGTAAATATAGATCAGGTGGTTTCCATTCTGTGTAAATATAGATTGGATGATTTCCATTCTGTGTAAGTATAGATCAGGTGGTTTCCATTGTGTGTAAATATAGATCAGGTGGTTTCCGTTGTGTGTAAATATAGATCAGGTGGTTTCCATTTTGTGTAAATATAGATCACTTGGTTTTCAATGTGTGTAAATATAGATCAGGTGGTTTCCTTTGTGTGTAAATATAGATCTGGTGGTTTTCATTCTGTGTAAATATAGATCAGGTGGTTTCCATTGTGTGTAACTATAGATCAGGTGCTTTCCATTGTGTGTAAATAGAGATCAGGTGGTTTCCATTGTGTGTAACTATAGATCAGGTGGTTTTCATTCTGTGTAAATATAGATCAGGTGGTTTCCATTGTGTGTAACTATAGATCAGGTGCTTTCCATTGTGTGTAAATATAGATCAGGTGGTTTTCATTCTGTGTAAATATAGATCAGGTGGTTTCCATTGTGTGTAACTATAGATCAGGTGCTTTCCATTGTGTGTAAATATAGATCAGGTGGATTCCATTGTGTGTAACTATAGATCAGGTGGTTTCCATTGTGTGTAAATATAGATCAGGTGGCTTCCATTGTGTGTAACTATAGATCAGGTGGTTTCCATTGTGTGTAAATATAGATCAGGTGGTTTCCATTGTGTGTCACTATAGATCAGGTGGTTTCCATTGTGCGTAACAATAGATCAGGTGGTTTCCATTGTGTGTAAATATAGATCAGGTGATTTCCATTGTGTAAATATAGATCAGGTTGTTTCCATTGTGTGTAAATATAGATCAGCTGATTTCCATTGTGTGTAAATATAGATCAGGTGGTTTCCATTGTGTGTAACATATAGATCAGGTGGTTTCCATTGTGTGTAACTATAGATCAGGTGGTTTCCATTGTGTGTAACTATAGACCAGGTGGTTTCCATTCTGTGTAAATATAGATCGGATGATTTCCATTGTGTATAAATATAGATCGGGTGATTTCCATTCTGTGTAAATATAGATCAGGTGGTTTCCACTGTGTGTAAATTTAGATCAGCTGGTTTCCATTGTGTGTAAATATAGATCAGGTGATTTCCATTGCGTGTAAATATAGATCAGGTGGTTTCCATTGAGTGTAAATATAGATCAGGTGGTTTCCATTGTATGTAAATATAGATCAGGTGGTTTCCATTATGTGTAACAATAGATCAATTGGTTTCCATTATGTGTAAATATTGATCAGGTGGTTTCCATTGTGTGTAAATATAGATCAGGTGGCTTCCATTGTGTGTAAATATAGATCAGGTGGTTTCCATTGTGTGTATCTATTGATCAGGTGGTTTCCATTGTGTGTAAATATACATCGGATGATTTCCATTGTGTGTAAATATAGATCGGGTGATTTCCATTCTGTGTAAATATAGATCAGGTGGTTTCCATTGTGTGTAAATATAGATCAGGTGGTTTCCACTGTGTGTATATTTAGATCAGGTGGTTTCCATTGTGTGTAAATATAGATTAGGTGATTTCCATTGTGTGTAAATATAGATCAGGTGGTTTCCATTGTGTGTAAATGTAGATCAGGTGGTTTCCATTGTGTCTAAATATAGATCAGGTGGTTTCCATTGTGTGTAACTATAGATCAGTTGGTTTCCATTGTGTGTAAATATAGATCAGGTGGTTTCCATTGTGTGTAAATATTGATCAGGTGGTTTGCATTGTGTGTAAATATAGATCAGGTGGTTTCCATTGTGTGTAACTTTAGATCAGGTGGCTTCCATTGTGTGTAAATATAGATCAGGTGGTTTCCATTATGTGTAACTTTAGATCAGGTGGTTTCCATTGTGTAAATATAGATCAGCTGGTTTCCATTGTGTGTAAATATAGATCAGGTTGTTTCCATTCTGTTTAAATATAGATCATGTGGTTTCCATTGTGTGTAACTATAGATCAGGTGCTTTCCATTGTGTGTAAATATAGATCAGGTGGTTTCCATTGTGTGTAGCTATAGATCAGGTGGTTCCATTGTGTGTAAATATAGATCAGGTGATTTCCATTGGGTGTAACTTTAGATCAGGTGGCTTCCATTGTGTGTAAATATAGATCAGGTGGCTTCCATTGTGTGTAACTATAGATCAGGTGGTTTCCATTGTGTGTAACTTTAGATCAGGTGGTTTCCATTGTGTGTAAATATAGATCAGGCTGTTTCCATTGTGTGTAAATATAGATCAGGTGGTTTCCATTGTGCGTTACTATAGATCAGGTGGCTTCCATTGTGTGTAACTATAGATCAGGTGGTTTCCATTGTGTGTAACTTTAGATCAGGTGGTTTCCATTGTGTGTAAATATAGATCAGGCTGTTTCCGTTGTGTGTAAATATAGATCAGGTGGTTTCCATTGAGTGTAAATATAGATCAGGTGATTTCCATTGTGTGTAAATATAGATCAGGTGGTTTCCATTGTGTGTAACTATAGATCAGGTGGTTTCAATTGTGTGTAACTATAGATCAGGTGGTTTCCATTGTGTGTAAATATAGAACAGGTGGTTTCCATTGTGTGTAACTATAGATAAGGTGGATTCCATTGTGTGTAACTATAGATCAGGTGGTTTCCATTGTGTGTAAATATAGATCAGGTGGTTTCCATTGTGTGTAAATATGGATCAGGTGGTTTCCATTGTGTGTAAATATAGATCAGGTGGTTTCCAATTTCTGTAAATATAGATCAGGTGGATTCCATTGTGTGTTACTATACATCAGGTGGTTTCCATTGCGTGTAAATATAGATCGGGTGGTTTCCATTGTGTGTAAATATAGATCGGGTGATTTCCATTCTGTGTAAATATAGATCAGGTGATTTCCATTTTGTGTAAATATAGATCAGGTGGTTTCCATTGTGTGTAAATATAGATCGGGTTATTTCCGTTCTGTGTAAATATTGATTGGGTGATTTCCATTGTGTGTAAATATAGATTGGGTGATTTCCATTGTGTGTAAATATAGATCGGGTGATTTCCATTGTGTGTGAATATAGATCAGGTGGTTTCCATTGCGTGTAAATTTAGATCAGGTGGTTTCCATTGTGTGTTAATATAGATCAGGTTGTTTCCATTGGGTGTAAATATAGATCAGGTGGTTTCCATTGTGTGTAAATATAGATCAGGTGGTTTCCATTGTGTGTTAATATAGATCAGGTTGTTTCCATTGTGTGTAAATATAGATCAGGTGGTTTCCATTGTGTGTAAATATCGATCAGGTGGTTTCCATTGTGTGTAAATATAGATCAGGTTGATTCCATTGTGTGTAAATATAGATCAGGTGGTTTCCGTTGTGTGTAACTATAGATCAGGTGGTTTCCATTGGGAGTAAATATAGATCAGGTGGTTTCCATTGTGTGTCAATATAGATCAGGTGATTTCCATTGTGTGTGTATATATAGATCAGGTGGTTTCCATTGTGTGTAAATATCGATCAGGTGGTTACCATTGTGTGTAAATACAGATCAGGTGGTTTCCATTGTGTGTAAATATAGATCAGTTGGATTACATTGTGTGTAACTATAGATCACGTGGTTTCCATTGTGTTTAAATATAGATCAGGTGGTTTCCATTGTGTGTAACTATAGATCTGGTAGATTCCATTGTGTGTAAATATAGATCAGGGGGTTTCCATTGTGTGTAAATATAGATCTGGTAGATTCCATTGTGTGTAAATATAGATCAGGTGGATTCCATTGTGTGTAAATATAGATCAGGTGGTTTCCATTGTGTGTAAATATAGATCAGGTGGATTCCATTGTGTGTACATATAGATCAGGTGGTTTCCATTGTGTGTAAGTATAGATCAGGTGATTTCCATTGTTTGTAACTATAGTACGGTGGTTTCCATTGTGTGTAAATATAGATCAGCTGGTTACCATTGTGTGTAACTATAGTTCAGGTGGTTTCCATTCTGTGTAAATATAGATCAGGTGGTTTCCATTGTGTGTAACGATAGATCAGGTGGTTTCCATTGTGTGTAGATATAGATCAGGTGGTTTCCATTGTGTGTAAATATAGATCAGGTGGATTCCATTGTGTGTAAATACAGATCACGTGGTTTCCATTGTGTGTAAATATAGATCAGGTGGATTCCATTGTGTAAATATAGATCAGGTGGTTTCCATTGTGTGTGAATATAGATCAGGTGGTTTCCATTATGTGTAAATATAGAGCAGGTGGATTCCATTGTGTGTAAATATCGATCAGGTGGTTTCCATTGTGTGTAACTATAGATCAGGTGGTTTCCATTGTGTGTAAATATAGATCACGTGGTTTCCATTGTGTGTAAATATAGATCAGGTGGATTCCATTGTGTGTAAATATAGATCAGGTGGTTTCCATTGTTTGTAAATATAGATCAGGTGGCTTCCATTGTGTGTAACGTTAGATCAGGTGGTTTCCATTGTGTGCAACTATAGTTCAGGTGGTTTCCATTGTGTGTAAATATAGATCAGGTGGTTTCCATTGTGTGTAAATATAGATCAGGTGTTTTCCATTGTGTGTAACTATAGATCAGGTGGTTTCTATTGTGTATAACTATAGATCAGGTGGTTTCTATTGTGTATAACTATAGATCAGGTGTTTTCCATTGTGTGTAACTATAGATCAGGTGGTTTCTATTGTGTATAACTATAGATCACGTGGTATCCATTGTGTGTAAATATAGATCAGGTGTTTTCCATTGTGTGTAAATATAGATCAGGTGGTTTCCATTGTGTGTAAATATAGATCAGGTGGTTTCTATTGTGTGTAACTATAGATCAGGTGTTTTCCATTGTGTGTAAATATAGATCAGGTGGTTTCCTTTGTGTGTAAATATAGATCAGGTGGTTTCCATTGTTTGTAAATATAGATCAGGTGGTTTCCATTGTGTGTAAATATAGATCAGGTGGTTTCCATTGTGTTTAAATGTAGATCAGGTGGTTTCCATTGTGTGCAAATATAGATCAGGTGATTTCCATTGTGTGTAAATATAGATCTGGTGATTTCCATTGTGTGTAACTATAGATCAGGTGGTTTCCATTGTGTGTAAATATAGATCTGGTGGTTTCCATTGTGTGTAAATATAGATCAGGTGGTTTCCATTGTGTGTAAATATAGATCAGGTGGTTTCCAATGTGTGTAACTATAGATCAGGTGGTTTCCATTGCGTGTAAATATAGATCAGGTGGTTTCCATTGTGTGTAAATATAGATCAGGTGGTTTCCATTGTGTGTAACTATAGATCAGGTGTTTTCCATTGTGTGTAAATATAGATCAGGTGGTTTCCATTGTGTGTAAATATAGATCGGGTGGATTCCATTGTGTGTAAATATAGATCAGGTGGTTTCCATTGTGTGTAAATATAGATCAGGTGGGTTCCATTGTGTGTAAATATAGATCGGGTGGATTCCATTATGTGTAAATATAGATCAGGTGGTTTCCATTGTGTGTAAATATAGATCAGGTGGGTTCCATTGTGTGTAAATATAGATCAGGTAGTTTCCATTCTGTGTAAATATAGATCAGGTGGTTTCCATTGTGTGTAACTATAGATCAGGTGGTTTCCCTTCTGTGTAAATATAGATCAGGTGGTTTCCATTGTGTGTAACTATAGATCAGGTGGTTTCCATTGTGTGTAAATATAGATCAGGTGGTTTCCATTGTGTGTAACTATGGATCAAGTGTTTTCCATTGTGTGTAAATATAGATCAGGTGGTTTCCATTGTGTGTAAATATAGATCAGGTGGTTTCTATTGTGTGTAACTATAGATCAGGTGTTTTCCATTGTGTGTAAATATAGATCAGGTGGTTTCCTTTGTGTGTAAATATAGATCAGGTGGTTTCCATTGTTTGTAAATATAGATCAGGTGGTTTCCATTGTGTGTAAATATAGATCAGGTGGTTTCCATTGTGTTTAAATGTAGATCAGGTGGTTTCCATTGTGTGCCAATATAGATCAGGTGATTTCCATTGTGTGTAAATATAGATCTGGTGGTTTCCATTGTGTGTAACTATAGATCAGGTGGTTTCCATTGTGTGTAAATATAGATCTGGTGGTTTCCATTGTGTGTAACTATAGATCAGGTGGATTCCATTGTGAGTAAATATAGATCAGGTGGTTTCCATTGTGTGTAAATATAGATCAGGTGGTTTCCAATGTGTGTAACTATAGATCAGGTGGTTTCCATTGCGTGTAAATATAGATCAGGTGGTTTCCATTGTGTGTAACTATAGATCAGGTGGTTTCCATTCTGTGTAAATATAGATCAGGTGGTTTCCATTGTGTGTAACTATAGATCAGGTGTTTTCCATTGTGTGTAAATATAGATCAGGTGGTTTCCATTGTGTGTAAATATAGATCGGGTGGATTCCATTGTGTGTAAATATAGATCAGGTGGTTTCCATTGTGTGTAAATATAGATCAGGTGGGTTCCATTGTGTGTAAATATAGATCAGGTAGTTTCCATTCTGTGTAAATATAGATCAGGTGGTTTCCATTGTGTGTAACTATAGATCAGGTGGTTTCCCTTCTGTGTAAATATAGATCAGGTGGTTTCCATTGTGTGTAACTATAGATCAGGTGGTTTCCATTGTGTGTAAATATAGATCAGGTGGTTTCCATTGTGTGTAAATATAGATCAGGTGGTTTCCATTGTGTGGTTTCCATTGTGTGTAAATATAGATCAGGTGGTTTACATTGTGTGTAAATATGGATCAGGTCGTTTCCATTGTGTGTAAATATGGATCAGGTGGTTTCCATTGTGTGGTTTCCATTGTGTGTAAATATAGATCAGGTGGTTTCCATTGTGTGTAACTATAGATCAGGTGGTTTCCATTGTGTGTAAATATAGATCAGGTGGTTTCCATTGTGTGTAACTATCGATCAGGTGGTTTCAATTGTGTGTAACTATAGATCAGGTTGTTTCCATTGTGTGTAAATATAGATCAGGTGGTTTCCATTGTGTGTAACTATAGATCAGGTGGTTTTTATAACGGCGGCCAATCAGCAACGCCAATTGGACACCTGGGCAGTAAGTTCAAATTGACTCCATTGTGTCCTTAAATATAAAGGGTGATGTTCAAATGAAGAAATAAAATCTGATACTGTGGCGGAGGCACCCAAGGACTCAGAGCGGTTGTACATAATTCCTTTAACAGCAATGTAGTTACTATCTGTGCCTGTACCTTTAATTACACTGTTTGACTGTACAATGTCTAGTTACCTTTACAGCGCGGTTTCAACGTGATGACGTCATGCCGTTAGTCACGTGATGCCCCAATGGCGGGAAGAACGTGATGATGTCATGACGTCAGTCTTCTGACCAGAGGATCAGTCCTCATGGAGCCCTCAAGTAGAGTAGACCTGTTATTGATGTGTTCTAGCAGTTTCCAGTTTAAACTCGTTTCATTTCATTAAAGTTCATTAATTTAATTAGCTGAGTCGAACTCAATCTTTTTGATAGGAACTCCGTTCCTACATTGGTGACCCCGACTTCTACGAACAATGTTCGTGTAAGATTCGACATGGACACGAACGCCATCACACTGAAACTGCCACAGTTCTGGGAGCAACAACCAGACGCCTGGTTTATCCAGGCTGAAGCCCAGTTCACCATTAGGAACATCATCGCGGATCAGACCCATTATTATTATGTGGTCTCCGCCCTCGACAGCGCAACTGAATCATGGATCATCAGCCTCCTCGGTAGTCCTCCTACTGACAGCAAGTATGATGCAATTAAGGCGCGGTTGCGTCAGGTTTTTGGGCTATCAAGGTCGGAGCGCGCTCGCCGGCTAATCACGCTGCCCGGCCTCGGGGACTCCATACCGTCCGAGCTCATGAGCCAAATGCTCATGCGCTTGGGTGCTGAACCGGAATGTTTCCTCTTCCGGGAGCTTTTCCTCTGTCAACTGCCTGAACAAGTTCAGGTTGCCCTAGCCAGATCCGACATTACAGACTGCGCCAAGCTTGCGGCCGAAGCCGATAAGATTTTCACGGTTACCCAGCAGTGCTGCGCGGCCACGAGGCGCCCACCCCACACAGACGCGGCCCCGGCTTCTCCTATAGCGGGCTGGTGCTCCTACCACACCCGTTTTGGCGCGAAAGCATGATGCTGCCGTTGCCCCTACAGTTTTTCACCCCAAAAAAAAACAGGAAGGCGCAGGCGGCGTCCCTGGCGACGGATGACCAAGTCTAACGGGCGTTCCGCGGTGGCGATGGCCGTCGGTTCTATGGGGAAACTCCTCTATATCACTGATTCCCTCTCGGGCCGATGTTTTCTTTGTGACACCGGGGCGCAGTGTAGCATTCTACCTGCGTTGAAGCTCGACATGCAGACCGGGCACCTTGGTTTTTCCCTCATAGCGGCTAATGGCACAGCAATTCAAACGTTTCGAAAGCGGTGGGTCAAAGTCTGTTTCGGCGGTCAGCGCTTCTTTTGGGAATTCGTCACGGCCACGGTCTCACAGGCTATCCTAGGGGCGGATTTCCTGTGTGCCAACAGCCTTCTAGTCAATGTCCAGCACCGCCGGCTGATCAACGCGGCCACCTTCCACTTGATTCCGTGCTACCACGGTACCTCCGTGGCGCGCTCCATTGCCTGTGCTTTCCCTCCTCCAGATGACTTCACGCGGCTCCTCGGGGAGTTTCCGGAGCTGACAAGGCCCACCTTCTCCTCTTCGGCGACGAAACATGGTGTTGAACATCACATCACCACTACTGGCTCCCCGGTTTATGCGCGGGCTAGAAGGCTCGAACCCGGCAAGCTCACAGCTGCGAAGGCGGAGTTCGACATGATGGAGCAGCTCGGGATCATTAGGCGATCGAAGAGTCCCTGGTCCTCGCCTCTCCACATTGTGCCGAAACCAGGCGGCGGCTGGCGGCCATGCGGTGACTACCGACGCCGCAACGACGCCACCACTCCGGATCGGTACCCGATCCCGCATATCCAGGATTTCTTGGCCCATTTGGTGGGAAATTCTATCTTCTCTAAAGTCGACCTCGTCCGTGGATATCACCAGGTTCCCGTGCACCCACAAGACGTCCCGAAAACCGCAGTCACCACCCCTTTTGTCCTCTTTGAGTTCCTGCGGATGACGTTTGGCTTAAAGAACGCAGCACAAACGTTCCAGCGTTTAATGGACTCCGTTCTTCGAGACCTGCGTTTCATTTTCATTTACCTTGACGACATACTCATCGCCAGTGCCAGCAAGGAGGAGCACATCTCCCATTTGCGTTCCCTCTTTATGCGCCTCAGCCAACACGGTTTAATAATCAACCCGGCCTAGTGCCAGATCGGCCTGCAACAGATCGACTACCTGGGACATCACATAACATCGGACGGTGCCGTCCCTTTGTCGACGGCCGTCGACAGTCAAGGCCTTGCAGGAGTTCCTGGGGATGGTCAACTTCTACCACCGTTTTGTCCCCAAGGCGGCTCAACTCATGCAACCTTTGTTCGGGGCCCTCAAGGGCAAGTCCAGTAAAGATCCAATCAGCTGGACAGCTGAGATGGTCCAGGCATTTAGCGACACCAAGAACGCTTTGACCAACGCAACCATGCTGGCGCACCCACTTCCAGGTGCTACCATCGCCCTTACCACCGACACGTCCAACTACGCCATCGGTGCAGTGCAAGAACAGTGGGTCAACGGCACGTGGTAACCGCTGGCGTTTTTCAGCCGTCAACTACGAAAGAATTTTAAAAAGTACAGCACCTTCGATAGGGAGCTACTGGCCCTTTTCCTCGCCATTCGCCATTTCCGGTTTTTACTGGAGGGGCGTCCCTTCATGGCTTTTGTCGACCACAAACCCCTTACGTTCGCCATGGCCAAGACCGCCGAACCGTGGTCCGCTCGTCAACAACGTCACTTGACGTTCATTTCTGAATTTACCACGGACATTCAACATGTGCCTGGTAAGGACAACCTGGTGGCGGATTGCCTCTCCCGTGCGACGGTCCACGCGGTGCACCTGGGAATCGACTACGCCCTCATGGCTGCAGATCAGGCCTCGGACTCGGAGGTCCAATCATATAGAACCATTCCCTCTAGCTTCCAAGCGAGCGACGTCGTCTTCCAGGCCGCAGGTGCCACGCTCCTTTGCGACGTTTCCATGGGAGTGCCTCGACCTATCGTGCCAGGCACATGGCGCCGGAAGGTTTTTGATGCCATACACGGGTTGTCGCACCCGGGGATGAAGGCTTCGCAACGGCTTATGTCGGCTAAGTTCGTCTGGAAAGGTATGCACATCGATGTCCGTGACTGGGCTAATACCTGCGTAGTCTGCCAGAAGGCCAAAGTCCAGCGTCATGTCAAGGCTCCAGTGGCTGCGTTCACTGTTCCGGAGCGTCGTTTTGACCACGTGCATGTGGACCTCGTGGGGCCGCATCCGCCTTCTCAGGGTTATACTCATCTCCTCACCATAGTGGACCGCACCACTAGGTGGCCAGAGGCAATTCCTTTGGTTTCCACCACTTCGGCAGACGTCGCTAGAGCTTTCATCTCCTGTTGGGTTGCCCGTTTCGGGGTACCGGCGGACATCTCTTCCGACCGCGGGCCGCAATTTTCCTCGGAGCTTTAGAACGCTGTGGCTCAGGGGCTCGGCACCAAACTTCATCGCACCACCGCCTATCATCCACAGGCAAACGGCCTTTGCGAGCGATTCCACAGGTCGCTTAAAGCCTCTCTTCGGGCCAGTCTTCAAGGTGCAGGATGGGTGGACAGACTCCCATGCGTCCTGTTGGGTCTTCGTACGGCGCCCAAAGACGACCTACAATCATCTTCGGCTGAACTCGTCTATGGCCAGCCGCTCCGTGTACCAGGGGATTTCCTCCCTTCTCCCACAGAGCCATGGTCCGCCTCCCAGCAACTCGTTCACCACCAAGAAGCGGCCAGATGCTTCGCTCCAATACCTACGTCCAATCACGGTTTGCAGAACTCCTACGTGCCACCGGGACTGAAGAATGCGGAGTATGTCTTCATCCGCCACAACGCTCACCGGGATCCGCTCAAGCCCCCTTACACTGGTCCTTTCCGCGTCATCGAACCAGGAGACAAATCCTTTTCGGTCGACGTTGGAGGGAAGCCGGATCACATCTCGGTGGACCGCTTGAAGCCGGCTCACCTAGACCTGGACCACCCTGTCGTAGTCGCTCAACCACCCAAACGTGGCCAACCGCCCGCAGCCACCACACCAGATCAACCAAAGCCGCCTGCCAGCCCGACCGCGCTCACCGAGCCTGCTCAGCCACAACCGACTGCCAACTCGACCACCGGTCATCAACTTCTTCTAGCAGGGTATCGAAGTCGATCGGACAGGCTTGTCAGGCCTCCTCCTCGCCTCACCTTTTCTGTTAAAGACAATTCTGGGGGGGGCGCATGTGGCGGTGCCACCAAAGGACTCAGAGCAGTTGTACATCATTCCTTTCATTAAAGTTCATTATTTTAATTACCTGAGTCGAACTCAGTCTTTTTGATAGGAACCTCCGTTCCTACAATACAATTTATTTGTAAAGCCTAATCTAATGGCCAGGATAAGAAGAAAAGTTGGGTTATTGTTGTAGAGGCGGAGTGGTCAGATCGTGATCTCTCCACAGGGGCGTCTGTGGGGTGGATGAATGGTTTTCCCCAATCACCAGGAATGGCTGATTCAGACACCCCCGTCCTCTCTGCTGGGAATGGAATGACGTAAGGGATTCTGACCTATTCACTAATACTATGCACTTTCCAAACCTGTGCCCAATTCAATGGAAGTCAAGGGGGCGTCTTTTTAGCCGAATGACTTAACCTAATCGGGTGGATCTCCAGTTTTACACCCGCCAAATATTACTTTCTAATTGACTTCAATGGAGAGTGAATCGCTTGGGGTTTAAAACCAGTTTTCAACCCATCCCTTCCGTTTGCCTCCAAGGTGTCCAATAGGTCAGAGGGAGAAAGATCAGAGAATCATTTAGTCCTTTCGGACAAGGAACTGTCCATTATGAGCAATGCACATAATGAAGCAAATGGTCTAATTCAGGGTAGTTACCAGCCTGATCACGAGCAGGTTCGAGGGGCCGAATGGCCGACTCCTGCTCCTATTTCTTATGTTCATATGAGCCTTGCTTACTTTGGCGGAAGAGGGAAATATTCTCGCCATAGTGATCATGTGTTAATATATAAGCTGGAATTTTCTTCAGGAAGGTGAGTTGGGGGTGGGGGTTCCAAGGCGGGAGGGGGCGTTGGCAATCGGGAGGGGGGTCAGCAATCGGGGGTGGGGGAGAGAGGATCGGCGGGGGTTGAAGAATTGGCGGGTGGTTGGATGGCGCAGGAGAGGATCTGGGATCGCGGGGTTGGAGGGGGGGAGCAGAGGATCGAGGCAGGCCTCATCATCATCGTTGGGGGTGGGGGGGAGACCTGGGGTGGGGGGAGGCCTGGGAGTGCGATCGGTGGCCTCGTGGGGGTAGGGGGGGTCTATAATCATGGGGGGTGGGTATGGTCGGGACCCTGGATCCAGGAGGCAGGTTTAAAGCCACTTAGCTCCTGGGTGCAGCAGTCCCCGCCTCGGTTTAACTGCCGGGTTTCATAAATTCAAAATAAAGGGGAAAATAGAGGCTTCCAGCCTCATTACAATATTTAAACTGAGGTAACGTCCCCTGGGAGTGCGTTATTCACCCGCACCTCATCCCGCCCCCGGGGAAACTAGAAGTGGGCGGGTTGGAGGCGGGATCAGGTCGGGATTCAGATTTTTAACAATTTAACTGCCCCCACGCTCCAAACCCGCTCGTTTTTTGATGGGAAAATTCCGGGCATCGGGGGTGAAATTCGATAATCCTAAAAAACGGGCGCGGGCACCGTGTCACAAGATACGCTCGCGCCCATTCAAACGCGCAGGCGGTACAGCAGTTTGGTGCTGCCTGCTAATTACCACGATAGGAGCGTGCAGCCCAGCGCAGAATCAAGGGATATGGGGATAGTGCAGGAAAGTGGAGATGAAGTAGAAGATCAGCCATGATATTGAATGACAGAGCAGGCTCGAGGGGCCGAATGGCCTACTCCTGCTCCTATTTCTTATGTTCTTTCTTATGTTCTTATAACGTGCTGCTGTCTGGCTGTGCGCTCAGCAAGGGGCCAAAGCTGACGTCACTGGAGCGGGGCTAACTTTACCTAAAGCTTTACTTAAAGCTAGCCTGCTCCTCTTCAAGGCAGTCTGCAGCTCTTAAAGCTGAACTGCCTTCTGCAGATAAAAAATGCTTCAGCATTGGCTCAACAGGCCAGGGAAAGGACACCCAGGGTCCCGGATGCAGCTCTCCAGCTTTGTGTAGGGGGTCAACACTGGAAGAGACCTCCTCTGCCCATAGGGGCCAGAAAGAAGGATGCGGGACCAGATCACTGAGACTGTCAATCCCAGCAGTGTCACCGCATCCCCCCCCCACACCCCCAGGACCTGGCGCCAGTGCCCAAGGAAGGTTCATGACCTCAGACCAGTGATCAAGGTCAGCAAATGCATCTTCAAAAGTCGTCTCCTACCAACTACACCAGTAGCCTTACACACTAGCTCAATGCACGACCCTCCCTCAATCACTCACCTACCAACAATCTCTACCAAACACGAGGCACACCTCATGCTCCAAGCTTCACCTCACCCCCTTGAAGGAAATGGCACTGGCCATTCTTGGCAGGTGCATAGCTGAGCCCTTGGCCAGCAGCGGGACAGACAGAATACAAAATGCCGGTATCCTCAAACGTTCTCCTCCTTTTCACATCCCACTTGCCCCTCATCCCACAATCTCTTCTGATTTACAAGGTGTACATGGTGTAATCATGCCCCTCATGCTTTTCCTCCCTCCCCTCACCATAACCCTACCCTTGTGCCTTTCTCATTTCAGGCACCCATTACATGCAGCCTGCCCAGCCAGTGATTGACCAAGAAGAGGGAGAGGAGAGTGAAGAAGAAGAAGAAGAAACACCATCACTTGATTTCACACTCCCAGCCACCAGCTCCTCGAGGTCGTCCTGCAGTGTTCCCCACTGAAAGTCAGCAGCCTTCCACCAGCCATGCTGCAGCCACTGGGGTAGCACTGCGTAACAGCGCTAGAATAGGTAAAGGCACATGCAAGACACTTACTAAGGAAATGCACAAGAGTGGTTAGTTGATTTTTTGATGTAATATTAGATGGATATATGGATAAAGTTTGATTGGAAAGTTTGCTTTGTGGTGGCGTTTATTTCAGCATTGTGGCCAAGAGGATGGTGAGAGGGCTGTGCTGGTTGCTGGAGTCAGTGAGAGGGCTGTGCTGGAGTCAGTGAGAGGCCTGTGCTGGAGTCAGTGAGAGGGCTGTGCTGGAGTCAGTGAGAGGGCTGAGCTGGAGTCAGTGAGAGGGCTGTGCTGGAGTCAGTGAGAGGGCTGTGCTGGAGTCAGTGAGAGGGCTGTGCTGGAGTCAGTGAGAGGGCTGTGCTGGAGTCAGTGAGAGGGCTGTGCTGGAGTCAGTGAGAGGGCTGTGCTGGGTGCTGGAGTCAGTGAGAGGGCTGTGCTGGAGTCAGTGAGAGGCCTGTGCTGGAGTCAGTGAGAGGGCTGTGCTGGAGTCAGTGAGAGGGCTGTGCTGGAGTCAGTGAGAGGGCCGTGCTGGGTGCTGGAGTCAGTGAGAGGCCTGTGCTGGAGTCAGTGAGAGGCCTGTGCTGGAGTCAGTGAGAGGGCTGTGCTGGAGTCAGTGAGAGGGCTGTGCTGGAGTCAGTGAGAGGCCTGTGCTGGAGTCAGTGAGAGGCCTGTGCTGGAGTCAGTGAGAGGCCTGTGCTGGAGTCAGTGAGAGGGCTGTGCTGGAGTCAGTGAGAGGGCTATGCTAGAGTCAGTGAGAGGGCTGTGCTGGAGTCAGTGAGAAGGCTGTGCTGGAGTCAGTGAGAGGGCTGTGCTGGAGTCAGTGAGAGGCCTGTGCTGGAGTCAGTGAGAGGGCTGTGCTGGAGTCAGTGAGAGGGCCGTGCTGGGTGCTGGAGTCAGTGAGAGGCCTGTGCTGGAGTCAGTGAGAGGGCTGTGCTGGAGTCAGTGAGAGGCCTGTGCTGGAGTCAGTGAGAGGGCTGTGCTGGAGTCAGTGAGAGGGCCGTGCTGGGTGCTGGAGTCAGTGAGAGGCCTGTGCTGGAGTCAGTGAGAGGCCTGTACAGGAGTCAGTGAGAGGGCTGTGCTGGAGTCAGTGAGAGGGCCGTGCTGGGTGCTGGAGTCAGTGAGAGGCCTGTGCTGGAGTCAGTGAGAGGGCTGTGCTGGAGTCAGAGAGACGCCTGTGCTGGAGTCAGTGAGAGGGCTGTGCTGGAGTCAGTGAGAGGGCTGTGCTGGAGTCAGTGAGAGGCCTGTGCTGGAGTCAGTGAGAGGCCTGTGCTGGAGTCAGTGAGAGGGCCGTGCTGGAGTCAGTGAGAGGCCTGTGCTGCAGTCAGTGAGAGGCCTGTGCTGGAGTCAGTGAGAGGCCTGTGCTGGAGACAGTGAGAGGGCCGTGCTGGAGTCAGTGAGTGGGCTGTGCTGGAGTCAGTGAGAGGCCTGTGCTGGAGTCAGTGAGAGGGCTGTCCTGGGTGCTGGAGTCAGTGAGAGGGCTGTGCTGGAGTCAGTGCGAGGCCTGTGCTGGAGTCACTGAGAGGCCTGTGCTGGGTGCTGGAGTCAGTGAGAGGCCTGTGCTGGAGTCAGTGAGAGGCCCGTGCTGGAGTCAGTGAGAGGCCTGTGCTGGAGTCAGTGAGAGGGCCGTGCTGGAGTAAGTGAGAGGGCTGTGCTGGAGTCAGTGAGAGGGCCGTGCTGGAGTCAGTGAGAGGGCTGTGCTGCAGTCAGTGAGAGGCATCTGCTGGAGTCAGTGAGAGGGCTGTGCTGGAGTCAGTGAGAGGGCTGTGCTGGAGTCAGTGAGAGGGCTGTGCTGGAGTCAGTGAGAGGGCTGTGCTGGAGTCAGTGAGAGGGCCGTGCTGGGTGCTGGAGTCAGTGAGAGGCCTGTGCTGGAGTCAGTGACAGGGCTGTGCTGGAGTCAGTGAGAGGCCTGTGCTGGAGTCAGTGAGAGGCTTGTGCTGGAGTCAGTGAGAGGGCCGTGCTGGGTGCTGGAGTCAGTGAGAGGCCTGTGCTGGAGTCAGTGAGAGGGCTGTGCTGGAGTCAGTGAGAGGGCTGTGCTGGAGTCAGAGAGAGGCCTGTGCTGGCGTCAGTGAGAGAGCTGTGCTGGAGTCAGTGAGAGGCCGATGCTGGAGTCAGTGACAGGCCTGTGCTGGAGTCAGTGAGAGGCCTGTGCTGGAGTCAGTGAGTGGGCTGTGCTGGAGTCAGAGAGAGGCCTGTGCTGGCGTCAGTGAGAGGGCTTTGCTGGAGTCAGTGAGAGGGCTGTGCTGGAACCAGTGAGAGGGCTGTGCTGGAGTCAGTGAGAGGGCTGTGCTGGAGTCAGTGTGAGGGCTGTGCTGGAGTCAGTGAGAGGGCCGTGCTGGAGTCATTGAGAGGCCTGTGCTGGAGTCAGTGAGAGGGCTGTGCTGGAGTCAGTGAGAGGGCCGTGCTGGGTGCTGGAGACAGTGAGAGGCTTGTGCTGGAGTCTGTGAGAGGGCTGTGCTGGAGTCACTGAGAGGGCTGTGCTGGAGTCAGTGAGAGGGCCGTGCTGGAGTAAGTGAGAGGTCTGTGCTGGAGTCAGTGAGAGGGCCGTGCTGGAGTCAGTGAGAGGGCTGTGCTGCAGTCAGTGAGAGGCCTGTGCTGGAGTCAGTGAGAGGGCTGTGCTGGAGTCAGTGAGAGGGCCGTGCTAGAGTCAGTGAGAGGGCTGTGCTGGAGTCAGTGAGAGGGCTGTGCTGCAGTCAGTGAGAGGCCCGTGATGGAGTCAGTGAGAGGGCTGTGCTGGAGTCAGTGAGAGGGCTGTGCTGGAGTCAGTGAGAGGGCTGTGCTGGAGTCAGTGAGAGGGCTGTGCTGGAGTCAGTGAGAGGCCTGTGCTGGATTCAGTGAGAGGGCTGTGCTGGAGTCAGTGAGAGGGCCGTGCTGGGTGCTGGAGTCAGTGAGAGGCCTGTGCTGGAGTCAGTGACAGGCCTGTGCTGGAGTCAGTGAGAGGGCTGTGCTGGAGTCAGTGAGAGGGCTGTGCTGGAGTCAGTGAGAGGGCTGTGCTGGAGTCAGTGAGAGGGCTGTGCTGGAGTCAGTGAGAGGGCCGTGCTGGGTGCTGGAGTCAGTGAGAGGCCTGTGCTGGAGTCAGTGAGAGGGCTGTGCTGGAGTCAGTGAGAGGCCTGTGCTGGAGTCAGTGAGAGGCTTGTGCTGGAGTCAGTGAGAGGGCCGTGCTGGGTGCTGGAGTCAGTGAGAGGCCTGTGCTGGAGTCAGTGAGAGGGCTGTGCTGGAGTCAGTGAGAGGGCTGTGCTGGAGTCAGAGAGAGGCCTGTGCTGGCGTCAGTGAGAGAGCTGTGCTGGAGTCAGTGAGAGGCCGATGCTGGAGTCAGTGACAGGCCTGTGCTGGAGTCAGTGAGAGGCCTGTGCTGGAGTCAGTGAGTGGGCTGTGCTGGAGTCAGAGAGAGGCCTGTGCTGGCGTCAGTGAGAGGGCTTTGCTGGAGTCAGTGAGAGGGCTGTGCTGGAACCAGTGAGAGGGCTGTGCTGGAGTCAGTGAGAGGGCTGTGCTGGAGTCAGTGTGAGGGCTGTGCTGGAGTCAGTGAGAGGGCCGTGCTGGAGTCATTGAGAGGCCTGTGCTGGAGTCAGTGAGAGGGCTGTGCTGGAGTCAGTGAGAGGGCCGTGCTGGGTGCTGGAGACAGTGAGAGGCTTGTGCTGGAGTCTGTGAGAGGGCTGTGCTGGAGTCAGTGAGAGGGCTGTGCTGGAGTCAGTGAGAGGGCCGTGCTGGAGTAAGTGAGAGGTCTGTGCTGGAGTCAGTGAGAGGGCCGTGCTGGAGTCAGTGAGAGGGCTGTGCTGCAGTCAGTGAGAGGCCTGTGCTGGAGTCAGTGAGAGGGCTGTGCTGGAGTCAGTGAGAGGGCCGTGCTAGAGTCAGTGAGAGGGCTGTGCTGGAGTCAGTGAGAGGGCTGTGCTGCAGTCAGTGAGAGGCCCGTGATGGAGTCAGTGAGAGGGCTGTGCTTGAGTCAGTGAGAGGGCTGTGTTGGAGTCAGTGAGAGGGCTGTGCTGGAGTCAGTGAGAGGCCTGTCCTGGATTCAGTGAGAGGGCTGTGCTGGAGTCAGTGACAGGGCCGTGCTGGGTGCTGGAGTCAGTGAGAGGCCTGTGCTGGAGTCAGTGAGAGGGCTGTGCTGGAGTCAGTGAGAGGCCTGTGCTGGAGTCAGTGAGAGGGTTGTGCTGGACTCAGTGAGAGGGCCGTGCTGGGTGCTGGAGTCAGTGAGAGGCCTGTGCTGGAGTCAGTGACAGGCCTGTGCTGGAGTCAGTGAGAGGGCTGTGCTGGAGTCAGTGAGAGGGCTGTGCTGGAGTCAGTGAGAGGGCCGTGCTGGGTGCTGGATTCAGTGAGAGGCCTGTGCTGGAGTCAGTGAGAGGGCTGTGTTGGAGTCAGAGAGAGGCCTGTGCTGGAGTCAGTGAGAGGGTTGTGCTGGAGTCAGTGAGAGGGCTGTGCTGGAGTCAGTGAGAGGGCAGTGCTGGAGTCGGTGAGAGGGCCGTGCTGGAGTCAGTGAGAGGCCTGTGCTGGAGTCAGTGAGAGGGCTGTGCTGCAGTCAGTGAGAGGGCCGTGCTGGGTGCTGGAGTCAGTGAGAGGCCTGTGCTGGAGTCAGTGAGAGGGCTGTGCTGGAGTCAGTGAGAGGGCCGTGCTGGGTGCTGGAGTCAGTGAGAGGCCTGTGCTGGAGCCAGTGAGAGGGCTGTGCTGGAGTCATTGAGAGGCCTGTGCTGGAGTCAGTGAGAGGGCTGTGCTGGAGTCAGTGAGAGGGCCGTGCTGGGTTCTGGAGTCAGTGAGAGGCCTGTGCTGGAGTCAGTGAGAGGCCTGTACTGGAGTCAGTGAGAGGCCTGTGCTGGAGTCAGTGAGAGGCCTGTACTGGAGTCAGTGAGAGGGCTCTGCTGGAGTCAGTGTGAGGCCTGTGCTGGAGTCAGTGAGAGGCCTGTGCTGGAGTCAGTGAGAGGGCCGTGCTGGAGTCAGTGAGAGGCCTGTGCTGCAGTCAGTGAGAGGCCTGTGCTGGAGTCAGTGAGAGGCCTGTGCTCGAGTCAGTGAGACGCCTGTGCTGGAGACAGTGAGAGGGCCGTGCTGAAGTCAGTGAGTGGGCTGTGCTGGAGTCAGTGAGAGGCCTGTGCTGGAGTCAGTGAGAGGGCTGTCCTGGGTGCTGGAGTCAGTGAGAGGGCTGTGCTGGAGTCATTGCGAGGCTTGTGCTGGAGTCAGTGAGAGGGCCGTGCTGGGTGCTGGAGTCAGTGAGAGGCCTGTGCTGGAGTCAGTGAGAGGGCTGTGCTGGAGTCAGTGAGAGGGCTGTGCTGGAGTCAGAGAGAGGCCTGTGCTGGCGTCAGTGAGAGAGCTGTGCTGGAGTCAGTGAGAGGCCGATGCTGGAGTCTGTGACAGGCCTGTGCTGGAGTCAGTGAGAGGCCTGTGCTGGAGTCAGTGAGTGGGCTGTGCTGGAGTCAGAGAGAGGCCTGTGCTAACGTCAGTGAGAGGGCTTTGCTGGAGTCAGTGAGAGGGCTGTGCTGGAACCAGTGAGAGGGCTGTGCTGGAGTCAGTGAGAGGGCTGTGCTGGAGTCAGTGTGAGGGCTGTGCTGGAATCAGTGAGAGGGCCGTGCTGGAGTCATTGAGAGGCCTGTGCTGGAGTCAGTGAGAGGGCTGTGCTGGAGTCAGTGAGAGGGCCGTGCTGGGTGCTGGAGTCAGTGAGAGGCCTGTGCTGGAGTCTGTGAGAGGGCTGTGCTGGAGTCAGTGAGAGGGCTGTGCTGGAGTCAGTGAGAGGGCCGTGCTGGAGTAAGTGAGAGGTCTGTGCTGGAGTCAGTGAGAGGGCCGTGCTGGAGTCAGTGAGAGGGCTGTGCTGCAGTCAGTGAGAGGCCTGTGCTGGAGTCAGTGAGAGGGCTGTGCTGGAGTCAGTGAGAGGGCCGTGCTAGAGTCAGTGAGAGGGCTGTGCTGGAGTCAGTGAGAGGGCTGTGCTGCAGTCAGTGAGAGGCCTGTGATGGAGTCAGTGAGAGGGCTGTGCTGGAGTCAGTGAGAGGGCTGTGCTGGAGTCAGTGAGAGGGCTGTGCTGGAGTCAGTGAGAGGCCTGTGCTGGAGTCAGTGAGAGGGCTGTTCTGGAGTCAGTGAGAGGGCCGTGCTGGATGCTGGAGTCAGTGAGAGGCCTGTGCTGGAGTCAGTGAGAGGGCTGTGCTGGAGTCAGTGAGAGGCCTGTGCTGGAGTCAGTGAGAGGGTTGTGCTGGAGTCAGTGAGAGGGCCATGCTGGGTGCTGGAGTCAGTGACAGGCCTGTGCTGGAGTCAGTGAGAGGGCTGTGCTGGAGTCAGTGAGAGGGCTGTGCTGGAGTCAGTGAGAGGGCCGTGCTGGGTGCTGGATTCAGTGAGAGGCCTCTGCTGGAGTCAGTGAGAGGGCTGTGTTGGAGTCAGAGAGAGGCCTGTGCTGGAGTCAGTGAGAGGGTTGTGCTGGAGTCAGTGAGAGGGCTGTGCTGGAGTCAGTGAGAGGGCTGTGCTGGAGTCAGTGAGAGGGCTCTGCTGGAGTCAGTGTGAGGCCTGTGCTGGAGTCAGTGAGAGGCCGGTGCTGGAGTCAGTGAGAGTGCCGTGCTGGAGTCAGTGAGAGTCCTGTGCTGCAGTCAGTGAGAGGCCTGTGCTGGAGTCAGTGAGAGGCCTGTGCTCGAGTCAGTGAGAGGCCTGTGCTGGAGACAGTGAGAGGGCCGTGCTGGAGTCAGTGAGTGGGCTGTGCTGGAGTCAGTGAGAGGGCCGTGCTGGGTGCTGGAGACAGTGAGAGGCTTGTGCTGGAGTCTGTGAGAGGGCTGTGCTGGAGTCAGTGAGAGGGCTGTGCTGGAGTCAGTGAGAGGGCCGTGCTGGAGTAAGTGAGAGGTCTGTGCTGGAGTCAGTGAGAGGGCCGTGCTGGAGTCAGTGAGAGGGCTGTGCTGCAGTCAGTGAGAGGCCTGTGCTGGAGTCAGTGAGAGGGCTGTGCTGGAGTCAGTGAGAGGGCCGTGCTAGAGTCAGTGAGAGGGCTGTGCTGGAGTCAGTGAGAGGGCTGTGCTGCAGTCAGTGAAAGGCCCGTGATGGAGTCAGTGAGAGGGCTGTGCTGGAGTCAGTGAGAGGGCTGTGCTGGAGTCAGTGAGAGGGCTGTGCTGGAGTCAGTGAGAGGGCTGTGCTGGAGTCAGTGAGAGGCCTGTGCTGGATTCAGTGAGAGGGCTGTGCTGGAGTCAGTGACAGGGCCGTGCTGGGTGCTGGAGTCAGTGAGAGGCCTGTGCTGGAGTCAGTGAGAGGGCTGTGCTGGAGTCAGTGAGAGGCCTGTGCTGGAGTCAGTGAGAGGGTTGTGCTGGAGTCAGTGAGAGGGCCGTGCTGGGTGCTGGAGTCAGTGAGAGGCCTGTGCTGTAGTCAGTGACAGGCCTGTGCTGGAGTCAGTGAGAGGGCTGTGCTGGAGTCAGTGAGAGGGCTGTGCTGGAGTCAGTGAGAGGGCCGTGCTGGGTGCTGGATTCAGTGAGAGGCCTGTGCTGGAGTCAGTGAGAGGGCTGTGTTGGAGTCAGAGAGAGGCCTGTGCTGGAGTCAGTGAGAGGGTTGTGCTGGAGTCAGTGAGAGGGCTGTGCTGGAGTCAGTGAGAGGGCAGTGCTGGAGTCGGTGAGAGGGCCGTGCTGGAGTCAGTGAGAGGCCTGTGCTGGAGTCAGTGAGAGGGCTGTGCTGCAGTCAGTGAGAGGGCCGTGCTGGGTGCTGGAGTCAGTGAGAGGCCTGTGCTGGAGTCAGTGAGAGGGCTGTGCTGGAGTCAGTGAGAGGGCCGTGCTGGGTGCTGGAGTCAGTGAGAGGCCTGTGCTGGAGCCAGTGAGAGGGCTGTGCTGGAGTCAGTGAGAGGCCTGTGCTGGAGTCAGTGAGAGGGCTGTGCTGGAGTCAGTGAGAGGGCCGTGCTGGGTTCTGGAGTCAGTGAGAGGCCTGTGCTGGAGTCAGTGAGAGGCCTGTACTGGAGTCAGTGAGAGGGCTGTGCTGGAGTCAGTGAGAGGGCCGTGCTGGGTGCTGGAGTCAGTGAGAGGGCTGTGCTGGAGTCAGAGAGAGGCCTGTGCTGGAGTCAGTGAGAGGGCTGTGCTGGAGTCAGTGAGAGGGCTCTGCTGGAGTCAGTGTGAGGCCTGTGCTGGAGTCAGTGAGAGGCCTGTGCTGGAGTCAGTGAGAGGGCCGTGCTGGAGTCAGTGAGAGGCCTGTGCTGCAGTCAGTGAGAGGCCTGTGCTGGAGTCAGTGAGAGGCCTGTGCTCGAGTCAGTGAGACGCCTGTGCTGGAGACAGTGAGAGGGCCGTGCTGCAGTCAGTGAGTGGGCTGTGCTGGATTCAGTGAGAGGCCTGTGCTGGAGTCAGTGAGAGGGCTGTCCTGGGTGCTGGAGTCAGTGAGAGGGCTGTGCTGGAGTCATTGCGAGGCCTGTGCTGGAGTCACTGAGAGGCCTGTGCTGGAGTCAGTGAGAGGGCCGTGCTGGAGTCAGTGAGAGGCCCGTGCTGGAGTCAGTGAGAGGGCTGTGCTGCAGTCAGTGAGAGGCCTGTGCTGGAGTAAGTGAGAGGGCTGTGCTGGAGTCAGTGAGAGGGCCGTGCTGGAGTCAGTGAGAGGGCTGTGCTGCAGTCAGTGAGAGGCCTGTGCTGGAGTCAGTGAGAGGGCTGTGCTGGAGTCAGAGAGAGGCCTGTGCTGCAGTCAGTGAGAGGGCTGTGCTGGAGTCAGTGAGAGGGCTGTGCTGGAGTCAGTGAGAGGGCTGTGCTGGAGTCAGTGAGAGGCCTGTGCTGGAGTCAGTGAGAGGGCTGTTCTGGAGTCAGTGAGAGGGCTCTGCTGGAGTCAGTGAGAGGCCTGTGCTGGAGTCAGTGAGAAGGCTGTGCTGGAGTCAGTGAGAGGCCTGTGCTGGAGTCAGTGAGAGGCTTGTGCTGGAGTCAGTGAGAGGGCCGTGCTGGGTGCTGGAGTCAGTGAGAGGCCTGTGCTGGAGTCAGTGAGAGGGCTGTGCTGGAGTCAGTGAGAGGGCTGTGCTGGAGTCAGAGAGAGGCCTGTGCTGGCGTCAGTGAGAGAGCTGTGCTGGAGTCAGTGAGAGGCCGATGCTGGAGTCTGTGACAGGCCTGTGCTGGAGTCAGTGAGAGGCCTGTGCTGGAGTCAGTGAGTGGGCTGTGCTGGAGTCAGAGAGAGGCCTGTGCTGGCGTCAGTGAGAGGGCTTTGCTGGAGTCAGTGAGAGGGCTGTGCTGGAACCAGTGAGAGGGCTGTGCTGGAGTCAGTGAGAGGGCTGTGCTGGAGTCAGTGTGAGGGCTGTGCTGGAATCAGTGAGAGGGCCGTGCTGGAGTCATTGAGAGGCCTGTGCTGGAGTCAGTGAGAGGGCTGTGCTGGAGTCAGTGAGAGGGCCGTGCTGGGTGCTGGAGTCAGTGAGAGGCCTGTGCTGGAGTCTGTGAGAGGGCTGTGCTGGAGTCAGTGAGAGGGCTGTGCTGGAGTCAGTGAGAGGGCCGTGCTGGAGTAAGTGAGAGGTCTGTGCTGGAGTCAGTGAGAGGGCCGTGCTGGAGTCAGTGAGAGGGCTGTGCTGCAGTCAGTGAGAGGCCTGTGCTGGAGTCAGTGAGAGGGCTGTGCTGGAGTCAGTGAGAGGGCCGTGCTAGAGTCAGTGAGAGGGCTGTGCTGGAGTCAGTGAGAGGGCTGTGCTGCAGTCAGTGAGAGGCCTGTGATGGAGTCAGTGAGAGGGCTGTGCTGGAGTCAGTGAGAGGGCTGTGCTGGAGTCAGTGAGAGGGCTGTGCTGGAGTCAGTGAGAGGGCTGTGCTGGAGTCAGTGAGAGGCCTGTGCTGGAGTCAGTGAGAGGGCTGTGCTGGAGTCAGTGAGAGGGCCGTGCTCGGTGCTGGAGTCAGTGAGAGGCCTGTGCTGGAGTCAGTGAGAGGGCTGTGCTGGAGTCAGTGAGAGGCCTGTGCTGGAGACAGTGAGAGGGCCGTGCTGGAGTCAGTGAGTGGGCTGTGCTGGAGTCAGTGAGAGGGCCGTGCTGGGTGCTGGAGACAGTGAGAGGCTTGTGCTGGAGTCTGTGAGAGGGCTGTGCTGGAGTCAGTGAGAGGGCTGTGCTGGAGTCAGTGAGAGGGCCGTGCTGGAGTAAGTGAGAGGTCTGTGCTGGAGTCAGTGAGAGGGCCGTGCTGGAGTCAGTGAGAGGGCTGTGCTGCAGTCAGTGAGAGGCCTGTGCTGGAGTCAGTGAGAGGGCTGTGCTGGAGTCAGTGAGAGGGCCGTGCTAGAGTCAGTGAGAGGGCTGTGCTGGAGTCAGTGAGAGGGCTGTGCTGCAGTCAGTGAGAGGCCCGTGATGGAGTCAGTGAGAGGGCTGTGCTGGAGTCAGTGAGAGGGCTGTGCTGGAGTCAGTGAGAGGGCTGTGCTGGAGTCAGTGAGAGGGCTGTGCTGGAGTCAGTGAGAGGCCTGTGCTGGATTCAGTGAGAGGGCTGTGCTGGAGTCAGTGACAGGGCCGTGCTGGGTGCTGGAGTCAGTGAGAGGCCTGTGCTGGAGTCAGTGAGAGGGCTGTGCTGGAGTCAGTGAGAGGCCTGTGCTGGAGTCAGTGAGAGGGTTGTGCTGGAGTCAGTGAGAGGGCCGTGCTGGGTGCTGGAGTCAGTGAGAGGCCTGTGCTGTAGTCAGTGACAGGCCTGTGCTGGAGTCAGTGAGAGGGCTGTGCTGGAGTCAGTGAGAGGGCTGTGCTGGAGTCAGTGAGAGGGCCGTGCTGGGTGCTGGATTCAGTGAGAGGCCTGTGCTGGAGTCAGTGAGAGGGCTGTGTTGGAGTCAGAGAGAGGCCTGTGCTGGAGTCAGTGAGAGGGTTGTGCTGGAGTCAGTGAGAGGGCTGTGCTGGAGTCAGTGAGAGGGCAGTGCTGGAGTCGGTGAGAGGGCCGTGCTGGAGTCAGTGAGAGGCCTGTGCTGGAGTCAGTGAGAGGGCTGTGCTGCAGTCAGTGAGAGGGCCGTGCTGGGTGCTGGAGTCAGTGAGAGGCCTGTGCTGGAGTCAGTGAGAGGGCTGTGCTGGAGTCAGTGAGAGGGCCGTGCTGGGTGCTGGAGTCAGTGAGAGGCCTGTGCTGGAGCCAGTGAGAGGGCTGTGCTGGAGTCAGTGAGAGGCCTGTGCTGGAGTCAGTGAGAGGGCTGTGCTGGAGTCAGTGAGAGGGCCGTGCTGGGTTCTGGAGTCAGTGAGAGGCCTGTGCTGGAGTCAGTGAGAGGCCTGTACTGGAGTCAGTGAGAGGGCTGTGCTGGAGTCAGTGAGAGGGCCGTGCTGGGTGCTGGAGTCAGTGAGAGGGCTGTGCTGGAGTCAGAGAGAGGCCTGTGCTGGAGTCAGTGAGAGGGCTGTGCTGGAGTCAGTGAGAGGGCTCTGCTGGAGTCAGTGTGAGGCCTGTGCTGGAGTCAGTGAGAGGCCTGTGCTGGAGTCAGTGAGAGGGCCGTGCTGGAGTCAGTGAGAGGCCTGTGCTGCAGTCAGTGAGAGGCCTGTGCTGGAGTCAGTGAGAGGCCTGTGCTCGAGTCAGTGAGACGCCTGTGCTGGAGACAGTGAGAGGGCCGTGCTGAAGTCAGTGAGTGGGCTGTGCTGGATTCAGTGAGAGGCCTGTGCTGGAGTCAGTGAGAGGGCTGTCCTGGGTGCTGGAGTCAGTGAGAGGGCTGTGCTGGAGTCATTGCGAGGCCTGTGCTGGAGTCACTGAGAGGCCTGTGCTGGAGTCAGTGAGAGGGCCGTGCTGGAGTCAGTGAGAGGCCCGTGCTGGAGTCAGTGAGAGGGCTGTGCTGCAGTCAGTGAGAGGCCTGTGCTGGAGTAAGTGAGAGGGCTGTGCTGGAGTCAGTGAGAGGGCCGTGCTGGAGTCAGTGAGAGGGCTGTGCTGCAGTCAGTGAGAGGCCTGTGCTGGAGTCAGTGAGAGGGCTGTGCTGGAGTCAGAGAGAGGCCTGTGCTGCAGTCAGTGAGAGGGCTGTGCTGGAGTCAGTGAGAGGGCTGTGCTGGAGTCAGTGAGAGGGCTGTGCTGGAGTCAGTTAGAGGCCTGTGCTGGAGTCAGTGAGAGGGCTGTTCTGGAGTCAGTGAGAGGGCTGTGCTGGAGTCAGTGAGAGGCCTGTGCTGGAGTCAGTGAGAAGGCTGTGCTGGAGTCAGTGAGAGGCCTGTGCTGGAGTCAGTGAGAGGCTTGTGCTGGAGTCAGTGAGAGGGCCGTGCTGGGTGCTGGAGTCAGTGAGAGGCCTGTGCTGGAGTCAGTGAGAGGGCTGTGCTGGAGTCAGTGAGAGGGCTGTGCTGGAGTCAGAGAGAGGCCTGTGCTGGCGTCAGTGAGAGAGCTGTGCTGGAGTCAGTGAGAGGCCGATGCTGGAGTCTGTGACAGGCCTGTGCTGGAGTCAGTGAGAGGCCTGTGCTGGAGTCAGTGAGTGGGCTGTGCTGGAGTCAGAGAGAGGCCTGTGCTGGCGTCAGTGAGAGGGCTTTGCTGGAGTCAGTGAGAGGGCTGTGCTGGAACCAGTGAGAGGGCTGTGCTGGAGTCAGTGAGAGGGCTGTGCTGGAGTCAGTGTGAGGGCTGTGCTGGAATCAGTGAGAGGGCCGTGCTGGAGTCATTGAGAGGCCTGTGCTGGAGTCAGTGAGAGGGCTGTGCTGGAGTCAGTGAGAGGGCCGTGCTGGGTGCTGGAGTCAGTGAGAGGCCTGTGCTGGAGTCTGTGAGAGGGCTGTGCTGGAGTCAGTGAGAGGGCTGTGCTGGAGTCAGTGAGAGGGCCGTGCTGGAGTAAGTGAGAGGTCTGTGCTGGAGTCAGTGAGAGGGCCGTGCTGGAGTCAGTGAGAGGGCTGTGCTGCAGTCAGTGAGAGGCCTGTGCTGGAGTCAGTGAGAGGGCTGTGCTGGAGTCAGTGAGAGGGCCGTGCTAGAGTCAGTGAGAGGGCTGTGCTGGAGTCAGTGAGAGGGCTGTGCTGCAGTCAGTGAGAGGCCTGTGATGGAGTCAGTGAGAGGGCTGTGCTGGAGTCAGTGAGAGGGCTGTGCTGGAGTCAGTGAGAGGGCTGTGCTGGAGTCAGTGAGAGGCCTGTGCTGGAGTCAGTGAGAGGGCTGTGCTGGAGTCAGTGAGAGGGCCGTGCTGGGTGCTGGAGTCAGTGAGAGGCCTGTGCTGGAGTCAGTGAGAGGGCTGTGCTGGAGTCAGTGAGAGGCCTGTGCTGGAGACAGTGAGAGGGCCGTGCTGGAGTCAGTGAGTGGGCTGTGCTGGAGTCAGTGAGAGGGCCGTGCTGGGTGCTGGAGACAGTGAGAGGCTTGTGCTGGAGTCTGTGAGAGGGCTGTGCTGGAGTCAGTGAGAGGGCTGTGCTGGAGTCAGTGAGAGGGCCGTGCTGGAGTAAGTGAGAGGTCTGTGCTGGAGTCAGTGAGAGGGCCGTGCTGGAGTCAGTGAGAGGGCTGTGCTGCAGTCAGTGAGAGGCCTGTGCTGGAGTCAGTGAGAGGGCTGTGCTGGAGTCAGTGAGAGGGCCGTGCTAGAGTCAGTGAGAGGGCTGTGCTGGAGTCAGTGAGAGGGCTGTGCTGCAGTCAGTGAGAGGCCCGTGATGGAGTCAGTGAGAGGGCTGTGCTGGAGTCAGTGAGAGGGCTGTGCTGGAGTCAGTGAGAGGGCTGTGCTGGAGTCAGTGAGAGGGCTGTGCTGGAGTCAGTGAGAGGCCTGTGCTGGATTCAGTGAGAGGGCTGTGCTGGAGTCAGTGACAGGGCCGTGCTGGGTGCTGGAGTCAGTGAGAGGCCTGTGCTGGAGTCAGTGAGAGGGCTGTGCTGGAGTCAGTGAGAGGCCTGTGCTGGAGTCAGTGAGAGGGTTGTGCTGGAGTCAGTGAGAGGGCCGTGCTGGGTGCTGGAGTCAGTGAGAGGCCTGTGCTGGAGTCAGTGACAGGCCTGTGCTGGAGTCAGTGAGAGGGCTGTGCTGGAGTCAGTGAGAGGGCTGTGCTGGAGTCAGTGAGAGGGCCGTGCTGGGTGCTGGATTCAGTGAGAGGCCTGTGCTGGAGTCAGTGAGAGGGCTGTGTTGGAGTCAGAGAGAGGCCTGTGCTGGAGTCAGTGAGAGGGTTGTGCTGGAGTCAGTGAGAGGGCTGTGCTGGAGTCAGTGAGAGGGCAGTGCTGGAGTCGGTGAGAGGGCCGTGCTGGAGTCAGTGAGAGGCCTGTGCTGGAGTCAGTGAGAGGGCTGTGCTGCAGTCAGTGAGAGGGCCGTGCTGGGTGCTGGAGTCAGTGAGAGGCCTGTGCTGGAGTCAGTGAGAGGGCTGTGCTGGAGTCAGTGAGAGGGCCGTGCTGGGTGCTGGAGTCAGTGAGAGGCCTGTGCTGGAGCCAGTGAGAGGGCTGTGCTGGAGTCAGTGAGAGGCCTGTGCTGGAGTCAGTGAGAGGGCTGTGCTGGAGTCAGTGAGAGGGCCGTGCTGGGTTCTGGAGTCAGTGAGAGGCCTGTGCTGGAGTCAGTGAGAGGCCTGTACTGGAGTCAGTGAGAGGGCTGTGCTGGAGTCAGTGAGAGGGCCGTGCTGGGTGCTGGAGTCAGTGAGAGGGCTGTGCTGGAGTCAGAGAGAGGCCTGTGCTGGAGTCAGTGAGAGGGCTGTGCTGGAGTCAGTGAGAGGGCTCTGCTGGAGTCAGTGTGAGGCCTGTGCTGGAGTCAGTGAGAGGCCTGTGCTGGAGTCAGTGAGAGGGCCGTGCTGGAGTCAGTGAGAGGCCTGTGCTGCAGTCAGTGAGAGGCCTGAGCTGGAGTCAGTGAGAGGCCTGTGCTCGAGTCAGTGAGACGCCTGTGCTGGAGACAGTGAGAGGGCCGTGCTGAAGTCAGTGAGTGGGCTGTGCTGGAGTCAGTGAGAGGCCTGTGCTGGAGTCAGTGAGAGGGCTGTCCTGGGTGCTGGAGTCAGTGAGAGGGCTGTGCTGGAGTCATTGCGAGGCCTGTGCTGGAGTCACTGAGAGGCCTGTGCTGGAGTCAGTGAGAGGGCCGTGCTGGAGTCAGTGAGAGGCCCGTGCTGGAGTCAGTGAGAGGGCTGTGCTGCAGTCAGTGAGAGGCCTGTGCTGGAGTAAGTGAGAGGGCTGTGCTGGAGTCAGTGAGAGGGCCGTGCTGGAGTCAGTGAGAGGGCTGTGCTGCAGTCAGTGAGAGGCCTGTGCTGGAGTCAGTGAGAGGGCTGTGCTGGAGTCAGAGAGAGGCCTGTGCTGGCGTCAGTGAGAGAGCTGTGCTGGAGTCAGTGAGAGGCCGATGCTGGAGTCTGTGACAGGCCTGTGCTGGAGTCAGTGAGAGGCCTGTGCTGGAGTCAGTGAGTGGGCTGTGCTGGAGTCAGAGAGAGGCCTGTGCTGGCGTCAGTGAGAGGGCTTTGCTGGAGTCAGTGAGAGGGCTGTGCTGGAACCAGTGAGAGGGCTGTGCTGGAGTCAGTGAGAGGGCTGTGCTGGAGTCAGTGTGAGGGCTGTGCTGGAATCAGTGAGAGGGCCGTGCTGGAGTCATTGAGAGGCCTCTGCTGGAGTCAGTGAGAGGGCTGTGCTGGAGTCAGTGAGAGGGCTGTGCTGGAGTCAGTGAGAGGGCCGTGCTGGAGTAAGTGAGAGGTCTGTGCTGGAGTCAGTGAGCGGGCCGTGCTGGAGTCAGTGAGAGGGCTGTGCTGCAGTCAGTGAGAGGCCTGTGCTGGAGTCAGTGAGAGGGCTGTGCTGGAGTCAGTGAGAGGGCCGTGCTAGAGTCAGTGAGAGGGCTGTGCTGGAGTCAGTGAGAGGGCTGTGCTGCAGTCAGTGAGAGGCCTGTGATGGAGTCAGTGAGAGGGCTGTGCTGGAGTCAGTGAGAGGGCTGTGCTGGAGTCAGTGAGAGGGCTGTGCTGGAGTCAGTGAGAGGCCTGTGCTGGAGTCAGTGAGAGGGCTGTTTTGGAGTCAGTGAGAGGGCTGTGCTGGAGTCAGTGAGAGGCCTGTGCTGGAGTCAGTGAGAGGGCTGTGCTGGAGTCAGTGAGAGGCCTGTGCTGGAGTCAGTGAGAGGCTTGTGCTGGAGTCAGTGAGAGGGCCGTGCTGGGTGCTGGAGTCAGTGAGAGGCCTGTGCTGGAGTCAGTGAGAGGGCTGTGCTGGAGTCAGTGAGAGGGCTGTGCTGGAGTCAGAGAGAGGCCTGTGCTGGCGTCAGTGAGAGAGCTGTGCTGGAGTCAGTGAGAGGCCGATGCTGGAGTCTGTGACAGGCCTGTGCTGGAGTCAGTGAGAGGCCTGTGCTGGAGTCAGTGAGTGGGCTGTGCTGGAGTCAGAGAGAGGCCTGTGCTGGCGTCAGTGAGAGGGCTTTGCTGGAGTCAGTGAGAGGGCTGTGCTGGAACCAGTGAGAGGGCTGTGCTGGAGTCAGTGAGAGGGCTGTGCTGGAGTCAGTGTGAGGGCTGTGCTGGAATCAGTGAGAGGGCCGTGCTGGAGTCATTGAGAGGCCTGTGCTGGAGTCAGTGAGAGGGCTGTGCTGGAGTCAGTGAGAGGGCCGTGCTGGGTGCTGGAGTCAGTGAGAGGCCTGTGCTGGAGTCTGTGAGAGGGCTGTGCTGGAGTCAGTGAGAGGGCTGTGCTGGAGTCAGTGAGAGGGCCGTGCTGGAGTAAGTGAGAGGTCTGTGCTGGAGTCAGTGAGAGGGCCGTGCTGGAGTCAGTGAGAGGGCTGTGCTGCAGTCGGTGAGAGGCCTGTGCTGGAGTCAGTGAGAGGGCTGTGCTGGAGTCAGTGAGAGGGCCGTGCTAGAGTCAGTGAGAGGGCTGTGCTGGAGTCAGTGAGAGGGCTGTGCTGCAGTCAGTGAGAGGCCTGTGATGGAGTCAGTGAGAGGGCTGTGCTGGAGTCAGTGAGAGGGCTGTGCTGGAGTCAGTGAGAGGGCTGTGCTGGAGTCAGTGAGAGGCCTGTGCTGGAGTCAGTGAGAGGGCTGTTCTGGAGTCAGTGAGAGGGCCGTGCTGGATGCTGGAGTCAGTGAGAGGCCTGTGCTGGAGTCAGTGAGAGGGCTGTGCTGGAGTCAGTGAGAGGCCTGTGCTGGAGTCAGTGAGAGGGTTGTGCTGGAGTCAGTGAGAGGGCCATGCTGGGTGCTGGAGTCAGTGACAGGCCTGTGCTGGAGTCAGTGAGAGGGCTGTGCTGGAGTCAGTGAGAGGGCTGTGCTGGAGTCAGTGAGAGGGCCGTGCTGGGTGCTGGATTCAGTGAGAGGCCTCTGCTGGAGTCAGTGAGAGGGCTGTGTTGGAGTCAGAGAGAGGCCTGTGCTGGAGTCAGTGAGAGGGTTGTGCTGGAGTCAGTGAGATGGCTGTGCTGGAGTCAGTGAGAGGGCTGTGCTGGAGTCAGTGAGAGGGCTCTGCTGGAGTCAGTGTGAGGCCTGTGCTGGAGTCAGTGAGAGGCCGGTGCTGGAGTCAGTGAGAGTGCCGTGCTGGAGTCAGTGAGAGTCCTGTGCTGCAGTCAGTGAGAGGCCTGTGCTGGAGTCAGTGAGAGGCCTGTGCTCGAGTCAGTGAGAGGCCTGTGCTGGAGACAGTGAGAGGGCCGTGCTGGAGTCAGTGAGTGGGCTGTGCTGGAGTCAGTGAGAGGGCCGTGCTGGGTGCTGGAGACAGTGAGAGGCTTGTGCTGGAATCTGTGAGAGGGCTGTGCTGGAGTCAGTGAGAGGGCTGTGATGGAGTCAGTGAGAGGGCCGTGCTGGAGTAAGTGAGAGGTCTGTGCTGGAGTCAGTGAGAGGGCCGTGCTGGAGTCAGTGAGAGGGCTGTGCTGCAGTCAGTGAGAGGCCTGTGCTGGAGTCAGTGAGAGGGCTGTGCTGGAGTCAGTGAGAGGGCCGTGCTAGAGTCAGTGAGAGGGCTGTGCTGGAGTCAGTGAGAGGGCTGTGCTGCAGTCAGTGAGAGGCCCGTCATGGAGTCAGTGAGAGGGCTGTGCTGGAGTCAGTGAGAGGGCTGTGCTGGAGTCAGTGAGAGGGCTGTGCTGGAGTCAGTGAGAGGGCTGTGCTGGAGTCAGTGAGAGGCCTGTGCTGGATTCAGTGAGAGGGCTGTGCTGGAGTCAGTGACAGGGCCGTGCTGGGTGCTGGAGTCAGTGAGAGGCCTGTGCTGGAGTCAGTGAGAGGGCTGTGCTGGAGTCAGTGAGAGGCCTGTGCTGGAGTCAGTGAGAGGGTTGTGCTGGAGTCAGTGAGAGGGCCGTGCTGGGTGCTGGAGTCAGTGAGAGGCCTGTGCTGGAGTCAGTGACAGGCCTGTGCTGGAGTCAGTGAGAGAGCTGTGCTGGAGTCAGTGAGAGGGCTGTGCTGGAGTCAGTGAGAGGGCCGTGCTGGGTGCTGGATTCAGTGAGAGGCCTGTGCTGGAGTCAGTGAGAGGGCTGTGTTGGAGTCAGAGAGAGGCCTGTGCTGGAGTCAGTGAGAGGGTTGTGCTGGAGTCAGTGAGAGGGCTGTGCTGGAGTCAGTGAGAGGGCAGTGCTGGAGTCGGTGAGAGGGCCGTGCTGGAGTCAGTGAGAGGCCTGTGCTGGAGTCAGTGAGAGGGCTGTGCTGCAGTCAGTGAGAGGGCCGTGCTGGGTGCTGGAGTCAGTGAGAGGCCTGTGCTGGAGTCAGTGAGAGGGCTGTGCTGGAGTCAGTGAGAGGGCCGTGCTGGGTGCTGGAGTCAGTGAGAGGCCTGTGCTGGAGCCAGTGAGAGGGCTGTGCTGGAGTCAGTGAGAGGCCTGTGCTGGAGTCAGTGAGAGGGCTGTGCTGGAGTCAGTGAGAGGGCCGTGCTGGGTTCTGGAGTCAGTGAGAGGCCTGTGCTGGAGTCAGTGAGAGGCCTGTACTGGAGTCAGTGAGAGGGCTGTGCTGGAGTCAGTGAGAGGGCCGTGCTGGGTGCTGGAGTCAGTGAGAGGGCTGTGCTGGAGTCAGAGAGAGGCCTGTGCTGGAGTCAGTGAGAGGGCTGTGCTGGAGTCAGTGAGAGGGCTCTGCTGGAGTCAGTGTGAGGCCTGTGCTGGAGTCAGTGAGAGGCCTGTGCTGGAGTCAGTGAGAGGGCCGTGCTGGAGTCAGTGTGAGGCCTGTGCTGCAGTCAGTGAGAGGCCTGTGCTGGAGTCAGTGAGAGGCCTGTGCTCGAGTCAGTGAGACGCCTGTGCTGGAGACAGTGAGAGGGCCGTGCTGAAGTCAGTGAGTGGGCTGTGCTGGATTCAGTGAGAGGCCTGTGCTGGAGTCAGTGAGAGGGCTGTCCTGGGTGCTGGAGTCAGTGAGAGGGCTGTGCTGGAGTCATTGCGAGGCCTGTGCTGGAGTCACTGAGAGGCCTGTGCTGGAGTCAGTGAGAGGGCCGTGCTGGAGTCAGTGAGAGGCCCGTGCTGGAGTCAGTGAGAGGGCTGTGCTGCAGTCAGTGAGAGGCCTGTGCTGGAGTAAGTGAGAGGGCTGTGCTGGAGTCAGTGAGAGGGCCGTGCTGGAGTCAGTGAGAGGGCTGTGCTGCAGTCAGTGAGAGGCCTGTGCTGGAGTCAGTGAGAGGGCTGTGCTGGAGTCAGAGAGAGGCCTGTGCTGCAGTCAGTGAGAGGGCTGTGCTGGAGTCAGTGAGAGGGCTGTGCTGGAGTCAGTGAGAGGGCTGTGCTGGAGTCAGTGAGAGGCCTGTGCTGGAGTCAGTGAGAGGGCTGTTCTGGAGTCAGTGAGAGTGCTGTGCTGGAGTCAGTGAGAGGCCTGTGCTGGAGTCAGTGAGAGGGCTGTGCTGGAGTCAGTGAGAGGCCTGTGCTGGAGTCAGTGAGAGGCCTGTGCTGGAGTCAGTGAGAGGGCCGTGCTGGGTGCTGGAGTCAGTGAGAGGCCTGTGCTGGAGTCAGTGAGAGGGCTGTGCTGGAGTCAGTGAGAGGGCTGTGCTGGAGTCAGAGAGAGGCCTGTGCTGGCGTCAGTGAGAGAGCTGTGCTGGAGTCAGTGAGAGGCCGATGCTGGAGTCTGTGACAGGCCTGTGCTGGAGTCAGTGAGAGGCCTGTGCTGGAGTCAGTGAGTGGGCTGTGCTGGAGTCAGAGAGAGGCCTGTGCTGGCGTCAGTGAGAGGGCTTTGCTGGAGTCAGTGAGAGGGCTGTGCTGGAACCAGTGAGAGGGCTGTGCTGGAGTCAGTGAGAGGGCTGTGCTGGAGTCAGTGTGAGGGCTGTGCTGGAATCAGTGAGAGGGCCGTGCTGGAGTCATTGAGAGGCCTGTGCTGGAGTCAGTGAGAGGGCTGTGCTGGAGTCAGTGAGAGGGCTGTGCTGGAGTCAGTGAGAGGGCCGTGCTGGAGTAAGTGAGAGGTCTGTGCTGGAGTCAGTGAGAGGGCCGTGCTGGAGTCAGTGAGAGGGCTGTGCTGCAGTCAGTGAGAGGCCTGTGCTGGAGTCAGTGAGAGGGCTGTGCTGGAGTCAGTGAGAGGGCCGTGCTAGAGTCAGTGAGAGGGCTGTGCTGGAGTCAGTGAGAGGGCTGTGCTGCAGTCAGTGAGAGGCCTGTGATGGAGTCAGTGAGAGGGCTGTGCTGGAGTCAGTGAGAGTGCTGTGCTGGAGTCAGTGAGAGGGCTGTGCTGGAGTCAGTGAGAGGGCTGTGCTGGAGTCAGTGAGAGGCCTGTGCTGGAGTCAGTGAGAGGGCTGTGCTGGAGTCAGTGAGAGGGCCGTGCTGGGTGCTGGAGTCAGTGAGAGGCCTGTGCTGGAGTCAGTGAGAGGGCTGTGCTGGAGTCAGTGAGAGGCCTGTGCTGGAGACAGTGAGAGGGCCGTGCTGGAGTCAGTGAGTGGGCTGTGCTGGAGTCAGTGAGAGGGCCGTGCTGGGTGCTGGAGACAGTGAGAGGCTTGTGCTGGAGTCTGTGAGAGGGCCGTGCTAGAGTCAGTGAGAGGGCTGTGCTGGAGTCAGTGAGAGGGCCGTGCTGGAGTAAGTGAGAGGTCTGTGCTGGAGTCAGTGAGAGGGCCGTGCTGGAGTCAGTGAGAGGGCTGTGCTGCAGTCAGTGAGAGGCCTGTGCTGGAGTCAGTGAGAGGGCTGTGCTGGAGTCAGTGAGAGGGCCGTGCTAGAGTCAGTGAGAGGGCTGTGCTGGAGTCAGTGAGAGGGCTGTGCTGCAGTCAGTGAGAGGCCCGTGATGGAGTCAGTGAGAGGGCTGTGCTGGAGTCAGTGAGAGGGCTGTGCTGGAGTCAGTGAGAGGGCTGTGCTGGAGTCAGTGAGAGGGCTGTGCTGGAGTCAGTGAGAGGCCTGTGCTGGATTCAGTGAGAGGGCTGTGCTGGAGTCAGTGACAGGGCCGTGCTGGGTGCTGGAGTCAGTGAGAGGCCTGTGCTGGAGTCAGTGAGAGGGCTGTGCTGGAGTCAGTGAGAGGCCTGTGCTGGAGTCAGTGAGAGGGTTGTGCTGGAGTCAGTGAGAGGGCCGTGCTGGGTGCTGGAGTCAGTGAGAGGCCTGTGCTGGAGTCAGTGACAGGCCTGTGCTGGAGTCAGTGAGAGGGCTGTGCTGGAGTCAGTGAGAGGCCTGTGCTGGAGTCAGTGAGAGGGTTGTGCTGGAGTCAGTGAGAGGGCCGTGCTGGGTGCTGGAGTCAGTGAGAGGCCTGTGCTGGAGTCAGTGACAGGCCTGTGCTGGAGTCAGTGAGAGGGCTGTGCTGGAGTCAGTGAGAGGGCTGTGCTGGAGTCAGTGAGAGGGCCGTGCTGGGTGCTGGATTCAGTGAGAGGCCTGTGCTGGAGTCAGTGAGAGGGCTGTGTTGGAGTCAGAGAGAGGCCTGTGCTGGAGTCAGTGAGAGGGTTGTGCTGGAGTCAGTGAGAGGGCTGTGCTGGAGTCAGTGAGAGGGCAGTGCTGGAGTCGGTGAGAGGGCCGTGCTGGAGTCAGTGAGAGGCCTGTGCTGGAGTCAGTGAGAGGGCTGTGCTGCAGTCAGTGAGAGGGCCGTGCTGGGTGCTGGAGTCAGTGAGAGGCCTGTGCTGGAGTCAGTGAGAGGGCTGTGCTGGAGTCAGTGAGAGGGCCGTGCTGGGTGCTGGAGTCAGTGAGAGGCCTGTGCTGGAGCCAGTGAGAGGGCTGTGCTGGAGTCAGTGAGAGGCCTGTGCTGGAGTCAGTGAGAGGGCTGTGCTGGAGTCAGTGAGAGGGCCGTGCTGGGTTCTGGAGTCAGTGAGAGGCCTGTGCTGGAGTCAGTGAGAGGCCTGTACTGGAGTCAGTGAGAGGGCTGTGCTGGAGTCAGTGAGAGGGCCGTGCTGGGTGCTGGAGTCAGTGAGAGGGCTGTGCTGGAGTCAGAGAGAGGCCTGTGCTGGAGTCAGTGAGAGGGCTGTGCTGGAGTCAGTGAGAGGGCTCTGCTGGAGTCAGTGTGAGGCCTGTGCTGGAGTCAGTGAGAGGCCTGTGCTGGAGTCAGTGAGAGGGCCGTGCTGGAGTCAGTGAGAGGCCTGTGCTGCAGTCAGTGAGAGGCCTGTGCTGGAGTCAGTGAGAGGCCTGTGCTCGAGTCAGTGAGACGCCTGTGCTGGAGACAGTGAGAGGGCCGTGCTGAAGTCAGTGAGTGGGCTGTGCTGGAGTCAGTGAGAGGCCTGTGCTGGAGTCAGTGAGAGGGCTGTCCTGGGTGCTGGAGTCAGTGAGAGGGCTGTGCTGGAGTCATTGCGAGGCCTGTGCTGGAGTCACTGAGAGGCCTGTGCTGGAGTCAGTGAGAGGGCCGTGCTGGAGTCAGTGAGAGGCCCGTGCTGGAGTCAGTGAGAGGGCTGTGCTGCAGTCAGTGAGAGGCCTGTGCTGGAGTAAGTGAGAGGGCTGTGCTGGAGTCAGTGAGAGGGCCGTGCTGGAGTCAGTGAGAGGGCTGTGCTGCAGTCAGTGAGAGGCCTGTGCTGGAGTCAGTGAGAGGGCTGTGCTGGAGTCAGAGAGAGGCCTGTGCTGGCGTCAGTGAGAGAGCTGTGCTGGAGTCAGTGAGAGGCCGATGCTGGAGTCTGTGACAGGCCTGTGCTGGAGTCAGTGAGAGGCCTGTGCTGGAGTCAGTGAGTGGGCTGTGCTGGAGTCAGAGAGAGGCCTGTGCTGGCGTCAGTGAGAGGGCTTTGCTGGAGTCAGTGAGAGGGCTGTGCTGGAACCAGTGAGAGGGCTGTGCTGGAGTCAGTGAGAGGGCTGTGCTGGAGTCGGTGTGAGGGCTGTGCTGGAATCAGTGAGAGGGCCGTGCTGGAGTCATTGAGAGGCCTGTGCTGGAGTCAGTGAGAGGGCTGTGCTGGAGTCAGTGAGAGGGCCGTGCTGGGTGCTGGAGTCAGTGAGAGGCCTGTGCTGGAGTCTGTGAGAGGGCTGTGCTGGAGTCAGTGAGAGGGCTGTGCTGGAGTCAGTGAGAGGGCCGTGCTGGAGTAAGTGAGAGGTCTGTGCTGGAGTCAGTGAGAGGGCCGTGCTGGAGTCAGTGAGAGGGCTGTGCTGCAGTCAGTGAGAGGCCTGTGCTGGAGTCAGTGAGAGGGCTGTGCTGGAGTCAGTGAGAGGGCCGTGCTAGAGTCAGTGAGAGGGCTGTGCTGGAGTCAGTGAGAGGGCTGTGCTGCAGTCAGTGAGAGGCCTGTGATGGAGTCAGTGAGAGGGCTGTGCTGGAGTCAGTGAGAGGGCTGTGCTGGAGTCAGTGAGAGGGCTGTGCTGGAGTCAGTGAGAGGGCTGTGCTGGAGTCAGTGAGAGGCCTGTGCTGGAGTCAGTGAGAGGGCTGTGCTGGAGTCAGTGAGAGGGCCGTGCTGGGTGCTGGAGTCAGTGAGAGGCCTGTGCTGGAGTCAGTGAGAGGGCTGTGCTGGAGTCAGTGAGTGGCCTGTGCTGGAGTCAGTGAGAGGGTTGTGCTGGAGTCAGTGAGAGGGCCATGCTGGGTGCTGGAGTCAGTGACAGGCCTGTGCTGGAGTCAGTGAGAGGGCCATGCTGGGTGCTGGATTCAGTGAGAGGCCTGTGCTGGAGTCAGTGAGAGGGCTGTGTTGGAGTCAGAGAGAGGCCTGTGCTGGAGTCAGTGAGAGGGCTGTGCTGGAGTCAGTGAGAGGCCTGTGCTGGAGTCAGTGAGAGGCCTGTGCTGGAGTCAGTGAGAGGGCTGTGCTGCAGTCAGTGAGAGGGCCGTGCTGGGTGCTGGAGTCAGTGAGAGGCCTGTGCTGGAGTCAGTGAGAGGGCTGTGCTGGAGTCAGTGAGACGGCCGTGCTGGGTGCTGGAGTCAGTGAGAGGCCTGTGCTGGAGTCAGTGAGAGGCCTGTGCTGGAGTCAGTGAGAGGGCTGTGCTGGAGTCAGTGAGAGGGCCGTGCTGGGTTCTGGAGTCAGTGAGAGGCCTGTGCTGGAGTCAGTGAGAGGCCTGTGCTGGAGTCAGTGAGAGGGCTGTGCTGGAGTCAGAGAGAGGCCTGTGCTGGAGTCAGTGAGAGGGCTGTGCTGGAGTCAGTGAGAGGGCTCTGCTGGAGTCAGTGTGAGGCCTGTGCTGGAGTCAGTGAGAGGCCTGTGCTGGAGTCAGTGAGAGTGCCGTGCTGGAGTCAGTGAGAGGCCTGTGCTGCAGTCAGTGAGAGGCCTGTGCTGGAGTCAGTGAGAGGCCTGTGCTCGAGTCAGTGAGAGGCCTGTGCTGGAGACAGTGAGAGGGCCGTGCTGGAGTCAGTGAGTGGGCTGTGCTGGAGTCAGTGAGAGGCCTGTGCTGGAGTCAGTGAGAGGGCTGTCCTGGGTGCTGGAGTCAGTGAGAGGGCTGTGCTGGAGTCATTGCGAGGCCTGTGCTGGAGTCACTGAGAGGCCTGTGCTGGAGTCAGTGAGCGGGCCGTGCTGGAGTCAGTGAGAGGCCCGTGCTGGAGTCAGTGAGAGGGCTGTGCTGCAGTCAGTGAGAGGCCTGTGCTGGAGTAAGTGAGAGGGCTGTGCTGGAGTCAGTGAGAGAGCCGTGCTGGAGTCAGTGAGAGGGCTGTGCTGCAGTCAGTGAGAGGCCTGTGCTGGAGTCAGTGAGAGGGCTGTGCTGGAGTCAGAGAGAGGCCTGTGCTGCAGTCAGTGAGAGGGCTGTGCTGGAGTCAGTGAGAGGGCTGTGCTGGAGTCAGTGAGAGGGCTGTGCTGGAGTCAGTGAGAGGCCTGTGCTGGAGTCAGTGAGAGGGCTGTTCTGGAGTCAGTGAGAGGGCTGTGCTGGAGTCAGTGAGAGGGCCGTGCTAGAGTCAGTGAGAGGGCTGTGCTGCAGTCAGTGAGAGGCCTGTGCTGGAGTCAGTGAGAGGGCTGTGCTGGAGTCAGTGAGAGGGCCGTGCTGGGTGCTGGAGTCAGTGAGAGGCCTGTGCTGGAGTCAGTGAGAGGGCTGTGCTGGAGTCAGTGAGAGGCTTGTGCTGGAGTCAGTGAGAGGGCCGTGCTGGGTGCTGGAGTCAGTGAGAGGCCTGTGCTGGAGTCAGTGAGAGGGCTGTGCTGGAGTGAGTGAGAGGGCTGTGCTGGAGTCAGAGAGAGGCCTGTGCTGGCGTCAGTGAGAGAGCTGTGCTGGAGTCAGTGAGAGGCCGATGCTGGAGTCTGTGACAGGCCTGTGCTGGAGTCAGTGAGAGGCCTGTGCTGGAGTCAGTGAGTGGCTGTGCTGGAGTCAGAGAGAGGCCTGTGCTGGCGTCAGTGAGAGGGCTTTGCTGGAGTCAGTGAGAGGGCTGTGCTGGAACCAGTGAGAGGGCTGTGCTGGAGTCAGTGAGAGGGCTGTGCTGGAGTCAGTGTGAGGGCTGTGCTGGAATCAGTGAGAGGGCCGTGCTGGAGTCATTGAGAGGCCTGTGCTGGAGTCAGTGAGAGGGCTGTGCTGGAGTCAGTGAGAGGGCCGTGCTGGGTGCTGGAGTCAGTGAGAGGCCTGTGCTGGAGTCTGTGAGAGGGCTGTGCTGGAGTCAGTGAGAGGGCTGTGCTGGAGTCAGTGAGAGGTCCGTGCTGGAGTAAGTGAGAGGTCTGTGCTGGAGTCAGTGAGAGGGCCGTGCTGGAGTCAGTGAGAGGGCTGTGCTGCAGTAAGTGAGAGGCCTGTGCTGGAGTCAGTGAGAGGGCTGTGCTGGAGTCAGTGAGAGGGCCGTGCTAGAGTCAGTGAGAGGGCTGTGCTGGAGTCAGTGAGAGGGCTGTGCTGCAGTCAGTGAGAGGCATGTGATGGAGTCAGTGAGAGGGCTGTGCTGGAGTCAGTGAGAGGGCTGTGCTGGAGTCAGTGAGAGGGCTGTGCTGGAGTCAGTGAGAGGGCTGTGCTGGAGTCAGTGAGAGGCCTGTGCTGGAGTCAGTGAGAGGGCTGTGCTGGAGTCAGTGAGAGGGCCGTGCTGGGTGCTGGAGTCAGTGAGAGGCCTGTGCTGGAGTCAGTGAGAGGGCTGTGCTGGAGTCAGTGAGAGGCCTGTGCTGGAGTCAGTGAGAGGGTTGTGCTGGAGTCAGTGAGAGGGCCATGCTGGGTGCTGGAGTCAGTGACAGGCCTGTGCTGGAGTCAGTGAGAGGGCTGTGCTGGAGTCAGTGAGAGGGCTGTGCTGGAGTCAGTGAGAGGGCCGTGCTGGGTGCTGGATTCAGTGAGAGGCCTGTGCTGGAGTCAGTGAGAGGGCTGTGCTGGAGTCAGTGAGAGGCCTGTGCTGGAGTCAGTGAGAGGCCTGTGCTGGAGTCAGTGAGAGGGCTGTGCTGCAGTCAGTGAGAGGGCCGTGCTGGGTGCTGGAGTCAGTGAGAGGCCTGTGCTGGAGTCAGTGAGAGGGCTGTGCTGGAGTCAGTGAGAGGGCCGTGCTGGGTGCTGGAGTCAGTGAGAGGCCTGTGCTGGAGTCAGTGAGAGGCCTGTGCTGGAGTCAGTGAGAGGGCTGTGCTGGAGTCAGTGAGAGGGCCGTGCTGGGTTCTGGAGTCAGTGAGAGGCCTGTGCTGGAGTCAGTGAGAGGCCTGTGCTGGAGTCAGTGAGAGGGCTGTGCTGGAGTCAGAGAGAGGCCTGTGCTGGAGTCAGTGAGAGGGCTGTGCTGGAGTCAGTGAGAGGGCTCTGCTGGAGTCAGTGTGAGGCCTGTGCTGGAGTCAGTGAGAGGCCTGTGCTGGAGTCAGTGAGAGTGCCGTGCTGGAGTCAGTGAGAGGCCTGTGCTGCAGTCAGTGAGAGGCCTGTGCTGGAGTCAGTGAGAGGCCTGTGCTCGAGTCAGTGAGAGGCCTGTGCTGGAGACAGTGAGAGGGCCGTGCTGGAGTCAGTGAGTGGGCAGTGCTGGAGTCAGTGAGAGGCCTGTGCTGGAGTCAGTGAGAGGGCTGTCCTGGGTGCTGGAGTCAGTGAGAGGGCTGTGCTGGAGTCATTGCGAGGCCTGTGCTGGAGTCACTGAGAGGCCTGTGCTGGAGTCAGTGAGCGGGCCGTGCTGGAGTCAGTGAGAGGCCCGTGCTGGAGTCAGTGAGAGGGCTGTGCTGCAGTCAGTGAGAGGCCTGTGCTGGAGTAAGTGAGAGGGCTGTGCTGGAGTCAGTGAGAGGGCCGTGCTGGAGTCAGTGAGAGGGCTGTGCTGCAGTCAGTGAGAGGCCTGTGCTGGAGTCAGTGAGAGGGCTGTGCTGGAGTCAGAGAGAGGCCTGTGCTGCAGTCAGTGAGAGGGCTGTGCTGGAGTCAGTGAGAGGGCTGTGCTGGAGTCAGTGAGAGGGCTGTGCTGGAGTCAGTGAGAGGCCTGTGCTGGAGTCAGTGAGAGGGCTGTTCTGGAGTCAGTGAGAGGGCTGTGCTGGAGTCAGTGAGAGGGCCGTGCTAGAGTCAGTGAGAGGGCTGTGCTGCAGTCAGTGAGAGGCCTGTGCTGGAGTCAGTGAGAGGGCTGTGCTGGAGTCAGTGAGAGGGCCGTGCTGGGTGCTGGAGTCAGTGAGAGGCCTGTGCTGGAGTCAGTGAGAGGGCTGTGCTGGAGTCAGTGAGAGGCCTGTGTTGGAGTCAGTGAGAGGCTTGTGCTGGAGCCAGTGGGAGGGCCGTGCTGGGTGCTGGAGTCAGTGAGAGGCCTGTGCTGGAGTCAGTGACTGGCCTGTGCTGGAGTCAGTGAGAGGGCTGTGCTGGAGTCAGTGAGAGGGCTGTGCTGGAGTCGGTGAGAGGGCCGTGCTGGTTGCTGGATTCAGTGAGAGGCCTGTGCTGGAGTCAGTGAGAGGGCTGTGCTGGAGTCAGAGAGAGACCTGTGCTGGCGTCAGTGAGAGGGCTGTGCTGGAGTCAGTGAGAGGGCTGTGCTGGAGTCAGTGAGAGGGCTGTGCTGGAGTCAGTGTGAGGGCTGTGCTGGAGTCAGTGAGAGGGCCGTGCTGGAGTCAGTGAGAGGCCTGTGCTGGAGTCAGTGAGAGGGCTGTGCTGGAGTCAGCGAGAGGGCCGTGCTGGGTGCTGGAGTCAGTGAGAGGCCTGTGCTGGAGTCAGTGAGCGGGCTGTGCTGGAGTCAGTGAGAGGCCTGTGCTGGAGTCAGTGAGACGGCTGTGCTGGAGTCAGTGAGAGGGCCGTGCTGGGTGCTGGAGTCAGTGAGAGGCCTGTGCTGGAGTCAGTGAGAGGGCCGTGCTGGAGTAAGTGAGAGGGCTGTGCTGGAGTCAGTGAGAGGGCCGTGCTGGAGTCAGTGAGAGGGCTGTGCTGCAGTCAGTGAGAGGCCTGTGCTGGAGTCAGTGAGAGGGCTGTGCTGGAGTCAGTGAGAGGGCTGTGCTGGAGTCAGTGAGAGGGCTGTGCTGGAGTCAGTGAGAGGGCTGTGCTGGAGTCAGTGAGAGGGCTGTGCTGGAGTCAGTGAGAGGGCCGTGCTAGAGTCAGTGAGAGGGCTGTGCTGGAGTCAGTGAGAGGGCTGTGCTGGAGTCAGTGAGAGGCCTGTGCTGGAGTCAGTGAGAGGGCTGTGCTGGAGTCAGTGAGAGGGCAGTGCTGGGTCAGTGAGAGGGCTGTGCTGGAGTCAGTGAGAGGGCTGTGCTGGAGTCAGTGAGAGGCCTGTGCTGGAGTCAGTGAGAGGGCTGTGCTGGAGTCAGTGACAGGGCTTTGCTGGAGTCAGTGAGAGGGCTGTGCTGGAGTCAGTGAGAGGGCCGTGCTGGGTGCTGGATTCAGTGAGAGGCCTGTGCTGGAGTCAGTGAGAGGGCTTTGCTGGAGTCAGAGACAGGCCTGTGCTGGAGTCAGTGAGAGGGTTGTGCTGGAGTCAGTGAGAGGGCTGTGCTGGAGTCAGTGAGAGGGCTGTGCTGGAGTCAGTGACAGGCCTGTGCTGGAGTCAGTGAGAGGGCTGTGCTGGAGTCAGTGAGAGGCCTGTGCTGGAGTCAGTGAGAGGGTTGTGCTGGAGTCAGTGAGAGGGCCGTGCTGGGTGCTGGAGTCAGTGAGAGGCCTGTGCTGGAGTCAGTGACAGGCCTGTGCTGGAGTCAGTGAGAGGGCTGTGCTGGAGTCAGTGACAGGCCTGTGCTGGAGTCAGTGAGAGGGCTGTGCTGGAGTCAGTGAGAGGGCCGTGCTGGGTGCTGGATTTGGTGAGAGGCCTGTGCTGGAGTCAGTGAGAGGGCTGTGCTGCAGTCAGAGAGAGGCCTGTGCTGGAGTCAGTGAGAGGGCTGTGCTGGAGTCAGTGAGAGGGCTGTGCTGGAGTCAGTGAGAGGGCTGTGCTGGAGTCAGTGAGAGGGCCGTGCTGGAGTCAGTGAGTGGCCTGTGCTGGAGTCAGTGAGAGGGCTGTGCTGCAGTCAGTGAGAGGGCCGTGCTGGGTGCTGGAGTCAGTGAGAGGCCTGTGCTGGAGTCAGTGAGAGGGCTGTGCTGGAGTCAGTGAGAGGCCTGTGCTGGAGTCAGTGAGAGGGCTGTGCTGGAGTCAGTGAGAGGGCCGTGCTGGGTGCTGGAGTAAGTGAGAGGGCTGTGCTGGAGTCAGTGAGAGGGCCGTGCTGGAGTCAGTGAGAGGGCTGTGCTGCAGTCAGTGAGAGGCCTGTGCTGGAGTCAGTGAGAGGGCTGTGCTGGAGTCAGAGAGAGGCCTGTGCTGCAGTCAGTGAGAGGGCTGTGCTGGAGTCAGTGAGAGGGCTGTGCTGGAGTCAGTGAGAGGGCTGTGCTGGAGTCAGTGAGAGGCCTGTGCTGGAGTCAGTGAGAGGGCTGTTCTGGAGTCAGTGAGAGGGCTGTGCTGGAGTCAGTGAGAGGGCCGTGCTAGAGTCAGTGAGAGGGCTGTGCTGCAGTCAGTGAGAGGCCTGTGCTGGAGTCAGTGAGAGGGCTGTGCTGGAGTCAGTGAGAGGGCCGTGCTGGGTGCTGGAGTCAGTGAGAGGCCTGTGCTGGAGTCAGTGAGAGGGCTGTACTGGAGTCAGTGAGAGGCCTGTGCTGGAGTCAGTGAGAGGCATGTGCTGGAGCCAGTGGGAGGGCCGTGCTGGGTGCTGGAGTCAGTGAGAGGCCTGTTCTGGAGTCAGTGACAGGCCTGTGCTGGAGTCAGTGAGAGGGCTGTGCTGGAGTCAGTGAGAGGGCTGTGCTGGAGTCGGTGAGAGGGCCGTGCTGGTTGCTGGATTCAGTGAGAGGCCTGTGCTGGAGTCAGTGAGAGGGCTGTGCTGGAGTCAGAGAGAGACCTGTGCTGGCGTCAGTGAGAGGGCTGTGCTGGAGTCAGTGAGAGGGCTGTGCTGGAGTCAGTGAGAGGGCTGTGCTGGAGTCAGTGTGAGGGCTGTGCTGGAGTCAGTGAGAGGGCCGTGCTGGAGTCAGTGAGAGGCCTGTGCTGGAGTCAGTGAGAGGGCTGTGCTGGAGTCAGTGAGAGGGCCGTGCTGGGTGCTGGAGTCAGTGAGAGGCCTGTGCTGGAGTCAGTGAGCGGGCTGTGCTGGAGTCAGTGAGAGGCCTGTGCTGGAGTCAGTGAGACGGCTGTGCTGGAGTCAGTGAGAGGGCCGTGCTGGGTGCTGGAGTCAGTGAGAGGCCTGTGCTGGAGTCAGTGAGAGGGCCGTGCTGGAGTAAGTGAGAGGGCTGTGCTGGAGTCAGTGAGAGGGCCGTGCTGGAGTCAGTGAGAGGGCTGTGCTGCAGTCAGTGAGAGGCCTGTGCTGGAGTCAGTGAGAGGGCTGTGCTGGAGTCAGTGAGAGGGCTGTGCTGGAGTCAGTGAGAGGGCTGTGCTGGAGTCAGTGAGAGGGCTGTGCTGGAGTCAGTGAGAGGGCTGTGCTGGAGTCAGTGAGAGGGCTGTGCTGGAGTCAGTGAGAGGGCCGTCCTAGAGTCAGTGAGAGGGCTGTGCTGGAGTCAGTGAGAGGGCTGTGCTGGAGTCAGTGAGAGGCCTGTGCTGGAGTCAGTGAGAGGGCTGTGCTGGAGTCAGTGAGAGGGCAGTGCTGGGTCAGTGAGAGGGCTGTGCTGGAGTCAGTGAGAGGGCTGTGCTGGAGTCAGTGAGAGGCCTGTGCTGGAGTCAGTGAGAGGGCTGTGCTGGAGTCAGTGAGAGGGCTTTGCTGGAGTCAGTGAGAGGGCTGTGCTGGAGTCAGTGAGAGGGCCGTGCTGGGTGCTGGATTCAGTGAGAGGCCTGTGCTGGAGTCAGTGAGAGGGCTTTGCTGGAGTCAGAGACAGGCCTGTGCTGGAGTCAGTGAGAGGGTTGTGCTGGAGTCAGTGAGAGGGCTGTGCTGGAGTCAGTGAGAGGGCTGTGCTGGAGTCAGTGACAGGCCTGTGCTGGAGTCAGTGAGAGGGCTGTGCTGGAGTCAGTGAGAGGCCTGTGCTGGAGTCAGTGAGAGGGCCGTGCTGGGTGCTGGAGTCAGTGAGAGGCCTGTGCTGGAGTCAGTGACAGGCCTGTGCTGGAGTCAGTGAGAGGGCTGTGCTGGAGTCAGTGACAGGCCTGTGCTGGAGTCAGTGAGAGGGCTGTGCTGGAGTCAGTGAGAGGGCCGTGCTGGGTGCTGGATTTAGTGAGAGGCCTGTGCTGGAGTCAGTGAGAGGGCTGTGCTGCAGTCAGAGAGAGGCCTGTGCTGGAGTCAGTGAGAGGGCTGTGCTGGAGTCAGTGAGAGGGCTGTGCTGGAGTCAGTGAGAGGGCTGTGCTGGAGTCAGTGAGAGGGTTGTGCTGGAGTCAGTGAGAGGGCCGTGCTGGAGTCAGTGAGTGGCCTGTGCTGGAGTCAGTGAGAGGGCTGTGCTGCAGTCAGTGAGAGGGCCGTGCTGGGTGCTGGAGTCAGTGAGAGGCCTGTGCTGGAGTCAGTGAGAGGGCTGTGCTGGAGTCAGTGAGAGGCCTGTGCTGGAGTCAGTGAGAGGGCTGTGCTGGAGTCAGTGAGAGGGCCGTGCTGGGTGCTGGAGTCAGTGAGAGGCCTGTGCTGGAGTCAGTGAGAGGCCTGTGCTGGAGTCAGTGCGAGGGCTGTGCTGGAGTCAGTGAGAGGGCTGTGCTGGAGTCAGTGAGAGGCCTGTGCTGGAGTCAGTGAGAGGGCTGTGCTGGAGTCAGTGAGAGGGCTGTGCTGGAGTCAGAGAGAGGCCTGCGCTGGCGTCAGTGAGAGGCCTGTGCTGGAGTCAGTGAGAGGGCTGTGCTGGAGTCAGAGAGAGGCCTGTGCTGGCGTCAGTGAGAGGGCTGTGCTGGAGTCAGTGAGAGGGCTGTGCTGGACCCAGTGAGAGGGCTGTGCTGGAGTCAGTGAGAGGCCTGTGCTGGAGTCAGTGAGAGGGCTGTGCTGGAGTCAGTGAGAGGGCTGTGCTGGAGTCAGTGAGAGGGCTTTGCTGGAGTCAGTGAGAGGCCTGTGCTGGGGTCAGAGAGAGGCCTGTTCTGGAGTCAGTGAGGGGGCCGTGCTGGAGTCAGTGAGAGGCCTGTGCTGCAGTCAGTGAGAGGCCTGTGCTGGAGTCAGTGAGAGGCCTATGCTGGAGTCAGTGACAGGCCTGTGCTGGAGTCAGTGAGAGGCCTGTGCTGGAGTCAGTGAGAGGGCTGTGCTGGAGTCAGTGAGAGGGCTGTGCTGGAGTCAGAGAGAGGCCTGTGCTGGCGTCAGTGAGAGGGCTGTGCTGGAGTCAGTGAGAGGCCTATGCTGAAGTCAGTGACAGGCCTGTGCTGGAGTCAGTGAGAGGCCTGTGCTGGAGTCAGTGAGAGGGCTGTGCTGGAGTCAGAGAGAGGCCTGTGCTGGCGTCAGTGAGAGGGCTGTGCTGGAGTCAGTGAGAGGGCTGTGCTGGAACCAGTGAGAGGGCTGTGCTGGAGTCAGTGAGAGGGCTGTGCTGGAGTCAGTGTGAGGGCTGTGCTGGAGTCAGTGAGAGGGCCATGCTGGAGTCATTGAGAGGCCTGTGCTGGAGTCAGTGAGAGGCCTGTGCTGGAGTCAGTGAGAGGCCTATGCTGGAGTCAGTGACAGGCCTGTGCTGGAGTCAGTGAGAGGCCTGTGCTGGAGTCAGTGAGAGGGCTGTGCTGGAGTCAGTGAGAGGGCTGTGCTGGAGTCAGAGAGAGGCCTGTGCTGGCGTCATTGAGAGGGCTGTGCTGGAGTCAGTGAGAGGGCTGTGCTGGAGTCAGTGTGAGGGCTGTGCTGGAGTCAGTGAGAGGGCCATGCTGGAGTCATTGAGAGGCCTGTGCTGGAGTCAGTGAGAGGCCTGTGCTGGAGTCAGTGAGAGGCCTATGCTGGAGTCAGTGACAGGCCTGTGCTGGAGTCAGTGAGAGGCCTGTGCTGGAGTCAGTGAGAGGGCTGTGCTGGAGTCAGTGAGAGGGCTGTGCTGGAGTCAGAGAGAGGCCTGTGCTGGCGTCATTGAGAGGGCTGTGCTGGAGTCAGTGAGAGGCCTATGCTGGAGTCAGTGACAGGCCTGTGCTGGAGTCAGTGAGAGGCCTGTGCTGGAGTCAGTGAGAGGGCTGTGCTGGAGTCAGAGAGAGGCCTGTGCTGGCGTCAGTGAGAGGGCTGTGCTGGAGTCAGTGAGAGGGCTGTGCTGGAACCAGTGAGAGGGCTGTGCTGGAGTCAGTGAGAGGGCTGTGCTGGAGTCAGTGTGAGGGCTGTGCTGGAGTCAGTGAGAGGGCCGTGCTGGAGTCATTGAGAGGCCTGTGCTGGAGTCAGTGAGAGGCCTGTGCTGGAGTCAGAGAGAGGCCTGTTCTGGAGTCAGTGAGAGGGCCGTGCTGGAGTCAGTGAGAGGCCTGTGCTGGAGTCAGTGAGAGGGCTGTGCTGGAGTCAGTGAGAGGGCCGTGCTGGGTGCTGGAGTCAGTGAGAGGCCTGTGCTGGAGTCAGTGAGAGGCCTGTGCTGGAGTCAGTGAGAGGGCTGTGCTGGAGTCAGTGAGAGGGCTGTGCTGGAGTCAGTGAGAGGCCTGTGCTGGAGTCAGAGAGAGGCCTGTTCTGGAGTCAGTGAGAGGGCCGTGCTGGAGTCAGTGAGAGGGCTGTGCTGGAGTCAGTGAGAGGCCTGTGCTGCAGTCAGTGAGAGGCCTGTGCTGGAGTCAGTGAGAGGCCTATGCTGGAGTCAGTGAGAGGGCTGTGCTGGAGTCAGTGAAAGGGCTGTGCTGGAGTCAGTGAGAGGGCTGTGCTGGAGTCAGTGAGAGGGCCGTGCTGGGTGCTGGATTCAGTGAGAGGCCTGTGCTGGAGTCAGTGAGAGGGCTTTGCTGGAGTCAGAGAGAGGCCTGTGCTGGAGTCAGTGAGAGGGTTGTGCTGGAGTCAGTGAGATGGCTGTGCTGGAGTCAGTGAGAGGGCTGTGCTGGAGTCAGTGACAGGCCTGTGCTGGAGTCAGTGAGAGGGCTGTGCTGGAGTCAGTGAGAGGCCTGTGCTGGAGTCAGTGAGAGGGTTGTGCTGGAGTCAGTGAGAGGTCCGTGCTGGGTGCTGGAGTCAGTGAGAGGCCTGTGCTGGAGTCAGTGACAGGCCTGTGCTGGAGTCAGTGAGAGGGCAGTGCTGGGTCAGTGAGAGGGCTGTGCTGGAGTCAGTGAGAGGGCTGTGCTGGAGTCAGTGAGAGGCCTGTGCTGGAGTCAGTGAGAGGGCTGTGCTGGAGTCAGTGAGAGGGCTTTGCTGGAGTCAGTGAGAGGGCTGTGCTGGAGTCAGTGAGAGGGCCGTGCTGGGTGCTGGATTCAGTGAGAGGCCTGTGCTGGAGTCAGTGAGAGGGCTTTGCTGGAGTCAGAGACAGGCCTGTGCTGGAGTCAGTGAGAGGGTTGTGCTGGAGTCAGTGAGAGGGCTGTGCTGGAGTCAGTGAGAGGGCTGTGCTGGAGTCAGTGACAGGCCTGTGCTGGAGTCAGTGAGAGGGCTGTGCTGGAGTCAGTGAGAGGCCTGTGCTGGAGTCAGTGAGAGGGTTGTGCTGGAGTCAGTGAGAGGGCCGTGCTGGGTGCTGGAGTCAGTGAGAGGCCTGTGCTGGAGTCAGTGACAGGCCTGTGCTGGAGTCAGTGAGAGGGCTGTGCTGGAGTCAGTGACAGGCCTGTGCTGGAGTCAGTGAGAGGGCTGTGCTGGAGTCAGTGAGAGGGCCGTGCTGGGTGCTGGATTTAGTGAGAGGCCTGTGCTGGAGTCAGTGAGAGGGCTGTGCTGCAGTCAGAGAGAGGCCTGTGCTGGAGTCAGTGAGAGGGCTGTGCTGGAGTCAGTGAGAGGGCTGTGCTGGAGTCAGTGAGAGGGCTGTGCTGGAGTCAGTGAGAGGGCCGTGCTGGAGTCAGTGAGTGGCCTGTGCTGGAGTCAGTGAGAGGGCTGTGCTGCAGTCAGTGAGAGGGCCGTGCTGGGTGCTGGAGTCAGTGAGAGGCCTGTGCTGGAGTCAGTGAGAGGGCTGTGCTGGAGTCAGTGAGAGGGCTGTGCTGGAGTCAGTGAGAGGGCAGTGCTGGAGTCGGTGAGAGGGCCGTGCTGGAGTCAGTGAGAGGCCTGTGCTGGAGTCAGTGAGAGGGCTGTGCTGCAGTCAGTGAGAGGGCCGTGCTGGGTGCTGGAGTCAGTGAGAGGCCTGTGCTGGAGTCAGTGAGAGGGCTGTGCTGGAGTCAGTGAGAGGGCCGTGCTGGGTGCTGGAGTCAGTGAGAGGCCTGTGCTGGAGCCAGTGAGAGGGCTGTGCTGGAGTCAGTGAGAGGCCTGTGCTGGAGTCAGTGAGAGGGCTGTGCTGGAGTCAGTGAGAGGGCCGTGCTGGGTTCTGGAGTCAGTGAGAGGCCTGTGCTGGAGTCAGTGAGAGGCCTGTACTGGAGTCAGTGAGAGGGCTGTGCTGGAGTCAGTGAGAGGGCCGTGCTGGGTGCTGGAGTCAGTGAGAGGGCTGTGCTGGAGTCAGAGAGAGGCCTGTGCTGGAGTCAGTGAGAGGGCTGTGCTGGAGTCAGTGAGAGGGCTCTGCTGGAGTCAGTGTGAGGCCTGTGCTGGAGTCAGTGAGAGGCCTGTGCTGGAGTCAGTGAGAGGGCCGTGCTGGAGTCAGTGAGAGGCCTGTGCTGCAGTCAGTGAGAGGCCTGTGCTGGAGTCAGTGAGAGGCCTGTGCTCGAGTCAGTGAGACGCCTGTGCTGGAGACAGTGAGAGGGCCGTGCTGAAGTCAGTGAGTGGGCTGTGCTGGATTCAGTGAGAGGCCTGTGCTGGAGTCAGTGAGAGGGCTGTCCTGGGTGCTGGAGTCAGTGAGAGGGCTGTGCTGGAGTCATTGCGAGGCCTGTGCTGGAGTCACTGAGAGGCCTGTGCTGGAGTCAGTGAGAGGGCCGTGCTGGAGTCAGTGAGAGGCCCGTGCTGGAGTCAGTGAGAGGGCTGTGCTGCAGTCAGTGAGAGGCCTGTGCTGGAGTAAGTGAGAGGGCTGTGCTGGAGTCAGTGAGAGGGCCGTGCTGGAGTCAGTGAGAGGGCTGTGCTGCAGTCAGTGAGAGGCCTGTGCTGGAGTCAGTGAGAGGGCTGTGCTGGAGTCAGAGAGAGGCCTGTGCTGCAGTCAGTGAGAGGGCTGTGCTGGAGTCAGTGAGAGGGCTGTGCTGGAGTCAGTGAGAGGGCTGTGCTGGAGTCAGTTAGAGGCCTGTGCTGGAGTCAGTGAGAGGGCTGTTCTGGAGTCAGTGAGAGGGCTGTGCTGGAGTCAGTGAGAGGCCTGTGCTGGAGTCAGTGAGAAGGCTGTGCTGGAGTCAGTGAGAGGCCTGTGCTGGAGTCAGTGAGAGGCTTGTGCTGGAGTCAGTGAGAGGGCCGTGCTGGGTGCTGGAGTCAGTGAGAGGCCTGTGCTGGAGTCAGTGAGAGGGCTGTGCTGGAGTCAGTGAGAGGGCTGTGCTGGAGTCAGAGAGAGGCCTGTGCTGGCGTCAGTGAGAGAGCTGTGCTGGAGTCAGTGAGAGGCCGATGCTGGAGTCTGTGACAGGCCTGTGCTGGAGTCAGTGAGAGGCCTGTGCTGGAGTCAGTGAGTGGGCTGTGCTGGAGTCAGAGAGAGGCCTGTGCTGGCGTCAGTGAGAGGGCTTTGCTGGAGTCAGTGAGAGGGCTGTGCTGGAACCAGTGAGAGGGCTGTGCTGGAGTCAGTGAGAGGGCTGTGCTGGAGTCAGTGTGAGGGCTGTGCTGGAATCAGTGAGAGGGCCGTGCTGGAGTCATTGAGAGGCCTGTGCTGGAGTCAGTGAGAGGGCTGTGCTGGAGTCAGTGAGAGGGCCGTGCTGGGTGCTGGAGTCAGTGAGAGGCCTGTGCTGGAGTCTGTGAGAGGGCTGTGCTGGAGTCAGTGAGAGGGCTGTGCTGGAGTCAGTGAGAGGGCCGTGCTGGAGTAAGTGAGAGGTCTGTGCTGGAGTCAGTGAGAGGGCCGTGCTGGAGTCAGTGAGAGGGCTGTGCTGCAGTCAGTGAGAGGCCTGTGCTGGAGTCAGTGAGAGGGCTGTGCTGGAGTCAGTGAGAGGGCCGTGCTAGAGTCAGTGAGAGGGCTGTGCTGGAGTCAGTGAGAGGGCTGTGCTGCAGTCAGTGAGAGGCCTGTGATGGAGTCAGTGAGAGGGCTGTGCTGGAGTCAGTGAGAGGGCTGTGCTGGAGTCAGTGAGAGGGCTGTGCTGGAGTCAGTGAGAGGGCTGTGCTGGAGTCAGTGAGAGGCCTGTGCTGGAGTCAGTGAGAGGGCTGTGCTGGAGTCAGTGAGAGGGCCGTGCTGGGTGCTGGAGTCAGTGAGAGGCCTGTGCTGGAGTCAGTGAGAGGGCTGTGCTGGAGTCAGTGAGAGGCCTGTGCTGGAGACAGTGAGAGGGCCGTGCTGGAGTCAGTGAGTGGGCTGTGCTGGAGTCAGTGAGAGGGCCGTGCTGGGTGCTGGAGACAGTGAGAGGCTTGTGCTGGAGTCTGTGAGAGGGCTGTGCTGGAGTCAGTGAGAGGGCTGTGCTGGAGTCAGTGAGAGGGCCGTGCTGGAGTAAGTGAGAGGTCTGTGCTGGAGTCAGTGAGAGGGCCGTGCTGGAGTCAGTGAGAGGGCTGTGCTGCAGTCAGTGAGAGGCCTGTGCTGGAGTCAGTGAGAGGGCTGTGCTGGAGTCAGTGAGAGGGCCGTGCTAGAGTCAGTGAGAGGGCTGTGCTGGAGTCAGTGAGAGGGCTGTGCTGCAGTCAGTGAGAGGCCCGTGATGGAGTCAGTGAGAGGGCTGTGCTGGAGTCAGTGAGAGGGCTGTGCTGGAGTCAGTGAGAGGGCTGTGCTGGAGTCAGTGAGAGGGCTGTGCTGGAGTCAGTGAGAGGCCTGTGCTGGATTCAGTGAGAGGGCTGTGCTGGAGTCAGTGACAGGGCCGTGCTGGGTGCTGGAGTCAGTGAGAGGCCTGTGCTGGAGTCAGTGAGAGGGCTGTGCTGGAGTCAGTGAGAGGCCTGTGCTGGAGTCACTGAGAGGGTTGTGCTGGAGTCAGTGAGAGGGCCGTGCTGGGTGCTGGAGTCAGTGAGAGGCCTGTGCTGGAGTCAGTGACAGGCCTGTGCTGGAGTCAGTGAGAGGGCTGTGCTGGAGTCAGTGAGAGGGCTGTGCTGGAGTCAGTGAGAGGGCCGTGCTGGGTGCTGGATTCAGTGAGAGGCCTGTGCTGGAGTCAGTGAGAGGGCTGTGTTGGAGTCAGAGAGAGGCCTGTGCTGGAGTCAGTGAGAGGGTTGTGCTGGAGTCAGTGAGAGGGCTGTGCTGGAGTCAGTGAGAGGGCAGTGCTGGAGTCGGTGAGAGGGCCGTGCTGGAGTCAGTGAGAGGCCTGTGCTGGAGTCAGTGAGAGGGCTGTGCTGCAGTCAGTGAGAGGGCCGTGCTGGGTGCTGGAGTCAGTGAGAGGCCTGTGCTGGAGTCAGTGAGAGGGCTGTGCTGGAGTCAGTGAGAGGGCCGTGCTGGGTGCTGGAGTCAGTGAGAGGCCTGTGCTGGAGCCAGTGAGAGGGCTGTGCTGGAGTCAGTGAGAGGCCTGTGCTGGAGTCAGTGAGAGGGCTGTGCTGGAGTCAGTGAGAGGGCCGTGCTGGGTTCTGGAGTCAGTGAGAGGCCTGTGCTGGAGTCAGTGAGAGGCCTGTACTGGAGTCAGTGAGAGGGCTGTGCTGGAGTCAGTGAGAGGGCCGTGCTGGGTGCTGGAGTCAGTGAGAGGGCTGTGCTGGAGTCAGAGAGAGGCCTGTGCTGGAGTCAGTGAGAGGGCTGTGCTGGAGTCAGTGAGAGGGCTCTGCTGGAGTCAGTGTGAGGCCTGTGCTGGAGTCAGTGAGAGGCCTGTGCTGGAGTCAGTGAGAGGGCCGTGCTGGAGTCAGTGAGAGGCCTGTGCTGCAGTCAGTGAGAGGCCTGAGCTGGAGTCAGTGAGAGGCCTGTGCTCGAGTCAGTGAGACGCCTGTGCTGGAGACAGTGAGAGGGCCGTGCTGAAGTCAGTGAGTGGGCTGTGCTGGAGTCAGTGAGAGGCCTGTGCTGGAGTCAGTGAGAGGGCTGTCCTGGGTGCTGGAGTCAGTGAGAGGGCTGTGCTGGAGTCATTGCGAGGCCTGTGCTGGAGTCACTGAGAGGCCTGTGCTGGAGTCAGTGAGAGGGCCGTGCTGGAGTCAGTGAGAGGCCCGTGCTGGAGTCAGTGAGAGGGCTGTGCTGCAGTCAGTGAGAGGCCTGTGCTGGAGTAAGTGAGAGGGCTGTGCTGGAGTCAGTGAGAGGGCCGTGCTGGAGTCAGTGAGAGGGCTGTGCTGCAGTCAGTGAGAGGCCTGTGCTGGAGTCAGTGAGAGGGCTGTGCTGGAGTCAGAGAGAGGCCTGTGCTGGCGTCAGTGAGAGAGCTGTGCTGGAGTCAGTGAGAGGCCGATGCTGGAGTCTGTGACAGGCCTGTGCTGGAGTCAGTGAGAGGCCTGTGCTGGAGTCAGTGAGTGGGCTGTGCTGGAGTCAGAGAGAGGCCTGTGCTGGCGTCAGTGAGAGGGCTTTGCTGGAGTCAGTGAGAGGGCTGTGCTGGAACCAGTGAGAGGGCTGTGCTGGAGTCAGTGAGAGGGCTGTGCTGGAGTCAGTGTGAGGGCTGTGCTGGAATCAGTGAGAGGGCCGTGCTGGAGTCATTGAGAGGCCTCTGCTGGAGTCAGTGAGAGGGCTGTGCTGGAGTCAGTGAGAGGGCTGTGCTGGAGTCAGTGAGAGGGCCGTGCTGGAGTAAGTGAGAGGTCTGTGCTGGAGTCAGTGAGCGGGCCGTGCTGGAGTCAGTGAGAGGGCTGTGCTGCAGTCAGTGAGAGGCCTGTGCTGGAGTCAGTGAGAGGGCTGTGCTGGAGTCAGTGAGAGGGCCGTGCTAGAGTCAGTGAGAGGGCTGTGCTGGAGTCAGTGAGAGGGCTGTGCTGCAGTCAGTGAGAGGCCTGTGATGGAGTCAGTGAGAGGGCTGTGCTGGAGTCAGTGAGAGGGCTGTGCTGGAGTCAGTGAGAGGGCTGTGCTGGAGTCAGTGAGAGGCCTGTGCTGGAGTCAGTGAGAGGGCTGTTTTGGAGTCAGTGAGAGGGCTGTGCTGGAGTCAGTGAGAGGCCTGTGCTGGAGTCAGTGAGAGGGCTGTGCTGGAGTCAGTGAGAGGCCTGTGCTGGAGTCAGTGAGAGGCTTGTGCTGGAGTCAGTGAGAGGGCCGTGCTGGGTGCTGGAGTCAGTGAGAGGCCTGTGCTGGAGTCAGTGAGAGGGCTGTGCTGGAGTCAGTGAGAGGGCTGTGCTGGAGTCAGAGAGAGGCCTGTGCTGGCGTCAGTGAGAGAGCTGTGCTGGAGTCAGTGAGAGGCCGATGCTGGAGTCTGTGACAGGCCTGTGCTGGAGTCAGTGAGAGGCCTGTGCTGGAGTCAGTGAGTGGGCTGTGCTGGAGTCAGAGAGAGGCCTGTGCTGGCGTCAGTGAGAGGGCTTTGCTGGAGTCAGTGAGAGGGCTGTGCTGGAACCAGTGAGAGGGCTGTGCTGGAGTCAGTGAGAGGGCTGTGCTGGAGTCAGTGTGAGGGCTGTGCTGGAATCAGTGAGAGGGCCGTGCTGGAGTCATTGAGAGGCCTGTGCTGGAGTCAGTGAGAGGGCTGTGCTGGAGTCAGTGAGAGGGCCGTGCTGGGTGCTGGAGTCAGTGAGAGGCCTGTGCTGGAGTCTGTGAGAGGGCTGTGCTGGAGTCAGTGAGAGGGCTGTGCTGGAGTCAGTGAGAGGGCCGTGCTGGAGTAAGTGAGAGGTCTGTGCTGGAGTCAGTGAGAGGGCCGTGCTGGAGTCAGTGAGAGGGCTGTGCTGCAGTCGGTGAGAGGCCTGTGCTGGAGTCAGTGAGAGGGCTGTGCTGGAGTCAGTGAGAGGGCCGTGCTAGAGTCAGTGAGAGGGCTGTGCTGGAGTCAGTGAGAGGGCTGTGCTGCAGTCAGTGAGAGGCCTGTGATGGAGTCAGTGAGAGGGCTGTGCTGGAGTCAGTGAGAGGGCTGTGCTGGAGTCAGTGAGAGGGCTGTGCTGGAGTCAGTGAGAGGCCTGTGCTGGAGTCAGTGAGAGGGCTGTTCTGGAGTCAGTGAGAGGGCCGTGCTGGATGCTGGAGTCAGTGAGAGGCCTGTGCTGGAGTCAGTGAGAGGGCTGTGCTGGAGTCAGTGAGAGGCCTGTGCTGGAGTCAGTGAGAGGGTTGTGCTGGAGTCAGTGAGAGGGCCATGCTGGGTGCTGGAGTCAGTGACAGGCCTGTGCTGGAGTCAGTGAGAGGGCTGTGCTGGAGTCAGTGAGAGGGCTGTGCTGGAGTCAGTGAGAGGGCCGTGCTGGGTGCTGGATTCAGTGAGAGGCCTCTGCTGGAGTCAGTGAGAGGGCTGTGTTGGAGTCAGAGAGAGGCCTGTGCTGGAGTCAGTGAGAGGGTTGTGCTGGAGTCAGTGAGATGGCTGTGCTGGAGTCAGTGAGAGGGCTGTGCTGGAGTCAGTGAGAGGGCTCTGCTGGAGTCAGTGTGAGGCCTGTGCTGGAGTCAGTGAGAGGCCGGTGCTGGAGTCAGTGAGAGTGCCGTGCTGGAGTCAGTGAGAGTCCTGTGCTGCAGTCAGTGAGAGGCCTGTGCTGGAGTCAGTGAGAGGCCTGTGCTCGAGTCAGTGAGAGGCCTGTGCTGGAGACAGTGAGAGGGCCGTGCTGGAGTCAGTGAGTGGGCTGTGCTGGAGTCAGTGAGAGGGCCGTGCTGGGTGCTGGAGACAGTGAGAGGCTTGTGCTGGAATCTGTGAGAGGGCTGTGCTGGAGTCAGTGAGAGGGCTGTGATGGAGTCAGTGAGAGGGCCGTGCTGGAGTAAGTGAGAGGTCTGTGCTGGAGTCAGTGAGAGGGCCGTGCTGGAGTCAGTGAGAGGGCTGTGCTGCAGTCAGTGAGAGGCCTGTGCTGGAGTCAGTGAGAGGGCTGTGCTGGAGTCAGTGAGAGGGCCGTGCTAGAGTCAGTGAGAGGGCTGTGCTGGAGTCAGTGAGAGGGCTGTGCTGCAGTCAGTGAGAGGCCCGTCATGGAGTCAGTGAGAGGGCTGTGCTGGAGTCAGTGAGAGGGCTGTGCTGGAGTCAGTGAGAGGGCTGTGCTGGAGTCAGTGAGAGGGCTGTGCTGGAGTCAGTGAGAGGCCTGTGCTGGATTCAGTGAGAGGGCTGTGCTGGAGTCAGTGACAGGGCCGTGCTGGGTGCTGGAGTCAGTGAGAGGCCTGTGCTGGAGTCAGTGAGAGGGCTGTGCTGGAGTCAGTGAGAGGCCTGTGCTGGAGTCAGTGAGAGGGTTGTGCTGGAGTCAGTGAGAGGGCCGTGCTGGGTGCTGGAGTCAGTGAGAGGCCTGTGCTGGAGTCAGTGACAGGCCTGTGCTGGAGTCAGTGAGAGAGCTGTGCTGGAGTCAGTGAGAGGGCTGTGCTGGAGTCAGTGAGAGGGCCGTGCTGGGTGCTGGATTCAGTGAGAGGCCTGTGCTGGAGTCAGTGAGAGGGCTGTGTTGGAGTCAGAGAGAGGCCTGTGCTGGAGTCAGTGAGAGGGTTGTGCTGGAGTCAGTGAGAGGGCTGTGCTGGAGTCAGTGAGAGGGCAGTGCTGGAGTCGGTGAGAGGGCCGTGCTGGAGTCAGTGAGAGGCCTGTGCTGGAGTCAGTGAGAGGGCTGTGCTGCAGTCAGTGAGAGGGCCGTGCTGGGTGCTGGAGTCAGTGAGAGGCCTGTGCTGGAGTCAGTGAGAGGGCTGTGCTGGAGTCAGTGAGAGGGCCGTGCTGGGTGCTGGAGTCAGTGAGAGGCCTGTGCTGGAGCCAGTGAGAGGGCTGTGCTGGAGTCAGTGAGAGGCCTGTGCTGGAGTCAGTGAGAGGGCTGTGCTGGAGTCAGTGAGAGGGCCGTGCTGGGTTCTGGAGTCAGTGAGAGGCCTGTGCTGGAGTCAGTGAGAGGCCTGTACTGGAGTCAGTGAGAGGGCTGTGCTGGAGTCAGTGAGAGGGCCGTGCTGGGTGCTGGAGTCAGTGAGAGGGCTGTGCTGGAGTCAGAGAGAGGCCTGTGCTGGAGTCAGTGAGAGGGCTGTGCTGGAGTCAGTGAGAGGGCTCTGCTGGAGTCAGTGTGAGGCCTGTGCTGGAGTCAGTGAGAGGCCTGTGCTGGAGTCAGTGAGAGGGCCGTGCTGGAGTCAGTGTGAGGCCTGTGCTGCAGTCAGTGAGAGGCCTGTGCTGGAGTCAGTGAGAGGCCTGTGCTCGAGTCAGTGAGACGCCTGTGCTGGAGACAGTGAGAGGGCCGTGCTGAAGTCAGTGAGTGGGCTGTGCTGGATTCAGTGAGAGGCCTGTGCTGGAGTCAGTGAGAGGGCTGTCCTGGGTGCTGGAGTCAGTGAGAGGGCTGTGCTGGAGTCATTGCGAGGCCTGTGCTGGAGTCACTGAGAGGCCTGTGCTGGAGTCAGTGAGAGGGCCGTGCTGGAGTCAGTGAGAGGCCCGTGCTGGAGTCAGTGAGAGGGCTGTGCTGCAGTCAGTGAGAGGCCTGTGCTGGAGTAAGTGAGAGGGCTGTGCTGGAGTCAGTGAGAGGGCCGTGCTGGAGTCAGTGAGAGGGCTGTGCTGCAGTCAGTGAGAGGCCTGTGCTGGAGTCAGTGAGAGGGCTGTGCTGGAGTCAGAGAGAGGCCTGTGCTGCAGTCAGTGAGAGGGCTGTGCTGGAGTCAGTGAGAGGGCTGTGCTGGAGTCAGTGAGAGGGCTGTGCTGGAGTCAGTGAGAGGCCTGTGCTGGAGTCAGTGAGAGGGCTGTTCTGGAGTCAGTGAGAGTGCTGTGCTGGAGTCAGTGAGAGGCCTGTGCTGGAGTCAGTGAGAGGGCTGTGCTGGAGTCAGTGAGAGGCCTGTGCTGGAGTCAGTGAGAGGCCTGTGCTGGAGTCAGTGAGAGGGCCGTGCTGGGTGCTGGAGTCAGTGAGAGGCCTGTGCTGGAGTCAGTGAGAGGGCTGTGCTGGAGTCAGTGAGAGGGCTGTGCTGGAGTCAGAGAGAGGCCTGTGCTGGCGTCAGTGAGAGAGCTGTGCTGGAGTCAGTGAGAGGCCGATGCTGGAGTCTGTGACAGGCCTGTGCTGGAGTCAGTGAGAGGCCTGTGCTGGAGTCAGTGAGTGGGCTGTGCTGGAGTCAGAGAGAGGCCTGTGCTGGCGTCAGTGAGAGGGCTTTGCTGGAGTCAGTGAGAGGGCTGTGCTGGAACCAGTGAGAGGGCTGTGCTGGAGTCAGTGAGAGGGCTGTGCTGGAGTCAGTGTGAGGGCTGTGCTGGAATCAGTGAGAGGGCCGTGCTGGAGTCATTGAGAGGCCTGTGCTGGAGTCAGTGAGAGGGCTGTGCTGGAGTCAGTGAGAGGGCCGTGCTGGGTGCTGGAGTCAGTGAGAGGCCTGTGCTGGAGTCTGTGAGAGGGCTGTGCTGGAGTCAGTGAGAGGGCTGTGCTGGAGTCAGTGAGAGGGCCGTGCTGGAGTAAGTGAGAGGTCTGTGCTGGAGTCAGTGAGAGGGCCGTGCTGGAGTCAGTGAGAGGGCTGTGCTGCAGTCAGTGAGAGGCCTGTGCTGGAGTCAGTGAGAGGGCTGTGCTGGAGTCAGTGAGAGGGCCGTGCTAGAGTCAGTGAGAGGGCTGTGCTGGAGTCAGTGAGAGGGCTGTGCTGCAGTCAGTGAGAGGCCTGTGATGGAGTCAGTGAGAGGGCTGTGCTGGAGTCAGTGAGAGTGCTGTGCTGGAGTCAGTGAGAGGGCTGTGCTGGAGTCAGTGAGAGGGCTGTGCTGGAGTCAGTGAGAGGCCTGTGCTGGAGTCAGTGAGAGGGCTGTGCTGGAGTCAGTGAGAGGGCCGTGCTGGGTGCTGGAGTCAGTGAGAGGCCTGTGCTGGAGTCAGTGAGAGGGCTGTGCTGGAGTCAGTGAGAGGCCTGTGCTGGAGACAGTGAGAGGGCCGTGCTGGAGTCAGTGAGTGGGCTGTGCTGGAGTCAGTGAGAGGGCCGTGCTGGGTGCTGGAGACAGTGAGAGGCTTGTGCTGGAGTCTGTGAGAGGGCCGTGCTAGAGTCAGTGAGAGGGCTGTGCTGGAGTCAGTGAGAGGGCCGTGCTGGAGTAAGTGAGAGGTCTGTGCTGGAGTCAGTGAGAGGGCCGTGCTGGAGTCAGTGAGAGGGCTGTGCTGCAGTCAGTGAGAGGCCTGTGCTGGAGTCAGTGAGAGGGCTGTGCTGGAGTCAGTGAGAGGGCCGTGCTAGAGTCAGTGAGAGGGCTGTGCTGGAGTCAGTGAGAGGGCTGTGCTGCAGTCAGTGAGAGGCCCGTGATGGAGTCAGTGAGAGGGCTGTGCTGGAGTCAGTGAGAGGGCTGTGCTGGAGTCAGTGAGAGGGCTGTGCTGGAGTCAGTGAGAGGGCTGTGCTGGAGTCAGTGAGAGGCCTGTGCTGGATTCAGTGAGAGGGCTGTGCTGGAGTCAGTGACAGGGCCGTGCTGGGTGCTGGAGTCAGTGAGAGGCCTGTGCTGGAGTCAGTGAGAGGGCTGTGCTGGAGTCAGTGAGAGGCCTGTGCTGGAGTCAGTGAGAGGGTTGTGCTGGAGTCAGTGAGAGGGCCGTGCTGGGTGCTGGAGTCAGTGAGAGGCCTGTGCTGGAGTCAGTGACAGGCCTGTGCTGGAGTCAGTGAGAGGGCTGTGCTGGAGTCAGTGAGAGGCCTGTGCTGGAGTCAGTGAGAGGGTTGTGCTGGAGTCAGTGAGAGGGCCGTGCTGGGTGCTGGAGTCAGTGAGAGGCCTGTGCTGGAGTCAGTGACAGGCCTGTGCTGGAGTCAGTGAGAGGGCTGTGCTGGAGTCAGTGAGAGGGCTGTGCTGGAGTCAGTGAGAGGGCCGTGCTGGGTGCTGGATTCAGTGAGAGGCCTGTGCTGGAGTCAGTGAGAGGGCTGTGTTGGAGTCAGAGAGAGGCCTGTGCTGGAGTCAGTGAGAGGGTTGTGCTGGAGTCAGTGAGAGGGCTGTGCTGGAGTCAGTGAGAGGGCAGTGCTGGAGTCGGTGAGAGGGCCGTGCTGGAGTCAGTGAGAGGCCTGTGCTGGAGTCAGTGAGAGGGCTGTGCTGCAGTCAGTGAGAGGGCCGTGCTGGGTGCTGGAGTCAGTGAGAGGCCTGTGCTGGAGTCAGTGAGAGGGCTGTGCTGGAGTCAGTGAGAGGGCCGTGCTGGGTGCTGGAGTCAGTGAGAGGCCTGTGCTGGAGCCAGTGAGAGGGCTGTGCTGGAGTCAGTGAGAGGCCTGTGCTGGAGTCAGTGAGAGGGCTGTGCTGGAGTCAGTGAGAGGGCCGTGCTGGGTTCTGGAGTCAGTGAGAGGCCTGTGCTGGAGTCAGTGAGAGGCCTGTACTGGAGTCAGTGAGAGGGCTGTGCTGGAGTCAGTGAGAGGGCCGTGCTGGGTGCTGGAGTCAGTGAGAGGGCTGTGCTGGAGTCAGAGAGAGGCCTGTGCTGGAGTCAGTGAGAGGGCTGTGCTGGAGTCAGTGAGAGGGCTCTGCTGGAGTCAGTGTGAGGCCTGTGCTGGAGTCAGTGAGAGGCCTGTGCTGGAGTCAGTGAGAGGGCCGTGCTGGAGTCAGTGAGAGGCCTGTGCTGCAGTCAGTGAGAGGCCTGTGCTGGAGTCAGTGAGAGGCCTGTGCTCGAGTCAGTGAGACGCCTGTGCTGGAGACAGTGAGAGGGCCGTGCTGAAGTCAGTGAGTGGGCTGTGCTGGAGTCAGTGAGAGGCCTGTGCTGGAGTCAGTGAGAGGGCTGTCCTGGGTGCTGGAGTCAGTGAGAGGGCTGTGCTGGAGTCATTGCGAGGCCTGTGCTGGAGTCACTGAGAGGCCTGTGCTGGAGTCAGTGAGAGGGCCGTGCTGGAGTCAGTGAGAGGCCCGTGCTGGAGTCAGTGAGAGGGCTGTGCTGCAGTCAGTGAGAGGCCTGTGCTGGAGTAAGTGAGAGGGCTGTGCTGGAGTCAGTGAGAGGGCCGTGCTGGAGTCAGTGAGAGGGCTGTGCTGCAGTCAGTGAGAGGCCTGTGCTGGAGTCAGTGAGAGGGCTGTGCTGGAGTCAGAGAGAGGCCTGTGCTGGCGTCAGTGAGAGAGCTGTGCTGGAGTCAGTGAGAGGCCGATGCTGGAGTCTGTGACAGGCCTGTGCTGGAGTCAGTGAGAGGCCTGTGCTGGAGTCAGTGAGTGGGCTGTGCTGGAGTCAGAGAGAGGCCTGTGCTGGCGTCAGTGAGAGGGCTTTGCTGGAGTCAGTGAGAGGGCTGTGCTGGAACCAGTGAGAGGGCTGTGCTGGAGTCAGTGAGAGGGCTGTGCTGGAGTCGGTGTGAGGGCTGTGCTGGAATCAGTGAGAGGGCCGTGCTGGAGTCATTGAGAGGCCTGTGCTGGAGTCAGTGAGAGGGCTGTGCTGGAGTCAGTGAGAGGGCCGTGCTGGGTGCTGGAGTCAGTGAGAGGCCTGTGCTGGAGTCTGTGAGAGGGCTGTGCTGGAGTCAGTGAGAGGGCTGTGCTGGAGTCAGTGAGAGGGCCGTGCTGGAGTAAGTGAGAGGTCTGTGCTGGAGTCAGTGAGAGGGCCGTGCTGGAGTCAGTGAGAGGGCTGTGCTGCAGTCAGTGAGAGGCCTGTGCTGGAGTCAGTGAGAGGGCTGTGCTGGAGTCAGTGAGAGGGCCGTGCTAGAGTCAGTGAGAGGGCTGTGCTGGAGTCAGTGAGAGGGCTGTGCTGCAGTCAGTGAGAGGCCTGTGATGGAGTCAGTGAGAGGGCTGTGCTGGAGTCAGTGAGAGGGCTGTGCTGGAGTCAGTGAGAGGGCTGTGCTGGAGTCAGTGAGAGGGCTGTGCTGGAGTCAGTGAGAGGCCTGTGCTGGAGTCAGTGAGAGGGCTGTGCTGGAGTCAGTGAGAGGGCCGTGCTGGGTGCTGGAGTCAGTGAGAGGCCTGTGCTGGAGTCAGTGAGAGGGCTGTGCTGGAGTCAGTGAGTGGCCTGTGCTGGAGTCAGTGAGAGGGTTGTGCTGGAGTCAGTGAGAGGGCCATGCTGGGTGCTGGAGTCAGTGACAGGCCTGTGCTGGAGTCAGTGAGAGGGCCATGCTGGGTGCTGGATTCAGTGAGAGGCCTGTGCTGGAGTCAGTGAGAGGGCTGTGTTGGAGTCAGAGAGAGGCCTGTGCTGGAGTCAGTGAGAGGGCTGTGCTGGAGTCAGTGAGAGGCCTGTGCTGGAGTCAGTGAGAGGCCTGTGCTGGAGTCAGTGAGAGGGCTGTGCTGCAGTCAGTGAGAGGGCCGTGCTGGGTGCTGGAGTCAGTGAGAGGCCTGTGCTGGAGTCAGTGAGAGGGCTGTGCTGGAGTCAGTGAGACGGCCGTGCTGGGTGCTGGAGTCAGTGAGAGGCCTGTGCTGGAGTCAGTGAGAGGCCTGTGCTGGAGTCAGTGAGAGGGCTGTGCTGGAGTCAGTGAGAGGGCCGTGCTGGGTTCTGGAGTCAGTGAGAGGCCTGTGCTGGAGTCAGTGAGAGGCCTGTGCTGGAGTCAGTGAGAGGGCTGTGCTGGAGTCAGAGAGAGGCCTGTGCTGGAGTCAGTGAGAGGGCTGTGCTGGAGTCAGTGAGAGGGCTCTGCTGGAGTCAGTGTGAGGCCTGTGCTGGAGTCAGTGAGAGGCCTGTGCTGGAGTCAGTGAGAGTGCCGTGCTGGAGTCAGTGAGAGGCCTGTGCTGCAGTCAGTGAGAGGCCTGTGCTGGAGTCAGTGAGAGGCCTGTGCTCGAGTCAGTGAGAGGCCTGTGCTGGAGACAGTGAGAGGGCCGTGCTGGAGTCAGTGAGTGGGCTGTGCTGGAGTCAGTGAGAGGCCTGTGCTGGAGTCAGTGAGAGGGCTGTCCTGGGTGCTGGAGTCAGTGAGAGGGCTGTGCTGGAGTCATTGCGAGGCCTGTGCTGGAGTCACTGAGAGGCCTGTGCTGGAGTCAGTGAGCGGGCCGTGCTGGAGTCAGTGAGAGGCCCGTGCTGGAGTCAGTGAGAGGGCTGTGCTGCAGTCAGTGAGAGGCCTGTGCTGGAGTAAGTGAGAGGGCTGTGCTGGAGTCAGTGAGAGAGCCGTGCTGGAGTCAGTGAGAGGGCTGTGCTGCAGTCAGTGAGAGGCCTGTGCTGGAGTCAGTGAGAGGGCTGTGCTGGAGTCAGAGAGAGGCCTGTGCTGCAGTCAGTGAGAGGGCTGTGCTGGAGTCAGTGAGAGGGCTGTGCTGGAGTCAGTGAGAGGGCTGTGCTGGAGTCAGTGAGAGGCCTGTGCTGGAGTCAGTGAGAGGGCTGTTCTGGAGTCAGTGAGAGGGCTGTGCTGGAGTCAGTGAGAGGGCCGTGCTAGAGTCAGTGAGAGGGCTGTGCTGCAGTCAGTGAGAGGCCTGTGCTGGAGTCAGTGAGAGGGCTGTGCTGGAGTCAGTGAGAGGGCCGTGCTGGGTGCTGGAGTCAGTGAGAGGCCTGTGCTGGAGTCAGTGAGAGGGCTGTGCTGGAGTCAGTGAGAGGCTTGTGCTGGAGTCAGTGAGAGGGCCGTGCTGGGTGCTGGAGTCAGTGAGAGGCCTGTGCTGGAGTCAGTGAGAGGGCTGTGCTGGAGTGAGTGAGAGGGCTGTGCTGGAGTCAGAGAGAGGCCTGTGCTGGCGTCAGTGAGAGAGCTGTGCTGGAGTCAGTGAGAGGCCGATGCTGGAGTCTGTGACAGGCCTGTGCTGGAGTCAGTGAGAGGCCTGTGCTGGAGTCAGTGAGTGGCTGTGCTGGAGTCAGAGAGAGGCCTGTGCTGGCGTCAGTGAGAGGGCTTTGCTGGAGTCAGTGAGAGGGCTGTGCTGGAACCAGTGAGAGGGCTGTGCTGGAGTCAGTGAGAGGGCTGTGCTGGAGTCAGTGTGAGGGCTGTGCTGGAATCAGTGAGAGGGCCGTGCTGGAGTCATTGAGAGGCCTGTGCTGGAGTCAGTGAGAGGGCTGTGCTGGAGTCAGTGAGAGGGCCGTGCTGGGTGCTGGAGTCAGTGAGAGGCCTGTGCTGGAGTCTGTGAGAGGGCTGTGCTGGAGTCAGTGAGAGGGCTGTGCTGGAGTCAGTGAGAGGTCCGTGCTGGAGTAAGTGAGAGGTCTGTGCTGGAGTCAGTGAGAGGGCCGTGCTGGAGTCAGTGAGAGGGCTGTGCTGCAGTAAGTGAGAGGCCTGTGCTGGAGTCAGTGAGAGGGCTGTGCTGGAGTCAGTGAGAGGGCCGTGCTAGAGTCAGTGAGAGGGCTGTGCTGGAGTCAGTGAGAGGGCTGTGCTGCAGTCAGTGAGAGGCATGTGATGGAGTCAGTGAGAGGGCTGTGCTGGAGTCAGTGAGAGGGCTGTGCTGGAGTCAGTGAGAGGGCTGTGCTGGAGTCAGTGAGAGGGCTGTGCTGGAGTCAGTGAGAGGCCTGTGCTGGAGTCAGTGAGAGGGCTGTGCTGGAGTCAGTGAGAGGGCCGTGCTGGGTGCTGGAGTCAGTGAGAGGCCTGTGCTGGAGTCAGTGAGAGGGCTGTGCTGGAGTCAGTGAGAGGCCTGTGCTGGAGTCAGTGAGAGGGTTGTGCTGGAGTCAGTGAGAGGGCCATGCTGGGTGCTGGAGTCAGTGACAGGCCTGTGCTGGAGTCAGTGAGAGGGCTGTGCTGGAGTCAGTGAGAGGGCTGTGCTGGAGTCAGTGAGAGGGCCGTGCTGGGTGCTGGATTCAGTGAGAGGCCTGTGCTGGAGTCAGTGAGAGGGCTGTGCTGGAGTCAGTGAGAGGCCTGTGCTGGAGTCAGTGAGAGGCCTGTGCTGGAGTCAGTGAGAGGGCTGTGCTGCAGTCAGTGAGAGGGCCGTGCTGGGTGCTGGAGTCAGTGAGAGGGCTGTGCTGGAGTCAGTGAGAGGCCTGTGCTGGAGTCAGTGAGAGGGCTGTTCTGGAGTCAGTGAGAGGGCTGTGCTGGAGTCAGTGAGAGGGCCGTGCTAGAGTCAGTGAGAGGGCTGTGCTGCAGTCAGTGAGAGGCCTGTGCTGGAGTCAGTGAGAGGGCTGTGCTGGAGTCAGTGAGAGGGCCGTGCTGGGTGCTGGAGTCAGTGAGAGGCCTGTGCTGGAGTCAGTGAGAGGGCTGTGCTGGAGTCAGTGAGAGGCTTGTGCTGGAGTCAGTGAGAGGGCCGTGCTGGGTGCTGGAGTCAGTGAGAGGCCTGTGCTGGAGTCAGTGAGAGGGCTGTGCTGGAGTGAGTGAGAGGGCTGTGCTGGAGTCAGAGAGAGGCCTGTGCTGGCGTCAGTGAGAGAGCTGTGCTGGAGTCAGTGAGAGGCCGATGCTGGAGTCTGTGACAGGCCTGTGCTGGAGTCAGTGAGAGGCCTGTGCTGGAGTCAGTGAGTGGCTGTGCTGGAGTCAGAGAGAGGCCTGTGCTGGCGTCAGTGAGAGGGCTTTGCTGGAGTCAGTGAGAGGGCTGTGCTGGAACCAGTGAGAGGGCTGTGCTGGAGTCAGTGAGAGGGCTGTGCTGGAGTCAGTGTGAGGGCTGTGCTGGAATCAGTGAGAGGGCCGTGCTGGAGTCATTGAGAGGCCTGTGCTGGAGTCAGTGAGAGGGCTGTGCTGGAGTCAGTGAGAGGGCCGTGCTGGGTGCTGGAGTCAGTGAGAGGCCTGTGCTGGAGTCTGTGAGAGGGCTGTGCTGGAGTCAGTGAGAGGGCTGTGCTGGAGTCAGTGAGAGGTCCGTGCTGGAGTAAGTGAGAGGTCTGTGCTGGAGTCAGTGAGAGGGCCGTGCTGGAGTCAGTGAGAGGGCTGTGCTGCAGTAAGTGAGAGGCCTGTGCTGGAGTCAGTGAGAGGGCTGTGCTGGAGTCAGTGAGAGGGCCGTGCTAGAGTCAGTGAGAGGGCTGTGCTGGAGTCAGTGAGAGGGCTGTGCTGCAGTCAGTGAGAGGCATGTGATGGAGTCAGTGAGAGGGCTGTGCTGGAGTCAGTGAGAGGGCTGTGCTGGAGTCAGTGAGAGGGCTGTGCTGGAGTCAGTGAGAGGGCTGTGCTGGAGTCAGTGAGAGGCCTGTGCTGGAGTCAGTGAGAGGGCTGTGCTGGAGTCAGTGAGAGGGCCGTGCTGGGTGCTGGAGTCAGTGAGAGGCCTGTGCTGGAGTCAGTGAGAGGGCTGTGCTGGAGTCAGTGAGAGGCCTGTGCTGGAGTCAGTGAGAGGGTTGTGCTGGAGTCAGTGAGAGGGCCATGCTGGGTGCTGGAGTCAGTGACAGGCCTGTGCTGGAGTCAGTGAGAGGGCTGTGCTGGAGTCAGTGAGAGGGCTGTGCTGGAGTCAGTGAGAGGGCCGTGCTGGGTGCTGGATTCAGTGAGAGGCCTGTGCTGGAGTCAGTGAGAGGGCTGTGCTGGAGTCAGTGAGAGGCCTGTGCTGGAGTCAGTGAGAGGCCTGTGCTGGAGTCAGTGAGAGGGCTGTGCTGCAGTCAGTGAGAGGGCCGTGCTGGGTGCTGGAGTCAGTGAGAGGCCTGTGCTGGAGTCAGTGAGAGGGCTGTGCTGGAGTCAGTGAGAGGGCCGTGCTGGGTGCTGGAGTCAGTGAGAGGCCTGTGCTGGAGTCAGTGAGAGGCCTGTGCTGGAGTCAGTGAGAGGGCTGTGCTGGAGTCAGTGAGAGGGCCGTGCTGGGTTCTGGAGTCAGTGAGAGGCCTGTGCTGGAGTCAGTGAGAGGCCTGTGCTGGAGTCAGTGAGAGGGCTGTGCTGGAGTCAGAGAGAGGCCTGTGCTGGAGTCAGTGAGAGGGCTGTGCTGGAGTCAGTGAGAGGGCTCTGCTGGAGTCAGTGTGAGGCCTGTGCTGGAGTCAGTGAGAGGCCTGTGCTGGAGTCAGTGAGAGTGCCGTGCTGGAGTCAGTGAGAGGCCTGTGCTGCAGTCAGTGAGAGGCCTGTGCTGGAGTCAGTGAGAGGCCTGTGCTCGAGTCAGTGAGAGGCCTGTGCTGGAGACAGTGAGAGGGCCGTGCTGGAGTCAGTGAGTGGGCAGTGCTGGAGTCAGTGAGAGGCCTGTGCTGGAGTCAGTGAGAGGGCTGTCCTGGGTGCTGGAGTCAGTGAGAGGGCTGTGCTGGAGTCATTGCGAGGCCTGTGCTGGAGTCACTGAGAGGCCTGTGCTGGAGTCAGTGAGCGGGCCGTGCTGGAGTCAGTGAGAGGCCCGTGCTGGAGTCAGTGAGAGGGCTGTGCTGCAGTCAGTGAGAGGCCTGTGCTGGAGTAAGTGAGAGGGCTGTGCTGGAGTCAGTGAGAGGGCCGTGCTGGAGTCAGTGAGAGGGCTGTGCTGCAGTCAGTGAGAGGCCTGTGCTGGAGTCAGTGAGAGGGCTGTGCTGGAGTCAGAGAGAGGCCTGTGCTGCAGTCAGTGAGAGGGCTGTGCTGGAGTCAGTGAGAGGGCTGTGCTGGAGTCAGTGAGAGGGCTGTGCTGGAGTCAGTGAGAGGCCTGTGCTGGAGTCAGTGAGAGGGCTGTTCTGGAGTCAGTGAGAGGGCTGTGCTGGAGTCAGTGAGAGGGCCGTGCTAGAGTCAGTGAGAGGGCTGTGCTGCAGTCAGTGAGAGGCCTGTGCTGGAGTCAGTGAGAGGGCTGTGCTGGAGTCAGTGAGAGGGCCGTGCTGGGTGCTGGAGTCAGTGAGAGGCCTGTGCTGGAGTCAGTGAGAGGGCTGTGCTGGAGTCAGTGAGAGGCCTGTGTTGGAGTCAGTGAGAGGCTTGTGCTGGAGCCAGTGGGAGGGCCGTGCTGGGTGCTGGAGTCAGTGAGAGGCCTGTGCTGGAGTCAGTGACTGGCCTGTGCTGGAGTCAGTGAGAGGGCTGTGCTGGAGTCAGTGAGAGGGCTGTGCTGGAGTCGGTGAGAGGGCCGTGCTGGTTGCTGGATTCAGTGAGAGGCCTGTGCTGGAGTCAGTGAGAGGGCTGTGCTGGAGTCAGAGAGAGACCTGTGCTGGCGTCAGTGAGAGGGCTGTGCTGGAGTCAGTGAGAGGGCTGTGCTGGAGTCAGTGAGAGGGCTGTGCTGGAGTCAGTGTGAGGGCTGTGCTGGAGTCAGTGAGAGGGCCGTGCTGGAGTCAGTGAGAGGCCTGTGCTGGAGTCAGTGAGAGGGCTGTGCTGGAGTCAGCGAGAGGGCCGTGCTGGGTGCTGGAGTCAGTGAGAGGCCTGTGCTGGAGTCAGTGAGCGGGCTGTGCTGGAGTCAGTGAGAGGCCTGTGCTGGAGTCAGTGAGACGGCTGTGCTGGAGTCAGTGAGAGGGCCGTGCTGGGTGCTGGAGTCAGTGAGAGGCCTGTGCTGGAGTCAGTGAGAGGGCCGTGCTGGAGTAAGTGAGAGGGCTGTGCTGGAGTCAGTGAGAGGGCCGTGCTGGAGTCAGTGAGAGGGCTGTGCTGCAGTCAGTGAGAGGCCTGTGCTGGAGTCAGTGAGAGGGCTGTGCTGGAGTCAGTGAGAGGGCTGTGCTGGAGTCAGTGAGAGGGCTGTGCTGGAGTCAGTGAGAGGGCTGTGCTGGAGTCAGTGAGAGGGCTGTGCTGGAGTCAGTGAGAGGGCCGTGCTAGAGTCAGTGAGAGGGCTGTGCTGGAGTCAGTGAGAGGGCTGTGCTGGAGTCAGTGAGAGGCCTGTGCTGGAGTCAGTGAGAGGGCTGTGCTGGAGTCAGTGAGAGGGCAGTGCTGGGTCAGTGAGAGGGCTGTGCTGGAGTCAGTGAGAGGGCTGTGCTGGAGTCAGTGAGAGGCCTGTGCTGGAGTCAGTGAGAGGGCTGTGCTGGAGTCAGTGACAGGGCTTTGCTGGAGTCAGTGAGAGGGCTGTGCTGGAGTCAGTGAGAGGGCCGTGCTGGGTGCTGGATTCAGTGAGAGGCCTGTGCTGGAGTCAGTGAGAGGGCTTTGCTGGAGTCAGAGACAGGCCTGTGCTGGAGTCAGTGAGAGGGTTGTGCTGGAGTCAGTGAGAGGGCTGTGCTGGAGTCAGTGAGAGGGCTGTGCTGGAGTCAGTGACAGGCCTGTGCTGGAGTCAGTGAGAGGGCTGTGCTGGAGTCAGTGAGAGGCCTGTGCTGGAGTCAGTGAGAGGGTTGTGCTGGAGTCAGTGAGAGGGCCGTGCTGGGTGCTGGAGTCAGTGAGAGGCCTGTGCTGGAGTCAGTGACAGGCCTGTGCTGGAGTCAGTGAGAGGGCTGTGCTGGAGTCAGTGACAGGCCTGTGCTGGAGTCAGTGAGAGGGCTGTGCTGGAGTCAGTGAGAGGGCCGTGCTGGGTGCTGGATTTAGTGAGAGGCCTGTGCTGGAGTCAGTGAGAGGGCTGTGCTGCAGTCAGAGAGAGGCCTGTGCTGGAGTCAGTGAGAGGGCTGTGCTGGAGTCAGTGAGAGGGCTGTGCTGGAGTCAGTGAGAGGGCTGTGCTGGAGTCAGTGAGAGGGCCGTGCTGGAGTCAGTGAGTGGCCTGTGCTGGAGTCAGTGAGAGGGCTGTGCTGCAGTCAGTGAGAGGGCCGTGCTGGGTGCTGGAGTCAGTGAGAGGCCTGTGCTGGAGTCAGTGAGAGGGCTGTGCTGGAGTCAGTGAGAGGCCTGTGCTGGAGTCAGTGAGAGGGCTGTGCTGGAGTCAGTGAGAGGGCCGTGCTGGGTGCTGGAGTAAGTGAGAGGGCTGTGCTGGAGTCAGTGAGAGGGCCGTGCTGGAGTCAGTGAGAGGGCTGTGCTGCAGTCAGTGAGAGGCCTGTGCTGGAGTCAGTGAGAGGGCTGTGCTGGAGTCAGAGAGAGGCCTGTGCTGCAGTCAGTGAGAGGGCTGTGCTGGAGTCAGTGAGAGGGCTGTGCTGGAGTCAGTGAGAGGGCTGTGCTGGAGTCAGTGAGAGGCCTGTGCTGGAGTCAGTGAGAGGGCTGTTCTGGAGTCAGTGAGAGGGCTGTGCTGGAGTCAGTGAGAGGGCCGTGCTAGAGTCAGTGAGAGGGCTGTGCTGCAGTCAGTGAGAGGCCTGTGCTGGAGTCAGTGAGAGGGCTGTGCTGGAGTCAGTGAGAGGGCCGTGCTGGGTGCTGGAGTCAGTGAGAGGCCTGTGCTGGAGTCAGTGAGAGGGCTGTACTGGAGTCAGTGAGAGGCCTGTGCTGGAGTCAGTGAGAGGCATGTGCTGGAGCCAGTGGGAGGGCCGTGCTGGGTGCTGGAGTCAGTGAGAGGCCTGTTCTGGAGTCAGTGACAGGCCTGTGCTGGAGTCAGTGAGAGGGCTGTGCTGGAGCCAGTGAGAGGGCTGTGCTGGAGTCGGTGAGAGGGCCGTGCTGGTTGCTGGATTCAGTGAGAGGCCTGTGCTGAAGTCAGTGAGAGGGCTGTGCTGGAGTCAGAGAGAGACCTGTGCTGGCGTCAGTGAGAGGGCTGTGCTGGAGTCAGTGAGAGGGCTGTGCTGGAGTCAGTGAGAGGGCTGTGCTGGAGTCAGTGTGAGGGCTGTGCTGGAGTCAGTGAGAGGGCCGTGCTGGAGTCAGTGAGAGGCCTGTGCTGGAGTCAGTGAGAGGGCTGTGCTGGAGTCAGTGAGAGGGCCGTGCTGGGTGCTGGAGTCAGTGAGAGGCCTGTGCTGGAGTCAGTGAGCGGGCTGTGCTGGAGTCAGTGAGAGGCCTGTGCTGGAGTCAGTGAGACGGCTGTGCTGGAGTCAGTGAGAGGGCCGTGCTGGGTGCTGGAGTCAGTGAGAGGCCTGTGCTGGAGTCAGTGAGAGGGCCGTGCTGGAGTAAGTGAGAGGGCTGTGCTGGAGTCAGTGAGAGGGCCGTGCTGGAGTCAGTGAGAGGGCTGTGCTGCAGTCAGTGAGAGGCCTGTGCTGGAGTCAGTGAGAGGGCTGTGCTGGAGTCAGTGAGAGGGCTGTGCTGGAGTCAGTGAGAGGGCTGTGCTGGAGTCAGTGAGAGGGCTGTGCTGGAGTCAGTGAGAGGGCTGTGCTGGAGTCAGTGAGAGGGCCGTCCTAGAGTCAGTGAGAGGGCTGTGCTGGAGTCAGTGAGAGGGCTGTGCTGGAGTCAGTGAGAGGCCTGTGCTGGAGTCAGTGAGAGGGCTGTGCTGGAGTCAGTGAGAGGGCAGTGCTGGGTCAGTGAGAGGGCTGTGCTGGAGTCAGTGAGAGGGCTGTGCTGGAGTCAGTGAGAGGCCTGTGCTGGAGTCAGTGAGAGGGCTGTGCTGGAGTCAGTGAGAGGGCTTTGCTGGAGTCAGTGAGAGGGCTGTGCTGGAGTCAGTGAGAGGGCCGTGCTGGGTGCTGGATTCAGTGAGAGGCCTGTGCTGGAGTCAGTGAGAGGGCTTTGCTGGAGTCAGAGACAGGCCTGTGCTGGAGTCAGTGAGAGGGTTGTGCTGGAGTCAGTGAGAGGGCTGTGCTGGAGTCAGTGAGAGGGCTGTGCTGGAGTCAGTGACAGGCCTGTGCTGGAGTCAGTGAGAGGGCTGTGCTGGAGTCAGTGAGAGGCCTGTGCTGGAGTCAGTGAGAGGGTTGTGCTGGAGTCAGTGAGAGGGCCGTGCTGGGTGCTGGAGTCAGTGAGAGGCCTGTGCTGGAGTCAGTGACAGGCCTGTGCTGGAGTCAGTGAGAGGGCTGTGCTGGAGTCAGTGACAGGCCTGTGCTGGAGTCAGTGAGAGGGCTGTGCTGGAGTCAGTGAGAGGGCCGTGCTGGGTGCTGGATTTAGTGAGAGGCCTGTGCTGGAGTCAGTGAGAGGGCTGTGCTGCAGTCAGAGAGAGGCCTGTGCTGGAGTCAGTGAGAGGGCTGTGCTGGAGTCAGTGAGAGGGCTGTGCTGGAGTCAGTGAGAGGGCTGTGCTGGAGTCAGTGAGAGGGTTGTGCTGGAGTCAGTGAGAGGGCCGTGCTGGAGTCAGTGAGTGGCCTGTGCTGGAGTCAGTGAGAGGGCTGTGCTGCAGTCAGTGAGAGGGCCGTGCTGGGTGCTGGAGTCAGTGAGAGGCCTGTGCTGGAGTCAGTGAGAGGGCTGTGCTGGAGTCAGTGAGAGGCCTGTGCTGGAGTCAGTGAGAGGGCTGTGCTGGAGTCAGTGAGAGGGCCGTGCTGGGTGCTGGAGTCAGTGAGAGGCCTGTGCTGGAGTCAGTGAGAGGCCTGTGCTGGAGTCAGTGCGAGGGCTGTGCTGGAGTCAGTGAGAGGGCTGTGCTGGAGTCAGTGAGAGGCCTGTGCTGGAGTCAGTGAGAGGGCTGTGCTGGAGTCAGTGAGAGGGCTGTGCTGGAGTCAGAGAGAGGCCTGCGCTGGCGTCAGTGAGAGGCCTGTGCTGGAGTCAGTGAGAGGGCTGTGCTGGAGTCAGAGAGAGGCCTGTGCTGGCGTCAGTGAGAGGGCTGTGCTGGAGTCAGTGAGAGGGCTGTGCTGGACCCAGTGAGAGGGCTGTGCTGGAGTCAGTGAGAGGCCTGTGCTGGAGTCAGTGAGAGGGCTGTGCTGGAGTCAGTGAGAGGGCTGTGCTGGAGTCAGTGAGAGGGCTTTGCTGGAGTCAGTGAGAGGCCTGTGCTGGGGTCAGAGAGAGGCCTGTTCTGGAGTCAGTGAGGGGGCCGTGCTGGAGTCAGTGAGAGGCCTGTGCTGCAGTCAGTGAGAGGCCTGTGCTGGAGTCAGTGAGAGGCCTATGCTGGAGTCAGTGACAGGCCTGTGCTGGAGTCAGTGAGAGGCCTGTGCTGGAGTCAGTGAGAGGGCTGTGCTGGAGTCAGTGAGAGGGCTGTGCTGGAGTCAGAGAGAGGCCTGTGCTGGCGTCAGTGAGAGGGCTGTGCTGGAGTCAGTGAGAGGCCTATGCTGAAGTCAGTGACAGGCCTGTGCTGGAGTCAGTGAGAGGCCTGTGCTGGAGTCAGTGAGAGGGCTGTGCTGGAGTCAGAGAGAGGCCTGTGCTGGCGTCAGTGAGAGGGCTGTGCTGGAGTCAGTGAGAGGGCTGTGCTGGAACCAGTGAGAGGGCTGTGCTGGAGTCAGTGAGAGGGCTGTGCTGGAGTCAGTGTGAGGGCTGTGCTGGAGTCAGTGAGAGGGCCATGCTGGAGTCATTGAGAGGCCTGTGCTGGAGTCAGTGAGAGGCCTGTGCTGGAGTCAGTGAGAGGCCTATGCTGGAGTCAGTGACAGGCCTGTGCTGGAGTCAGTGAGAGGCCTGTGCTGGAGTCAGTGAGAGGGCTGTGCTGGAGTCAGTGAGAGGGCTGTGCTGGAGTCAGAGAGAGGCCTGTGCTGGCGTCATTGAGAGGGCTGTGCTGGAGTCAGTGAGAGGGCTGTGCTGGAGTCAGTGTGAGGGCTGTGCTGGAGTCAGTGAGAGGGCCATGCTGGAGTCATTGAGAGGCCTGTGCTGGAGTCAGTGAGAGGCCTGTGCTGGAGTCAGTGAGAGGCCTATGCTGGAGTCAGTGACAGGCCTGTGCTGGAGTCAGTGAGAGGCCTGTGCTGGAGTCAGTGAGAGGGCTGTGCTGGAGTCAGTGAGAGGGCTGTGCTGGAGTCAGAGAGAGGCCTGTGCTGGCGTCATTGAGAGGGCTGTGCTGGAGTCAGTGAGAGGCCTATGCTGGAGTCAGTGACAGGCCTGTGCTGGAGTCAGTGAGAGGCCTGTGCTGGAGTCAGTGAGAGGGCTGTGCTGGAGTCAGAGAGAGGCCTGTGCTGGCGTCAGTGAGAGGGCTGTGCTGGAGTCAGTGAGAGGGCTGTGCTGGAACCAGTGAGAGGGCTGTGCTGGAGTCAGTGAGAGGGCTGTGCTGGAGTCAGTGTGAGGGCTGTGCTGGAGTCAGTGAGAGGGCCGTGCTGGAGTCATTGAGAGGCCTGTGCTGGAGTCAGTGAGAGGCCTGTGCTGGAGTCAGAGAGAGGGCTGTTCTGGAGTCAGTGAGAGGGCCGTGCTGGAGTCAGTGAGAGGCCTGTGCTGGAGTCAGTGAGAGGGCTGTGCTGGAGTCAGTGAGAGGGCCGTGCTGGGTGCTGGAGTCAGTGAGAGGCCTGTGCTGGAGTCAGTGAGAGGCCTGTGCTGGAGTCAGTGAGAGGGCTGTGCTGGAGTCAGTGAGAGGGCTGTGCTGGAGTCAGTGAGAGGCCTGTGCTGGAGTCAGAGAGAGGCCTGTTCTGGAGTCAGTGAGAGGGCCGTGCTGGAGTCAGTGAGAGGGCTGTGCTGGAGTCAGTGAGAGGCCTGTGCTGCAGTCAGTGAGAGGCCTGTGCTGGAGTCAGTGAGAGGCCTATGCTGGAGTCAGTGAGAGGGCTGTGCTGGAGTCAGTGAAAGGGCTGTGCTGGAGTCAGTGAGAGGGCTGTGCTGGAGTCAGTGAGAGGGCCGTGCTGGGTGCTGGATTCAGTGAGAGGCCTGTGCTGGAGTCAGTGAGAGGGCTTTGCTGGAGTCAGAGAGAGGCCTGTGCTGGAGTCAGTGAGAGGGTTGTGCTGGAGTCAGTGAGATGGCTGTGCTGGAGTCAGTGAGAGGGCTGTGCTGGAGTCAGTGACAGGCCTGTGCTGGAGTCAGTGAGAGGGCTGTGCTGGAGTCAGTGAGAGGCCTGTGCTGGAGTCAGTGAGAGGGTTGTGCTGGAGTCAGTGAGAGGTCCGTGCTGGGTGCTGGAGTCAGTGAGAGGCCTGTGCTGGAGTCAGTGACAGGCCTGTGCTGGAGTCAGTGAGAGGGCAGTGCTGGGTCAGTGAGAGGGCTGTGCTGGAGTCAGTGAGAGGGCTGTGCTGGAGTCAGTGAGAGGCCTGTGCTGGAGTCAGTGAGAGGGCTGTGCTGGAGTCAGTGAGAGGGCTTTGCTGGAGTCAGTGAGAGGGCTGTGCTGGAGTCAGTGAGAGGGCCGTGCTGGGTGCTGGATTCAGTGAGAGGCCTGTGCTGGAGTCAGTGAGAGGGCTTTGCTGGAGTCAGAGACAGGCCTGTGCTGGAGTCAGTGAGAGGGTTGTGCTGGAGTCAGTGAGAGGGCTGTGCTGGAGTCAGTGAGAGGGCTGTGCTGGAGTCAGTGACAGGCCTGTGCTGGAGTCAGTGAGAGGGCTGTGCTGGAGTCAGTGAGAGGCCTGTGCTGGAGTCAGTGAGAGGGTTGTGCTGGAGTCAGTGAGAGGGCCGTGCTGGGTGCTGGAGTCAGTGAGAGGCCTGTGCTGGAGTCAGTGACAGGCCTGTGCTGGAGTCAGTGAGAGGGCTGTGCTGGAGTCAGTGACAGGCCTGTGCTGGAGTCAGTGAGAGGGCTGTGCTGGAGTCAGTGAGAGGGCCGTGCTGGGTGCTGGATTTAGTGAGAGGCCTGTGCTGGAGTCAGTGAGAGGGCTGTGCTGCAGTCAGAGAGAGGCCTGTGCTGGAGTCAGTGAGAGGGCTGTGCTGGAGTCAGTGAGAGGGCTGTGCTGGAGTCAGTGAGAGGGCTGTGCTGGAGTCAGTGAGAGGGCCGTGCTGGAGTCAGTGAGTGGCCTGTGCTGGAGTCAGTGAGAGGGCTGTGCTGCAGTCAGTGAGAGGGCCGTGCTGGGTGCTGGAGTCAGTGAGAGGCCTGTGCTGGAGTCAGTGAGAGGGCTGTGCTGGAGTCAGTGAGAGGCCTGTGCTGGAGTCAGTGAGAGGGCTGTGCTGGAGTCAGTGAGAGGGCCGTGCTGGGTGCTGGAGTAAGTGAGAGGGCTGTGCTGGAGTCAGTGAGAGGGCCGTGCTGGAGTCAGTGAGAGGGCTGTGCTGCAGTCAGTGAGAGGCCTGTGCTGGAGTCAGTGAGAGGGCTGTGCTGGAGTCAGAGAGAGGCCTGTGCTGCAGTCAGTGAGAGGGCTGTGCTGCAGTCAGTGAGAGGGCTGTGCTGGAGTCAGTGAGAGGGCTGTGCTGGAGTCAGTGAGAGGCCTGTGCTGGAGTCAGTGAGAGGGCTGTTCTGGAGTCAGTGAGAGGGCTGTGCTGGAGTCAGTGAGAGGGCCGTGCTAGAGTCAGTGAGAGGGCTGTGCTGCAGTCAGTGAGAGGCCTGTGCTGGAGTCAGTGAGAGGGCTGTGCTGGAGTCAGTGAGAGGGCCGTGCTGGGTGCTGGAGTCAGTGAGAGGCCTGTGCTGGAGTCAGTGAGAGGGCTGTACTGGAGTCAGTGAGAGGCCTGTGCTGGAGTCAGTGAGAGGCATGTGCTGGAGCCAGTGGGAGGGCCGTGCTGGGTGCTGGAGTCAGTGAGAGGCCTGTGCTGGAGTCAGTGACAGGCCTGTGCTGGAGTCAGTGAGAGGGCTGTGCTGGAGTCAGTGAGAGGGCTGTGCTGGAGTCGGTGAGAGGGCCGTGCTGGTTGCTGGATTCAGTGAGAGGCCTGTGCTGGAGTCAGTGAGAGGGCTGTGCTGGAGTCAGAGAGAGACCTGTGCTGGCGTCAGTGAGAGGGCTGTGCTGGAGTCAGTGAGAGGGCTGTGCTGGAGTCAGTGAGAGGGCTGTGCTGGAGTCAGTGTGAGGGCTGTGCTGGAGTCAGTGAGAGGGCCGTGCTGGAGTCAGTGAGAGGCCTGTGCTGGAGTCAGTGAGAGGGCTGTGCTGGAGTCAGTGAGAGGGCCGTGCTGGGTGCTGGAGTCAGTGAGAGGCCTGTGCTGGAGTCAGTGAGCGGGCTGTGCTGGAGTCAGTGAGAGGCCTGTGCTGGAGTCAGTGAGACGGCTGTGCTGGAGTCAGTGAGAGGGCCGTGCTGGGTGCTGGAGTCAGTGAGAGGCCTGTGCTGGAGTCAGTGAGAGGGCTGTGCTGGAGTCAGTGAGAGGGCTGTGCTGGAGTCAGTGAGAGGGCTGTGCTGGAGTCAGTGAGAGGGCTGTGCTGGAGTCAGTGAGAGGGCTGTGCTGGAGTCAGTGAGAGGGCCGTCCTAGAGTCAGTGAGAGGGCTGTGCTGGAGTCAGTGAGAGGGCTGTGCTGGAGTCAGTGAGAGGCCTGTGCTGGAGTCAGTGAGAGGGCTGTGCTGGAGTCAGTGAGAGGGCAGTGCTGGGTCAGTGAGAGGGCTGTGCTGGAGTCAGTGAGAGGGCTGTGCTGGAGTCAGTGAGAGGCCTGTGCTGGAGTCAGTGAGAGGGCTGTGCTGGAGTCAGTGAGAGGGCTTTGCTGGAGTCAGTGAGAGGGCTGTGCTGGAGTCAGTGAGAGGGCCGTGCTGGGTGCTGGATTCAGTGAGAGGCCTGTGCTGGAGTCAGTGAGAGGGCTTTGCTGGAGTCAGAGACAGGCCTGTGCTGGAGTCAGTGAGAGGGTTGTGCTGGAGTCAGTGAGAGGGCTGTGCTGGAGTCAGTGAGAGGGCTGTGCTGGAGTCAGTGACAGGCCTGTGCTGGAGTCAGTGAGAGGGCTGTGCTGGAGTCAGTGAGAGGCCTGTGCTGGAGTCAGTGAGAGGGTTGTGCTGGAGTCAGTGAGAGGGCCGTGCTGGGTGCTGGAGTCAGTGAGAGGCCTGTGCTGGAGTCAGTGACAGGCCTGTGCTGGAGTCAGTGAGAGGGCTGTGCTGGAGTCAGTGACAGGCCTGTGCTGGAGTCAGTGAGAGGGCTGTGCTGGAGTCAGTGAGAGGGCCGTGCTGGGTGCTGGATTTAGTGAGAGGCCTGTGCTGGAGTCAGTGAGAGGGCTGTGCTGCAGTCAGAGAGAGGCCTGTGCTGGAGTCAGTGAGAGGGCTGTGCTGGAGTCAGTGAGAGGGCTGTGCTGGAGTCAGTGAGAGGGCTGTGCTGGAGTCAGTGAGAGGGTTGTGCTGGAGTCAGTGAGAGGGCCGTGCTGGAGTCAGTGAGTGGCCTGTGCTGGAGTCAGTGAGAGGGCTGTGCTGCAGTCAGTGAGAGGGCCGTGCTGGGTGCTGGAGTCAGTGAGAGGCCTGTGCTGGAGTCAGTGAGAGGGCTGTGCTGGAGTCAGTGAGAGGCCTGTGCTGGAGTCAGTGAGAGGGCTGTGCTGGAGTCAGTGAGAGGGCCGTGCTGGGTGCTGGAGTCAGTGAGAGGCCTGTGCTGGAGTCAGTGAGAGGCCTGTGCTGGAGTCAGTGCGAGGGCTGTGCTGGAGTCAGTGAGAGGGCTGTGCTGGAGTCAGAGAGAGGCCTGTTCTGGAGTCAGTGAGAGGGCCCTGCTGGAGTCAGTGAGAGGCCTGTGGTGGAGTCAGTGAGAGGCCTATGCTGGAGTCAGTGACAGGCCTGTGCTGGAGTCAGTGAGAGGCCTGTGCTGGAGTCAGTGAGAGGGCTGTGCTGGAGTCAGTGAGAGGGCTGTGCTGGAGTCAGAGAGAGGCCTGCGCTGGCGTCAGTGAGAGGCCTGTGCTGGAGTCAGTGAGAGGGCTGTGCTGGAGTCAGAGAGAGGCCTGTGCTGGCGTCAGTGAGAGGGCTGTGCTGGAGTCAGTGAGAGGGCTGTGCTGGACCCAGTGAGAGGGCTGTGCTGGAGTCAGTGAGAGGCCTGTGCTGGAGTCAGTGAGAGGGCTGTGCTGGAGTCAGTGAGAGGGCTGTGCTGGAGTCAGTGAGAGGGCTTTGCTGGAGTCAGTGAGAGGCCTGTGCTGGGGTCAGAGAGAGGCCTGTTCTGGAGTCAGTGAGGGGGCCGTGCTGGAGTCAGTGAGAGGCCTGTGCTGCAGTCAGTGAGAGGCCTGTGCTGGAGTCAGTGAGAGGCCTATGCTGGAGTCAGTGACAGGCCTGTGCTGGAGTCAGTGAGAGGCCTGTGCTGGAGTCAGTGAGAGGGCTGTGCTGGAGTCAGTGAGAGGGCTGTGCTGGAGTCAGAGAGAGGCCTGTGCTGGCGTCAGTGAGAGGGCTGTGCTGGAGTCAGTGAGAGGCCTATGCTGAAGTCAGTGACAGGCCTGTGCTGGAGTCAGTGAGAGGCCTGTGCTGGAGTCAGTGAGAGGGCTGTGCTGGAGTCAGAGAGAGGCCTGTGCTGGCGTCAGTGAGAGGGCTGTGCTGGAGTCAGTGAGAGGGCTGTGCTGGAACCAGTGAGAGGGCTGTGCTGGAGTCAGTGAGAGGGCTGTGCTGGAGTCAGTGTGAGGGCTGTGCTGGAGTCAGTGAGAGGGCCATGCTGGAGTCATTGAGAGGCCTGTGCTGGAGTCAGTGAGAGGCCTGTGCTGGAGTCAGTGAGAGGCCTATGCTGGAGTCAGTGACAGGCCTGTGCTGGAGTCAGTGAGAGGCCTGTGCTGGAGTCAGTGAGAGGGCTGTGCTGGAGTCAGTGAGAGGGCTGTGCTGGAGTCAGAGAGAGGCCTGTGCTGGCGTCATTGAGAGGGCTGTGCTGGAGTCAGTGAGAGGGCTGTGCTGGAGTCAGTGTGAGGGCTGTGCTGGAGTCAGTGAGAGGGCTGTGCTGGAGTCAGAGAGAGGCCTGTGCTGGCGTCATTGAGAGGGCTGTGCTGGAGTCAGTGAGAGGCCTATGCTGGAGTCAGTGACAGGCCTGTGCTGGAGTCAGTGAGAGGCCTGTGCTGGAGTCAGTGAGAGGCCTGTGCTGGAGTCAGTGAGAGGCCTATGCTGGAGTCAGTGACAGGCCTGTGCTGGAGTCAGTGAGAGGCCTGTGCTGGAGTCAGTGAGAGGGCTGTGCTGGAGTCAGTGAGAGGGCTGTGCTGGAGTCAGAGAGAGGCCTGTGCTGGCGTCATTGAGAGGGCTGTGCTGGAGTCAGTGAGAGGCCTATGCTGGAGTCAGTGACAGGCCTGTGCTGGAGTCAGTGAGAGGCCTGTGCTGGAGTCAGTGAGAGGGCTGTGCTGGAGTCAGAGAGAGGCCTGTGCTGGCGTCAGTGAGAGGGCTGTGCTGGAGTCAGTGAGAGGGCTGTGCTGGAACCAGTGAGAGGGCTGTGCTGGAGTCAGTGAGAGGGCTGTGCTGGAGTCAGTGTGAGGGCTGTGCTGGAGTCAGTGAGAGGGCCGTGCTGGAGTCATTGAGAGGCCTGTGCTGGAGTCAGTGAGAGGCCTGTGCTGGAGTCAGAGAGAGGCCTGTTCTGGAGTCAGTGAGAGGGCCGTGCTGGAGTCAGTGAGAGGCCTGTGCTGGAGTCAGTGAGAGGGCTGTGCTGGAGTCAGTGAGAGGGCCGTGCTGGGTGCTGGAGTCAGTGAGAGGCCTGTGCTGGAGTCAGTGAGAGGCCTGTGCTGGAGTCAGTGAGAGGGCTGTGCTGGAGTCAGTGAGAGGGCTGTGCTGGAGTCAGTGAGAGGCCTGTGCTGGAGTCAGAGAGAGCCCTGTTCTGGAGTCAGTGAGAGGGCCGTGCTGGAGTCAGTGAGAGGGCTGTGCTGGAGTCAGTGAGAGGCCTGTGCTGCAGTCAGTGAGAGGCCTGTGCTGGAGTCAGTGAGAGGCCTATGCTGGAGTCAGTGAGAGGGCTGTGCTGGAGTCAGTGAAAGGGCTGTGCTGGAGTCAGTGAGAGGGCTGTGCTGGAGTCAGTGAGAGGGCCGTGCTGGGTGCTGGATTCAGTGAGAGGCCTGTGCTGGAGTCAGTGAGAGGGCTTTGCTGGAGTCAGAGAGAGGCCTGTGCTGGAGTCAGTGAGAGGGTTGTGCTGGAGTCAGTGAGATGGCTGTGCTGGAGTCAGTGAGAGGGCTGTGCTGGAGTCAGTGACAGGCCTGTGCTGGAGTCAGTGAGAGGGCTGTGCTGGAGTCAGTGAGAGGCCTGTGCTGGAGTCAGTGAGAGGGTTGTGCTGGAGTCAGTGAGAGGTCCGTGCTGGGTGCTGGAGTCAGTGAGAGGCCTGTGCTGGAGTCAGTGACAGGCCTGTGCTGGAGTCAGTGAGAGGGCAGTGCTGGGTCAGTGAGAGGGCTGTGCTGGAGTCAGTGAGAGGGCTGTGCTGGAGTCAGTGAGAGGCCTGTGCTGGAGTCAGTGAGAGGGCTGTGCTGGAGTCAGTGAGAGGGCTTTGCTGGAGTCAGTGAGAGGGCTGTGCTGGAGTCAGTGAGAGGGCCGTGCTGGGTGCTGGATTCAGTGAGAGGCCTGTGCTGGAGTCAGTGAGAGGGCTTTGCTGGAGTCAGAGACAGGCCTGTGCTGGAGTCAGTGAGAGGGTTGTGCTGGAGTCAGTGAGAGGGCTGTGCTGGAGTCAGTGAGAGGGCTGTGCTGGAGTCAGTGACAGGCCTGTGCTGGAGTCAGTGAGAGGGCTGTGCTGGAGTCAGTGAGAGGCCTGTGCTGGAGTCAGTGAGAGGGTTGTGCTGGAGTCAGTGAGAGGGCCGTGCTGGGTGCTGGAGTCAGTGAGAGGCCTGTGCTGGAGTCAGTGACAGGCCTGTGCTGGAGTCAGTGAGAGGGCTGTGCTGGAGTCAGTGACAGGCCTGTGCTGGAGTCAGTGAGAGGGCTGTGCTGGAGTCAGTGAGAGGGCCGTGCTGGGTGCTGGATTTAGTGAGAGGCCTGTGCTGGAGTCAGTGAGAGGGCTGTGCTGCAGTCAGAGAGAGGCCTGTGCTGGAGTCAGTGAGAGGGCTGTGCTGGAGTCAGTGAGAGGGCTGTGCTGGAGTCAGTGAGAGGGCTGTGCTGGAGTCAGTGAGAGGGCCGTGCTGGAGTCAGTGAGTGGCCTGTGCTGGAGTCAGTGAGAGGGCTGTGCTGCAGTCAGTGAGAGGGCCGTGCTGGGTGCTGGAGTCAGTGAGAGGCCTGTGCTGGAGTCAGTGAGAGGGCTGTGCTGGAGTCAGTGAGAGGCCTGTGCTGGAGTCAGTGAGAGGGCTGTGCTGGAGTCAGTGAGAGGGCCGTGCTGGGTGCTGGAGTAAGTGAGAGGGCTGTGCTGGAGTCAGTGAGAGGGCCGTGCTGGAGTCAGTGAGAGGGCTGTGCTGCAGTCAGTGAGAGGCCTGTGCTGGAGTCAGTGAGATGGCTGTGCTGGAGTCAGAGAGAGGCCTGTGCTGCAGTCAGTGAGAGGGCTGTGCTGGAGTCAGTGAGAGGGCTGTGCTGGAGTCAGTGAGAGGGCTGTGCTGGAGTCAGTGAGAGGCCTGTGCTGGAGTCAGTGAGAGGGCTGTGCTGGAGTCAGTGAGAGGGCCGTGCTAGAGTCAGTGAGAGGGCTGTGCTGCAGTCAGTGAGAGGCCTGTGCTGGAGTCAGTGAGAGGGCTGTGCTGGAGTCAGTGAGAGGGCCGTGCTGGGTGCTGGAGTCAGTGAGAGGCCTGTGCTGGAGTCAGTGAGAGGGCTGTACTGGAGTCAGTGAGAGGCCTGTGCTGGAGTCAGTGAGAGGCATGTGCTGGAGCCAGTGGGAGGGCCGTGCTGGGTGCTGGAGTCAGTGAGAGGCCTGTGCTGGAGTCAGTGACAGGCCTGTGCTGGAGTCAGTGAGAGGGCTGTGCTGGAGTCAGTGAGAGGGCTGTGCTGGAGTCGGTGAGAGGGCCGTGCTGGTTGCTGGATTCAGTGAGAGGCCTGTGCTGGAGTCAGTGAGAGGGCTGTGCTGGAGTCAGAGAGAGACCTGTGCTGGCGTCAGTGAGAGGGCTGTGCTGGAGTCAGTGAGAGGGCTGTGCTGGAGTCAGTGAGAGGGCTGTGCTGGAGTCAGTGTGAGGGCTGTGCTGGAGTCAGTGAGAGGGCCGTGCTGGAGTCAGTGAGAGGCCTGTGCTGGAGTCAGTGAGAGGGCTGTGCTGGAGTCAGTGAGAGGGCCGTGCTGGGTGCTGGAGTCAGTGAGAGGCCTGTGCTGGAGTCAGTGAGCGGGCTGTGCTGGAGTCAGTGAGAGGCCTGTGCTGGAGTCAGTGAGACGGCTGTGCTGGAGTCAGTGAGAGGGCCGTGCTGGGTGCTGGAGTCAGTGAGAGGCCTGTGCTGGAGTCAGTGAGAGGGCCGTGCTGGAGTAAGTGAGAGGGCTGTGCTGGAGTCAGTGAGAGGGCCGTGCTGGAGTCAGTGAGAGGGCTGTGCTGCAGTCAGTGAGAGGCCTGTGCTGGAGTCAGTGAGAGGGCTGTGCTGGAGTCAGTGAGAGGGCTGTGCTGGAGTCAGTGAGAGGGCTGTGCTGGAGTCAGTGAGAGGGCTGTGCTGGAGTCAGTGAGAGGGCTGTGCTGGAGTCAGTGAGAGGGCCGTCCTAGAGTCAGTGAGAGGGCTGTGCTGGAGTCAGTGAGAGGGCTGTGCTGGAGTCAGTGAGAGGCCTGTGCTGGAGTCAGTGAGAGGGCTGTGCTGGAGTCAGTGAGAGGGCAGTGCTGGGTCAGTGAGAGGGCTGTGCTGGAGTCAGTGAGAGGGCTGTGCTGGAGTCAGTGAGAGGCCTGTGCTGGAGTCAGTGAGAGGGCTGTGCTGGAGTCAGTGAGAGGGCTTTGCTGGAGTCAGTGAGAGGGCTGTGCTGGAGTCAGTGAGAGGGCCGTGCTGGGTGCTGGAGTCAGTGAGAGGCCTGTGCTGGAGTCAGTGAGAGGGCTTTGCTGGAGTCAGAGACAGGCCTGTGCTGGAGTCAGTGAGAGGGTTGTGCTGGAGTCAGTGAGAGGGCTGTGCTGGAGTCAGTGAGAGGGCTGTGCTGGAGTCAGTGACAGGCCTGTGCTGGAGTCAGTGAGAGGGCTGTGCTGGAGTCAGTGAGAGGCCTGTGCTGGAGTCAGTGAGAGGGTTGTGCTGGAGTCAGTGAGAGGGCCGTGCTGGGTGCTGGAGTCAGTGAGAGGCCTGTGCTGGAGTCAGTGACAGGCCTGTGCTGGAGTCAGTGAGAGGGCTGTGCTGGAGTCAGTGACAGGCCTGTGCTGGAGTCAGTGAGAGGGCTGTGCTGGAGTCAGTGAGAGGGCCGTGCTGGGTGCTGGATTTAGTGAGAGGCCTGTGCTGGAGTCAGTGAGAGGGCTGTGCTGCAGTCAGAGAGAGGCCTGTGCTGGAGTCAGTGAGAGGGCTGTGCTGGAGTCAGTGAGAGGGCTGTGCTGGAGTCAGTGAGAGGGCTGTGCTGGAGTCAGTGAGAGGGTTGTGCTGGAGTCAGTGAGAGGGCCGTGCTGGAGTCAGTGAGTGGCCTGTGCTGGAGTCAGTGAGAGGGCTGTGCTGCAGTCAGTGAGAGGGCCGTGCTGGGTGCTGGAGTCAGTGAGAGGCCTGTGCTGGAGTCAGTGAGAGGGCTGTGCTGGAGTCAGTGAGAGGCCTGTGCTGGAGTCAGTGAGAGGGCTGTGCTGGAGTCAGTGAGAGGGCCGTGCTGGGTGCTGGAGTCAGTGAGAGGCCTGTGCTGGAGTCAGTGAGAGGCCTGTGCTGGAGTCAGTGCGAGGGCTGTGCTGGAGTCAGTGAGAGGGCTGTGCTGGAGTCAGTGAGAGGCCTGTGCTGGAGTCAGAGAGAGGCCTGTTCTGGAGTCAGTGAGAGGGCCCTGCTGGAGTCAGTGAGAGGCCTGTGGTGGAGTCAGTGAGAGGCCTATGCTGGAGTCAGTGACAGGCCTGTGCTGGAGTCAGTGAGAGGCCTGTGCTGGAGTCAGTGAGAGGGCTGTGCTGGAGTCAGTGAGAGGGCTGTGCTGGAGTCAGAGAGAGGCCTGCGCTGGCGTCAGTGAGAGGCCTGTGCTGGAGTCAGTGAGAGGGCTGTGCTGGAGTCAGAGAGAGGCCTGTGCTGGCGTCAGTGAGAGGGCTGTGCTGGAGTCAGTGAGAGGGCTGTGCTGGACCCAGTGAGAGGGCTGTGCTGGAGTCAGTGAGAGGCCTGTGCTGGAGTCAGTGAGAGGGCTGTGCTGGAGTCAGTGAGAGGGCTGTGCTGGAGTCAGTGAGAGGGCTTTGCTGGAGTCAGTGAGAGGCCTGTGCTGGGGTCAGAGAGAGGCCTGTTCTGGAGTCAGTGAGGGGGCCGTGCTGGAGTCAGTGAGAGGCCTGTGCTGCAGTCAGTGAGAGGCCTGTGCTGGAGTCAGTGAGAGGCCTATGCTGGAGTCAGTGACAGGCCTGTGCTGGAGTCAGTGAGAGGCCTGTGCTGGAGTCAGTGAGAGGGCTGTGCTGGAGTCAGTGAGAGGGCTGTGCTGGAGTCAGAGAGAGGCCTGTGCTGGCGTCAGTGAGAGGGCTGTGCTGGAGTCAGTGAGAGGCCTATGCTGAAGTCAGTGACAGGCCTGTGCTGGAGTCAGTGAGAGGCCTGTGCTGGAGTCAGTGAGAGGGCTGTGCTGGAGTCAGAGAGAGGCCTGTGCTGGCGTCAGTGAGAGGGCTGTGCTGGAGTCAGTGAGAGGGCTGTGCTGGAACCAGTGAGAGGGCTGTGCTGGAGTCAGTGAGAGGGCTGTGCTGGAGTCAGTGTGAGGGCTGTGCTGGAGTCAGTGAGAGGGCCATGCTGGAGTCATTGAGAGGCCTGTGCTGGAGTCAGTGAGAGGCCTGTGCTGGAGTCAGTGAGAGGCCTATGCTGGAGTCAGTGACAGGCCTGTGCTGGAGTCAGTGAGAGGCCTGTGCTGGAGTCAGTGAGAGGGCTGTGCTGGAGTCAGTGAGAGGGCTGTGCTGGAGTCAGAGAGAGGCCTGTGCTGGCGTCATTGAGAGGGCTGTGCTGGAGTCAGTGAGAGGGCTGTGCTGGAGTCAGTGTGAGGGCTGTGCTGGAGTCAGTGAGAGGGCCATGCTGGAGTCATTGAGAGGCCTGTGCTGGAGTCAGTGAGAGGCCTGTGCTGGAGTCAGTGAGAGGCCTATGCTGGAGTCAGTGACAGGCCTGTGCTGGAGTCAGTGAGAGGCCTGTGCTGGAGTCAGTGAGAGGGCTGTGCTGGAGTCAGTGAGAGGGCTGTGCTGGAGTCAGAGAGAGGCCTGTGCTGGCGTCATTGAGAGGGCTGTGCTGGAGTCAGTGAGAGGCCTATGCTGGAGTCAGTGACAGGCCTGTGCTGGAGTCAGTGAGAGGCCTGTGCTGGAGTCAGTGAGAGGGCTGTGCTGGAGTCAGAGAGAGGCCTGTGCTGGCGTCAGTGAGAGGGCTGTGCTGGAGTCAGTGAGAGGGCTGTGCTGGAACCAGTGAGAGGGCTGTGCTGGAGTCAGTGAGAGGGCTGTGCTGGAGTCAGTGTGAGGGCTGTGCTGGAGTCAGTGAGAGGGCCGTGCTGGAGTCATTGAGAGGCCTGTGCTGGAGTCAGTGAGAGGCCTGTGCTGGAGTCAGAGAGAGGCCTGTTCTGGAGTCAGTGAGAGGGCCGTGCTGGAGTCAGTGAGAGGCCTGTGCTGGAGTCAGTGAGAGGGCTGTGCTGGAGTCAGTGAGAGGGCCGTGCTGGGTGCTGGAGTCAGTGAGAGGCCTGTGCTGGAGTCAGTGAGAGGCCTGTGCTGGAGTCAGTGAGAGGGCTGTGCTGGAGTCAGTGAGAGGGCTGTGCTGGAGTCAGTGAGAGGCCTGTGCTGGAGTCAGAGAGAGGCCTGTTCTGGAGTCAGTGAGAGGGCCGTGCTGGAGTCAGTGAGAGGGCTGTGCTGGAGTCAGTGAGAGGCCTGTGCTGCAGTCAGTGAGAGGCCTGTGCTGGAGTCAGTGAGAGGCCTATGCTGGAGTCAGTGAGAGGGCTGTGCTGGAGTCAGTGAAAGGGCTGTGCTGGAGTCAGTGAGAGGGCTGTGCTGGAGTCAGTGAGAGGGCCGTGCTGGGTGCTGGATTCAGTGAGAGGCCTGTGCTGGAGTCAGTGAGAGGGCTTTGCTGGAGTCAGAGAGAGGCCTGTGCTGGAGTCAGTGAGAGGGTTGTGCTGGAGTCAGTGAGATGGCTGTGCTGGAGTCAGTGAGAGGGCTGTGCTGGAGTCAGTGACAGGCCTGTGCTGGAGTTAGTGAGAGGGCTGTGCTGGAGTCAGTGAGAGGCCTGTGCTGGAGTCAGTGAGAGGGTTGTGCTGGAGTCAGTGAGAGGTCCGTGCTGGGTGCTGGAGTCAGTGAGAGGCCTGTGCTGGAGTCAGTGACAGGCCTGTGCTGGAGTCAGTGAGAGGGCTGTGCTGGAGTCAGTGACAGGCCTGTGCTGGAGTCAGTGAGAGGGCTGTGCGGCAGTCAGTGAGAGGGCCGTGCTGGGTGCTGGATTTAGTGAGAGGCCTGTGCTGGAGTCAGTGAGAGGGCTGTGCTGCAGTCAGAGAGAGGCCTGTGCTGGAGTCAGTGAGAGGGTTGTACGGGAGTCAGTGAGAGGGCTGTGCTGGAGTCAGTGAGAGGGCTGTGCTGGAGTCAGTGAGAGGGCTGTGCTGGAGTCAGTGAGAGGGCCGTGCTGGAGTCAGTGAGAGGCCTGTGCTGGAGTCAGTGAGAGGGCTGTGCTGCAGTCAGTGAGAGGGCCGTGCTGGGTGCTGGAGTCAGTGAGTGGCCTGTGCTGGAGTCAGTGAGAGGGCTGTGCTGGAGTCAGTGAGAGGCCTGTGCTGGAGTCAGTGAGAGGGCTGTGCTGGAGTCAGTGAGAGGGCTGTGCTGGAGTCAGTGAGAGGGCTGTGCTGGAGTCAGTGAGAGGCCTGTGCTGGGGTCAGAGAGAGGCCTGTTCTGGAGTCAGTGAGGGGGCCGTGCTGGAGTCAGTGAGAGGCCTGTGCTGCAGTCAGTGAGAGGCCTGTGCTGGAGTCAGTGAGAGGCCTATGCTGGAGTCAGTGACAGGCCTGTGCTGGAGTCAGTGAGAGGCCTGTGCTGGAGTCAGTGAGAGGGCTGTGCTGGAGTCAGTGAGAGGGCTGTGCTGGAGTCAGAGAGAGGCCTGTGCTGGCGTCAGTGAGAGGGCTGTGCTGGAGTCAGTGAGAGGCCTATGCTGAAGTCAGTGACAGGCCTGTGCTGGAGTCAGTGAGAGGCCTGTGCTGGAGTCAGTGAGAGGGCTGTGCTGGAGTCAGAGAGAGGCCTGTGCTGGCGTCAGTGAGAGGGCTGTGCTGGAGTCAGTGAGAGGGCTGTGCTGGAACCAGTGAGAGGGCTGTGCAGGAGTCAGTGAGAGGGCTGTGCTGGAGTCAGTGTGAGGGCTGTGCTGGAGTCAGTGAGAGGGCCATGCTGGAGTCATTGAGAGGCCTGTGCTGGAGTCAGTGAGAGGCCTGTGCTGGAGTCAGTGAGAGGCCTATGCTGGAGTCAGTGACAGGCCTGTGCTGGAGTCAGTGAGAGGCCTGTGCTGGAGTCAGTGAGAGGGCTGTGCTGGAGTCAGTGAGAGGGCTGTGCTGGAGTCAGAGAGAGGCCTGTGCTGGCGTCATTGAGAGGGCTGTGCTGGAGTCAGTGAGATGCCTATGCTGGAGTCAGTGACAGGCCTGTGCTGGAGTCAGTGAGAGGCCTGTGCTGGAGTCAGTGAGAGGGCTGTGCTGGAGTCAGAGAGAGGCCTGTGCTGGCGTCAGTGAGAGGGCTGTGCTGGAGTCAGTGAGAGGGCTGTGCTGGAACCAGTGAGAGGGCTGTGCTGGAGTCAGTGAGAGGGCTGTGCTAGAGTCAGTGTGAGGGCTGTGCTGGAGTCAGTGAGAGGGCCGTGCTGGAGTCATTGAGAGGCCTGTGCTGGAGTCAGTGAGAGGCCTGTGCTGGAGTCAGAGAGAGGCCTGTTCTGGAGTCAGTGAGAGGGCCGTGCTGGAGTCAGTGAGAGGCCTGTGCTGGAGTCAGTGAGAGGGCTGTGCTGGAGTCAGTGAGAGGGCCGTGCTGGGTGCTGGAGTCAGTGAGAGGCCTGTGCTGGAGTCAGTGAGAGGCCTGTGCTGGAGTCAGTGAGAGGGCTGTGCTGGAGTCAGTGAGAGGGCTGTGCTGGAGTCAGTGAGAGGCCTGTGCTGGAGTCAGAGAGAGGCCTGTTCTGGAGTCAGTGAGAGGGCCGTGCTGGAGTCAGTGAGAGGCCTGTGCTGGAGTCAGTGAGAGGGCTGTGCTGGAGTCAGTGAGAGGCCTGTGCTGCAGTCAGTGAGAGGCCTGTGCTGGAGTCAGTGAGAGGCCTATGCTGGAGTCAGTGAGAGGGCTGTGCTGGAGTCAGTGAAAGGGCTGTGCTGGAGTCAGTGAGAGGGCTGTGCTGGAGTCAGTGAGAGGGCCGTGCTGGGTGCTGGATTCAGTGAGAGGCCTGTGCTGGAGTCAGTGAGAGGGCTTTGCTGGAGTCAGAGAGAGGCCTGTGCTGGAGTCAGTGAGAGGGTTGTGCTGCAGTCAGTGAGATGGCTGTGCTGGAGTCAGTGAGAGGGCTGTGCTGGAGTCAGTGACAGGCCTGTGCTGGAGTCAGTGAGAGGGCTGTGCTGGAGTCAGTGAGAGGCCTGTGCTGGAGTCAGTGAGAGGGTTGTGCTGGAGTCAGTGAGAGGTCCGTGCTGGGTGCTGGAGTCAGTGAGAGGCCTGTGCTGGAGTCAGTGACAGGCCTGTGCTGGAGTCAGTGAGAGGGCTGTGCTGGAGTCAGTGACAGGCCTGTGCTGGAGTCAGTGAGAGGGCTGTGCGGCAGTCAGTGAGAGGGCCGTGCTGGGTGCTGGATTTAGTGAGAGGCCTGTGCTGGAGTCAGTGAGAGGGCTGTGCTGCAGTCAGAGAGAGGCCTGTGCTGGAGTCAGTGAGAGGGTTGTACAGGAGTCAGTGAGAGGGCTGTGCTGGAGTCAGTGAGAGGGCTGTGCTGGAGTCAGTGAGAGGGCTGTGCTGGAGTCAGTGAGAGGGCCGTGCTGGAGTCAGTGAGAGGCCTGTGCTGGAGTCAGTGAGAGGGCTGTGCTGCAGTCAGTGAGAGGGCCGTGCTGGGTGCTGGAGTCAGTGAGTGGCCTGTGCTGGAGTCAGTGAGAGGGCTGTGCTGGAGTCAGTGAGAGGCCTGTGCTGGAGTCAGTGAGAGGGCTGTGCTGGAGTCAGTGAGAGGGCCGTGCTGGGTGCTGGAGTCAGTGAGAGGCCTGTGCTGGAGTCAGTGAGAGGCCTGTGCTGGAGTCAGTGAGAGGGCTGTGCTGGAGTCAGTGAGAGGGCTGTGCTGGAGTCAGTGAGAGGCCTGTGCTGGAGTCAGAGAGAGGCCTGTTCTGGAGTCAGTGAGAGGGCCGTGCTGGAGTCAGTGAGAGGCCTGTGCTGCAGTCAGTGAGAGGCCTGTGGTGGAGTAGGTGAGAGGCCTATGCTGGAGTCAGTGACAGGCCTCTGCTGGAGTCAGTGAGAGGCCTGTGCTGGAGTCAGTGAGAGGGCTGTGCTGGAGTCAGTGAGAGGGCTGTGCTGGAGTCAGAGAGAGGCCTGTGCTGGCGTCAGTGAGAGGGCTGTGCTGGAGTCAGTGAGAGACCTATGCTGGAGTCAGTGACAGGCCTGTGCTGGAGTCAGTGAGAGGCCTGTGCTGGAGTCAGTGAGAGGGCTGTGCTGGAGTCAGAGAGAGGCCTGTGCTGGCGTCAGTGAGAGGGCTGTGCTGGAGTCAGTGAGAGGGCTGTGCTGGAACCAGTGAGAGGGCTGTGCTGGAGTCAGTGAGAGGCCTGTGCTGGGGTCAGAGAGAGGCCTGTTCTGGAGTCAGTGAGAGGGCCGTGCTGGAGTCAGTGAGAGGCCTGTGCTGCAGTCAGTGAGAGGCCTGTGCTGGAGTCAGTGAGAGGCCTATGCTGGAGTCAGTGACAGGCCTGTGCTGGAGTCAGTGAGAGGCCTGTGCTGGAGTCAGTGAGAGGGCTGTGCTGGAGTCAGTGAGAGGGCTGTGCTGGAGTCAGAGAGAGGCCTGTGCTGGCGTCAGTGAGAGGGATGTGCTGGAGTCAGTGAGAGGGCTGTGCTGGAGTCAGTGAGAGGGCTGTGCTGGAGTCAGAGAGAGGCCTGTGCTGGCGTCAATGAGAGGGCTGTGCTGGAGTCAGTGAGAGGGCTGTGCTGGAGCCAGTGAGAGGGCTGTGCTGGAGTCAGTGTGAGGGCTGTGCTGGAGTCAGTGAGAGGGCCTTGCTGGAGTCATTGAGAGGCCTGTGCTGGAGTCAGTGAGAGGCCTGTGCTGGAGTCAGTGAGAGGCCTATGCTGGAGTCAGTGACAGGCCTGTGCTGGAGTCAGTGAGAGGCCTGTGCTGGAGTCAGTGAGAGGGCTGTGCTGGAGTCAGTGAGAGGGCTGTGCTGGAGTCAGAGAGAGGCCTGTGCTGGCGTCATTGAGAGGGCTGTGCTGGAGTCAGTGAGAGGCCTATGCTGGAGTCAGTGACAGGCCTGTGCTGGAGTCAGTGAGAGGCCTGTGCTGGAGTCAGTGAGAGGGCTGTGCTGGAGTCAGAGAGAGGCCTGTGCTGGCGTCAGTGAGAGGGCTGTGCTGGAGTCAGTGAGAGGGCTGTGCTGGAACCAGTGAGAGGGCTGTGCTGGAGTCAGTGAGAGGGCTGTGCTGGAGTCAGTGTGAGGGCTGTGCTGGAGTCAGTGAGAGGGCCGTGCTGGAGTCATTGAGAGGCCTGTGCTGGAGTCAGTGAGAGGCCTGTGCTGGAGTCAGAGAGAGGCCTGTTCTGGAGTCAGTGAGAGGGCCGTGCTGGAGTCAGTGAGAGGCCTGTGCTGGAGTCAGTGAGAGGGCTGTGCTGGAGTCAGTGAGAGGGCCGTGCTGGGTGCTGGAGTCAGTGAGAGGCCTGTGCTGGAGTCAGTGAGAGGCCTGTGCTGGAGTCAGTGAGAGGGCTGTGCTGGAGTCAGTGAGAGGGCTGTGCTGGAGTCAGTGAGAGGCCTGTGCTGGAGTCAGAGAGAGGCCTGTTCTGGAGTCAGTGAGAGGGCCGTGCTGGAGTCAGTGAGAGGCCTGTGCTGCAGTCAGTGAGAGGCCTGTGCTGGAGTCAGTGAGAGGCCTATGCTGGAGTCAGTGACAGGCCTGTGCTGGAGTCAGTGAGAGGCCTGTGCTGGAGTCAGTGAGAGGGCTGTGCTGGAGTCAGTGAGAGGGCTGTGTTGGAGTCAGAGAGAGGCCTGTGCTGGCGTCAGTGAGAGGGCTGTGCTGGAGTCAGTGAGAGACCTATGCTGGAGTCAGTGACAGGCCTGTGCTGGAGTCAGTGAGAGGCCTGTGCTGGAGTCAGTGAGAGGGCTGTGCTGGAGTCAGAGAGAGGCCTGTGCTGGCGTCAGTGAGAGGGCTGTGCTGGAGTCAGTGAGAGGGCTGTGCTGGAACCAGTGAGAGGGCTGTGCTGGAGTCAGTGAGAGGCCTGTGCTGGAGTCAGTGAGAGGGCTGTGCTGGAGTCAGTGAGAGGGCTGTGCTGGAGTCAGTGAGAGGCCTGTGCTGGGGTCAGAGAGAGGCCTGTTCTGGAGTCAGTGAGAGGGCCGTGCTGGAGTCAGTGAGAGGCCTGTGCTGCAGTCAGTGAGAGGCCTGTGCTGGAGTCAGTGAGAGGCCTATGCTGGAGTCAGTGACAGGCCTGTGCTGGAGTCAGTGAGAGGCCTGTGCTGGAGTCAGTGAGAGGGCTGTGCTGGAGTCAGTGAGAGGGCTGTGCTGGAGTCAGAGAGAGGCCTGTGCTGGCGTCAGTGAGAGGGATGTGCTGGAGTCAGTGAGAGGGCTGTGCTGGAGTCAGTGAGAGGGCTGTGCTGGAGTCAGAGAGAGGCCTGTGCTGGCGTCAATGAGAGGGCTGTGCTGGAGTCAGTGAGAGGGCTGTGCTGGAGCCAGTGAGAGGGCTGTGCTGGAGTCAGTGTGAGGGCTGTGCTGGAGTCAGTGAGAGGGCCTTGCTGGAGTCATTGAGAGGCCTGTGCTGGAGTCAGTGAGAGGCCTGTGCTGGAGTCAGTGAGAGGCCTATGCTGGAGTCAGTGACAGGCCTGTGCTGGAGTCAGTGAGAGGCCTGTGCTGGAGTCAGTGAGAGGGCTGTGCTGGAGTCAGTGAGAGGGCTGTGCTGGAGTCAGAGAGAGGCCTGTGCTGGCGTCATTGAGAGGGCTGTGCTGGAGTCAGTGAGAGGCCTATGCTGGAGTCAGTGACAGGCCTGTGCTGGAGTCAGTGAGAGGCCTGTGCTGGAGTCAGTGAGAGGGCTGTGCTGGAGTCAGAGAGAGGCCTGTGCTGGCGTCAGTGAGAGGGCTGTGCTGGAGTCAGTGAGAGGGCTGTGCTGGAACCAGTGAGAGGGCTGTGCTGGAGTCAGTGAGAGGGCTGTGCTGGAGTCAGTGTGAGGGCTGTGCTGGAGTCAGTGAGAGGGCCGTGCTGGAGTCATTGAGAGGCCTGTGCTGGAGTCAGTGAGAGGCCTGTGCTGGAGTCAGAGAGAGGCCTGTTCTGGAGTCAGTGAGAGGGCCGTGCTGGAGTCAGTGAGAGGCCTGTGCTGGAGTCAGTGAGAGGGCTGTGCTGGAGTCAGTGAGAGGGCCGTGCTGGGTGCTGGAGTCAGTGAGAGGCCTGTGCTGGAGTCAGTGAGAGGCCTGTGCTGGAGTCAGTGAGAGGGCTGTGCTGGAGTCAGTGAGAGGGCTGTGCTGGAGTCAGTGAGAGGCCTGTGCTGGAGTCAGAGAGAGGCCTGTTCTGGAGTCAGTGAGAGGGCCGTGCTGGAGTCAGTGAGAGGCCTGTGCTGCAGTCAGTGAGAGGCCTGTGCTGGAGTCAGTGAGAGGCCTATGCTGGAGTCAGTGACAGGCCTGTGCTGGAGTCAGTGAGAGGCCTGTGCTGGAGTCAGTGAGAGGGCTGTGCTGGAGTCAGTGAGAGGGCTGTGTTGGAGTCAGAGAGAGGCCTGTGCTGGCGTCAGTGAGAGGGATGTGCTGGAGTCAGTGAGAGGCCTATGCTGGAGTCAGTGACAGGCCTGTGCTGGAGTCAGTGAGAGGCCTGTGCTGGAGTCAGTGAGAGGGCTGTGCTGGAGTCAGAGAGAGGCCTGTGCTGGCGTCAGTGAGAGGGCTGTGCTGGAGTCAGTGAGAGGGCTGTGCTGGAACCAGTGAGAGGGCTGTGCTGGAGTCAGTGAGAGGGCTGTGCTGGAGTCAGTGTGAGGGCTGTGCTGGAGTCAGTGAGAGGCCTGTGCTGGAGTCAGTGAGAGGGCTGTGCTGGAGTCAGTGAGAGGGCTGTGCTGGAGTCAGTGAGAGGCCTGTGCTGGAGTCGGAGAGAGGCCTGTTCTGGAGTCAGTGAGAGGGCTGTGCTGGAGTCAGTGAGAGGCCTGTGCTGGAGTCAGTGAGAGGCCTGTGCTGGAGTCAGTGAGAGGGCTGTGCTGGAGTCAGTGAGAGGCCTATGCTGGAGTCAGTGACAGGCCTGTGCTGGAGTCAGTGAGAGCCCTGTGCTGGAGTCAGTGAGAGGGCTGTGCTGGAGTCAGAGAGAGGCCTGTGCTGGCGTCAGTGAGAGGGCTGTGCTGGAGTCAGTGAGAGGGCTGTGCTGGAACCAGTGAGAGGGCTGTGCTGGAGTCAGTGAGAGTGCTGTGCTGGAGTCAGTGTGAGGGCTGTGCTGGAGTCAGTGAGAGGGCCATGCTGGAGTCATTGAGAGGCCTGTGCTGGAGTCTGTGAGAGGGCTGTGCTGGAGTCAGTGAGAGGGCTGTGCTGGAGTCAGTGAGAGGGCCGTGCTGGAGTAAGTGAGAGGGCTGTGCTGGAGTCAGTGAGAGGGCCGTGCTGGAGTCAGTGAGAGGGCTGTGCTGCAGTCAGTGCGAGGCCTGTGCTGGAGTCAGTGAGAGGGCTGTGCTGGAGTCAGTGAGAGGGCTGTGCTGCAGTCAGTGAGAGGCCTGTGATGGAGTCAGTGAGAGGGCTGTGCTGGAGTCAGTGAGAGGGCTGTGCTGGAGTCAGTGAGAGGGCTGTGCTGGAGTCAGTGAGAGGGCTGTGCTGGAGTCAGTGAGAGGCCTGTGCTGGAGTCAGTGAGAGGGCTGTGCTGGAGTCAGTGAGAGGGCCGTGCTGGGTGCTGGAGTCAGTGAGAGGCCTGTGCTGGAGTCAGTGAGAGGACTGTGCTGGAGTCAGTGAGAGGCCTGTGCTGGAGTCAGTGAGAGGGTTGTGCTGGAGTCAGTGACAGGGCCGTGCTGGGTGCTGGAGTCAGTGAGAGGCCTGTGCTGGAGTCAGTGAGAGGCCTGTGCTGGAGTCAGTGAGAGGGCTGTGCTGGAGTCAGTGAGAGGCCTGTGCTGGAGTCAGAGAGAGGCCTGTTCTGAAGTCAGTGAGAGGGTTGTGCTGGAGTCAGTGAGAGGCCTATGCTGGAGTCAGTGACAGGCCTGTGCTGGAGTCAGTGAGAGGCCTGTGCTGGAGTCAGTGACAGGCCTGTGCTGGAGTCAGTGAGAGGCCTGTGCTGGAGTCAGTGAGAGGGCTGTGCTGGAGTCAGTGAGAGGGCTGTGCTGGAGTCAGAGAGAGGCCTGTGCTGGCGTCAGTGAGAGGGCTGTGCTGGAGTCAGTGAGAGGCCTATGCTGAAGTCAGTGACAGGCCTGTGCTGGAGTCAGTGAGAGGCCTGTGCTGGAGTCAGTGAGAGGGCTGTGCTGGAGTCAGAGAGAGGCCTGTGCTGGCGTCAGTGAGAGGGCTGTGCTGGAGTCAGTGAGAGGGCTGTGCTGGAACCAGTGAGAGGGCTGTGCTGGAGTCAGTGAGAGGGCTGTGCTGGAGTCAGTGTGAGGGCTGTGCTGGAGTCAGTGAGAGGGCCATGCTGGAGTCATTGAGAGGCCTGTGCTGGAGTCAGTGAGAGGCCTGTGCTGGAGTCAGTGAGAGGCCTATGCTGGAGTCAGTGACAGGCCTGTGCTGGAGTCAGTGAGAGGCCTGTGCTGGAGTCAGTGAGAGGGCTGTGCTGGAGTCAGTGAGAGGGCTGTGCTGGAGTCAGAGAGAGGCCTGTGCTGGCGTCATTGAGAGGGCTGTGCTGGAGTCAGTGAGAGGGCTGTGCTGGAGTCAGTGTGAGGGCTGTGCTGGAGTCAGTGAGAGGGCCATGCTGGAGTCATTGAGAGGCCTGTGCTGGAGTCAGTGAGAGGCCTGTGCTGGAGTCAGTGAGAGGCCTATGCTGGAGTCAGTGACAGGCCTGTGCTGGAGTCAGTGAGAGGCCTGTGCTGGAGTCAGTGAGAGGGCTGTGCTGGAGTCAGTGAGAGGGCTGTGCTGGAGTCAGAGAGAGGCCTGTGCTGGCGTCATTGAGAGGGCTGTGCTGGAGTCAGTGAGAGGCCTATGCTGGAGTCAGTGACAGGCCTGTGCTGGAGTCAGTGAGAGGCCTGTGCTGGAGTCAGTGAGAGGGCTGTGCTGGAGTCAGAGAGAGGCCTGTGCTGGCGTCAGTGAGAGGGCTGTGCTGGAGTCAGTGAGAGGGCTGTGCTGGAACCAGTGAGAGGGCTGTGCTGGAGTCAGTGAGAGGGCTGTGCTGGAGTCAGTGTGAGGGCTGTGCTGGAGTCAGTGAGAGGGCTGTGCTGGAGTCAGAGAGAGGCCTGTGCTGGCGTCAGTGAGAGGGCTGTGCTGGAGTCAGTGAGAGGCCTATGCTGAAGTCAGTGACAGGCCTGTGCTGGAGTCAGTGAGAGGCCTGTGCTGGAGTCAGTGAGAGGGCTGTGCTGGAGTCAGAGAGAGGCCTGTGCTGGCGTCAGTGAGAGGGCTGTGCTGGAGTCAGTGAGAGGGCTGTGCTGGAACCAGTGAGAGGGCTGTGCAGGAGTCAGTGAGAGGGCTGTGCTGGAGTCAGTGTGAGGGCTGTGCTGGAGTCAGTGAGAGGGCCATGCTGGAGTCATTGAGAGGCCTGTGCTGGAGTCAGTGAGAGGCCTGTGCTGGAGTCAGTGAGAGGCCTATGCTGGAGTCAGTGACAGGCCTGTGCTGGAGTCAGTGAGAGGCCTGTGCTGGAGTCAGTGAGAGGGCTGTGCTGGAGTCAGTGAGGGGGCTGTGCTGGAGTCAGAGAGAGGCCTGTGCTGGCGTCATTGAGAGGGCTGTGCTGGAGTCAGTGAGAGGCCTATGCTGGAGTCAGTGACAGGCCTGTGCTGGAGTCAGTGAGAGGCCTGTGCTGGAGTCAGTGAGAGGGCTGTGCTGGAGTCAGAGAGAGGCCTGTGCTGGCGTCAGTGAGAGGGCTGTGCTGGAGTCAGTGAGAGGGCTGTGCTGGAACCAGTGAGAGGGCTGTGCTGGAGTCAGTGAGAGGGCTGTGCTGGAGTCAGTGTGAGGGCTGTGCTGGAGTCAGTGAGAGGGCCGTGCTGGAGTCATTGAGAGGCCTGTGCTGGAGTCAGTGAGAGGCCTGTGCTGGAGTCAGAGAGAGGCCTGTTCTGGAGTCAGTGAGAGGGCCGTGCTGGAGTCAGTGAGAGGCCTGTGCTGGAGTCAGTGAGAGGGCTGTGCTGGAGTCAGTGAGAGGGCCGTGCTGGGTGCTGGAGTCAGTGAGAGGCCTGTGCTGGAGTCAGTGAGAGGCCTGTGCTGGAGTCAGTGAGAGGGCTGTGCTGGAGTCAGTGAGAGGGCTGTGCTGGAGTCAGTGAGAGGCCTGTGCTGGAGTCAGAGAGAGGCCTGTTCTGGAGTCAGTGAGAGGGCCGTGCTGGAGTCAGTGAGAGGCCTGTGCTGGAGTCAGTGAGAGGGCTGTGCTGGAGTCAGTGAGAGGCCTGTGCTGCAGTCAGTGAGAGGCCTGTGCTGGAGTCAGTGAGAGGCCTATGCTGGAGTCAGTGAGAGGGCTGTGCTGGAGTCAGTGAAAGGGCTGTGCTGGAGTCAGTGACAGGCCTGTGCTGGAGTCAGTGAGAGGCCTGTGCTGGAGTCAGTGAGAGGGCTGTGCTGGAGTCAGTGAGAGGGCTGTGTTGGAGTCAGAGAGAGGCCTGTGCTGGCGTCAGTGAGAGGGATGTGCTGGAGTCAGTGAGAGGCCTATGCTGGAGTCAGTGACAGGCCTGTGCTGGAGTCAGTGAGAGGCCTGTGCTGGAGTCGGTGAGAGGGCTGTGCTGGAGTCAGAGAGAGGCCTGTGCTGGCGTCAGTGAGAGGGCTGTGCTGGAGTCAGTGAGAGGGCTGTGCTGGAACCAGTGAGAGGGCTGTGCTGGAGTCAGTGAGAGGGCTGTGCTGGAGTCAGTGTGAGGGCTGTGCTGGAGTCAGTGAGAGGCCTGTGCTGGAGTCAATGAGAGGCCTGTGCTGGAGTCAGTGAGAGGGCTGTGCTGGAGTCAGTGAGAGGGCTGTGCTGGAGTCAGTGAGAGGCCTGTGCTGGAGTCAGAGAGAGGCCTGTTCTGGAGTCAGTGAGAGGGCTGTGCTGGAGTCAGTGAGAGGCCTGTGCTGGAGTCAGTGAGAGGCCTGTGCTGGAGTCAGTGAGAGGGCTGTGCTGGAGTCAGTGAGAGGCCTATGCTGGAGTCAGTGACAGGCCTGTGCTGGAGTCAGTGAGAGCCCTGTGCTGGAGTCAGTGAGAGGGCTGTGCTGGAGTCAGAGAGAGGCCTGTGCTGGCGTCAGTGAGAGGGCTGTGCTGGAGTCAGTGAGAGGGCTGTGCTGGAACCAGTGAGAGGGCTGTGCTGGAGTCAGTGAGAGTGCTGTGCTGGAGTCAGTGTGAGGGCTGTGCTGGAGTCAGTGAGAGGGCCATGCTGGAGTCATTGAGAGGCCTGTGCTGGAGTCTGTGAGAGGGCTGTGCTGGAGTCAGTGAGAGGGCTGTGCTGGAGTCAGTGAGAGGGCCGTGCTGGAGTAAGTGAGAGGGCTGTGCTGGAGTCAGTGAGAGGGCCGTGCTGGAGTCAGTGAGAGGGCTGTGCTGCAGTCAGTGCGAGGCCTGTGCTGGAGTCAGTGAGAGGGCTGTGCTGGAGTCAGTGAGAGGGCTGTGCTGCAGTCAGTGAGAGGCCTGTGATGGAGTCAGTGAGAGGGCTGTGCTGGAGTCAGTGAGAGGGCTGTGCTGGAGTCAGTGAGAGGGCTGTGCTGGAGTCAGTGAGAGGGCTGTGCTGGAGTCAGTGAGAGGCCTGTGCTGGAGTCAGTGAGAGGGCTGTGCTGGAGTCAGTGAGAGGGCCGTGCTGGGTGCTGGAGTCAGTGAGAGGCCTGTGCTGGAGTCAGTGAGAGGACTGTGCTGGAGTCAGTGAGAGGCCTGTGCTGGAGTCAGTGAGAGGGTTGTGCTGGAGTCAGTGCGAGGGCCGTGCTGGGTGCTGGAGTCAGTGAGAGGCCTGTGCTGGAGTCAGTGAGAGGCCTGTGCTGGAGTCAGTGAGAGGGCTGTGCTGGAGTCAGTGAGAGGCCTGTGCTGGAGTCAGAGAGAGGCCTGTTCTGAAGTCAGTGAGAGGGTTGTGCTGGAGTCAGTGAGAGGGCTGTGCTGGAGTCAGTGAGAGGGCTGTGCTGGAGTCAGTGAGAGGGCTGTGCTGGAGTCAGTGAGAGGGCTGTGCTGGAGTCAGTGAGAGGGCCGTGCTGGAGTCAGTGAGAGGCCTGTGCTGGAGTCAGTGAGAGGGCTGTGCTGCAGTCAGTGAGAGGGCCGTGCTGGGTGCTGGAGTCAGTGAGAGGCCTGTGCTGGAGTCAGTGAGAGGGCTGTGCTGGAGTCAGTGAGAGGCCTGTGCTGGAGTCAGTGAGTGGGCTGTGCTGGAGTCAGTGAGAAGGCCGTGCTGGGTGCTGGAGTCAGTGAGAGGCCTGTGCTGGAGTCAGTGAGAGGCCTGTGCTGGAGTCAGTGAGAGGGCTGTGCTGGAGTCAGTGAGAGGGCTGTGCTGGAGTCAGTGAGAGGCCTGTGCTGGAGTCAGAGAGAGGCCTGTTCTGGAGTCAGTGAGAGGGCCGTGCTGGAGTCAGTGAGAGGCCTGTGCTGCAGTCAGTGAGAGGCCTGTGCTGGAGTCAGTGAGAGGCCTATGCTGGAGTCAGTGACAGGCCTGTGCTGGAGTCAGTGAGAGGCCTGTGCTGGAGTCAGTGAGAGGGCTGTGCTGGAGTCAGTGAGAGGGCTGTGCTGGAGTCAGAGAGAGGCCTGTGCTGGCGTCAGTGAGAGGGTTGTGCTGGAGTCAGTGAGAGGCCTATGCTGGAGTCAGTGACAGGCCTGTGCTGGAGTCAGTGAGAGGCCTGTGCTGGAGTCAGTGAGAGGGCTGTGCTGGAGTCAGAGAGAGGCCTGTGCTGGCGTCAGTGAGAGGGCTGTGCTGGAGTCAGTGGGAGGGCTGTGCTGGAGTCAGTGAGAGGCCTGTGCTGGAGTCAGTGAGAGGCCTGTGCTGCAGTCAGTGAGAGGGCTGTGCTGGAGTCAGTGAGAGGCCTGTGCTGGAGTCAGTGAGAGGGCTGTGCTGGAGTCAGTGAGAGGGCCGTGCTGGCTGCTGGAGTCAGTGAGAGGCCTGTGCTGGAGTCAGTGAGAGGCCTGTGCTGGAGTCAGTGAGAGGGCTGTGCTGGAGTCAGGGAGAGGGCTGTGCTGGAGTCAGTGAGAGGCCTGTGCTGGAGTCAGAGAGAGGCCTGTTCTGGAGTCAGTGAGAGGGCCGTGTTGGAGTCAGTGAGAGGCCTGTGCTGCAGTCAGTGAGAGGCCTGTGCTGGAGTCAGTGAGAGGCCTGTGCTGCAGTCAGTGAGAGGGCTGTGCTGGAGTCAGTGAGAGGGCTGAGCTGGAGTCAGTGAGAGGGCTGTGCTGGAGTCAGTGAGAGGGCTGTGCTGGAGTCAGTGAGAGGGCCGTGCTGGAGTCAGTGAGAGGCCTGTGCTGGAGTCAGTGAGAGGGCTGTGCTGGAGTCAGTGAGAGGGCCGTGCTGGGTGCTGGAGTCAGTGAGAGGCCTGTGCTGGAGTCAGTGAGAGGGCTGTGCTGGAGTCAGTGAGAGGCCTGTGCTGGAGTCAGTGAGAGGGCTGTGCTGGAGTCAGCGAGAGGGCCGTGCTGGGTGCTGGAGTCAGTGAGAGGCCTGTGCTGGAGTCAGTGAGAGGCCTGTGCTGGAGTCAGTGAGAGGGCTGTGCTGGAGTCAGTGAGAGGGCTGTGCTGGAGTCAGTGTGAGGGCTGTGCTGGAGTCAGTGAGAGGGCTGTGCTGGAGTCAGAGAGAGGCCTGTGCTGGCGTCAGTGAGAGGGCTGTGCTGGAGTCAGTGAGAGGCCTATGCTGAAGTCAGTGACAGGCCTGTGCTGGAGTCAGTGAGAGGCCTGTGCTGGAGTCAGTGAGAGGGCTGTGCTGGAGTCAGAGAGAGGCCTGTGCTGGCGTCAGTGAGAGGGCTGTGCTGGAGTCAGTGAGAGGGCTGTGCTGGAACCAGTGAGAGGGCTGTGCAGGAGTCAGTGAGAGGGCTGTGCTGGAGTCAGTGTGAGGGCTGTGCTGGAGTCAGTGAGAGGGCCATGCTGGAGTCATTGAGAGGCCTGTGCTGGAGTCAGTGAGAGGCCTGTGCTGGAGTCAGTGAGAGGCCTATGCTGGAGTCAGTGACAGGCCTGTGCTGGAGTCAGTGAGAGGCCTGTGCTGGAGTCAGTGAGAGGGCTGTGCTGGAGTCAGTGAGGGGGCTGTGCTGGAGTCAGAGAGAGGCCTGTGCTGGCGTCATTGAGAGGGCTGTGCTGGAGTCAGTGAGAGGCCTATGCTGGAGTCAGTGACAGGCCTGTGCTGGAGTCAGTGAGAGGCCTGTGCTGGAGTCAGTGAGAGGGCTGTGCTGGAGTCAGAGAGAGGCCTGTGCTGGCGTCAGTGAGAGGGCTGTGCTGGAGTCAGTGAGAGGGCTGTGCTGGAACCAGTGAGAGGGCTGTGCTGGAGTCAGTGAGAGGGCTGTGCTGGAGTCAGTGTGAGGGCTGTGCTGGAGTCAGTGAGAGGGCCGTGCTGGAGTCATTGAGAGGCCTGTGCTGGAGTCAGTGAGAGGCCTGTGCTGGAGTCAGAGAGAGGCCTGTTCTGGAGTCAGTGAGAGGGCCGTGCTGGAGTCAGTGAGAGGCCTGTGCTGGAGTCAGTGAGAGGGCTGTGCTGGAGTCAGTGAGAGGGCCGTGCTGGGTGCTGGAGTCAGTGAGAGGCCTGTGCTGGAGTCAGTGAGAGGCCTGTGCTGGAGTCAGTGAGAGGGCTGTGCTGGAGTCAGTGAGAGGGCTGTGCTGGAGTCAGTGAGAGGCCTGTGCTGGAGTCAGAGAGAGGCCTGTTCTGGAGTCAGTGAGAGGGCCGTGCTGGAGTCAGTGAGAGGCCTGTGCTGGAGTCAGTGAGAGGGCTGTGCTGGAGTCAGTGAGAGGCCTGTGCTGCAGTCAGTGAGAGGCCTGTGCTGGAGTCAGTGAGAGGCCTATGCTGGAGTCAGTGAGAGGGCTGTGCTGGAGTCAGTGAAAGGGCTGTGCTGGAGTCAGTGACAGGCCTGTGCTGGAGTCAGTGAGAGGCCTGTGCTGGAGTCAGTGAGAGGGCTGTGCTGGAGTCAGTGAGAGGGCTGTGTTGGAGTCAGAGAGAGGCCTGTGCTGGCGTCAGTGAGAGGGATGTGCTGGAGTCAGTGAGAGGCCTATGCTGGAGTCAGTGACAGGCCTGTGCTGGAGTCAGTGAGAGGCCTGTGCTGGAGTCGGTGAGAGGGCTGTGCTGGAGTCAGAGAGAGGCCTGTGCTGGCGTCAGTGAGAGGGCTGTGCTGGAGTCAGTGAGAGGGCTGTGCTGGAACCAGTGAGAGGGCTGTGCTGGAGTCAGTGAGAGGGCTGTGCTGGAGTCAGTGTGAGGGCTGTGCTGGAGTCAGTGAGAGGCCTGTGCTGGAGTCAATGAGAGGCCTGTGCTGGAGTCAGTGAGAGGGCTGTGCTGGAGTCAGTGAGAGGGCTGTGCTGGAGTCAGTGAGAGGCCTGTGCTGGAGTCAGAGAGAGGCCTGTTCTGGAGTCAGTGAGAGGGCTGTGCTGGAGTCAGTGAGAGGCCTGTGCTGGAGTCAGTGAGAGGCCTGTGCTGGAGTCAGTGAGAGGGCTGTGCTGGAGTCAGTGAGAGGCCTATGCTGGAGTCAGTGACAGGCCTGTGCTGGAGTCAGTGAGAGCCCTGTGCTGGAGTCAGTGAGAGGGCTGTGCTGGAGTCAGAGAGAGGCCTGTGCTGGCGTCAGTGAGAGGGCTGTGCTGGAGTCAGTGAGAGGGCTGTGCTGGAACCAGTGAGAGGGCTGTGCTGGAGTCAGTGAGAGTGCTGTGCTGGAGTCAGTGTGAGGGCTGTGCTGGAGTCAGTGAGAGGGCCATGCTGGAGTCATTGAGAGGCCTGTGCTGGAGTCTGTGAGAGGGCTGTGCTGGAGTCAGTGAGAGGGCTGTGCTGGAGTCAGTGAGAGGGCCGTGCTGGAGTAAGTGAGAGGGCTGTGCTGGAGTCAGTGAGAGGGCCGTGCTGGAGTCAGTGAGAGGGCTGTGCTGCAGTCAGTGCGAGGCCTGTGCTGGAGTCAGTGAGAGGGCTGTGCTGGAGTCAGTGAGAGGGCTGTGCTGCAGTCAGTGAGAGGCCTGTGATGGAGTCAGTGAGAGGGCTGTGCTGGAGTCAGTGAGAGGGCTGTGCTGGAGTCAGTGAGAGGGCTGTGCTGGAGTCAGTGAGAGGGCTGTGCTGGAGTCAGTGAGAGGCCTGTGCTGGAGTCAGTGAGAGGGCTGTGCTGGAGTCAGTGAGAGGGCCGTGCTGGGTGCTGGAGTCAGTGAGAGGCCTGTGCTGGAGTCAGTGAGAGGACTGTGCTGGAGTCAGTGAGAGGCCTGTGCTGGAGTCAGTGAGAGGGTTGTGCTGGAGTCAGTGCGAGGGCCGTGCTGGGTGCTGGAGTCAGTGAGAGGCCTGTGCTGGAGTCAGTGAGAGGCCTGTGCTGGAGTCAGTGAGAGGGCTGTGCTGGAGTCAGTGAGAGGCCTGTGCTGGAGTCAGAGAGAGGCCTGTTCTGAAGTCAGTGAGAGGGTTGTGCTGGAGTCAGTGAGAGGGCTGTGCTGGAGTCAGTGAGAGGGCTGTGCTGGAGTCAGTGAGAGGGCTGTGCTGGAGTCAGTGAGAGGGCTGTGCTGGAGTCAGTGAGAGGGCCGTGCTGGAGTCAGTGAGAGGCCTGTGCTGGAGTCAGTGAGAGGGCTGTGCTGCAGTCAGTGAGAGGGCCGTGCTGGGTGCTGGAGTCAGTGAGAGGCCTGTGCTGGAGTCAGTGAGAGGGCTGTGCTGGAGTCAGTGAGAGGCCTGTGCTGGAGTCAGTGAGTGGGCTGTGCTGGAGTCAGTGAGAAGGCCGTGCTGGGTGCTGGAGTCAGTGAGAGGCCTGTGCTGGAGTCAGTGAGAGGCCTGTGCTGGAGTCAGTGAGAGGGCTGTGCTGGAGTCAGTGAGAGGGCTGTGCTGGAGTCAGTGAGAGGCCTGTGCTGGAGTCAGAGAGAGGCCTGTTCTGGAGTCAGTGAGAGGGCCGTGCTGGAGTCAGTGAGAGGCCTGTGCTGCAGTCAGTGAGAGGCCTGTGCTGGAGTCAGTGAGAGGCCTATGCTGGAGTCAGTGACAGGCCTGTGCTGGAGTCAGTGAGAGGCCTGTGCTGGAGTCAGTGAGAGGGCTGTGCTGGAGTCAGTGAGAGGGCTGTGCTGGAGTCAGAGAGAGGCCTGTGCTGGCGTCAGTGAGAGGGTTGTGCTGGAGTCAGTGAGAGGCCTATGCTGGAGTCAGTGACAGGCCTGTGCTGGAGTCAGTGAGAGGCCTGTGCTGGAGTCAGTGAGAGGGCTGTGCTGGAGTCAGAGAGAGGCCTGTGCTGGCGTCAGTGAGAGGGCTGTGCTGGAGTCAGTGGGAGGGCTGTGCTGGAGTCAGTGAGAGGCCTGTGCTGGAGTCAGTGAGAGGCCTGTGCTGCAGTCAGTGAGAGGGCTGTGCTGGAGTCAGTGAGAGGCCTGTGCTGGAGTCAGTGAGAGGGCTGTGCTGGAGTCAGTGAGAGGGCCGTGCTGGCTGCTGGAGTCAGTGAGAGGCCTGTGCTGGAGTCAGTGAGAGGCCTGTGCTGGAGTCAGTGAGAGGGCTGTGCTGGAGTCAGGGAGAGGGCTGTGCTGGAGTCAGTGAGAGGCCTGTGCTGGAGTCAGAGAGAGGCCTGTTCTGGAGTCAGTGAGAGGGCCGTGTTGGAGTCAGTGAGAGGCCTGTGCTGCAGTCAGTGAGAGGCCTGTGCTGGAGTCAGTGAGAGGCCTGTGCTGCAGTCAGTGAGAGGGCTGTGCTGGAGTCAGTGAGAGGGCTGAGCTGGAGTCAGTGAGAGGGCTGTGCTGGAGTCAGTGAGAGGGCTGTGCTGGAGTCAGTGAGAGGGCCGTGCTGGAGTCAGTGAGAGGCCTGTGCTGGAGTCAGTGAGAGGGCTGTGCTGGAGTCAGTGAGAGGGCCGTGCTGGGTGCTGGAGTCAGTGAGAGGCCTGTGCTGGAGTCAGTGAGAGGGCTGTGCTGGAGTCAGTGAGAGGCCTGTGCTGGAGTCAGTGAGAGGGCTGTGCTGGAGTCAGCGAGAGGGCCGTGCTGGGTGCTGGAGTCAGTGAGAGGCCTGTGCTGGAGTCAGTGAGAGGCCTGTGCTGGAGTCAGTGAGAGGGCTGTGCTGGAGTCAGTGAGAGGGCTGTGCTGGAGTCAGTGAGAGGGCTGTGCTAGAGTCAGTGAGAGGGCTGTGCTGGAGTCAGTGAGAAGGCTGTGCTGGAGTCAGTGAGAGGGCTGTGCTGGAGTCAGTGAGAGACCTGCGCTGGAGTCAGTGAGAGGGCTGTGCTGGAGTCAGTGAGAGGGCCGTGCTGAGTGCTGGAGTCAGTGAGAGGCCTGTGCTGGAGTCAGTGAGAGGCCTGTACTGGAGTCAGTGAGAGGGCTGTGCTGGAGTCAGTGAGAGGGCCGTGCTGGGTGCTGGAGTCAGTGAGAGGCCTGTGCTGGAGTCAGTGAGAGGGCTGTGCTGGAGTCAGAGAGAAGACTGTGCTGGAGTCAGTGAGAGGGCTGTGCTGGAGTCAGTGAGAGGGCTGTGTTGGAGTCAGTGAGAGGCCTGTGCTGGAGTCAGTGAGAGGCCTGTGCTGGAGTCAAGGAGAAGGCCGTGCTGGAGTCAGTGAGAGGCCTGTGCTGCAGTCAGTGAGAGGCCTGTGCTGGAGTCAGTGAGAGGGCTGTGCTGGAGTCATTGAGAGGGCTGTGCTGGAGTCAGTGAGAGGGCTGTGCTGGAGTCAGTGAGAGGGCTGTGCTGGAGTCAGTGAGATGGCTGGTTTGGAGTCAGTGAGAGGGCTGTGCTCGATTCAGTGAGAGGGCTGTGCTGGAGTCAGTGAGAGGGCCGTGCTAGAGTCAGTGAGAGGGCTGTGCTGGAGTCAGTGAGAGGGCTGTGCTGGAGTCAGTGAGAGGCCTGTGCTGGAGTCAGTGAGAGGGCTGTGCTGCAGTCAGTGAGAGGGCCGTGCTGGGTGCTGGAGTCAGTGAGAGGCCTGTGCTGGAGTCAGTGAGAGGGCTGTGCTGGAGTCAGTGAGAGGGCCGTGCTGGGTGCTGGAGTCAGTGACAGGCCTGTGCTGGAGTCAGTGAGAGGGCTGTGCTGGAGTCAGTGAGAGGGCTGTGCTGGAGTCGGTGAGAGGGCCGTGCTGGGTGCTGGCGTCAGTGAGAGGGCTGTGCTGGAGTCAGTGAGAGGGCTGTGCTGGAGTCAGTGAGAGGCCTATGCTGGAGTCAGTGACAGGCCTGTGCTGGAGTCAGTGAGAGGCCTGTGCTGGAGTCAGTGAGAGGCCTGTGCTGGAGTCAGTGAGAGGGCTGTGCTGGAGTCAGTGAGAGGGCCGTGCTGGGTGCTGGAGTCAGTGAGAGGCCTGTGCTGGAGTCAGTGAGAGGCCTGTGCTGGAGTCAGTGAGAGGCCTATGCTGGAGTCAGTGACAGGCCTGTGCTGGAGTCAGTGAGAGGCCTGTGCTGGAGTCAGTGAGAGGGCTGTGCTGGAGTCAGTGAGAGGGCTGTGCTGGAGTCAGAGAGAGGCCTGTGCTGGCGTCATTGAGAGGGCTGTGCTGGAGTCAGTGAGAGGCCTATGCTGGAGTCAGTGACAGGCCTGTGCTGGAGTCAGTGAGAGGCCTGTGCTGGAGTCAGTGAGAGGGCTGTGCTGGAGTCAGAGAGAGGCCTGTGCTGGAGTCAGTGAGAAGGCTGTGCTGGAGTCAGTGAGAGGGCTGTGCTGGAACCAGTGAGAGGGCTGTGCTGGAGTCAGTGAGAGGGCTGTGCTGGAGTAAGTGTGAGGGCTGTGCTGGAGTCAGTGAGAGGGCCGTGCTGGAGTCATTGAGAGGCCTGTGCTGGAGTCAGTGAGAGGCCTGTGCTGGAGTCAGAGAGAGGCCTGTTCTGGAGTCAGTGAGAGGGCCGTGCTGGAGTCAGTGAGAGGCCTGTGCTGGAGTCAGTGAGAGGGCTGTGCTGGAGTCAGTGAGAGGGCCGTGCTGGGTGCTGGAGTCAGTGAGAGGCCTGTGCTGGAGTCAGTGAGAGGCCTGTGCTGGAGTCAGTGAGAGGGCTGTGCTGGAGTCAGTGAGAGGGCTGTGCTGGAGTCAGTGAGAGGCCTGTGCTGGAGTCAGAGAGAGGCCTGTTCTGGAGTCAGTGAGAGGGCCGTGCTGGAGTCAGTGAGAGGCCTGTGCTGCAGTCAGTGAGAGGCCTGTGCTGGAGTCAGTGAGAGGCCTATGCTGGAGTCAGTGACAGGCCTGTGCTGGAGTCAGTGAGAGGCATGTGCTGGAGTCAGTGAGAGGGCTGTGCTAGAGTCAGTGAGAGGGCTGTGCTGGATTCAGAGAGAGGCCTGTGCTGGCGTCAGTGAGAGGGATGTGCTGGAGTCAGTGAGAGGCCTATGCTGGAGTCAGTGACAGGCCTGTGCTGGAGTCAGTGAGAGGCCTGTGCTGGAGTCACTGAGAGGGCTGTGCTGGAGTCAGAGAGAGGCCTGTGCTGGCGTCAGTGAGAGGGCTGTGCTGGAGTCAGTGAGAGGGCTGTGCTGGAACCAGTGAGAGGGCTGTGCTGGAGTCAGTGAGAGGGCTGTGCTGGAGTCAGTGTGAGGGCTGTGCTGGAGTCAGTGAGAGGCCTGTGCTGGAGTCAGTGAGAGGCCTGTGCTGGAGTCAGTGAGAGGGCTGTGCTGGAGTCAGTGAGAGGGCTGTGCTGGAGTCAGTGAGAGGCCTGTGCTGGAGTCAGAGAGAGGCCTGTTCTGGAGTCAGTGAGAGGGCTGTGCTGGAGTCAGTGAGAGGCCTGTGCTGGAGTCAGTGAGAGGCCTGTGCTGGAGTCAGTGAGAGGCCTGTGCTGCAGTCAGTGAGAGGCCTGTGCTGGAGTCAGTGAGAGGCCTATGCTGGAGTCAGTGACAGGCCTGTGCTGGAGTCAGTGAGAGGCCTGTGCTGGAGTCAGTGAGAGGGCTGTGCTGGAGTCAGTGAGAGGGCTGTGCTGGAGTCAGAAAGTGGCCTATGCTGGCGTCAGTGAGAGGGCTGTGCTGGAGTCAGTGAGAGGCCTATGCTGGAGTCAGTGACAGGCCTGTGCTGGAGTCAGTGAGAGGCCTGTGCTGGAGTCAGTGAGAGGGCTGTGCTGGAGTCAGAGATAGGCCTGTGCTGGCGTCAGTGAGAGGGCTGTGCTGGAGTCAGTGAGAGGGCTGTGCTGGAACCAGTGAGAGGGCTGTGCTGGAGTCAGTGAGAGAGCTGTGCTGGAGTCAGTGTGAGGGCTGTGCTGGAGTCAGTGAGAGGGCCGTGCTGGAGTCATTGAGAGGCCTGTGCTGGAGTCAGTGAGAGGGCTGTGCTGGAGTCAGTGAGAGGGCCGTGCTGGGTGCTGGAGTCAGTGAGAGGCCTGTGCTGGAGTCTGTGAGAGGGCTGTGCTGGAGTCAGTGAGAGGGCTGTGCTGGAGTCAGTGAGAGGGCCGTGCTGGAGTAAGTGAGAGGGCTGTGCTGGAGTCAGTGAGAGGGCCGTGCTGGAGTCAGTGAGAGGGCTGTGCTGCAGTCAGTGAGAGGCCTGTGCTGGAGTCAGTGAGAGGGCTGTGCTGGAGTCAGTGAGAGGGCTGTGCTGCAGTCAGTGAGAGGCCTGTGATGGAGTCAGTGAGAGGGCTGTGCTGGAGTCAGTGAGAGGGCTGTGCTGGAGTCAGTGAGAGGGCTGTGCTGGAGTCAGTGAGAGGGCTGTGCTGGAGTCAGTGAGAGGCCTGTGCTGGAGTCAGTGAGAGGGCTGTGCTGGAGTCAGTGAGAGGGCCGTGCTGGGTGCTGGAGTCAGTGAGAGGCCCGTGCTGGAGTCAGTGAGAGGGCTGTGCTGGAGTCAGTGAGAGGCCTGTGCTGGAGTCAGTGAGAGGGTTGTGCTGGAGTCAGTGAGAGGGCCGTGCTGGGTGCTGGAGTCAGTGAGAGGCCTCTGCTGGAGTCAGTGAGAGGCCTGTGCTGGAGTCAGTGAGACGGCTGTGCTGGAGTCAGTGAGAGGCCTGTGCTGGAGTCAGAGAGAGGCCTGTTCTGAAGTCAGTGAGATGGTTGTGCTGGAGTCAGTGAGAGGGCTGTGCTGGAGTCAGTGAGAGGGCTGTGCTGGAGTCAGTGAGAGGGCTGTGCTGGAGTCAGTGAGAGGGCTGTGCTGGAGTCAGTGAGAGGGCCGTGCTGGAGTCAGTGAGAGGCCTGTGCTGGAGTCAGTGAGAGGGCTGTGCTGCAGTCAGTGAGAGGGCCGTGCTGGGTGCTGGAGTCAGTGAGAGGCCTGTGCTGGAGTCAGTGAGAGGGCTGTGCTGGAGTCAGTGAGAGGCCTGTGCTGGAGTCAGTGAGAGGGCTGTGCTGGAGTCAGTGAGAGGGCCGTGCTGGGTGCTGGAGTCAGTGAGAGGCCTGTGCTGGAGTCAGTGAGAGGCCTGTGCTGGAGTCAGTGAGAGGGCTGTGCTGGAGTCAGTGAGAGGGCTGTGCTGGAGTCAGTGAGAGGCCTGTGCTGGAGTCAGAGAGAGGCCTGTTCTGGAGTCAGTGAGAGTGCCGTGCTGGAGTCAGTGAGAGGCCTGTGCTGCAGTCAGTGAGAGGCCTGTGCTGGAGTCAGTGAGAGGCCTATGCTGGAGTCAGTGACAGGCCTGTGCTGGAGTCAGTGAGAGGCCTGTGCTGGAGTCAGTGAGAGGGCTGTGCTGGAGTCAGTGAGAGGGCTGTGCTGGAGTCAGAGAGAGGCCTGTGCTGGCATCAGTGAGAGGGCTGTGCTGGAGTCAGTGAGAGGCCTATGCTGGAGTCAGTGACAGGCCTGTGCTGGAGTCAGTGAGAGGCCTGTGCTGGAGTCAGTGAGAGGGCTGTGCTGGAGTCAGAGACAGGCCTGTGCTGGTGTCAGTGAGAGGGCTGTGCTGGAGTCAGAGAGAGGGCTGTGCTGGAGTCAGTGAGAGGCCTGTGCTGGAGTCAGTGAGAGGCCTGTGCTGGAGTCAGTGAGAGGGCTGTGCTGGAGTCAGTGAGAGGCCTGTGCTGGAGTCAGTGAGAGGGCTGTGCTGGAGTCAGTGAGAGGGCCGTGCTGGGTGCTGGAGTCAGTGAGAGGCCTGTGCTGGAGTCAGTGAGAGGCCTGTGCTGGAGTCAGTGAGAGGGCTGTGCTGGAGTCAGGGAGAGGGCTGTGCTGGAGTCAGTGAGAGGCCTGTGCTGGAGTCAGTGAGGGGGCTGTGCTGCAGTCAGTGAGAGGGCCGTGCTGGGTGCTGGAGTCAGTGAGAGGCCTGTGCTGGAGTCAGTGAGAGGGCTGTGCTGGAGTCAGTGAGAGGGCCGTGCTGGGTGCTGGAGTCAGTGACAGGCCTGTGCTGGAGTCAGTGAGAGGGCTGTGCTGGAGTCAGTGAGAGGGCTGTGCTGGAGTCGGTGAGAGGGCCGTGCTGGGTGCTGGCGTCAGTGAGAGGGCTGTGCTGGAGTCAGTGAGAGGGCTGTGCTGGAGTCAGTGAGAGGGCTGTGCTGGAGTCAGTGAGAGGGCTGTGCTGGAGTCAGTGAGAGGGCCGTGCTGGAGTCAGTGAGAGGCCTGTGCTGGAGTCAGTGAGAGGGCTGTGCTGCAGTCAGTGAGAGGGCCGTGCTGGGTGCCGGAGTCAGTGAGAGGCCTGTGCTGGAGTCTGTGAGAGGGCTGTGCTGGAGTCAGTGAGAGGCCTGTGCTGGAGTCAGTGAGAGGGCTGTGCTGGAGTCAGTGAGAGGGCCGTGCTGGGTGCTGGAGTCAGTGAGAGGGCCGTGCTGGAGTAAGTGAGAGGGCTGTGCTGGAGTCAGTGAGAGGGCCGTGCTGGAGTCAGTGAGAGGGCTGTGCTGCAGTCAGTGAGAGGCCTGTGCTGGAGTCAGTGAGAGGGCTGTGCTGGAGTCAGTGAGATAGTTGTGCTGGAGTCAGTGAGAGGGCTGTGCTGGAGTCAGTGAGAGGGCTGTGCTGGAGTCAGTGAGAGGGCTGTACTGGAGTCAGTGAGAGGGCCGTGCTAGAGTCAGTGAGAGGGCTGTGCTGGAGTCAGTGAGAGGGCTGTGCTGGAGTCAGTGAGAGGGCCGTGCTGGATGCTGGAGTCAGTGAGAGGCCTGTGCTGGAGTCAATGAGAGGGCTGTGCTGGAGTCATTTAGAGGCCTGTGCTGGAGTCAGTGAGAGGGTTGTGCTGGAGTCAGTGAGAGGGCCGTGCTGGGTGCTGGAGTCAGTGAGAAGCCTGTGCTGGAGTCAGTGACAGGCCTGTGCTGGAGTCAGTGAGAGGGCTTTGCTGGAGTCAGTGAGAGGGCTGTGCTGGAGTCAGTGAGAGGGCCGTGCTGGGTGCTGGATTCAGTGAGAGGCCTGTGCTGGAGTCAGTGAGAGGGCTGTGCTGGAGTCAGAGAGAGGCCTGTGCTGGAGTCAGTGAGAGGGTTGTGCTGGAGTCAGTGAGAGGGCTGTGCTGGAGTCAGTGAGAGGGCTGTGCTGGAGTCAGTGAGAGGGCTGTGCTGGAGTCAGTGAGAGGGCCGTGCTGGAGTCAGTGAGAGGCCTGTGCTGGAGTCATTGAGAGGGCTGTGCTGGAGTCAGTGAGAGGGCCGTGCTGGGTGCTGGAGTCAGTGAGAGGCCTGTGCTGGAGTCAGTGAGAGGGCTGTGCTGGAGTCAGTGAGAGGCCTGTGCTGGAGTCAGTGAGAGGGCTGTGCTGGAGTCAGTGAGAGGCCTTGCTGGGTGCTGGAGTCAGTGAGAGGCCTGTGCTGGAGTCAGTGAGAGGCCTGTGCTGGAGTCAGTGAGAGGGCTGTGCTGGAGTCAGTGAGAGGGCTGTGCTGGAGTCAGTGAGAGGCCTGTGCTGGAGTCAGTGAGAGGGCTGTGCTGGAGTCAGAGAGAGGCCTGTGCTGGAGTCAGTGAGAGGGCTGTGCTGGAGTCAGTGAGAGGGCTGTGCTGGAGTCAGTGAGAGGCCTGTGCTGGAGTCAGTGAGAGGCCTGTGCTGGAGTCAGTGAGAGGGCTGTGCTGGAGTCAGTGAGAGGGCTGTGCTGGAGTCAGTGAGAGGGCCGTGCTGGGTGCTGGATTCAGTGAGAGGCCTGTGCTGGAGTCAGTGAGAGGGCTGTGCTGGAGTCAGAGAGAGGCCTGTGCTGGAGTCAGTGAGAGGGTTGTGCTGGAGTCAGTGAGAGGGCTGTGCTGGAGTCAGTGAGAGGGCTGTGCTGGAGTCAGTGCGAGGGCTGTGCTGGAGTCAGTGAGAGGGCTGTGCTGGAGTCAGTGAGAGGGCCGTGCTGGAGTCAGTGAGAGGCCTGTGCTGGAGTCAGTGAGAGGGCTGTGCTGGAGTCAGTGAGAGGGCCGTGCTGGGTGCTGGAGTCAGTGAGAGGCCTGTGCTGGAGTCAGTGAGAGGGCTGTGCTGGAGTCAGTGAGAGGCCTGTGCTGGAGTCAGTGAGAGGGCTGTGCTGGAGTCAGTGAGAGGGCCCTGCTGGGTGCTGGAGTCAGTGAGAGGCCTGTGCTGGAGTCAGTGAGAGGCCTGTGCTGGAGTCAGTGAGAGGGCTGTGCTGGAGTCAGTGAGAGGGCTGTGCTGGAGTCAGTGAGAGGCCTGTGCTGGAGTCAGTGAGAGGGCTGTGCTGGAGTCAGAGAGAGGCCTGTGCTGGAGTCAGTGAGAGGGCTGTGCTGGAGTCAGTGAGAGGGCTGTGCTGGAGTCAGTGAGAGGCCTGTGCTGGAGTCAGTGAGAGGCCTGTGCTGGAGTCAGTGAGAGGGCCGTGCTGGAGTCAGTGAGAGGCCTCCTCGTTTTCTGGATGTCTGTGTTTTTGGTTTGATATTTTTCTAAGTTTTTTCCTCATGTTATGGCAATCTCGGTCAAACCATTTTTCATAGTTTTTTGTTTTGGGTTTGTTCTTGCGAGCTTTCAAGTTTGCATTTGTTGCCAAATTATCAAAAATATTGTTTAGTTTAATAACTGCCCAGTTTACGCCTTCTTTATTGTGAGTGTATATGTTATCCAGAAAGGTGTCTAAGAGAGCTTGAGTTGATGCATTGCTAATTGTTTTCTGGTATTTTTCCGTGTCGTTTTTGGCCCATCTGTACGATTTTTTGGTGTTGTACAGTTTACTAGGTTGCGTTTCTATGTTGTTTGTTTCTGTCTTTTTGAGGAACATAGTAATTTGACTGTGATCTGACAGTGTTGTTTGTGGTTTGACTGTGAATGCTCTGAAAGAGGATGGGTCTAAGTCTGTAATCATATAGTCTACTGTGCTGCAGCCAAGAGGTGAGCAATAGGTCGATCTTCCTAGGAGGTCTCCTATGAACCTACCATTGACAATATACAGACCCAGGTTTCGACAGAGCTGTAGTAGCTGTTTTCCGTTGGTATTTGACTGCTTGTCGCAGTTATGCCTGTATGGAAGGGAAGGGATGTCAAAGTGGTTATTCCCGAAAACGTAATTGTTTCCCTGATTATTGGTGAAGTCTGGTTCTTCGCCCGTTCTTGAATTGAGGTCCCCACAGATCAACACGTTCCCCTGGGCCTGGTATTGGATAATTTCCCCCTCCATGTTGGAGAAGGTGTCCTCTTTAAAGTACGGGGAATCGATTGGGGGGATATAAAGTGCGCAAATGTAAACATCTTGGGTGTCTTGAGATAATCTCCCTCTCAAGTTTGAGCCACATATGGTTTTCGCCCTTTTTTATAAATTTGATGTAATTCTTAAGTTCTGTTTTAAACCAGATCAGTATGCCTCCGGAGTCTCTGCCTTGGGTTACACTTGGTAATTTATTGGAGGGGACCACCAGCTCAGTGTACCCTTGGGGACAGTCAGTGTGTCCTTTTCCTTTATACCAAGTTTCCTGTAAAATGATAATATCTAGGTCTTTAGTTTCATCTATGAACTCTGGGGTCCTACTCTTCACTTCTCGCACTGAAGAGCGTAGACCTTGGATATTCCAGGTCGAAATATATAAGGATTTCATGTTAAGTTTGATCTTTTACTATGATAGGTTAAAGAGTGGTACGTGTTTGTCGTGTCTAAGAGTGAGAAAAAAAAAGATCACTTCAGTTGTCTATAAAAGTTAATACAATTTGGTTACAGTTCTTTCTATTAATTAGTCCTTGATCCATAAGGCGGAAGTAGATGCTGCTGCACATCTGCTTATTGTCTCTTAATGGATTGTTTCTGTCTGAGGTATTGCGTACGTCCTGTGCATCTCTCCCTCTGTCTGGCTGGGAGCGGTCCTATTCCCCTGTGGGACAGGAGTGGTGCAGGTCTGATATTGTTGTTTTGCATGGGGATCCTCTCTGGTCTCGGTTGGTGTGTTGGTGGTCTTTGTAGTGTTCCTGATATGTACTCCGCTGATCTCTGGTGGTCGGCGGGGGGTCCTCTTGGAGTCTGGGTATGGACCCGGTTAAAAGCGACGTCCTTCAGGGCTTTAGCAAAGATCGATATTCTTTGCCTTTGGATGTGGACGTGGTCGTAAAGACATTCCTCATCGAGGGTGGGGTGTTGGGCCAGGTGTACGTTGTGGTTTGATTCGCAGTCTCTTGCTATGCTGGCATTTATCTCATGAATTGTGTTGTTGTTGAAGTCTGTTCTCGGCAATATTGTGGAAACAGTGATTCTAGTGTTTGGAAATGTACTGCTTGCCTTCCTAATCATTGCTCTGAGCGATGTTGCTACCTCTTTCTGTTGGGCCTTTAGGTCATTTGTGCCCATGTGTATTATTATGTGTTGGGGGGAGCCTAATCTGGCTTTGGTCAGCCATCCCATGGCTCTGTTTGTTGTTGGGCACCAGATCTTTTCTACTTTACTTCTAGGGAAAAGCTTTTTCTCCCATAGAAATTTCCCATTTGAGTCTATGAGTATTACGACGTCAGCCTTGTTTGTGTTTACTGTCTGGTGGCTTTCGCTTGGACTCATAGTGTGTGTGCTGGGCTGGGGTGTCTGGTGTGTGCGTATCTCTTGTGAGCGGCTCGCTTGCGGTTCCACGGTGGTGGGGGAAGATTGCGAATCAGTATGCTGGTCGGTCTGTGTGGCACCCCTTGTATTGTGTGTCTGTTGCTTTTGTTCCGTGTGGGAGTGCAGCCGTTCCGTCCAGCTCTGTCTTGTCTTATCTCTAGCCTCTGGTTGCTGGTCTAATGGTGTTATCTCTCCTCTATGGCTCTCTTCTTTTTCCTGCAGCTCTTTCACCTGATTCCTAAGTAGATTCACCTGGTTCTCAAGTAGATTCAGCTCTCTCTTGTGTCTCTCCCGCAGGGCTCGCCAATCTCACCGACACTCTTTAATATTTACATAAATGGATTGGCAAAACTACTTGAACAATCTACAGCACCCAGCCTCACCCTATATGAATCCAAGGTTAAATTCCTCCTCTATGCAGACGACCTGGTTCTGCTGTCACCAACTAAAGAGGGTGTACAGCAGAACCTGGACCTGCTGGAGTCGTACTGCCAGACTTGGGCCCTGACAATAAATCCCCAAAAAACCAAAGTCCTTGTGTTCCAGCAAAGATCCAAACATCAGGGACCCAAAATAAATTTCACAGTAGGAACAACCAAAATTGAACAAACCACTAACTACACATACTTGGGCTTAAAAATCAGTTCTACGGGAAACTTCAAACTGGCTGTGAATGAACTGAAAGAGAAAGCAAGAAGGGCTTTCTATGCCATCAAAAAATCAATCCAAATAGAAATCCCAATTAGCATTTGGCTCAAAATTTTCAAATCAGTAATTGAACCAATTGCACTCTATGGCAGTGAGGTATGGGGACCGCTAACTCAACAAGAATTCGCAAAATGGGACAAGCACCCAATTGAGGTCCTACATGCAGAATTCTGTAAAAGTATCCTCCGGACTCAAAGGAAAACAGTAAACAATGCATGCAGGGCGGAACTAGGCCAATATCCATTAATAATCACTATCCAAAAAAGAGCCACCAAATTTTGGAATCACCTACAAATGAGCAGCCCCCAATGCTATCACTACGATGCCCTGAAATGCCAAGAGCTGACCATAAAGAAGAATACCCTCAGTCAACTAGTCCTGGGACTCAGTGAAGTAACTACTAACAATACTAACAATAACCAGCCCCAGGACAGTGACAGGGTAACACAAAGAATTCGACCCAACACAATCGTCGCGAAGCAAAAGGAAAAATATCTGACATATTGGGCAGAAACAACAAAAACCCAAAGCAAACTCAATTGCTACTTGGCCCTAAACAGACAATACAGCATAGCTGATTACGTGACCATGGTAAAGGATAACAAACTGAGAAGAACCTTGACAAGGTACAGACTTAGCGAACATAGCCTAGCGATCGAAAAAGGCAGACACAGGCAGACCAGGCTGCCAAGAGAAGACAGGATATGCTCTCACTGCAGTCAGGGAGTAGTGGAGACAGAGATGCACTTCCTCACAGCCTGTGGAAAATATCAGAACATCAGGGAGAATTTCTACCAAAGATTCTCACAAATATGCCCTGAATTCAGAAATCTGAATGACAACCAAAAACTCCCATTCCTACTGGGAGAGGAGAGAAGCTGTGTAACACTGGCGGCACACTATGTTACAGCTTGCCATGAACAGAGGGACAACCAGTAAACTAAGAAAAGAATATATATAAACAATGCGAATGTATATTTATACACTCAGGGATATACCTGTTTATACACTGTATGAATAGAACTGCGTTTATGTGCTCAACCATAAATGTATTTTGATGCTTTGGCAACATAAAATGTAACTTATCATGCCAATAAAGCGATTTGAATTGTGAACTGTGAATTGTGAATTGAGAGGCCTGTGCTGGAGTCAGTGAGAGGCCTGTGCTGGAGTCAGTGAGAAGCCTGTGCTGGAGTCAGTGAGAGGGCCGTGCTGGAGTCAGTGAGTGGGCTGTGCTGGAGTCAGTGAGAGGCCTGTGCTGGAGTCAGTGAGAGGGCTGTGCTGGGTGCTGGAGTCAGTGAGAGGGCTGTGCTGGAGTCAGTGCGAGGCCTGTGCTGGAGTCACTGAGAGGCCTGTCCTGGGTGCTGGAGTCAGTGAGAGGCCTGTGCTGGAGTCAGTGAGAGGCCCGTGCTGGAGTCAGTGAGAGGCCTGTGCTGGAGTCAGTGAGAGGGCCGTGCTGGAGTAAGTGAGAGGGCTGTGCTGGAGTCAGTGAGAGGGCCGTGCTGGAGTCAGTGAGAGGGCTGTGCTGGAGTCAGTGAGAGGGCCGTGCTGGAGTCAGTGAGAGGGCTGTGCTGGAGTCAGTGAGAGGGCTGTGCTGGAGTCAGTGAGAGGCCTGTGCTGGAGTCAGTGAGAGGGCTGTGCTGGAGTCAGTGAGAGGGCCGTGCTGGGTGCTGGAGTCAGTGAGAGGCCTGTGCTGGAGTCAGTGAGAGGGCTGTGCTGGAGTCAGTGAGAGGCCTGTGCTGGAGTCAGTGAGAGGGTTGTGCTGGAGTCAGTGAGAGGGCCGTGCTGGGTGCTGGAGTCAGTGAGAGGCCTGTGCTGGAGTCAGTGAGAGGCCTGTGCTGGAGTCAGTGAGAGGGCTGTGCTGGAGTCAGTGAGAGGGCTGTGCTGGAGTCAGTGAGAGGGCCGTGCTGGGTGCTGGATTCAGTGAGAGGCCTGTGCTGGAGTCAGTGAGAGGGCTGTGCTGGAGTCAGAGAGAGGCCTGTGCTGGAGTCAGTGAGAGGGCTGTGCTGGAGTCAGTAAGAGGGCTGTGCTGGAGTCAGTGAGAGGGCCGTGCTGGGTGCTGGATTCAGTGAGAGGCCTGTGCTGGAGTCAGTGAGAGGGCTGTGCTGGAGTCAGAGAGAGGCCTGTGCTGGAGTCAGTGAGAGGGCTGTGCTGGAGTCAGTGAGAGGGCTGTGCTGGAGTCAGTGAGAGGGCTGTGCTGGAGTCAGTGAGAGGGCTGTGCTGGAGTCAGTGAGAGGGCTGTGCTGGAGTCAGTGAGAGGGCTATGCTGGAGTCAGTGAGAGGCCTGTGCTGGAGTCAGTGAGGGGGCTGTGCTGGAGTCAGTGAGAGGGCCGTGCTGGGTGCTGGAGTCAGTGAGAGGCCTGTGCTGGAGTCAGTGAGAGGGCTGTGCTGGAGTCAGTGAGAGGCCTGTGCTGGAGTCAGTGAGAGGGCTGTGCTGGAGTCAGTGAGAGGGCCGTGCTGGGTGCTGGAGTTAGTGAGAGGCCTGTGCTGGAGTCAGTGAGAGGCCTGTGCTGGAGTCAGTGAGAGGGCTGTGCTGGCGTCAGTGAGAGGGCTGTGCTGGAGTCAGTGAGAGGGCTGTGCTAGAGTCAGTGAGAGGGCTGTGCTGGAGTCAGTGAGAGGGCTGTGCTGGAGTCAGTGAGAGGGCCGTGCTGGAGTCAGTGAGAGGCCTGTGCTGGAGTCAGTGAGAGGGCTGTGCTGGAGTCAGTGAGAGGGCCGTGCTGAGTGCTGGAGTCAGTGAGAGGCCTGTGCTGGAGTCAGTGAGAGGCCTGTGTTGGAGTCAGTGAGAGGGCTGTGCTGGAGTCAGTGAGAGGGCCGTGCTGGAGTCAGTGAGTGGGCTGTGCTGGAGTCAGTGAGAGGCCTGTGCTGGAGTCACTGAGAGGCCTGTGCTGGAGTCACTGAGAGGCCTGTGCTGGGTGCTGGAGTCAGTGAGTGGCCTGTGCTGGAGTCAGTGAGAGGCCCGTGCTGGAGTCAGTGAGAGGCCTGTGCTGGAGTCAGTGAGAGGGCCGTGCTGGAGTAAGTGAGAGGGCTGTGCTGGGTGCTGGAGTCAGTGAGAGGGCTGTGCTGGAGTCAGTGCGAGGCCTGTGCTGGAGTCACTGAGAGGCCTGTGCTGGAGTCACTGAGAGGCCTGTGCTGGGTGCTGGAGTCAGTGAGTGGCCTGTGCTGGAGTCAGTGAGAGGCCCGTGCTGGAGTCAGTGAGAGGCCTGTGCTGGAGTCAGTGAGAGGGCCGTGCTGGAGTAAGTGAGAGGGCTGTGCTGGAGTCAGTCAGAGGGCCGTGCTGGAGTCAGTGAGAGGCCCGTGCTGGAGTCAGTGAGAGGCCTGTGCTGGAGTCAGTGAGAGGGCCGTGCTGGAGTCAGTGAGAGGGCTGTGCTGGAGTCAGTGAGAGGGCTGTGCTGGAGTCAGTGAGAGGGCTGTGCTAGAGTCAGTGAGAGGGCTGTGCTGGAGTCAGTGAGAGGGCTGTGCTGGAGTCAGTGAGAGGGCCGTGCTGGAGTCAGTGAGAGGGCTGTCCTGGAGTCAGTGAGAGGGCTGTGCTGGAGTCAGTGAGAGGGCTGTGCTGGAGTCAGTGAGAGGGCCGTGCTAGAGTCAGTGAGAGGGCTGTGCTGGAGTCAGTGAGAGGGCTGTGCTCAAGTCAGTGAGAGGCCTGTGCTGGAGTCAGTGACAGGCCTGTGCTGGAGTCAGTGAGAGGGCTGTGCTGGAGTCAGTGAGAGGGCTGTGCTGGAGTCAGTGAGAGGGCTGTGCTGGAGTCAGTGAGAGGGCTGTGCTGGAGTCAGTGAGAGGGCTGTGCTGGAGTCAGTGAGAGGGCTATGCTGGTGTCAGTGAGAGGGCCGTGCTGGAGTCAGTGAGAGGCCTGTGCTGGAGTCAGTGAGAGGGCTGTGCTGGAGTCAGTGAGAGGGCCGTGCTGGGTGCTGGAGTCAGTGAGAGGCCTGTGCTGGAGTCAGTGAGAGGGCTGTGCTGGAGTCAGTGAGAGGGCTGTGCTGGAGTCAGTGAGAGGGCCGTGCTGGGTGCTGGAGTTAGTGAGAGGCCTGTGCTGGAGTCAGTGAGATGCCTGTGCTGGAGTCAGTGAGAGGGCTGTGCTGGAGTCAGTGAGAGGGCTGTGCTGGAGTCAGTGAGAGGGCTGTGCTAGAGTCAGTGAGAGGCCTGTGCTGGAGTCAGTGAGAGGGCTGTGCTGGAGTCAGTGAGAGGGCTGTGCTGGAGTCAGTGAGAGGGCCGTGCTGGGTGCTGGAGTCAGTGAGAGGGCCGTGCTGGAGTCAGTGAGTGGGCTGTGCTGGAGTCAGTGAGAGGCCTGTGCTGGAGTCAGTGAGAGGGCTGTGCTGGGTGCTGGAGTCAGTGAGAGGGCTGTGCTGGAGTCAGTGCGAGGCCTGTGCTGGAGTCACTGAGAGGCCTGTGCTGGAGTCACTGAGAGGCCTGTGCTGGGTGCTGGAGTCAGTGAGTGGCCTGTGCTGGAGTCAGTGAGAGGCCCGTGCTGGAGTCAGTGAGAGGCCTGTGCTGGAGTCAGTGAGAGGGCCGTGCTGGAGTAAGTGAGAGGGCTGTGCTGGAGTCAGTGAGAGGGCCGTGTTGGAGTCAGTGAGAGGCCCGTGCTGGAGTCAGTGAGAGGCCTGTGCTGGAGTCAGTGAGAGGGCCGTGCTGGAGTCAGTGAGAGGGCTGTGCTGGAGTCAGTGAGAGGGCTGTGCTGGAGTCAGTGAGAGGGCTGTGCTAGAGTCAGTGAGAGGGCTGTGCTGGAGTCAGTGAGAGGGCTGTGCTGGAGTCAGTGAGAGGCCTGTGCTGGAGTCAGTGAGAGGGCTGTGCTGGAGTCAGTGAGAGGGCCGTGCTGGGTGCTGGAGTTAGTGAGAGGCCTGTGCTGGAGTCAGTGAGAGGCCTGTGCTGGAGTCAGTGAGAGGGCTGTGCTGGAGTCAGTGAGAGGCCTGTGCTGGAGTCAGTGAGAGGGCTGTGCTGGAGTCAGTGAGAGGGCCGTGCTGGGTGCTGGAGTTAGTGAGAGGCCTGTGCTGGAGTCAGTGAGAGGCCTGTGCTGGAGTCAGTGAGAGGGCTGTGCTGGCGTCAGTGAGAGGGCTGTGCTGGAGTCAGTGAGAGGGCTGTGCTAGAGTCAGTGAGAGGGCTGTGCTGGAGTCAGTGAGAGGGCTGTGCTGGAGTCAGTGAGAGGGCCGTGCTGGAGTCAGTGAGAGGCCTGTGCTGGAGTCAGTGAGAGGGCTGTGCTGGAGTCAGTGAGAGGGCCGTGCTGAGTGCTGGAGTCAGTGAGAGGCCTGTGCTGGAGTCAGTGAGAGGCCTGTGTTGGAGTCAGTGAGAGGGCTGTGCTGGAGTCAGTGAGAGGGCCGTGCTGGAGTCAGTGAGTGGGCTGTGCTGGAGTCAGTGAGAGGCCTGTGCTGGAGTCACTGAGAGGCCTGTGCTGGAGTCACTGAGAGGCCTGTGCTGGGTGCTGGAGTCAGTGAGTGGCCTGTGCTGGAGTCAGTGAGAGGCCCGTGCTGGAGTCAGTGAGAGGCCTGTGCTGGAGTCAGTGAGAGGGCCGTGCTGGAGTAAGTGAGAGGGCTGTGCTGGGTGCTGGAGTCAGTGAGAGGGCTGTGCTGGAGTCAGTGCGAGGCCTGTGCTGGAGTCACTGAGAGGCCTGTGCTGGAGTCACTGAGAGGCCTGTGCTGGGTGCTGGAGTCAGTGAGTGGCCTGTGCTGGAGTCAGTGAGAGGCCCGTGCTGGAGTCAGTGAGAGGCCTGTGCTGGAGTCAGTGAGAGGGCCGTGCTGGAGTAAGTGAGAGGGCTGTGCTGGAGTCAGTCAGAGGGCCGTGCTGGAGTCAGTGAGAGGCCCGTGCTGGAGTCAGTGAGAGGCCTGTGCTGGAGTCAGTGAGAGGGCCGTGCTGGAGTCAGTGAGAGGGCTGTGCTGGAGTCAGTGAGAGGGCTGTGCTGGAGTCAGTGAGAGGGCTGTGCTAGAGTCAGTGAGAGGGCTGTGCTGGAGTCAGTGAGAGGGCTGTGCTGGAGTCAGTGAGAGGGCCGTGCTGGAGTCAGTGAGAGGGCTGTCCTGGAGTCAGTGAGAGGGCTGTGCTGGAGTCAGTGAGAGGGCTGTGCTGGAGTCAGTGAGAGGGCCGTGCTAGAGTCAGTGAGAGGGCTGTGCTGGAGTCAGTGAGAGGGCTGTGCTCAAGTCAGTGAGAGGCCTGTGCTGGAGTCAGTGACAGGCCTGTGCTGGAGTCAGTGAGAGGGCTGTGCTGGAGTCAGTGAGAGGGCTGTGCTGGAGTCAGTGAGAGGGCTGTGCTGGAGTCAGTGAGAGGGCCGTGCTGGGTGCTGGATTCAGTGAGAGGCCTGTGCTGGAGTCAGTGAGAGGGCTGTGCTGGAGTCAGAGAGAGGCCTGTGCTGGAGTCAGTGAGAGGGCTGTGCTGGAGTCAGTGAGAGGGCTGTGCTGGAGTCAGTGAGAGGGCTGTGCTGGAGTCAGTGAGAGGGCTATGCTGGTGTCAGTGAGAGGGCCGTGCTGGAGTCAGTGAGAGGCCTGTGCTGGAGTCAGTGAGAGGGCTGTGCTGGAGTCAGTGAGAGGGCCGTGCTGGGTGCTGGAGTCAGTGAGAGGCCTGTGCTGGAGTCAGTGAGAGGGCTGTGCTGGAGTCAGTGAGAGGGCTGTGCTGGAGTCAGTGAGAGGGCCGTGCTGGGTGCTGGAGTTAGTGAGAGGCCTGTGCTGGAGTCAGTGAGATGCCTGTGCTGGAGTCAGTGAGAGGGCTGTGCTGGAGTCAGTGAGAGGGCTGTGCTGGAGTCAGTGAGAGGGCTGTGCTAGAGTCAGTGAGAGGCCTGTGCTGGAGTCAGTGAGAGGGCTGTGCTGGAGTCAGTGAGAGGGCTGTGCTGGAGTCAGTGAGAGGGCCGTGCTGGGTGCTGGAGTCAGTGAGAGGGCCGTGCTGGAGTCAGTGAGTGGGCTGTGCTGGAGTCAGTGAGAGGCCTGTGCTGGAGTCAGTGAGAGGGCTGTGCTGGGTGCTGGAGTCAGTGAGAGGGCTGTGCTGGAGTCAGTGCGAGGCCTGTGCTGGAGTCACTGAGAGGCCTGTGCTGGAGTCACTGAGAGGCCTGTGCTGGGTGCTGGAGTCAGTGAGTGGCCTGTGCTGGAGTCAGTGAGAGGCCCGTGCTGGAGTCAGTGAGAGGCCTGTGCTGGAGTCAGTGAGAGGGCCGTGCTGGAGTAAGTGAGAGGGCTGTGCTGGAGTCAGTGAGAGGGCCGTGTTGGAGTCAGTGAGAGGCCCGTGCTGGAGTCAGTGAGAGGCCTGTGCTGGAGTCAGTGAGAGGGCCGTGCTGGAGTCAGTGAGAGGGCTGTGCTGGAGTCAGTGAGAGGGCTGTGCTGGAGTCAGTGAGAGGGCTGTGCTAGAGTCAGTGAGAGGGCTGTGCTGGAGTCAGTGAGAGGGCTGTGCTGGAGTCAGTGAGAGGGCCGTGCTGGAGTCAGTGAGAGGGCTGTCCTGGAGTCAGTGAGAGGGCTGTGCTGGAGTCAGTGAGAGGGCTGTGCTGGAGTCAGTGAGAGGGCCGTGCTGGAGTCAGTGAGAGGGCTGTGCTGGAGTCAGTGAGAGGGCTGTGCTGGAGTCAGTGAGAGGCCTGTGCTGCAGTCAGTGACAGGCCTGTGCTGGAGTCAGTGAGAGTGCTGTGCTGGAGTCAGTGAGAGGGCTGTGCTGGAGTCAGTGAGAGGGCCGTGCTGGGTGCTGGATTCAGTGAGAGGCCTGTGCTGGAGTCAGTGAGAGGGCTGTGCTGGAGTCAGAGAGAGGCCTGTGCTGGAGTCAGTGAGAGGGCTGTGCTGGAGTCAGTGAGAGGGCTGCTGGAGTCAGTGAGAGGGCTGTGCTGGAGTCAGTGAGAGGGCTGTGCTGGAGTCAGTGAGAGGGCTATGCTGGTGTCAGTGAGAGGGCCGTGCTGGAGTCCAGTGAGAGGCCTGTGCTGGAGTCAGTGAGAGGGCTGTGCTGGAGTCAGTGAGAGGGCCGTGCTGGGGTGCTGGAGTCAGTGAGAGGCCTGGTGCTGGAGTCAGTGAGAGGGCTGTGCTGGAGTCAGTGAGAGGGCTGTGCTGGAGTCAGTGAGAGGGCCGTGCTGGGTGCTGGAGTTAGTGAGAGGCCTGTGCTGGAGTCAGTGAGAGGCCTGTGCTGGAGTCAGTGAGAGGGCTGTGCTGGAGTCAGTGAGAGGGCTGTGCTGGAGTCAGTGAGAGGGCTGTGCTAGAGTCAGTGAGAGGGCTGTGCTGGAGTCAGTGAGAGGGCTGTGCTGGAGTCAGTGAGAGGGCGTGCTGGAGTCAGTGAGAGGCCTGTGCTGGAGTCAGTGAGAGGGCTGTGCTGGAGTCAGTGAGAGGGCCGTGCTGGGTGCTGGAGTCAGTGAGAGGCCTGTGCTGGAGTCAGTGAGAGGCCTGTGCTGGAGTCAGTGAGAGGGCTGTGCTGGAGTCAGTGAGAGGGCTGTGCTGGAGTCAGTGAGAGGGCTGTGCTAGAGTCAGTGAGAGGGCTGTGCTGGAGTCAGTGAGAGGCCTGTGCTGCAGTCAGTGAGAGGGCTGTACTGGAGTCAGTGAAAGGGCCGTGCTGGGTGCTGGAGTCAGTGAGAGGCCTGTGCTGGAGTCAGTGAGAGGGCTGTGCTGGAGTCAGTGAGAGGCCTGTGCTGGAGTCAGTGAGAGGGCTGTGCTGGAGTCAGTGAGAGCGCCGTGCTGGGTGCTGGAGTCAGTGAGAGGCCTGTGCTGGAGTCAGTGAGAGGCCTGTGCTGGAGTCAGTGAGAGGGCTGTGCTGGAGTCAGTGAGAGGGCCGTGCTGGAGTCAGTGAGAGGGCTGTGCTGGAGTCAGTGAGAGGGCTGTGCTGGAGTCAGTGAGAGGGCTGTGCTGGAGTCAGTGAGAGGCCTGTGCTGGAGTCAGTGAAAGGGCTGTGCTTGAGTCAGTGAGAGGGCTGTGCTGGAGTCAGTGAGAGGCCTGTGCTGGAGTCAGTGAGAGGGCCGTGCTGGAGTCAGTGAGTGGGCTGTGCTGGAGTCAGTGAGAGGCCTGTGCTGGAGACAGTGAGAGGGCTGTGCTGGGTGCTGGAGTCAGTGAGAGGACTGTGCTGGAGTCAGTGCGAGGCCTGTGCTGGAGTCACTGAGAGGCCTGTGCTGGCTGCTGGAGTCAGTGAGAGGCCTGTGCTGGAGTCAGTGAGAGGCCCGTGCTGGAGTCAGTGAGAGGCCTGTGCTGGAGTCAGTGAGAGGGCCGTGCTGGAGTAAGTGAGAGGGCTGTTACGGAGTCAGTGAGAGGGCCGTGCTGGAGTCAGTGAGAGGGCTGTGCTGCAGTCGGTGAGAGGCCTGTGCTGGAGCCAGTGAGAGGGCTGCGCCGGAGTCAGTGAGAGGGCTGTGCTGGAGTCAGTGAGAGGGCTGTGCTGGAGTCAGTGAGAGGGCTGTGCTGGAGTCAGTGAGAGGGCTGTGCTGGAGTCAGTGAGAGGGCTGTGCTGGAGTCAGTGAGAGGGCCGTGCTGGGTGCTGGATTCAGTGAGTGGCCTGTGCTGGAGTCAGTGAGAGGGCTGTGCTGGAGTCAGAGAGAGGCCTGTGCTGGAGTCAGTGAGAGGGCTGTGCTGGAGTCAGTGAGAGGGCTGTGCTGGAGTCAGTGAGAGGGCTGTGCTGGAGTCAGTGAGAGGGCTGTGCTGGAGTCAGTGAGAGGGCTATGCTGGTGTCAGTGAGAGGGCCATGCTGGAGTCAGTGAGAGGCCTGTGCTGGAGTCAGTGAGAGGGCTGTGCTGGAGTCAGTGAGAGGGCCGTGCTGGGTGCTGGAGTCAGTGAGAGGCCTGTGCTGGAGTCAGTGAGAGGGCTGTGCTGGAGTCAGTGAGAGGGCTGTGCTGGAGTCAGTGAGAGGGCCGTGCTGGGTGCTGGAGTTAGTGAGAGGCCTGTGCTGGAGTCAGTGAGAGGCCTGTGCTGGAGTCAGTGAGAGGGCTGTGCTGGAGTCAGTGAGAGAGCTGTGCTGGAGTCAGTGAGAGGGCTGTGCTAGAGTCAGTGAGAGGGCTGTGCTGGAGTCAGTGAGAGGGCTGTGCTGGTGTCAGTGAGAGGGCCGTGCTGGAGTCAGTGAGAGGCCTGTGCTGGAGTCAGTGAGAGGGCTGTGCTGGAGTCAGTGAGAGGGCCGTGCTGGGTGCTGGAGTCAGTGAGAGGCCTGTGCTGGAGTCAGTGAGAGGCCTGTGCTGGAGTCAGTGAGAGGGCTGTGCTGGAGTCAGTGAGAGGGCTGTGCTGGAGTCAGTGAGAGGGCTGTGCTAGAGTCAGTGAGAGGGCTGTGCTGGAGTCAGTGAGAGGCCTGTGCTGCAGTCAGTGAGAGGGCTGTACTGGAGTCAGTGAGAGGGCCGTGCTGGAGTCAGTGAGAGGCCTGTGCTGGAGTCAGTGAGAGGGCTGTGCTGGAGTCAGTGAGAGGCCTGTGCTGGAGTCAGTGAGAGGGCTGTGCTGGAGTCAGTGAGAGCGCCGTGCTGGGTGCTGGAGTCAGTGAGAGGCCTGTGCTGGAGTCAGTGAGAGGCCTGTGCTGGAGTCAGTGAGAGGGCTGTGCTGGAGTCAGTGAGAGGGCCGTGCTGGAGTCAGTGAGAGGGCTGTGCTGGAGTCAGTGAGAGGGCTGTGCTGGAGTCAGTGAGAGGGCTGTGCTGGAGTCAGTGAGAGGCCTGTGCTGGAGTCAGTGAAAGGGCTGTGCATGAGTCAGTGAGAGGGCTGTGCTGGAGTCAGTGACAGGCCTGTGCTGGAGTCAGTGAGAGGGCCGTGCTGGAGTCAGTGAGTGGGCTGTGCTGGAGTCAGTGAGAGGCCTGTGCTGGAGACAGTGAGAGGGCTGTGCTGGGTGCTGGAGTCAGTGAGAGGACTGTGCTGGAGTCAGTGCGAGGCCTGTGCTGGAGTCACTGAGAGGCCTGTGCTGGCTGCTGGAGTCAGTGAGAGGCCTGTGCTGGAGTCAGTGAGAGGCCCGTGCTGGAGTCAGTGAGAGGCCTGTGCTGGAGTCAGTGAGAGGGCCGTGCTGGTGTAAGTGAGAGGGCTGTTACGGAGTCAGTGAGAGGGCCGTGCTGGAGTCAGTGAGAGGGCTGTGCTGCAGTCAGTGAGAGGCCTGTGCTGGAGCCAGTGAGAGGGCTGCGCTGGAGTCAGTGAGAGGGCTGTGCTGGAGTCAGTGAGAGGGCCGTGCTGGGTGCTGGATTCAGTGAGAGGCCTGTGCTGGAGTCAGTGAGAGGGCTGTGCTGGAGTCAGAGAGAGGCCTGTGCTGGAGTCAGTGAGAGGGCTGTGCTGGAGTCAGTGAGAGGGCTGTGCTGGAGTCAGTGAGAGGGCTGTGCTGGAGTCAGTGAGAGGGCTATGCTGGTGTCAGTGAGAGGGCCGTGCTGGAGTCAGTGAGAGGCCTGTGCTGGAGTCAGTGAGAGGGCTGTGCTGGAGTCAGTGAGAGGGCCGTGCTGGGTGCTGGAGTCAGTGAGAGGCCTGTGCTGGAGTCAGTGAGAGGGCTGTGCTGGAGTCAGTGAGAGGGCTGTGCTGGAGTCAGTGAGAGGGCCGTGCTGGGTGCTGGAGTTAGTGAGAGGCCTGTGCTGGAGTCAGTGAGAGGCCTGTGCTGGAGTCAGTGAGAGGGCTGTGCTGGAGTCAGTGAGAGTGCTGTGCTGGAGTCAGTGAGAGGGCTGTGCTAGAGTCAGTGAGAGGGCTGTGCTGGAGTCAGTGAGAGGGCTGTGCTGGAGTCAGTGAGAGGGCCGTGCTGGAGTCAGTGAGAGGCCTGTGCTGGAGTCAGTGAGAGGGCTGTGCTGGAGTCAGTGAGAGGGCCGTGCTGGGTGCTGGAGTCAGTGAGAGGCCTGTGCTGGAGTCAGTGAGAGGCCTGTGCTGGAGTCAGTGAGAGGGCTGTGCTGGAGTCAGTGAGAGGGCTGTGCTGGAGTCAGTGAGAGGGCTGTGCTAGAGTCAGTGAGAGGGCTGTGCTGGAGTCAGTGAGAGGCCTGTGCTGCAGTCAGTGAGAGGGCTGTACTGGAGTCAGTGAAAGGGCCGTGCTGGGTGCTGGAGTCAGTGAGAGGCCTGTGCTGGAGTCACTGAGAGGCCTGTGCTGGGTGCTGGAGTCAGTGAGTGGCCTGTGCTGGAGTCAGTGAGAGGCCCGTGCTGGAGTCAGTGAGAGGCCTGTGCTGGAGTCAGTGAGAGGGCCGTGCTGGAGTAAGTGAGAGGGCTGTGCTGGAGTCAGTCAGAGGGCCGTGCTGGAGTCAGTGAGAGGCCCGTGCTGGAGTCAGTGAGAGGCCTGTGCTGGAGTCAGTGAGAGGGCCGTGCTGGAGTCAGTGAGAGGGCTGTGCTGGAGTCAGTGAGAGGGCTGTGCTGGAGTCAGTGAGAGGGCTGTGCTAGAGTCAGTGAGAGGGCTGTGCTGGAGTCAGTGAGAGGGCTGTGCTGGAGTCAGTGAGAGGGCCGTGCTGGAGTCAGTGAGAGGGCTGTCCTGGAGTCAGTGAGAGGACTGTGCTGGAGTCAGTGAGAGGGCTGTGCTGGAGTCAGTGAGAGGGCCGTGCTAGAGTCAGTGAGAGGGCTGTGCTGGAGTCAGTGAGAGGGCTGTGCTGGAGTCAGTGAGAGGCCTGTGCTGGAGTCAGTGACAGGCCTGTGCTGGAGTCAGTGAGAGGGCTGTGCTGGAGTCAGTGAGAGGGCTGTGCTGGAGTCAGTGAGAGGGCTGTGCTGGAGTCAGTGAGAGGGCTGTGCTGGAGTCAGTGAGAGGGCCGTGCTGGGTGCTGGAGTTAGTGAGAGGCCTGTGCTGGAGTCAGTGAGAGGCCTGTGCTGGAGTCAGTGAGAGGGCTGTGCTGGCGTCAGTGAGAGGGCTGTGCTGGAGTCAGTGAGAGGGCTGTGCTAGAGTCAGTGAGAGGGCTGTGCTGGAGTCAGTGAGAGGGCTGTGCTGGAGTCAGTGAGAGGGCCGTGCTGGAGTCAGTGAGAGGCCTGTGCTGGAGTCAGTGAGAGGGCTGTGCTGGAGTCAGTGAGAGGGCCGTGCTGAGTGCTGGAGTCAGTGAGAGGCCTGTGCTGGAGTCAGTGAGAGGCCTGTGTTGGAGTCAGTGAGAGGGCTGTGCTGGAGTCAGTGAGAGGGCCGTGCTGGAGTCAGTGAGTGGGCTGTGCTGGAGTCAGTGAGAGGCCTGTGCTGGAGTCACTGAGAGGCCTGTGCTGGAGTCACTGAGAGGCCTGTGCTGGGTGCTGGAGTCAGTGAGTGGCCTGTGCTGGAGTCAGTGAGAGGCCCGTGCTGGAGTCAGTGAGAGGCCTGTGCTGGAGTCAGTGAGAGGGCCGTGCTGGAGTAAGTGAGAGGGCTGTGCTGGGTGCTGGAGTCAGTGAGAGGGCTGTGCTGGAGTCAGTGCGAGGCCTGTGCTGGAGTCACTGAGAGGCCTGTGCTGGAGTCACTGAGAGGCCTGTGCTGGGTGCTGGAGTCAGTGAGTGGCCTGTGCTGGAGTCAGTGAGAGGCCCGTGCTGGAGTCAGTGAGAGGCCTGTGCTGGAGTCAGTGAGAGGGCCGTGCTGGAGTAAGTGAGAGGGCTGTGCTGGAGTCAGTCAGAGGGCCGTGCTGGAGTCAGTGAGAGGCCCGTGCTGGAGTCAGTGAGAGGCCTGTGCTGGAGTCAGTGAGAGGGCCGTGCTGGAGTCAGTGAGAGGGCTGTGCTGGAGTCAGTGAGAGGGCTGTGCTGGAGTCAGTGAGAGGGCTGTGCTAGAGTCAGTGAGAGGGCTGTGCTGGAGTCAGTGAGAGGGCTGTGCTGGAGTCAGTGAGAGGGCCGTGCTGGAGTCAGTGAGAGGGCTGTCCTGGAGTCAGTGAGAGGGCTGTGCTGGAGTCAGTGAGAGGGCTGTGCTGGAGTCAGTGAGAGGGCCGTGCTAGAGTCAGTGAGAGGGCTGTGCTGGAGTCAGTGAGAGGGCTGTGCTCAAGTCAGTGAGAGGCCTGTGCTGGAGTCAGTGACAGGCCTGTGCTGGAGTCAGTGAGAGGGCTGTGCTGGAGTCAGTGAGAGGGCTGTGCTGGAGTCAGTGAGAGGGCTGTGCTGGAGTCAGTGAGAGGGCCGTGCTGGGTGCTGGATTCAGTGAGAGGCCTGTGCTGGAGTCAGTGAGAGGGCTGTGCTGGAGTCAGAGAGAGGCCTGTGCTGGAGTCAGTGAGAGGGCTGTGCTGGAGTCAGTGAGAGGGCTGTGCTGGAGTCAGTGAGAGGGCTGTGCTGGAGTCAGTGAGAGGGCTATGCTGGTGTCAGTGAGAGGGCCGTGCTGGAGTCAGTGAGAGGCCTGTGCTGGAGTCAGTGAGAGGGCTGTGCTGGAGTCAGTGAGAGGGCCGTGCTGGGTGCTGGAGTCAGTGAGAGGCCTGTGCTGGAGTCAGTGAGAGGGCTGTGCTGGAGTCAGTGAGAGGGCTGTGCTGGAGTCAGTGAGAGGGCCGTGCTGGGTGCTGGAGTTAGTGAGAGGCCTGTGCTGGAGTCAGTGAGATGCCTGTGCTGGAGTCAGTGAGAGGGCTGTGCTGGAGTCAGTGAGAGGGCTGTGCTGGAGTCAGTGAGAGGGCTGTGCTAGAGTCAGTGAGAGGCCTGTGCTGGAGTCAGTGAGAGGGCTGTGCTGGAGTCAGTGAGAGGGCTGTGCTGGAGTCAGTGAGAGGGCCGTGCTGGGTGCTGGAGTCAGTGAGAGGGCCGTGCTGGAGTCAGTGAGTGGGCTGTGCTGGAGTCAGTGAGAGGCCTGTGCTGGAGTCAGTGAGAGGGCTGTGCTGGGTGCTGGAGTCAGTGAGAGGGCTGTGCTGGAGTCAGTGCGAGGCCTGTGCTGGAGTCACTGAGAGGCCTGTGCTGGAGTCACTGAGAGGCCTGTGCTGGGTGCTGGAGTCAGTGAGTGGCCTGTGCTGGAGTCAGTGAGAGGCCCGTGCTGGAGTCAGTGAGAGGCCTGTGCTGGAGTCAGTGAGAGGGCCGTGCTGGAGTAAGTGAGAGGGCTGTGCTGGAGTCAGTGAGAGGGCCGTGTTGGAGTCAGTGAGAGGCCCGTGCTGGAGTCAGTGAGAGGCCTGTGCTGGAGTCAGTGAGAGGGCCGTGCTGGAGTCAGTGAGAGGGCTGTGCTGGAGTCAGTGAGAGGGCTGTGCTGGAGTCAGTGAGAGGGCTGTGCTAGAGTCAGTGAGAGGGCTGTGCTGGAGTCAGTGAGAGGGCTGTGCTGGAGTCAGTGAGAGGGCCGTGCTGGAGTCAGTGAGAGGGCTGTCCTGGAGTCAGTGAGAGGGCTGTGCTGGAGTCAGTGAGAGGGCTGTGCTGGAGTCAGTGAGAGGGCCGTGCTGGAGTCAGTGAGAGGGCTGTGCTGGAGTCAGTGAGAGGGCTGTGCTGGAGTCAGTGAGAGGCCTGTGCTGCAGTCAGTGACAGGCCTGTGCTGGAGTCAGTGAGAGTGCTGTGCTGGAGTCAGTGAGAGGGCTGTGCTGGAGTCAGTGAGAGGGCCGTGCTGGGTGCTGGATTCAGTGAGAGGCCTGTGCTGGAGTCAGTGAGAGGGCTGTGCTGGAGTCAGAGAGAGGCCTGTGCTGGAGTCAGTGAGAGGGCTGTGCTGGAGTCAGTGAGAGGGCTGTGCTGGAGTCAGTGAGAGGGCTGTGCTGGAGTCAGTGAGAGGGCTGTGCTGGAGTCAGTGAGAGGGCTATGCTGGTGTCAGTGAGAGGGCCGTGCTGGAGTCAGTGAGAGGCCTGTGCTGGAGTCAGTGAGAGGGCTGTGCTGGAGTCAGTGAGAGGGCCGTGCTGGGTGCTGGAGTCAGTGAGAGGCCTGTGCTGGAGTCAGTGAGAGGGCTGTGCTGGAGTCAGTGAGAGGGCTGTGCTGGGGTCAGTGAGAGGGCCGTGCTGGGTGCTGGAGTTAGTGAGAGGCCTGTGCTGGAGTCAGTGAGAGGCCTGTGCTGGAGTCAGTGAGAGGGCTGTGCTGGAGTCAGTGAGAGGGCTGTGCTGGAGTCAGTGAGAGGGCTGTGCTAGAGTCAGTGAGAGGGCTGTGCTGGAGTCAGTGAGAGGGCTGTGCTGGAGTCAGTGAGAGGGCCGTGCTGGAGTCAGTGAGAGGCCTGTGCTGGAGTCAGTGAGAGGGCTGTGCTGGAGTCAGTGAGAGGGCCGTGCTGGGTGCTGGAGTCAGTGAGAGGCCTGTGCTGGAGTCAGTGAGAGGCCTGTGCTGGAGTCAGTGAGAGGGCTGTGCTGGAGTCAGTGAGAGGGCTGTGCTGGAGTCAGTGAGAGGGCTGTGCTAGAGTCAGTGAGAGGGCTGTGCTGGAGTCAGTGAGAGGCCTGTGCTGCAGTCAGTGAGAGGGCTGTACTGGAGTCAGTGAAAGGGCCGTGCTGGGTGCTGGAGTCAGTGAGAGGCCTGTGCTGGAGTCAGTGAGAGGGCTGTGCTGGAGTCAGTGAGAGGCCTGTGCTGGAGTCAGTGAGAGGGCTGTGCTGGAGTCAGTGAGAGCGCCGTGCTGGGTGCTGGAGTCAGTGAGAGGCCTGTGCTGGAGTCAGTGAGAGGCCTGTGCTGGAGTCAGTGAGAGGGCTGTGCTGGAGTCAGTGAGAGGGCCGTGCTGGAGTCAGTGAGAGGGCTGTGCTGGAGTCAGTGAGAGGGCTGTGCTGGAGTCAGTGAGAGGGCTGTGCTGGAGTCAGTGAGAGGCCTGTGCTGGAGTCAGTGAAAGGGCTGTGCTTGAGTCAGTGAGAGGGCTGTGCTGGAGTCAGTGAGAGGCCTGTGCTGGAGTCAGTGAGAGGGCCGTGCTGGAGTCAGTGAGTGGGCTGTGCTGGAGTCAGTGAGAGGCCTGTGCTGGAGACAGTGAGAGGGCTGTGCTGGGTGCTGGAGTCAGTGAGAGGACTGTGCTGGAGTCAGTGCGAGGCCTGTGCTGGAGTCACTGAGAGGCCTGTGCTGGCTGCTGGAGTCAGTGAGAGGCCTGTGCTGGAGTCAGTGAGAGGCCCGTGCTGGAGTCAGTGAGAGGCCTGTGCTGGAGTCAGTGAGAGGGCCGTGCTGGAGTAAGTGAGAGGGCTGTTACGGAGTCAGTGAGAGGGCCGTGCTGGAGTCAGTGAGAGGGCTGTGCTGCAGTCGGTGAGAGGCCTGTGCTGGAGCCAGTGAGAGGGCTGCGCCGGAGTCAGTGAGAGGGCTGTGCTGGAGTCAGTGAGAGGGCTGTGCTGGAGTCAGTGAGAGGGCTGTGCTGGAGTCAGTGAGAGGGCTGTGCTGGAGTCAGTGAGAGGGCTGTGCTGGAGTCAGTGAGAGGGCCGTGCTGGGTGCTGGATTCAGTGAGTGGCCTGTGCTGGAGTCAGTGAGAGGGCTGTGCTGGAGTCAGAGAGAGGCCTGTGCTGGAGTCAGTGAGAGGGCTGTGCTGGAGTCAGTGAGAGGGCTGTGCTGGAGTCAGTGAGAGGGCTGTGCTGGAGTCAGTGAGAGGGCTGTGCTGGAGTCAGTGAGAGGGCTATGCTGGTGTCAGTGAGAGGGCCATGCTGGAGTCAGTGAGAGGCCTGTGCTGGAGTCAGTGAGAGGGCTGTGCTGGAGTCAGTGAGAGGGCCGTGCTGGGTGCTGGAGTCAGTGAGAGGCCTGTGCTGGAGTCAGTGAGAGGGCTGTGCTGGAGTCAGTGAGAGGGCTGTGCTGGAGTCAGTGAGAGGGCCGTGCTGGGTGCTGGAGTTAGTGAGAGGCCTGTGCTGGAGTCAGTGAGAGGCCTGTGCTGGAGTCAGTGAGAGGGCTGTGCTGGAGTCAGTGAGAGAGCTGTGCTGGAGTCAGTGAGAGGGCTGTGCTAGAGTCAGTGAGAGGGCTGTGCTGGAGTCAGTGAGAGGGCTGTGCTGGTGTCAGTGAGAGGGCCGTGCTGGAGTCAGTGAGAGGCCTGTGCTGGAGTCAGTGAGAGGGCTGTGCTGGAGTCAGTGAGAGGGCCGTGCTGGGTGCTGGAGTCAGTGAGAGGCCTGTGCTGGAGTCAGTGAGAGGCCTGTGCTGGAGTCAGTGAGAGGGCTGTGCTGGAGTCAGTGAGAGGGCTGTGCTGGAGTCAGTGAGAGGGCTGTGCTAGAGTCAGTGAGAGGGCTGTGCTGGAGTCAGTGAGAGGCCTGTGCTGCAGTCAGTGAGAGGGCTGTACTGGAGTCAGTGAGAGGGCCGTGCTGGAGTCAGTGAGAGGCCTGTGCTGGAGTCAGTGAGAGGGCTGTGCTGGAGTCAGTGAGAGGCCTGTGCTGGAGTCAGTGAGAGGGCTGTGCTGGAGTCAGTGAGAGCGCCGTGCTGGGTGCTGGAGTCAGTGAGAGGCCTGTGCTGGAGTCAGTGAGAGGCCTGTGCTGGAGTCAGTGAGAGGGCTGTGCTGGAGTCAGTGAGAGGGCCGTGCTGGAGTCAGTGAGAGGGCTGTGCTGGAGTCAGTGAGAGGGCTGTGCTGGAGTCAGTGAGAGGGCTGTGCTGGAGTCAGTGAGAGGCCTGTGCTGGAGTCAGTGAAAGGGCTGTGCATGAGTCAGTGAGAGGGCTGTGCTGGAGTCAGTGACAGGCCTGTGCTGGAGTCAGTGAGAGGGCCGTGCTGGAGTCAGTGAGTGGGCTGTGCTGGAGTCAGTGAGAGGCCTGTGCTGGAGACAGTGAGAGGGCTGTGCTGGGTGCTGGAGTCAGTGAGAGGACTGTGCTGGAGTCAGTGCGAGGCCTGTGCTGGAGTCACTGAGAGGCCTGTGCTGGCTGCTGGAGTCAGTGAGAGGCCTGTGCTGGAGTCAGTGAGAGGCCCGTGCTGGAGTCAGTGAGAGGCCTGTGCTGGAGTCAGTGAGAGGGCCGTGCTGGTGTAAGTGAGAGGGCTGTTACGGAGTCAGTGAGAGGGCCGTGCTGGAGTCAGTGAGAGGGCTGTGCTGCAGTCAGTGAGAGGCCTGTGCTGGAGCCAGTGAGAGGGCTGCGCTGGAGTCAGTGAGAGGGCTGTGCTGGAGTCAGTGAGAGGGCCGTGCTGGGTGCTGGATTCAGTGAGAGGCCTGTGCTGGAGTCAGTGAGAGGGCTGTGCTGGAGTCAGAGAGAGGCCTGTGCTGGAGTCAGTGAGAGGGCTGTGCTGGAGTCAGTGAGAGGGCTGTGCTGGAGTCAGTGAGAGGGCTGTGCTGGAGTCAGTGAGAGGGCTATGCTGGTGTCAGTGAGAGGGCCGTGCTGGAGTCAGTGAGAGGCCTGTGCTGGAGTCAGTGAGAGGGCTGTGCTGGAGTCAGTGAGAGGGCCGTGCTGGGTGCTGGAGTCAGTGAGAGGCCTGTGCTGGAGTCAGTGAGAGGGCTGTGCTGGAGTCAGTGAGAGGGCTGTGCTGGAGTCAGTGAGAGGGCCGTGCTGGGTGCTGGAGTTAGTGAGAGGCCTGTGCTGGAGTCAGTGAGAGGCCTGTGCTGGAGTCAGTGAGAGGGCTGTGCTGGAGTCAGTGAGAGTGCTGTGCTGGAGTCAGTGAGAGGGCTGTGCTAGAGTCAGTGAGAGGGCTGTGCTGGAGTCAGTGAGAGGGCTGTGCTGGAGTCAGTGAGAGGGCCGTGCTGGAGTCAGTGAGAGGCCTGTGCTGGAGTCAGTGAGAGGGCTGTGCTGGAGTCAGTGAGAGGGCCGTGCTGGGTGCTGGAGTCAGTGAGAGGCCTGTGCTGGAGTCAGTGAGAGGCCTGTGCTGGAGTCAGTGAGAGGGCTGTGCTGGAGTCAGTGAGAGGGCTGTGCTGGAGTCAGTGAGAGGGCTGTGCTAGAGTCAGTGAGAGGGCTGTGCTGGAGTCAGTGAGAGGCCTGTGCTGCAGTCAGTGAGAGGGCTGTACTGGAGTCAGTGAAAGGGCCGTGCTGGGTGCTGGAGTCAGTGAGAGGCCTGTGCTGGAGTCACTGAGAGGCCTGTGCTGGGTGCTGGAGTCAGTGAGTGGCCTGTGCTGGAGTCAGTGAGAGGCCCGTGCTGGAGTCAGTGAGAGGCCTGTGCTGGAGTCAGTGAGAGGGCCGTGCTGGAGTAAGTGAGAGGGCTGTGCTGGAGTCAGTCAGAGGGCCGTGCTGGAGTCAGTGAGAGGCCCGTGCTGGAGTCAGTGAGAGGCCTGTGCTGGAGTCAGTGAGAGGGCCGTGCTGGAGTCAGTGAGAGGGCTGTGCTGGAGTCAGTGAGAGGGCTGTGCTGGAGTCAGTGAGAGGGCTGTGCTAGAGTCAGTGAGAGGGCTGTGCTGGAGTCAGTGAGAGGGCTGTGCTGGAGTCAGTGAGAGGGCCGTGCTGGAGTCAGTGAGAGGGCTGTCCTGGAGTCAGTGAGAGGACTGTGCTGGAGTCAGTGAGAGGGCTGTGCTGGAGTCAGTGAGAGGGCCGTGCTAGAGTCAGTGAGAGGGCTGTGCTGGAGTCAGTGAGAGGGCTGTGCTGGAGTCAGTGAGAGGCCTGTGCTGGAGTCAGTGACAGGCCTGTGCTGGAGTCAGTGAGAGGGCTGTGCTGGAGTCAGTGAGAGGGCTGTGCTGGAGTCAGTGAGAGGGCTGTGCTGGAGTCAGTGAGAGGGCCGTGCTGGGTGCTGGATTCAGTGAGAGGCCTGTGCTGGAGTCAGTGAGAGGGCTGTGCTGGAGTCAGAGAGAGGCCTGTGCTGGAGTCAGAGAGAGGGCTGTGCTGGAGTCAGTGAGAGGGCTGTGCTGGAGTCAGTGAGAGGGCTGTGCTGGAGTCAGTGAGAGGGCTGTGCTGGAGTCAGTGAGAGGGCTATGCTGGTGTCAGTGAGAGGGCCGTGCTGGAGTCAGTGAGAGGCCTGTGCTGGAGTCAGTGAGAGGGCTGTGCTGGAGTCAGTGAGAGGGCCGTGCTGGGTGCTGGAGTCAGTGAGAGGCCTGTGCTGGAGTCAGTGAGAGGGCTGTGCTGGAGTCAGTGAGAGGGCTGTGCTGGAGTCAGTGAGAGGGCTGTGCTGGAGTCAGTGAGAGGGCTGTGCTAGAGTCAGTGAGAGGGCTGTGCTGGAGTCAGTGAGAGGCCTGTGCTGCAGTCAGTGAGAGGGCTGTACTGGAGTCAGTGAAAGGGCCGTGCTGGGTGCTGGAGTCAGTGAGAGGCCTGTGCTGGAGTCAGTGAGAGGGCTGTGCTGGAGTCAGTGAGAGGGCTGTGCTGGAGTCAGTGAGAGCGCCGTGCTGGGTGCTGGAGTCAGTGAGAGGCCTGTGCTGGAGTCAGTGAGAGGCCTGTGCTGGAGTCAGTGAGAGGGCTGTGCTGGAGTCAGTGAGAGGGCCGTGCTGGAGTCAGTGAGAGGGCTGTGCTGGAGTCAGTGAGAGGGCTGTGCTGGAGTCAGTGAGAGGGCTGTGCTGGAGTCAGTGAGAGGCCTGTGCTGGAGTCAGTGAAAGGGCTGTGCTTGAGTCAGTGAGAGGGCTGTGCTGGAGTCAGTGAGAGGCCTGTGCTGGAGTCAGTGAGAGGGCCGTGCTGGAGTCAGTGAGTGGGCTGTGCTGGAGTCAGTGAGAGGCCTGTGCTGGAGACAGTGAGAGGGCTGTGCTGGGTGCTGGAGTCAGTGAGAGGACTGTGCTGGAGTCAGTGCGAGGCCTGTGCTGGAGTCACTGAGAGGCCTGTGCTGGCTGCTGGAGTCAGTGAGAGGCCTGTGCTGGAGTCAGTGAGAGGCCCGTGCTGGAGTCAGTGAGAGGCCTGTGCTGGAGTCAGTGAGAGGGCCGTGCTGGAGTCAGTGAGAGGGCTGTGCTGCAGTCAGTGAGAGGCCTGTGCTGGAGCCAGTGAGAGGGCTGCGCCGGAGTCAGTGAGAGGGCTGTGCTGGAGTCAGTGAGAGGGCTGTGCTGGAGTCAGTGAGAGGGCTGTGCTGGAGTCAGTGAGAGGGCTGTGCTGGAGTCAGTGAGAGGCCTGTGCTGGAGTCAGTGAGAGGGCTGTGCTGGAGTCAGTGAGAGGGCTGTGCTGGAGTCAGTGAGAGGGCCGTGCTGGGTGCTGGATTCAGTGAGAGGCCTGTGCTGGAGTCAGTGAGAGGGCTGTGCTGGAGTCAGAGAGAGGCCTGTGCTGGAGTCAGTGAGAGGGCTGTGCTGGAGTCAGTGAGAGGGCTGTGCTGGAGTCAGTGAGAGGGCTGTGCTGGAGTCAGTGAGAGGGCTGTGCTGGAGTCAGTGAGAGGGCTATGCTGGTGTCAGTGAGAGGGCCGTGCTGGAGTCAGTGAGAGGCCTGTGCTGGAGTCAGTGAGAGGGCTGTGCTGGAGTCAGTGAGAGGGCCGTGCTGGGTGCTGGAGTCAGTGAGAGGCCTGTGCTGGAGTCAGTGAGAGGCTGTGCTGGAGTCAGTGAGAGGGCTGTGCTGGAGTCAGTGAGAGGGCCGTGCTGGGTGCTGGAGTTAGTGAGAGGCCTGTGCTGGAGTCAGTGAGAGGCCTGTGCTGGAGTCAGTGAGAGGGCTGTGCTGGAGTCAGTGAGAGAGCTGTGCTGGAGTCAGTGAGAGGGCTGTGCTAGAGTCAGTGAGAGGGCTGTGCTGGAGTCAGTGAGAGGGCTGTGCTGGTGTCAGTGAGAGGGCCGTGCTGGAGTCAGTGAGAGGCCTGTGCTGGAGTCAGTGAGAGGCCTGTGCTGGAGTCAGTGAGAGGGCCGTGCTGGTGCTGGAGTCAGTGAGAGGCCTGTGCTGGAGTCAGTGAGAGGCCTGTGCTGGAGTCAGTGAGAGGGCTGTGCTGGAGTCAGTGAGAGGGCTGTGCTGGAGTCAGTGAGAGGGCTGTGCTAGAGTCAGTGAGAGGGCTGTGCTGGAGTCAGTGAGAGGCCTGTGCTGCAGTCAGTGAGAGGGCTGTACTGGAGTCAGTGAGAGGGCCGTGCTGGGTGCTGGAGTCAGTGAGAGGCCTGTGCTGGAGTCAGTGAGAGGGCTGTGCTGGGAGTCAGTGAGAGGCCTGTGCTGGAGTCAGTGAGAGGGCTGTGCTGGAGTCAGTGAGAGCGCCGTGCTGGGTGCTGGAGTCAGTGAGAGGCCTGTGCTGGAGTCAGTGAGAGGGCTGTGCTGGAGTCAGTGAGAGGGCCGTGCTGGGTGCTGGAGTCAGTGAGAGGCCTGTGCTGGAGTCAGTGAGAGGGCTGTGCTGGAGTCAGTGAGAGGGCTGTGCTGGAGTCAGTGAGAGGGCCGTGCTGGGTGCTGGAGTTAGTGAGAGGCCTGTGCTGGAGTCAGTGAGATGCCTGTGCTGGAGTCAGTGAGAGGGCTGTGCTGGAGTCAGTGAGAGGGCTGTGCTGGAGTCAGTGAGAGGGCTGTGCTAGAGTCAGTGAGAGGCCTGTGCTGGAGTCAGTGAGAGGGCTGTGCTGGAGTCAGTGAGAGGGCTGTGCTGGAGTCAGTGAGAGGGCCGTGCTGGGTGCTGGAGTCAGTGAGAGGGCCGTGCTGGAGTCAGTGAGTGGGCTGTGCTGGAGTCAGTGAGAGGCCTGTGCTGGAGTCAGTGAGAGGGCTGTGCTGGGTGCTGGAGTCAGTGAGAGGGCTGTGCTGGAGTCAGTGCGAGGCCTGTGCTGGAGTCACTGAGAGGCCTGTGCTGGAGTCACTGAGAGGCCTGTGCTGGGTGCTGGAGTCAGTGAGTGGCCTGTGCTGGAGTCAGTGAGAGGCCCGTGCTGGAGTCAGTGAGAGGCCTGTGCTGGAGTCAGTGAGAGGGCCGTGCTGGAGTAAGTGAGAGGGCTGTGCTGGAGTCAGTGAGAGGGCCGTGTTGGAGTCAGTGAGAGGCCCGTGCTGGAGTCAGTGAGAGGCCTGTGCTGGAGTCAGTGAGAGGGCCGTGCTGGAGTCAGTGAGAGGGCTGTGCTGGAGTCAGTGAGAGGGCTGTGCTGGAGTCAGTGAGAGGGCTGTGCTAGAGTCAGTGAGAGGGCTGTGCTGGAGTCAGTGAGAGGGCTGTGCTGGAGTCAGTGAGAGGCCTGTGCTGGAGTCAGTGAGAGGGCTGTGCTGGAGTCAGTGAGAGGGCCGTGCTGGGTGCTGGAGTTAGTGAGAGGCCTGTGCTGGAGTCAGTGAGAGGCCTGTGCTGGAGTCAGTGAGAGGGCTGTGCTGGAGTCAGTGAGAGGCCTGTGCTGGAGTCAGTGAGAGGGCTGTGCTGGAGTCAGTGAGAGGGCCGTGCTGGGTGCTGGAGTTAGTGAGAGGCCTGTGCTGGAGTCAGTGAGAGGCCTGTGCTGGAGTCAGTGAGAGGGCTGTGCTGGCGTCAGTGAGAGGGCTGTGCTGGAGTCAGTGAGAGGGCTGTGCTAGAGTCAGTGAGAGGGCTGTGCTGGAGTCAGTGAGAGGGCTGTGCTGGAGTCAGTGAGAGGGCCGTGCTGGAGTCAGTGAGAGGCCTGTGCTGGAGTCAGTGAGAGGGCTGTGCTGGAGTCAGTGAGAGGGCCGTGCTGAGTGCTGGAGTCAGTGAGAGGCCTGTGCTGGAGTCAGTGAGAGGCCTGTGTTGGAGTCAGTGAGAGGGCTGTGCTGGAGTCAGTGAGAGGGCCGTGCTGGAGTCAGTGAGTGGGCTGTGCTGGAGTCAGTGAGAGGCCTGTGCTGGAGTCACTGAGAGGCCTGTGCTGGAGTCACTGAGAGGCCTGTGCTGGGTGCTGGAGTCAGTGAGTGGCCTGTGCTGGAGTCAGTGAGAGGCCCGTGCTGGAGTCAGTGAGAGGCCTGTGCTGGAGTCAGTGAGAGGGCCGTGCTGGAGTAAGTGAGAGGGCTGTGCTGGGTGCTGGAGTCAGTGAGAGGGCTGTGCTGGAGTCAGTGCGAGGCCTGTGCTGGAGTCACTGAGAGGCCTGTGCTGGAGTCACTGAGAGGCCTGTGCTGGGTGCTGGAGTCAGTGAGTGGCCTGTGCTGGAGTCAGTGAGAGGCCCGTGCTGGAGTCAGTGAGAGGCCTGTGCTGGAGTCAGTGAGAGGGCCGTGCTGGAGTAAGTGAGAGGGCTGTGCTGGAGTCAGTCAGAGGGCCGTGCTGGAGTCAGTGAGAGGCCCGTGCTGGAGTCAGTGAGAGGCCTGTGCTGGAGTCAGTGAGAGGGCCGTGCTGGAGTCAGTGAGAGGGCTGTGCTGGAGTCAGTGAGAGGGCTGTGCTGGAGTCAGTGAGAGGGCTGTGCTAGAGTCAGTGAGAGGGCTGTGCTGGAGTCAGTGAGAGGGCTGTGCTGGAGTCAGTGAGAGGGCCGTGCTGGAGTCAGTGAGAGGGCTGTCCTGGAGTCAGTGAGAGGGCTGTGCTGGAGTCAGTGAGAGGGCTGTGCTGGAGTCAGTGAGAGGGCCGTGCTAGAGTCAGTGAGAGGGCTGTGCTGGAGTCAGTGAGAGGGCTGTGCTCAAGTCAGTGAGAGGCCTGTGCTGGAGTCAGTGACAGGCCTGTGCTGGAGTCAGTGAGAGGGCTGTGCTGGAGTCAGTGAGAGGGCTGTGCTGGAGTCAGTGAGAGGGCTGTGCTGGAGTCAGTGAGAGGGCCGTGCTGGGTGCTGGATTCAGTGAGAGGCCTGTGCTGGAGTCAGTGAGAGGGCTGTGCTGGAGTCAGAGAGAGGCCTGTGCTGGAGTCAGTGAGAGGGCTGTGCTGGAGTCAGTGAGAGGGCTGTGCTGGAGTCAGTGAGAGGGCTGTGCTGGAGTCAGTGAGAGGGCTATGCTGGTGTCAGTGAGAGGGCCGTGCTGGAGTCAGTGAGAGGCCTGTGCTGGAGTCAGTGAGAGGGCTGTGCTGGAGTCAGTGAGAGGGCCGTGCTGGGTGCTGGAGTCAGTGAGAGGCCTGTGCTGGAGTCAGTGAGAGGGCTGTGCTGGAGTCAGTGAGAGGGCTGTGCTGGAGTCAGTGAGAGGGCCGTGCTGGGTGCTGGAGTTAGTGAGAGGCCTGTGCTGGAGTCAGTGAGATGCCTGTGCTGGAGTCAGTGAGAGGGCTGTGCTGGAGTCAGTGAGAGGGCTGTGCTGGAGTCAGTGAGAGGGCTGTGCTAGAGTCAGTGAGAGGCCTGTGCTGGAGTCAGTGAGAGGGCTGTGCTGGAGTCAGTGAGAGGGCTGTGCTGGAGTCAGTGAGAGGGCCGTGCTGGGTGCTGGAGTCAGTGAGAGGGCCGTGCTGGAGTCAGTGAGTGGGCTGTGCTGGAGTCAGTGAGAGGCCTGTGCTGGAGTCAGTGAGAGGGCTGTGCTGGGTGCTGGAGTCAGTGAGAGGGCTGTGCTGGAGTCAGTGCGAGGCCTGTGCTGGAGTCACTGAGAGGCCTGTGCTGGAGTCACTGAGAGGCCTGTGCTGGGTGCTGGAGTCAGTGAGTGGCCTGTGCTGGAGTCAGTGAGAGGCCCGTGCTGGAGTCAGTGAGAGGCCTGTGCTGGAGTCAGTGAGAGGGCCGTGCTGGAGTAAGTGAGAGGGCTGTGCTGGAGTCAGTGAGAGGGCCGTGTTGGAGTCAGTGAGAGGCCCGTGCTGGAGTCAGTGAGAGGCCTGTGCTGGAGTCAGTGAGAGGGCCGTGCTGGAGTCAGTGAGAGGGCTGTGCTGGAGTCAGTGAGAGGGCTGTGCTGGAGTCAGTGAGAGGGCTGTGCTAGAGTCAGTGAGAGGGCTGTGCTGGAGTCAGTGAGAGGGCTGTGCTGGAGTCAGTGAGAGGGCCGTGCTGGAGTCAGTGAGAGGGCTGTCCTGGAGTCAGTGAGAGGGCTGTGCTGGAGTCAGTGAGAGGGCTGTGCTGGAGTCAGTGAGAGGGCCGTGCTGGAGTCAGTGAGAGGGCTGTGCTGGAGTCAGTGAGAGGGCTGTGCTGGAGTCAGTGAGAGGCCTGTGCTGCAGTCAGTGACAGGCCTGTGCTGGAGTCAGTGAGAGTGCTGTGCTGGAGTCAGTGAGAGGGCTGTGCTGGAGTCAGTGAGAGGGCCGTGCTGGGTGCTGGATTCAGTGAGAGGCCTGTGCTGGAGTCAGTGAGAGGGCTGTGCTGGAGTCAGAGAGAGGCCTGTGCTGGAGTCAGTGAGAGGGCTGTGCTGGAGTCAGTGAGAGGGCTGTGCTGGAGTCAGTGAGAGGGCTGTGCTGGAGTCAGTGAGAGGGCTGTGCTGGAGTCAGTGAGAGGGCTATGCTGGTGTCAGTGAGAGGGCCGTGCTGGAGTCAGTGAGAGGCCTGTGCTGGAGTCAGTGAGAGGGCTGTGCTGGAGTCAGTGAGAGGGCCGTGCTGGGTGCTGGAGTCAGTGAGAGGCCTGTGCTGGAGTCAGTGAGAGGGCTGTGCTGGAGTCAGTGAGAGGGCTGTGCTGGAGTCAGTGAGAGGGCCGTGCTGGGTGCTGGAGTTAGTGAGAGGCCTGTGCTGGAGTCAGTGAGAGGCCTGTGCTGGAGTCAGTGAGAGGGCTGTGCTGGAGTCAGTGAGAGGGCTGTGCTGGAGTCAGTGAGAGGGCTGTGCTAGAGTCAGTGAGAGGGCTGTGCTGGAGTCAGTGAGAGGGCTGTGCTGGAGTCAGTGAGAGGGCCGTGCTGGAGTCAGTGAGAGGCCTGTGCTGGAGTCAGTGAGAGGGCTGTGCTGGAGTCAGTGAGAGGGCCGTGCTGGGTGCTGGAGTCAGTGAGAGGCCTGTGCTGGAGTCAGTGAGAGGCCTGTGCTGGAGTCAGTGAGAGGGCTGTGCTGGAGTCAGTGAGAGGGCTGTGCTGGAGTCAGTGAGAGGGCTGTGCTAGAGTCAGTGAGAGGGCTGTGCTGGAGTCAGTGAGAGGCCTGTGCTGCAGTCAGTGAGAGGGCTGTACTGGAGTCAGTGAAAGGGCCGTGCTGGGTGCTGGAGTCAGTGAGAGGCCTGTGCTGGAGTCAGTGAGAGGGCTGTGCTGGAGTCAGTGAGAGGCCTGTGCTGGAGTCAGTGAGAGGGCTGTGCTGGAGTCAGTGAGAGCGCCGTGCTGGGTGCTGGAGTCAGTGAGAGGCCTGTGCTGGAGTCAGTGAGAGGCCTGTGCTGGAGTCAGTGAGAGGGCTGTGCTGGAGTCAGTGAGAGGGCCGTGCTGGAGTCAGTGAGAGGGCTGTGCTGGAGTCAGTGAGAGGGCTGTGCTGGAGTCAGTGAGAGGGCTGTGCTGGAGTCAGTGAGAGGCCTGTGCTGGAGTCAGTGAAAGGGCTGTGCTTGAGTCAGTGAGAGGGCTGTGCTGGAGTCAGTGAGAGGCCTGTGCTGGAGTCAGTGAGAGGGCCGTGCTGGAGTCAGTGAGTGGGCTGTGCTGGAGTCAGTGAGAGGCCTGTGCTGGAGACAGTGAGAGGGCTGTGCTGGGTGCTGGAGTCAGTGAGAGGACTGTGCTGGAGTCAGTGCGAGGCCTGTGCTGGAGTCACTGAGAGGCCTGTGCTGGCTGCTGGAGTCAGTGAGAGGCCTGTGCTGGAGTCAGTGAGAGGCCCGTGCTGGAGTCAGTGAGAGGCCTGTGCTGGAGTCAGTGAGAGGGCCGTGCTGGAGTAAGTGAGAGGGCTGTTACGGAGTCAGTGAGAGGGCCGTGCTGGAGTCAGTGAGAGGGCTGTGCTGCAGTCGGTGAGAGGCCTGTGCTGGAGCCAGTGAGAGGGCTGCGCCGGAGTCAGTGAGAGGGCTGTGCTGGAGTCAGTGAGAGGGCTGTGCTGGAGTCAGTGAGAGGGCTGTGCTGGAGTCAGTGAGAGGCCTGTGCTGGAGTCAGTGAGAGGGCTGTGCTGGAGTCAGTGAGAGGGCTGTGCTGGAGTCAGTGAGAGGGCCGTGCTGGGTGCTGGATTCAGTGAGTGGCCTGTGCTGGAGTCAGTGAGAGGGCTGTGCTGGAGTCAGAGAGAGGCCTGTGCTGGAGTCAGTGAGAGGGCTGTGCTGGAGTCAGTGAGAGGGCTGTGCTGGAGTCAGTGAGAGGGCTGTGCTGGAGTCAGTGAGAGGGCTGTGCTGGAGTCAGTGAGAGGGCTATGCTGGTGTCAGTGAGAGGGCCATGCTGGAGTCAGTGAGAGGCCTGTGCTGGAGTCAGTGAGAGGGCTGTGCTGGAGTCAGTGAGAGGGCCGTGCTGGGTGCTGGAGTCAGTGAGAGGCCTGTGCTGGAGTCAGTGAGAGGGCTGTGCTGGAGTCAGTGAGAGGGCTGTGCTGGAGTCAGTGAGAGGGCCGTGCTGGGTGCTGGAGTTAGTGAGAGGCCTGTGCTGGAGTCAGTGAGAGGCCTGTGCTGGAGTCAGTGAGAGGGCTGTGCTGGAGTCAGTGAGAGAGCTGTGCTGGAGTCAGTGAGAGGGCTGTGCTAGAGTCAGTGAGAGGGCTGTGCTGGAGTCAGTGAGAGGGCTGTGCTGGTGTCAGTGAGAGGGCCGTGCTGGAGTCAGTGAGAGGCCTGTGCTGGAGTCAGTGAGAGGGCTGTGCTGGAGTCAGTGAGAGGGCCGTGCTGGGTGCTGGAGTCAGTGAGAGGCCTGTGCTGGAGTCAGTGAGAGGCCTGTGCTGGAGTCAGTGAGAGGGCTGTGCTGGAGTCAGTGAGAGGGCTGTGCTGGAGTCAGTGAGAGGGCTGTGCTAGAGTCAGTGAGAGGGCTGTGCTGGAGTCAGTGAGAGGCCTGTGCTGCAGTCAGTGAGAGGGCTGTACTGGAGTCAGTGAGAGGGCCGTGCTGGAGTCAGTGAGAGGCCTGTGCTGGAGTCAGTGAGAGGGCTGTGCTGGAGTCAGTGAGAGGCCTGTGCTGGAGTCAGTGAGAGGGCTGTGCTGGAGTCAGTGAGAGCGCCGTGCTGGGTGCTGGAGTCAGTGAGAGGCCTGTGCTGGAGTCAGTGAGAGGCCTGTGCTGGAGTCAGTGAGAGGGCTGTGCTGGAGTCAGTGAGAGGGCCGTGCTGGAGTCAGTGAGAGGGCTGTGCTGGAGTCAGTGAGAGGGCTGTGCTGGAGTCAGTGAGAGGGCTGTGCTGGAGTCAGTGAGAGGCCTGTGCTGGAGTCAGTGAAAGGGCTGTGCATGAGTCAGTGAGAGGGCTGTGCTGGAGTCAGTGACAGGCCTGTGCTGGAGTCAGTGAGAGGGCCGTGCTGGAGTCAGTGAGTGGGCTGTGCTGGAGTCAGTGAGAGGCCTGTGCTGGAGACAGTGAGAGGGCTGTGCTGGGTGCTGGAGTCAGTGAGAGGACTGTGCTGGAGTCAGTGCGAGGCCTGTGCTGGAGTCACTGAGAGGCCTGTGCTGGCTGCTGGAGTCAGTGAGAGGCCTGTGCTGGAGTCAGTGAGAGGCCCGTGCTGGAGTCAGTGAGAGGCCTGTGCTGGAGTCAGTGAGAGGGCCGTGCTGGTGTAAGTGAGAGGGCTGTTACGGAGTCAGTGAGAGGGCCGTGCTGGAGTCAGTGAGAGGGCTGTGCTGCAGTCAGTGAGAGGCCTGTGCTGGAGCCAGTGAGAGGGCTGCGCTGGAGTCAGTGAGAGGGCTGTGCTGGAGTCAGTGAGAGGGCCGTGCTGGGTGCTGGATTCAGTGAGAGGCCTGTGCTGGAGTCAGTGAGAGGGCTGTGCTGGAGTCAGAGAGAGGCCTGTGCTGGAGTCAGTGAGAGGGCTGTGCTGGAGTCAGTGAGAGGGCTGTGCTGGAGTCAGTGAGAGGGCTGTGCTGGAGTCAGTGAGAGGGCTATGCTGGTGTCAGTGAGAGGGCCGTGCTGGAGTCAGTGAGAGGCCTGTGCTGGAGTCAGTGAGAGGGCTGTGCTGGAGTCAGTGAGAGGGCCGTGCTGGGTGCTGGAGTCAGTGAGAGGCCTGTGCTGGAGTCAGTGAGAGGGCTGTGCTGGAGTCAGTGAGAGGGCTGTGCTGGAGTCAGTGAGAGGGCCGTGCTGGGTGCTGGAGTTAGTGAGAGGCCTGTGCTGGAGTCAGTGAGAGGCCTGTGCTGGAGTCAGTGAGAGGGCTGTGCTGGAGTCAGTGAGAGTGCTGTGCTGGAGTCAGTGAGAGGGCTGTGCTAGAGTCAGTGAGAGGGCTGTGCTGGAGTCAGTGAGAGGGCTGTGCTGGAGTCAGTGAGAGGGCCGTGCTGGAGTCAGTGAGAGGCCTGTGCTGGAGTCAGTGAGAGGGCTGTGCTGGAGTCAGTGAGAGGGCCGTGCTGGGTGCTGGAGTCAGTGAGAGGCCTGTGCTGGAGTCAGTGAGAGGCCTGTGCTGGAGTCAGTGAGAGGGCTGTGCTGGAGTCAGTGAGAGGGCTGTGCTGGAGTCAGTGAGAGGGCTGTGCTAGAGTCAGTGAGAGGGCTGTGCTGGAGTCAGTGAGAGGCCTGTGCTGCAGTCAGTGAGAGGGCTGTACTGGAGTCAGTGAAAGGGCCGTGCTGGGTGCTGGAGTCAGTGAGAGGCCTGTGCTGGAGTCACTGAGAGGCCTGTGCTGGGTGCTGGAGTCAGTGAGTGGCCTGTGCTGGAGTCAGTGAGAGGCCCGTGCTGGAGTCAGTGAGAGGCCTGTGCTGGAGTCAGTGAGAGGGCCGTGCTGGAGTAAGTGAGAGGGCTGTGCTGGAGTCAGTCAGAGGGCCGTGCTGGAGTCAGTGAGAGGCCCGTGCTGGAGTCAGTGAGAGGCCTGTGCTGGAGTCAGTGAGAGGGCCGTGCTGGAGTCAGTGAGAGGGCTGTGCTGGAGTCAGTGAGAGGGCTGTGCTGGAGTCAGTGAGAGGGCTGTGCTAGAGTCAGTGAGAGGGCTGTGCTGGAGTCAGTGAGAGGGCTGTGCTGGAGTCAGTGAGAGGGCCGTGCTGGAGTCAGTGAGAGGGCTGTCCTGGAGTCAGTGAGAGGACTGTGCTGGAGTCAGTGAGAGGGCTGTGCTGGAGTCAGTGAGAGGGCCGTGCTAGAGTCAGTGAGAGGGCTGTGCTGGAGTCAGTGAGAGGGCTGTGCTGGAGTCAGTGAGAGGCCTGTGCTGGAGTCAGTGACAGGCCTGTGCTGGAGTCAGTGAGAGGGCTGTGCTGGAGTCAGTGAGAGGGCTGTGCTGGAGTCAGTGAGAGGGCTGTGCTGGAGTCAGTGAGAGGGCCGTGCTGGGTGCTGGATTCAGTGAGAGGCCTGTGCTGGAGTCAGTGAGAGGGCTGTGCTGGAGTCAGAGAGAGGCCTGTGCTGGAGTCAGAGAGAGGGCTGTGCTGGAGTCAGTGAGAGGGCTGTGCTGGAGTCAGTGAGAGGGCTGTGCTGGAGTCAGTGAGAGGGCTGTGCTGGAGTCAGTGAGAGGGCTATGCTGGTGTCAGTGAGAGGGCCGTGCTGGAGTCAGTGAGAGGCCTGTGCTGGAGTCAGTGAGAGGGCTGTGCTGGAGTCAGTGAGAGGGCCGTGCTGGGTGCTGGAGTCAGTGAGAGGCCTGTGCTGGAGTCAGTGAGAGGGCTGTGCTGGAGTCAGTGAGAGGGCTGTGCTGGAGTCAGTGAGAGGGCTGTGCTGGAGTCAGTGAGAGGGCTGTGCTAGAGTCAGTGAGAGGGCTGTGCTGGAGTCAGTGAGAGGCCTGTGCTGCAGTCAGTGAGAGGGCTGTACTGGAGTCAGTGAAAGGGCCGTGCTGGGTGCTGGAGTCAGTGAGAGGCCTGTGCTGGAGTCAGTGAGAGGGCTGTGCTGGAGTCAGTGAGAGGGCTGTGCTGGAGTCAGTGAGAGCGCCGTGCTGGGTGCTGGAGTCAGTGAGAGGCCTGTGCTGGAGTCAGTGAGAGGCCTGTGCTGGAGTCAGTGAGAGGGCTGTGCTGGAGTCAGTGAGAGGGCCGTGCTGGAGTCAGTGAGAGGGCTGTGCTGGAGTCAGTGAGAGGGCTGTGCTGGAGTCAGTGAGAGGGCTGTGCTGGAGTCAGTGAGAGGCCTGTGCTGGAGTCAGTGAAAGGGCTGTGCTTGAGTCAGTGAGAGGGCTGTGCTGGAGTCAGTGAGAGGCCTGTGCTGGAGTCAGTGAGAGGGCCGTGCTGGAGTCAGTGAGTGGGCTGTGCTGGAGTCAGTGAGAGGCCTGTGCTGGAGACAGTGAGAGGGCTGTGCTGGGTGCTGGAGTCAGTGAGAGGACTGTGCTGGAGTCAGTGCGAGGCCTGTGCTGGAGTCACTGAGAGGCCTGTGCTGGCTGCTGGAGTCAGTGAGAGGCCTGTGCTGGAGTCAGTGAGAGGCCCGTGCTGGAGTCAGTGAGAGGCCTGTGCTGGAGTCAGTGAGAGGGCCGTGCTGGAGTCAGTGAGAGGGCTGTGCTGCAGTCAGTGAGAGGCCTGTGCTGGAGCCAGTGAGAGGGCTGCGCCGGAGTCAGTGAGAGGGCTGTGCCGGAGTCAGTGAGAGGGCTGTGCTGGAGTCAGTGAGAGGGCTGTGCTGGAGTCAGTGAGAGGGCTGTGCTGGAGTCAGTGAGAGGCCTGTGCTGGAGTCAGTGAGAGGGCTGTGCTGGAGTCAGTGAGAGGGCTGTGCTGGAGTCAGTGAGAGGGCCGTGCTGGGTGCTGGATTCAGTGAGAGGCCTGTGCTGGAGTCAGTGAGAGGGCTGTGCTGGAGTCAGAGAGAGGCCTGTGCTGGAGTCAGTGAGAGGGCTGTGCTGGAGTCAGTGAGAGGGCTGTGCTGGAGTCAGTGAGAGGGCTGTGCTGGAGTCAGTGAGAGGGCTGTGCTGGAGTCAGTGAGAGGGCTATGCTGGTGTCAGTGAGAGGGCCGTGCTGGAGTCAGTGAGAGGCCTGTGCTGGAGTCAGTGAGAGGGCTGTGCTGGAGTCAGTGAGAGGGCCGTGCTGGGTGCTGGAGTCAGTGAGAGGCCTGTGCTGGAGTCAGTGAGAGTGCTGTGCTGGAGTCAGTGAGAGGGCTGTGCTGGAGTCAGTGAGAGGGCCGTGCTGGGTGCTGGAGTTAGTGAGAGGCCTGTGCTGGAGTCAGTGAGAGGCCTGTGCTGGAGTCAGTGAGAGGGCTGTGCTGGAGTCAGTGAGAGAGCTGTGCTGGAGTCAGTGAGAGGGCTGTGCTAGAGTCAGTGAGAGGGCTGTGCTGGAGTCAGTGAGAGGGCTGTGCTGGTGTCAGTGAGAGGGCCGTGCTGGAGTCAGTGAGAGGCCTGTGCTGGAGTCAGTGAGAGGCCTGTGCTGGAGTCAGTGAGAGGGCCGTGCTGGGTGCTGGAGTCAGTGAGAGGCCTGTGCTGGAGTCAGTGAGAGGCCTGTGCTGGAGTCAGTGAGAGGGCTGTGCTGGAGTCAGTGAGAGGGCTGTGCTGGAGTCAGTGAGAGGGCTGTGCTAGAGTCAGTGAGAGGGCTGTGCTGGAGTCAGTGAGAGGCCTGTGCTGCAGTCAGTGAGAGGGCTGTACTGGAGTCAGTGAGAGGGCCGTGCTGGGTGCTGGAGTCAGTGAGAGGCCTGTGCTGGAGTCAGTGAGAGGGCTGTGCTGGAGTCAGTGAGAGGCCTGTGCTGGAGTCAGTGAGAGGGCTGTGCTGGAGTCAGTGAGAGCGCCGTGCTGGGTGCTGGAGTCAGTGAGAGGCCTGTGCTGGAGTCAGTGAGAGGCCTGTGCTGGAGTCAGTGAGAGGGCTGTGCTGGAGTCAGTGAGAGGGCCGTGCTGGAGTCAGTGAGAGGGCTGTGCTGGAGTCAGTGAGAGGGCTGTGCTGGAGTCAGTGAGAGGGCTGTGCTGGAGTCAGTGAGAGGCCTGTGCTGGAGTCAGTGAAAGGGCTGTGCATGAGTCAGTGAGAGGGCTGTGCTGGAGTCAGTGAGAGGCCTGTGCTGGAGTCAGTGAGAGGGCCGTGCTGGAGTCAGTGAGTGGGCTGTGCTGGAGTCAGTGAGAGGCCTGTGCTGGAGACAGTGAGAGGGCTGTGCTGGGTGCTGGAGTCAGTGAGAGGACTGTGCTGGAGTCAGTGCGAGGCCTGTGCTGGAGTCACTGAGAGGCCTGTGCTGGCTGCTGGAGTCAGTGAGAGGCCTGTGCTGGAGTCAGTGAGAGGCCCGTGCTGGAGTCAGTGAGAGGCCTGTGCTGGAGTCAGTGAGAGGGCCGTGCTGGTGTAAGTGAGAGGGCTGTTACGGAGTCAGTGAGAGGGCCGTGCTGGAGTCAGTGAGAGGGCTGTGCTGCAGTCAGTGAGAGGCCTGTGCTGGAGCCAGTGAGAGGGCTGCGCTGGAGTCAGTGAGAGGGCTGTGCTGGAGTCAGTGAGAGGGCCGTGCTGGGTGCTGGATTCAGTGAGAGGCCTGTGCTGGAGTCAGTGAGAGGGCTGTGCTGGAGTCAGAGAGAGGCCTGTGCTGGAGTCAGTGAGAGGGCTGTGCTGGAGTCAGTGAGAGGGCTGTGCTGGAGTCAGTGAGAGGGCTGTGCTGGAGTCAGTGAGAGGGCTGTGCTGGAGTCAGTGAGAGGGCTATGCTGGTGTCAGTGAGAGGGCCGTGCTGGAGTCAGTGAGAGGCCTGTGCTGGAGTCAGTGAGAGGGCTGTGCTGGAGTCAGTGAGAGGGCCGTGCTGGGTGCTGGAGTCAGTGAGAGGCCTGTGCTGGAGTCAGTGAGAGGTCTGTGCTGGAGTCAGTGAGAGGGCTGTGCTGGAGTCAGTGAGAGGGCCGTGCTGGGTGCTGGAGTTAGTGAGAGGCCTGTGCTGGAGTCAGTGAGAGGCCTGTGCTGGAGTCAGTGAGAGGGCTGTGCTGGAGTCAGTGAGAGGGCTGTGCTGGAGTCAGTGAGAGGGCTGTGCTAGAGTCAGTGAGAGGGCTGTGCTGGAGTCAGTGAGAGGGCTGTGCTGGAGTCAGTGAGAGGGCCGTGCTGGATCAGTGAGAGGCCTGTGCTGGAGTCAGTGAGAGGGCTGTGCTGGAGTCAGTGAGAGGGCCGTGCTGGGTGCTGGAGTCAGTGAGAGGCCTGTGCTGGAGTCAGTGAGAGGCCTGTGCTGGAGTCAGTGAGAGGGCTGTGCTGGAGTCAGTGAGAGGGCTGTGCTGGAGTCAGTGAGAGGGCTGTGCTAGAGTCAGTGAGAGGGCTGTGCTGGAGTCAGTGAGAGGCCTGTGCTGCAGTCAGTGAGAGGGCTGTACTGGAGTCAGTGAAAGGGCCGTGCTGGGTGCTGGAGTCAGTGAGAGGCCTGTGCTGGAGTCACTGAGAGGCCTGTGCTGGGTGCTGGAGTCAGTGAGTGGCCTGTGCTGGAGTCAGTGAGAGGCCCGTGCTGGAGTCAGTGAGAGGCCTGTGCTGGAGTCAGTGAGAGGGCCGTGCTGGAGTAAGTGAGAGGGCTGTGCTGGAGTCAGTCAGAGGGCCGTGCTGGAGTCAGTGAGAGGCCCGTGCTGGAGTCAGTGAGAGGCCTGTGCTGGAGTCAGTGAGAGGGCCGTGCTGGAGTCAGTGAGAGGGCTGTGCTGGAGTCAGTGAGAGGGCTGTGCTGGAGTCAGTGAGAGGGCTGTGCTAGAGTCAGTGAGAGGGCTGTGCTGGAGTCAGTGAGAGGGCTGTGCTGGAGTCAGTGAGAGGGCCGTGCTGGAGTCAGTGAGAGGGCTGTCCTGGAGTCAGTGAGAGGGCTGTGCTGGAGTCAGTGAGAGGGCTGTGCTGGAGTCAGTGAGAGGGCCGTGCTAGAGTCAGTGAGAGGGCTGTGCTGGAGTCAGTGAGAGGGCTGTGCTGGAGTCAGTGAGAGGCCTGTGCTGGAGTCAGTGACAGGCCTGTGCTGGAGTCAGTGAGAGGGCTGTGCTGGAGTCAGTGAGAGGGCTGTGCTGGAGTCAGTGAGAGGGCTGTGCTGGAGTCAGTGAGAGGGCCGTGCTGGGTGCTGGATTCAGTGAGAGGCCTGTGCTGGAGTCAGTGAGAGGGCTGTGCTGGAGTCAGAGAGAGGCCTGTGCTGGAGTCAGTGAGAGGGCTGTGCTGGAGTCAGTGAGAGGGCTGTGCTGGAGTCAGTGAGAGGGCTGTGCTGGAGTCAGTGAGAGGGCTGTGCTGGAGTCAGTGAGAGGGCTATGCTGGTGTCAGTGAGAGGGCCGTGCTGGAGTCAGTGAGAGGCCTGTGCTGGAGTCAGTGAGAGGGCTGTGCTGGAGTCAGTGAGAGGGCCGTGCTGGGTGCTGGAGTCAGTGAGAGGCCTGTGCTGGAGTCAGTGAGAGGGCTGTGCTGGAGTCAGTGAGAGGGCTGTGCTGGAGTCAGTGAGAGGGCCGTGCTGGGTGCTGGAGTTAGTGAGAGGCCTGTGCTGGAGTCAGTGAGATGCCTGTGCTGGAGTCAGTGAGAGGGCTGTGCTGGAGTCAGTGAGAGGGCTGTGCTGGAGTCAGTGAGAGGGCTGTGCTAGAGTCAGTGAGAGGCCTGTGCTGGAGTCAGTGAGAGGGCTGTGCTGGAGTCAGTGAGAGGGCTGTGCTGGAGTCAGTGAGAGGGCCGTGCTGGGTGCTGGAGTCAGTGAGAGGGCCGTGCTGGAGTCAGTGAGTGGGCTGTGCTGGAGTCAGTGAGAGGCCTGTGCTGGAGTCAGTGAGAGGGCTGTGCTGGGTGCTGGAGTCAGTGAGAGGGCTGTGCTGGAGTCAGTGCGAGGCCTGTGCTGGAGTCACTGAGAGGCCTGTGCTGGAGTCACTGAGAGGCCTGTGCTGGGTGCTGGAGTCAGTGAGTGGCCTGTGCTGGAGTCAGTGAGAGGCCCGTGCTGGAGTCAGTGAGAGGCCTGTGCTGGAGTCAGTGAGAGGGCCGTGCTGGAGTAAGTGAGAGGGCTGTGCTGGAGTCAGTGAGAGGGCCGTGTTGGAGTCAGTGAGAGGCCCGTGCTGGAGTCAGTGAGAGGCCTGTGCTGGAGTCAGTGAGAGGGCCGTGCTGGAGTCAGTGAGAGGGCTGTGCTGGAGTCAGTGAGAGGGCTGTGCTGGAGTCAGTGAGAGGGCTGTGCTAGAGTCAGTGAGAGGGCTGTGCTGGAGTCAGTGAGAGGGCTGTGCTGGAGTCAGTGAGAGGGCCGTGCTGGAGTCAGTGAGAGGGCTGTCCTGGAGTCAGTGAGAGGGCTGTGCTGGAGTCAGTGAGAGGGCTGTGCTGGAGTCAGTGAGAGGGCCGTGCTGGAGTCAGTGAGAGGGCTGTGCTGGAGTCAGTGAGAGGGCTGTGCTGGAGTCAGTGAGAGGCCTGTGCTGCAGTCAGTGACAGGCCTGTGCTGGAGTCAGTGAGAGTGCTGTGCTGGAGTCAGTGAGAGGGCTGTGCTGGAGTCAGTGAGAGGGCCGTGCTGGGTGCTGGATTCAGTGAGAGGCCTGTGCTGGAGTCAGTGAGAGGGCTGTGCTGGAGTCAGAGAGAGGCCTGTGCTGGAGTCAGTGAGAGGGCTGTGCTGGAGTCAGTGAGAGGGCTGTGCTGGAGTCAGTGAGAGGGCTGTGCTGGAGTCAGTGAGAGGGCTGTTCTGGAGTCAGTGAGAGGGCTATGCTGGTGTCAGTGAGAGGGCCGTGCTGGAGTCAGTGAGAGGCCTGTGCTGGAGTCAGTGAGAGGGCTGTGCTGGAGTCAGTGAGAGGCCTGTGCTGGAGTCAGTGAGAGGCCCGTGCTGGAGTCAGTGAGAGGCCTGTGCTGGAGTCAGTGAGAGGGCCGTGCTGGTGTAAGTGAGAGGGCTGTTACGGAGTCAGTGAGAGGGCCGTGCTGGAGTCAGTGAGAGGGCTGTGCTGCAGTCAGTGAGAGGCCTGTGCTGGAGCCAGTGAGAGGGCTGCGCTGGAGTCAGTGAGAGGGCTGTGCTGGAGTCAGTGAGAGGGCCGTGCTGGGTGCTGGATTCAGTGAGAGGCCTGTGCTGGAGTCAGTGAGAGGGCTGTGCTGGAGTCAGAGAGAGGCCTGTGCTGGAGTCAGTGAGAGGGCTGTGCTGGAGTCAGTGAGAGGGCTGTGCTGGAGTCAGTGAGAGGGCTGTGCTGGAGTCAGTGAGAGGGCTGTGCTGGAGTCAGTGAGAGGGCTATGCTGGTGTCAGTGAGAGGGCCGTGCTGGAGTCAGTGAGAGGCCTGTGCTGGAGTCAGTGAGAGGGCTGTGCTGGAGTCAGTGAGAGGGCCGTGCTGGGTGCTGGAGTCAGTGAGAGGCCTGTGCTGGAGTCAGTGAGAGGGCTGTGCTGGAGTCAGTGAGAGGGCTGTGCTGGAGTCAGTGAGAGGGCCGTGCTGGGTGCTGGAGTTAGTGAGAGGCCTGTGCTGGAGTCAGTGAGAGGCCTGTGCTGGAGTCAGTGAGAGGGCTGTGCTGGAGTCAGTGAGAGGGCTGTGCTGGAGTCAGTGAGAGGGCTGTGCTAGAGTCAGTGAGAGGGCTGTGCTGGAGTCAGTGAGAGGGCTGTGCTGGAGTCAGTGAGAGGGCCGTGCTGGATCAGTGAGAGGCCTGTGCTGGAGTCAGTGAGAGGGCTGTGCTGGAGTCAGTGAGAGGGCCGTGCTGGGTGCTGGAGTCAGTGAGAGGCCTGTGCTGGAGTCAGTGAGAGGCCTGTGCTGGAGTCAGTGAGAGGGCTGTGCTGGAGTCAGTGAGAGGGCTGTGCTGGAGTCAGTGAGAGGGCTGTGCTAGAGTCAGTGAGAGGGCTGTGCTGGAGTCAGTGAGAGGCCTGTGCTGCAGTCAGTGAGAGGGCTGTACTGGAGTCAGTGAAAGGGCCGTGCTGGGTGCTGGAGTCAGTGAGAGGCCTGTGCTGGAGTCACTGAGAGGCCTGTGCTGGGTGCTGGAGTCAGTGAGTGGCCTGTGCTGGAGTCAGTGAGAGGCCCGTGCTGGAGTCAGTGAGAGGCCTGTGCTGGAGTCAGTGAGAGGGCCGTGCTGGAGTAAGTGAGAGGGCTGTGCTGGAGTCAGTCAGAGGGCCGTGCTGGAGTCAGTGAGAGGCCCGTGCTGGAGTCAGTGAGAGGCCTGTGCTGGAGTCAGTGAGAGGGCCGTGCTGGAGTCAGTGAGAGGGCTGTGCTGGAGTCAGTGAGAGGGCTGTGCTGGAGTCAGTGAGAGGGCTGTGCTAGAGTCAGTGAGAGGGCTGTGCTGGAGTCAGTGAGAGGGCTGTGCTGGAGTCAGTGAGAGGGCCGTGCTGGAGTCAGTGAGAGGGCTGTCCTGGAGTCAGTGAGAGGGCTGTGCTGGAGTCAGTGAGAGGGCTGTGCTGGAGTCAGTGAGAGGGCCGTGCTAGAGTCAGTGAGAGGGCTGTGCTGGAGTCAGTGAGAGGGCTGTGCTGGAGTCAGTGAGAGGCCTGTGCTGGAGTCAGTGACAGGCCTGTGCTGGAGTCAGTGAGAGGGCTGTGCTGGAGTCAGTGAGAGGGCTGTGCTGGAGTCAGTGAGAGGGCTGTGCTGGAGTCAGTGAGAGGGCCGTGCTGGGTGCTGGATTCAGTGAGAGGCCTGTGCTGGAGTCAGTGAGAGGGCTGTGCTGGAGTCAGAGAGAGGCCTGTGCTGGAGTCAGTGAGAGGGCTGTGCTGGAGTCAGTGAGAGGGCTGTGCTGGAGTCAGTGAGAGGGCTGTGCTGGAGTCAGTGAGAGGGCTGTGCTGGAGTCAGTGAGAGGGCTATGCTGGTGTCAGTGAGAGGGCCGTGCTGGAGTCAGTGAGAGGCCTGTGCTGGAGTCAGTGAGAGGGCTGTGCTGGAGTCAGTGAGAGGGCCGTGCTGGGTGCTGGAGTCAGTGAGAGGCCTGTGCTGGAGTCAGTGAGAGGGCTGTGCTGGAGTCAGTGAGAGGGCTGTGCTGGAGTCAGTGAGAGGGCCGTGCTGGGTGCTGGAGTTAGTGAGAGGCCTGTGCTGGAGTCAGTGAGATGCCTGTGCTGGAGTCAGTGAGAGGGCTGTGCTGGAGTCAGTGAGAGGGCTGTGCTGGAGTCAGTGAGAGGGCTGTGCTAGAGTCAGTGAGAGGCCTGTGCTGGAGTCAGTGAGAGGGCTGTGCTGGAGTCAGTGAGAGGGCTGTGCTGGAGTCAGTGAGAGGGCCGTGCTGGGTGCTGGAGTCAGTGAGAGGGCCGTGCTGGAGTCAGTGAGTGGGCTGTGCTGGAGTCAGTGAGAGGCCTGTGCTGGAGTCAGTGAGAGGGCTGTGCTGGGTGCTGGAGTCAGTGAGAGGGCTGTGCTGGAGTCAGTGCGAGGCCTGTGCTGGAGTCACTGAGAGGCCTGTGCTGGAGTCACTGAGAGGCCTGTGCTGGGTGCTGGAGTCAGTGAGTGGCCTGTGCTGGAGTCAGTGAGAGGCCCGTGCTGGAGTCAGTGAGAGGCCTGTGCTGGAGTCAGTGAGAGGGCCGTGCTGGAGTAAGTGAGAGGGCTGTGCTGGAGTCAGTGAGAGGGCCGTGTTGGAGTCAGTGAGAGGCCCGTGCTGGAGTCAGTGAGAGGCCTGTGCTGGAGTCAGTGAGAGGGCCGTGCTGGAGTCAGTGAGAGGGCTGTGCTGGAGTCAGTGAGAGGGCTGTGCTGGAGTCAGTGAGAGGGCTGTGCTAGAGTCAGTGAGAGGGCTGTGCTGGAGTCAGTGAGAGGGCTGTGCTGGAGTCAGTGAGAGGGCCGTGCTGGAGTCAGTGAGAGGGCTGTCCTGGAGTCAGTGAGAGGGCTGTGCTGGAGTCAGTGAGAGGGCTGTGCTGGAGTCAGTGAGAGGGCCGTGCTGGAGTCAGTGAGAGGGCTGTGCTGGAGTCAGTGAGAGGGCTGTGCTGGAGTCAGTGAGAGGCCTGTGCTGCAGTCAGTGACAGGCCTGTGCTGGAGTCAGTGAGAGTGCTGTGCTGGAGTCAGTGAGAGGGCTGTGCTGGAGTCAGTGAGAGGGCCGTGCTGGGTGCTGGATTCAGTGAGAGGCCTGTGCTGGAGTCAGTGAGAGGGCTGTGCTGGAGTCAGAGAGAGGCCTGTGCTGGAGTCAGTGAGAGGGCTGTGCTGGAGTCAGTGAGAGGGCTGTGCTGGAGTCAGTGAGAGGGCTGTGCTGGAGTCAGTGAGAGGGCTGTTCTGGAGTCAGTGAGAGGGCTATGCTGGTGTCAGTGAGAGGGCCGTGCTGGAGTCAGTGAGAGGCCTGTGCTGGAGTCAGTGAGAGGGCTGTGCTGGAGTCAGTGAGAGGGCCGTGCTGGGTGCTGGAGTCAGTGAGAGGCCTGTGCTGGAGTCAGTGAGAGGGCTGTGCTGGAGTCAGTGAGAGGGCTGTGCTGGAGTCAGTGAGAGGGCCGTGCTGGGTGCTGGAGTTAGTGAGAGGCCTGTGCTGGAGTCAGTGAGAGGCCTGTGCTGGAGTCAGTGAGAGGGCTGTGCTGGAGTCAGTGAGAGGGCTGTGCTGGAGTCAGTGAGAGGGCTGTGCTAGAGTCAGTGAGAGGGCTGTGCTGGAGTCAGTGAGAGGGCTGTGCTGGAGTCAGTGAGAGGGCCGTGCTGGAGTCAGTGAGAGGCCTGTGCTGGAGTCAGTGAGAGGGCTGTGCTGGAGTCAGTGAGAGGGCCGTGCTGGGTGCTGGAGTCAGTGAGAGGCCTGTGCTGGAGTCAGTGAGAGGCCTGTGCTGGAGTCAGTGAGAGGGCTGTGCTGGAGTCAGTGAGAGGGCTGTGCTGGAGTCAGTGAGAGGGCTGTGCTAGAGTCAGTGAGAGGGCTGTGCTGGAGTCAGTGAGAGGCCTGTGCTGCAGTCAGTGAGAGGGCTGTACTGGAGTCAGTGAAAGGGCCGTGCTGGGTGCTGGAGTCAGTGAGAGGCCTGTGCTGGAGTCAGTGAGAGGGCTGTGCTGGAGTCAGTGAGAGGCCTGTGCTGGAGTCAGTGAGAGGGCTGTGCTGGAGTCAGTGAGAGCGCCGTGCTGGGTGCTGGAGTCAGTGAGAGGCCTGTGCTGGAGTCAGTGAGAGGGCTGTGCTGGAGTCAGTGAGAGGGCCGTGCTGGAGTCAGTGAGAGGGCTGTGCTGGAGTCAGTGAGAGGGCTGTGCTGGAGTCAGTGAGAGGGCTGTGCTGGAGTCAGTGAGAGGCCTGTGCTGGAGTCAGTGAAAGGGCTGTGCTTGAGTCAGTGAGAGGGCTGTGCTGGAGTCAGTGAGAGGCCTGTGCTGGAGTCAGTGAGAGGGCCGTGCTGGAGTCAGTGAGTGGGCTGTGCTGGAGTCAGTGAGAGGCCTGTGCTGGAGACAGTGAGAGGGCTGTGCTGGGTGCTGGAGTCAGTGAGAGGACTGTGCTGGAGTCAGTGCGAGGCCTGTGCTGGAGTCACTGAGAGGCCTGTGCTGGCTGCTGGAGTCAGTGAGAGGCCTGTGCTGGAGTCAGTGAGAGGCCCGTGCTGGAGTCAGTGAGAGGCCTGTGCTGGAGTCAGTGAGAGGGCCGTGCTGGAGTAAGTGAGAGGGCTGTTACGGAGTCAGTGAGAGGGCCGTGCTGGAGTCAGTGAGAGGGCTGTGCTGCAGTCAGTGAGAGGCCTGTGCTGGAGCCAGTGAGAGGGCTGCGCCGGAGTCAGTGAGAGGGCTGTGCTGGAGTCAGTGAGAGGGCTGTGCTGGAGTCAGTGAGAGGGCTGTGCTGGAGTCAGTGAGAGGGCTGTGCTGGAGTCAGTGAGAGGCCTGTGCTGGAGTCAGTGAGAGGGCTGTGCTGGAGTCAGTGAGAGGGCCGTGCTGGGTGCTGGATTCAGTGAGAGGCCTGTGCTGGAGTCAGTGAGAGGGCTGTGCTGGAGTCAGAGAGAGGCCTGTGCTGGAGTCAGTGAGAGGGCTGTGCTGGAGTCAGTGAGAGGGCTGTGCTGGAGTCAGTGAGAGGGCTGTGCTGGAGTCAGTGAGAGGGCTGTGCTGGAGTCAGTGAGAGGGCTATGCTGGTGTCAGTGAGAGGGCCGTGCTGGAGTCAGTGAGAGGCCTGTGCTGGAGTCAGTGAGAGGGCTGTGCTGGAGTCAGTGAGAGGGCCGTGCTGGGTGCTGGAGTCAGTGAGAGGCCTGTGCTGGAGTCAGTGAGAGGGCTGTGCTGGAGTCAGTGAGAGGGCTGTGCTGGAGTCAGTGAGAGGGCCGTGCTGGGTGCTGGAGTTAGTGAGAGGCCTGTGCTGGAGTCAGTGAGAGGCCTGTGCTGGAGTCAGTGAGAGGGCTGTGCTGGAGTCAGTGAGAGAGCTGTGCTGGAGTCAGTGAGAGGGCTGTGCTAGAGTCAGTGAGAGGGCTGTGCTGGAGTCAGTGAGAGGGCTGTGCTGGTGTCAGTGAGAGGGCCGTGCTGGAGTCAGTGAGAGGCCTGTGCTGGAGTCAGTGAGAGGGCTGTGCTGGAGTCAGTGAGAGGGCCGTGCTGGGTGCTGGAGTCAGTGAGAGGCCTGTGCTGGAGTCAGTGAGAGGCCTGTGCTGGAGTCAGTGAGAGGGCTGTGCTCGAGTCAGTGAGAGGGCTGTGCTGGAGTCAGTGAGAGGGCTGTGCTAGAGTCAGTGAGAGGGCTGTGCTGGAGTCAGTGAGAGGCCTGTGCTGCAGTCAGTGAGAGGGCTGTACTGGAGTCAGTGAGAGGGCCGTGCTGGGTGCTGGAGTCAGTGAGAGGCCTGTGCTGGAGTCAGTGAGAGGGCTGTGCTGGAGTCAGTGAGAGGCCTGTGCTGGAGTCAGTGAGAGGGCTGTGCTGGAGTCAGTGAGAGCGCCGTGCTGGGTGCTGGAGTCAGTGAGAGGCCTGTGCTGGAGTCAGTGAGAGGCCTGTGCTGGAGTCAGTGAGAGGGCTGTGCTGGAGTCAGTGAGAGGGCCGTGCTGGAGTCAGTGAGAGGGCTGTGCTGGAGTCAGTGAGAGGGCTGTGCTGGAGTCAGTGAGAGGGCTGTGCTGGAGTCAGTGAGAGGCCTGTGCTGGAGTCAGTGAAAGGGCTGTGCATGAGTCAGTGAGAGGGCTGTGCTGGAGTCAGTGAGAGGCCTGTGCTGGAGTCAGTGAGAGGGCCGTGCTGGAGTCAGTGAGTGGGCTGTGCTGGAGTCAGTGAGAGGCCTGTGCTGGAGACAGTGAGAGGGCTGTGCTGGGTGCTGGAGTCAGTGAGAGGACTGTGCTGGAGTCAGTGCGAGGCCTGTGCTGGAGTCACTGAGAGGCCTGTGCTGGCTGCTGGAGTCAGTGAGAGGCCTGTGCTGGAGTCAGTGAGAGGCCCGTGCTGGAGTCAGTGAGAGGCCTGTGCTGGAGTCAGTGAGAGGGCCGTGCTGGTGTAAGTGAGAGGGCTGTTACGGAGTCAGTGAGAGGGCCGTGCTGGAGTCAGTGAGAGGGCTGTGCTGCAGTCAGTGAGAGGCCTGTGCTGGAGCCAGTGAGAGGGCTGCGCTGGAGTCAGTGAGAGGGCTGTGCTGGAGTCAGTGAGAGGGCCGTGCTGGGTGCTGGATTCAGTGAGAGGCCTGTGCTGGAGTCAGTGAGAGGGCTGTGCTGGAGTCAGAGAGAGGCCTGTGCTGGAGTCAGTGAGAGGGCTGTGCTGGAGTCAGTGAGAGGGCTGTGCTGGAGTCAGTGAGAGGGCTGTGCTGGAGTCAGTGAGAGGGCTGTGCTGGAGTCAGTGAGAGGGCTATGCTGGTGTCAGTGAGAGGGCCGTGCTGGAGTCAGTGAGAGGCCTGTGCTGGAGTCAGTGAGAGGGCTGTGCTGGAGTCAGTGAGAGGGCCGTGCTGGGTGCTGGAGTCAGTGAGAGGCCTGTGCTGGAGTCAGTGAGAGGGCTGTGCTGGAGTCAGTGAGAGGGCTGTGCTGGAGTCAGTGAGAGGGCCGTGCTGGGTGCTGGAGTCAGTGAGAGGCCTGTGCTGGAGTCAGTGAGAGGCCTGTGCTGGAGTCAGTGAGAGGGCTGTGCTGGAGTCAGTGAGAGGGCTGTGCTGGAGTCAGTGAGAGGGCCGTGCTGGGTGCTGGAGTCAGTGAGAGGCCTGTGCTGGAGTCAGTGAGAGGCCTGTGCTGGAGTCAGTGAGAGGGCTGTGCTGGAGTCAGTGAGAGGGCTGTGCTGGAGTCAGTGAGAGGGCTGTGCTAGAGTCAGTGAGAGGGCTGTGCTGGAGTCAGTGAGAGGCCTGTGCTGCAGTCAGTGAGAGGGCTGTACTGGAGTCAGTGAAAGGGCCGTGCTGGGTGCTGGAGTCAGTGAGAGGCCTGTGCTGGAGTCAGTGAGAGGGCTGTGCTGGAGTCAGTGAGAGGCCTGTGCTGGAGTCAGTGAGAGGGCTGTGCTGGAGTCAGTGAGAGCGCCGTGCTGGGTGCTGGAGTCAGTGAGAGGCCTGTGCTGGAGTCAGTGAGAGGGCTGTGCTGGAGTCAGTGAGAGGGCCGTGCTGGAGTCAGTGAGAGGGCTGTGCTGGAGTCAGTGAGAGGGCTGTGCTGGAGTCAGTGAGAGGGCTGTGCTGGAGTCAGTGAGAGGCCTGTGCTGGAGTCAGTGAAAGGGCTGTGCTTGAGTCAGTGAGAGGGCTGTGCTGGAGTCAGTGAGAGGCCTGTGCTGGAGTCAGTGAGAGGGCCGTGCTGGAGTCAGTGAGTGGGCTGTGCTGGAGTCAGTGAGAGGCCTGTGCTGGAGACAGTGAGAGGGCTGTGCTGGGTGCTGGAGTCAGTGAGAGGACTGTGCTGGAGTCAGTGCGAGGCCTGTGCTGGAGTCACTGAGAGGCCTGTGCTGGCTGCTGGAGTCAGTGAGAGGCCTGTGCTGGAGTCAGTGAGAGGCCCGTGCTGGAGTCAGTGAGAGGCCTGTGCTGGAGTCAGTGAGAGGGCCGTGCTGGAGTAAGTGAGAGGGCTGTTACGGAGTCAGTGAGAGGGCCGTGCTGGAGTCAGTGAGAGGGCTGTGCTGCAGTCAGTGAGAGGCCTGTGCTGGAGCCAGTGAGAGGGCTGCGCCGGAGTCAGTGAGAGGGCTGTGCTGGAGTCAGTGAGAGGGCTGTGCTGGAGTCAGTGAGAGGGCTGTGCTGGAGTCAGTGAGAGGGCTGTGCTGGAGTCAGTGAGAGGCCTGTGCTGGAGTCAGTGAGAGGGCTGTGCTGGAGTCAGTGAGAGGGCTGTGCTGGAGTCAGTGAGAGGGCCGTGCTGGGTGCTGGATTCAGTGAGAGGCCTGTGCTGGAGTCAGTGAGAGGGCTGTGCTGGAGTCAGAGAGAGGCCTGTGCTGGAGTCAGTGAGAGGGCTGTGCTGGAGTCAGTGAGAGGGCTGTGCTGGAGTCAGTGAGAGGGCTGTGCTGGAGTCAGTGAGAGGGCTATGCTGGTGTCAGTGAGAGGGCCGTGCTGGAGTCAGTGAGAGGCCTGTGCTGGAGTCAGTGAGAGGGCTGTGCTGGAGTCAGTGAGAGGGCCGTGCTGGGTGCTGGAGTCAGTGAGAGGCCTGTGCTGGAGTCAGTGAGAGGGCTGTGCTGGAGTCAGTGAGAGGGCTGTGCTGGAGTCAGTGAGAGGGCCGTGCTGGGTGCTGGAGTTAGTGAGAGGCCTGTGCTGGAGTCAGTGAGAGGCCTGTGCTGGAGTCAGTGAGAGGGCTGTGCTGGAGTCAGTGAGAGAGCTGTGCTGGAGTCAGTGAGAGGGCTGTGCTAGAGTCAGTGAGAGGGCTGTGCTGGAGTCAGTGAGAGGGCTGTGCTGGTGTCAGTGAGAGGGCCGTGCTGGAGTCAGTGAGAGGCCTGTGCTGGAGTCAGTGAGAGGGCTGTGCTGGAGTCAGTGAGAGGGCCGTGCTGGGTGCTGGAGTCAGTGAGAGGCCTGTGCTGGAGTCAGTGAGAGGCCTGTGCTGGAGTCAGTGAGAGGGCTGTGCTCGAGTCAGTGAGAGGGCTGTGCTGGAGTCAGTGAGAGGGCTGTGCTAGAGTCAGTGAGAGGGCTGTGCTGGAGTCAGTGAGAGGCCTGTGCTGCAGTCAGTGAGAGGGCTGTACTGGAGTCAGTGAGAGGGCCGTGCTGGGTGCTGGAGTCAGTGAGAGGCCTGTGCTGGAGTCAGTGAGAGGGCTGTGCTGGAGTCAGTGAGAGGCCTGTGCTGGAGTCAGTGAGAGGGCTGTGCTGGAGTCAGTGAGAGCGCCGTGCTGGGTGCTGGAGTCAGTGAGAGGCCTGTGCTGGAGTCAGTGAGAGGCCTGTGCTGGAGTCAGTGAGAGGGCTGTGCTGGAGTCAGTGAGAGGGCCGTGCTGGAGTCAGTGAGAGGGCTGTGCTGGAGTCAGTGAGAGGGCTGTGCTGGAGTCAGTGAGAGGGCTGTGCTGGAGTCAGTGAGAGGCCTGTGCTGGAGTCAGTGAAAGGGCTGTGCATGAGTCAGTGAGAGGGCTGTGCTGGAGTCAGTGAGAGGCCTGTGCTGGAGTCAGTGAGAGGGCCGTGCTGGAGTCAGTGAGTGGGCTGTGCTGGAGTCAGTGAGAGGCCTGTGCTGGAGACAGTGAGAGGGCTGTGCTGGGTGCTGGAGTCAGTGAGAGGACTGTGCTGGAGTCAGTGCGAGGCCTGTGCTGGAGTCACTGAGAGGCCTGTGCTGGCTGCTGGAGTCAGTGAGAGGCCTGTGCTGGAGTCAGTGAGAGGCCCGTGCTGGAGTCAGTGAGAGGCCTGTGCTGGAGTCAGTGAGAGGGCCGTGCTGGTGTAAGTGAGAGGGCTGTTACGGAGTCAGTGAGAGGGCCGTGCTGGAGTCAGTGAGAGGGCTGTGCTGCAGTCAGTGAGAGGCCTGTGCTGGAGCCAGTGAGAGGGCTGCGCTGGAGTCAGTGAGAGGGCTGTGCTGGAGTCAGTGAGAGGGCCGTGCTGGGTGCTGGATTCAGTGAGAGGCCTGTGCTGGAGTCAGTGAGAGGGCTGTGCTGGAGTCAGAGAGAGGCCTGTGCTGGAGTCAGTGAGAGGGCTGTGCTGGAGTCAGTGAGAGGGCTGTGCTGGAGTCAGTGAGAGGGCTGTGCTGGAGTCAGTGAGAGGGCTGTGCTGGAGTCAGTGAGAGGGCTATGCTGGTGTCAGTGAGAGGGCCGTGCTGGAGTCAGTGAGAGGCCTGTGCTGGAGTCAGTGAGAGGGCTGTGCTGGAGTCAGTGAGAGGGCCGTGCTGGGTGCTGGAGTCAGTGAGAGGCCTGTGCTGGAGTCAGTGAGAGGGCTGTGCTGGAGTCAGTGAGAGGGCTGTGCTGGAGTCAGTGAGAGGGCCGTGCTGGGTGCTGGAGTTAGTGAGAGGCCTGTGCTGGAGTCAGTGAGAGGCCTGTGCTGGAGTCAGTGAGAGGGCTGTGCTGGAGTCAGTGAGAGGGCTGTGCTGGAGTCAGTGAGAGGGCTGTGCTAGAGTCAGTGAGAGGGCTGTGCTGGAGTCAGTGAGAGGGCTGTGCTGGAGTCAGTGAGAGGGCCGTGCTGGAGTCAGTGAGAGGCCTGTGCTGGAGTCAGTGAGAGGGCTGTGCTGGAGTCAGTGAGAGGGCCGTGCTGGGTGCTGGAGTCAGTGAGAGGCCTGTGCTGGAGTCAGTGAGAGGCCTGTGCTGGAGTCAGTGAGAGGGCTGTGCTGGAGTCAGTGAGAGGGCTGTGCTGGAGTCAGTGAGAGGGCTGTGCTAGAGTCAGTGAGAGGGCTGTGCTGGAGTCAGTGAGAGGCCTGTGCTGCAGTCAGTGAGAGGGCTGTACTGGAGTCAGTGAAAGGGCCGTGCTGGGTGCTGGAGTCAGTGAGAGGCCTGTGCTGGAGTCAGTGAGAGGGCTGTGCTGGAGTCAGTGAGAGGCCTGTGCTGGAGTCAGTGAGAGGGCTGTGCTGGAGTCAGTGAGAGCGCCGTGCTGGGTGCTGGAGTCAGTGAGAGGCCTGTGCTGGAGTCAGTGAGAGGCCTGTGCTGGAGTCAGTGAGAGGGCCGTGCTGGAGTCAGTGAGAGGGCCGTGCTGGAGTCAGTGAGAGGGCTGTGCTGGAGTCAGTGAGAGGGCTGTGCTGGAGTCAGTGAGAGGGCTGTGCTGGAGTCAGTGAGAGGCCTGTGCTGGAGTCAGTGAAAGGGCTGTGCTTGAGTCAATAAGAGGGCTGTGCTGGAGTCAGTGAGAGGCCTGTGCTAGAGTCAGTGAGAGGGCCGTGCTGGAGTCAGTGAGTGGGCTGTGCTGGAGTCAGTGAGAGGCCTGTGCTGGAGACAGTGAGAGGGCTGTGCTGGGTGCTGGAGTCAGTGAGAGGACTGTGCTGGAGTCAGTGCGAGGCCTGTGCTGGAGTCACTGAGAGGCCTGTGCTGGCTGCTGGAGTCAGTGAGAGGCCTGTGCTGGAGTCAGTGAGAGGCCCGTGCTGGAGTCAGTGAGAGGCCTGTGCTGGAGTCAGTGAGAGGGCCGTGCTGGAGTAAGTGAGAGGGCTGTTACGGAGTCAGTGAGAGGGCCGTGCTGGAGTCAGTGAGAGGGCTGTGCTGCAGTCAGTGAGAGGCCTGTGCTGGAGCCAGTGAGAGGGCTGCGCCGGAGTCAGTGAGAGGGCTGTGCTGGAGTCAGTGAGAGGGCTGTGCTGGAGTCAGTGAGAGGGCTGTGCTGGAGTCAGTGAGAGGGCTGTGCTGGAGTCAGTGAGAGGGCTGTGCTGGAGTCAGTGAGAGGGCTGTGCTGGAGTCAGTGAGAGGGCTGTGCTGGAGTCAGTGAGAGGGCCGTGCTGGGTGCTGGATTCAGTGAGAGGCCTGTGCTGGAGTCAGTGAGAGGGCTGTGCTGGAGTCAGAGAGAGGCCTGTGCTGGAGTCAGTGAGAGGGCTGTGCTGGAGTCAGTGAGAGGGCTGTGCTGGAGTCAGTGAGAGGGCTGTGCTGGAGTCAGTGAGAGGGCTGTGCTGGAGTCAGTGAGAGGGCTATGCTGGTGTCAGTGAGAGGGCCGTGCTGGAGTCAGTGAGAGGCCTGTGCTGGAGTCAGTGAGAGGGATGTGCTGGAGTCAGTGAGAGGGCCGTGCTGGGTGCTGGAGTCAGTGAGAGGCCTGTGCTGGAGTCAGTGAGAGGGCTGTGCTGGAGTCAGTGAGAGGGCTGTGCTGGAGTCAGTGAGAGGGCCGTGCTGGGTGCTGGAGTTAGTGAGAGGCCTGTGCTGGAGTCAGTGAGAGGCCTGTGCTGGAGTCAGTGAGAGGGCTGTGCTGGAGTCAGTGAGAGAGCTGTGCTGGAGTCAGTGAGAGGGCTGTGCTAGAGTCAGTGAGAGGGCTGTGCTGGAGTCAGTGAGAGGGCTGTGCTGGTGTCAGTGAGAGGGCCGTGCTGGAGTCAGTGAGAGGCCTGTGCTGGAGTCAGTGAGAGGCCTGTGCTGCAGTCAGTGAGAGGGCTGTACTGGAGTCAGTGAGAGGGCCGTGCTGGGTGCTGGAGTCAGTGAGAAGCCTGTGCTGGAGTCAGTGAGAGGCCTGTGCTGGAGTCAGTGAGAGGGCTGTGCTGGAGTCAGTGAGAGGGCTGTGCTGGAGTCAGTGAGAGGGCTGTGCTAGAGTCAGTGAGAGGGCTGTGCTGGAGTCAGTGAGAGGCCTGTGCTGCAGTCAGTGAGAGGGCTGTACTGGAGTCAGTGAGAGGGCCGTGCTGGGTGCTGGAGTCAGTGAGAGGCCTGTGCTGGAGTCAGTGAGAGGGCTGTGCTGGAGTCAGTGAGAGGCCTGTGCTGGAGTCAGTGAGAGGGCTGTGCTGGAGTCAGTGAGAGCGCCGTGCTGGGTGCTGGAGTCAGTGAGAGGCCTGTGCTGGAGTCAGTGAGAGGCCTGTGCTGGAGTCAGTGAGAGGGCTGTGCTGGAGTCAGTGAGAGGGCCGTGCTGGAGTCAGTGAGAGGGCTGTGCTGGAGTCAGTGAGAGGGCTGTGCTGGAGTCAGTGAGAGGGCTGTGCTGGAGTCAGTGAGAGGCCTGTGCTGGAGTCAGTGAAAGGGCTGTGCATGAGTCAGTGAGAGGGCTGTGCTGGAGTCAGTGAGAGGCCTGTGCTGGAGTCAGTGAGAGGGCCGTGCTGGAGTCAGTGAGTGGGCTGTGCTGGAGTCAGTGAGAGGCCTGTGCTGGAGACAGTGAGAGGGCTGTGCTGGGTGCTGGAGTCAGTGAGAGGACTGTGCTGGAGTCAGTGCGAGGCCTGTGCTGGAGTCACTGAGAGGCCTGTGCTGGCTGCTGGAGTCAGTGAGAGGCCTGTGCTGGAGTCAGTGAGAGGCCCGTGCTGGAGTCAGTGAGAGGCCTGTGCTGGAGTCAGTGAGAGGGCCGTGCTGGTGTAAGTGAGAGGGCTGTTACGGAGTCAGTGAGAGGGCCGTGCTGGAGTCAGTGAGAGGGCTGTGCTGCAGTCAGTGAGAGGCCTGTGCTGGAGCCAGTGAGAGGGCTGCGCTGGAGTCAGTGAGAGGGCTGTGCTGGAGTCAGTGAGAGGGCTGTGCTGGAGTCAGTGAGAGGGCTGTGCTGGAGTCAGTGAGAGGGCTGTGCTGGAGTCAGTGAGAGGCCTGTGCTGGAGTCAGTGAGAGGGCTGTGCTGGAGTCAGTGAGAGGGCCGTGCTGGGTGCTGGAGTCAGTGAGAGGGCTGTGCTGGAGTCAGTGAGAGGCCTGTGCTGGAGTCAGTGAGAGGGCTGTGCTGGAGTCAGTGAGAGGGCTGTGCTGGGTGCTGGAGTCAGTGAGAGGCCTGTGCTGGAGTCAGTGACAGGCCTGTGCTGGAGTCAGTGAGAGGGCTGTGCTGGAGTCAGTGAGAGGGCTGTGCTGGAGTCAGTGAGAGGGCTGTGCTGGGTGCTGGAGTCAGTGAGAGGCCTGTGCTGGAGTCAGTGAGAGGGCTGTGCTGGAGTCAGTGAGAGGGCTGTGCTGTATGATGTGCCTCAATAATCCCGAGACTCGATGTTGGCGAAACAAAACAAGGCTTTTATTAACTTAGAAGATAACACGCAGTGGAGAGAGGTATCTTCCATCTGGAGCTCTGCAGTACTGGATATGAGGCCAGACTGAGCTGGCTTACATAGAGGCCAGGTATGGGCGGAGCCCTACACACAACGCATTCCATACATTCCAATATACATTACAATGGTGAGGAGAATCCTGAAACCAACCACAGTCACAGGCAATACAATGGTGAGGGGAAACCTGAAACCAACCACAGTCACAGGCAGTGATGAATGGAATATTTCATCACATTCACCCCTTCTATAGATTTAGTCTGTTCGGGGGTTTGGTGGTCCTCTGCGACTGACGTGGCTGTTGTGGTGTCGCGGGTGTCGGCTGGGTGCCCCCGGTGGCCTCCTGGGTCTCTGCCGGGTGTGCCTCCAGGGTTGTTGAAGGGGTAGTTGGTGGGGGTGCCGTTGGTCGATGTTCTTCCGGGGGTGATGAAAGAGTAGTGGGTGGGTAAGAGTTGCTGTGGTCGTTGTTGCTGCTATTGCCGTGGTTGTTGTCGTTACCGGCTAGGGCGACGTCTTTTATTGACACGGTGTCCTCCCTTCCGTCGGCGTGCCGGACATACGCGTATTGGGGGTTGGCGTGGAGTAGGTGCACTGGCTCCACGAGAGGGTCCGTCTTATGGCCCCTCACATGCCTTCGCACGAATACCGGACCTGGGGTGGAGAGCCATGACGGCATGGATACGCCTGAGGTAGATTTCCGGGGAAAGCTAAACATTCGTTCATGAGGCGTGGCATTAGTGGCAGTACACAATAGTGACCGTATCGAATGGAGCACATCTGAGAGGACTTCCTGCCAGCGGGAGATAGGGAGGCCCTTGGTCCTTAGAGCTAGAGTGACTGCTTTCCATACTGTCCCGTTCTCTCGCTCCACTTGACCGTTACCCCGGGGGTTGTAGCTGGTGGTACGGCTCGTGGCGATACCCCTGGACAGCATGTACTGGCGTAGCTCTTCACTCATGAAGGACGCCCCCCTATCTGTGTGGATGTAGCTCGGCATACCGAACAGGCAGAACAGGCTGTTGAGGCATTTAATGAACGTGGCGCTGGTCATGTCTGGGCAGGGGAAGGCGAATGGGAACCGGGAGTATTCGTCCACAATGTTCAGGAAGTAAACATTGCGGTCGACGGACGGGAGGGGGCCCTTGAAATCTAAGCTGAGCCGCTCAAAGGGCCGTGTAGCTTTGATTAAGTGGGCTCTATCAGGGTGGTAGAACCGAGGCTTGCACTCAGCGCAAGTGCGGCAGTTCCTGGTCAGAGACCGAACTTCCTCAATCGAGTAGGGTAAGTTGCGGGACTTTATGAAGTGGAACAGCTGCGTGACCCCTGGGTGGCAGAGGTCATTGTGGAGGGTCTGTAGCCGATCCCCGGTGGCGCTGGCACACATCCCTCGTGAGAGGGCATCTGGGGATTCGTTAAGGGCCCCTGGCCGGTAAATGATGTCGTACTCGAAGGTGGAGAGCTCGATCCGCCACCTAAGAATCTTATCATTTTTGATCTTCCCCCTCTGTTTATTATTGAACATAAACGCTACCGACCGCTGGTCGGTAAGTAGGGTGAAGCGTTTGCCGGCTAGGTAGTGGCGCCAGTGGCGCACTGCCTCCACGATGGCTTGGGCCTCCTTTTCCACGGAGGAGTGTCTGATCTCGGGCCCTTGGAGGGTCCTCGAGAAGAAAGCTACGGGCCGCCCCCCCTGGTTGAGGGTGGCCGCCAAGGCAAAGTCAGACGCATCACTTTCCACTTGAAATGGAGTGTTCTCGTCCACTGCCTGTAGCGTGGCCCGCTCAATATCCTGCTTAATGCTTTTGAAGGCGGCATGGGCCTCAGCAGAGAGCGGAAAAGAGGATGCTTTCAAGAGGGGGCGGGCTTTGTCGGAGTAGTTGGGGACCCATTGGGAATAATAAGAAAATAACCCCAGGTACCTTTTCAGGGCTTTGGGAGTGTTGGGCAGGGGCAGCTCCCGTAGGGGGCGCAATCGGTCGGGGTCTGGTCCGATTTCCCCATTCTCCACCACGCTGCCTAGTATGCAGAGGCGCGTGGTGTTGAAAACGCACTTGTCCTCGTTGTAGGTGAGGTTGAGTTTTTGTGCGGTTTTCAGGAACCTCTCGAGGTTCGAGTCGTGATCCTGCTGGTTGTGACCGCAGATGGTGACGTTGTCGAGGTAGGGGAAGGTTGCCTGCAAGTGGTGGTCATCGACCATGCGATCCATCTCCCTCTGGAAGACCGAGACCCCATTCGTCACCCCAAAGGTGACTCTGAGGAATTGGTAGAGGCGTCCGTTCGCCTCGAAGGCGGTGTACAGGCGGTCCTCTGGTCTGATAGGGAGCTGGTGGTACGCTGACTTGAGGTCGATGGTGGAGAACACCCGGTATTGGGCGATTTGGTTCACCATTTCTGATATGCGGGGTAGCGGGTAGGCGTCTAGTTGGGTGTACCTGTTGATCGTTTGGCTATAGTCGATCACCATCCGTTTCTTCTCGCTACCCCTTACCACCACCACTTGGGCGCGCCATGGGCTATTGCTGCATTCAATAATGCGCTCTTTCAGGAGCCTGTTTACCTCGGTCGCGATAAACCGCCTGTCCTCCCAGCTGTACCTCCTGCTTTTGGTCGCTATTGGCCGGCAGTTAGGGGTAAGGTTCGCGAATAGCGAAGGCGGCTTTACCTTCAGGGTAGCCAGGCCGCACACTGTGAGGGGCGGCTGGGACCCACCGTACTTGAGCGTGATGCTTTGGTGGTTGCACTGGAAATCCAGGCCCAAGATCACGCTCGCGCATAGATTCTTCATGATTAATACTTTAAAATTATCGTATACAGTCCCGTTAACGGACAATTGTACCGTGCAGTAACCCAGAATGGTCGATGTCTGGGTTTTATCAGCCATAGAGATGGTACCCCGAGTAGGGACCACCTTTAGGGGGAGTTGTTGTGCCAGTTCAGGGTGGATAAAACTCTCCGTGCTTCCACTGTCAATTAAACATTTAACCCCGCACCCGTTTACCTTGATGTCCACCATTGATTTGGATAGCGGGTGGGGCCTGGTCTGGTCCACTGTGACCGATGCCACTGTAGGGCCCTGATCGAGACAAGATGGCGTCCACGCTGTCTGCTCACAAGATGGCGGACCCCACGAGGTCGGGCAAGATGGCATCCAAGATGGCCGCTCCCACGGCGCACACGCGGCGGTGGCGGGTTTTGGTTTTCCGGCGGGGTTCCCTCTGCACACCTTCCCGAAGTGCCCCTTCTTACCGCACTTAAAGCAGGTGGTGCCTTTCGCCGGGCACAGGTTTCTGGTGTGCTTTGGCTGCCCGCAGAAGTAGCAGTTGGGTCCCCGACGCGTCGCAGCTGTCGTAGGGCTTCTGGGGGGAGAGCGGGGCCCCGACGGTGTCGGGCTGCCAGGCGGGGAAGATGCCTTCCAAGATGGCGGCACCCTTGGTGCACCCGTGGCGGCGTGGACGGCGCGGGCTGAAGAGTAGGCGTCCGAGTTTCTCTGGGCCACATCCAGGGATCGCGCGGCGTCCGCAGCCTGTTTCAGGTCCAATCCCGTTTTTTCCAGCAGTCTTTGCCGGATGTAAGTGGAGCTGAGGCCTGTGATAAAGGCATCGCGAACAAGCTCGTCGGTGTACACTGCGGCTTTTACATCTCGGCACTTGCAGTCTTTGCCAAGCATTTTCAGGGTGCCTAGGAACTCCTCCACCGATTCCCCAGGTCGCTGTGCGCGAGTGGCGAGCAGATGCCTAGCATACACCTCATTCGTAGGCTGCTGGTAATGCGCCTTTAAGATGTCGCAGGCGGCCAGGTACATGTCGGCGTCTTGGATGAGGGGGTAAACCCGGTGGCTTACCCAATTCCGCAGAATTCCAAGTTTCATACTCGCAGCATCCGTAGCGTCTTTGACGGCTGCGGAATTGTCCAGGAAGAATTCCATACACATAAACCAGTGTCTGAAGCATGCTGATGCGTCCGGAGCATGCTGATCCAAATCCAAACGTTCGGGTTTCAGGAGTTGATCCATTGTGTTGAAAAATAAGTTAATAAAATTGATGTGCCTCAATAATCCCGAGACTCGATGTTGGCGGAACAAAACAAGGCTTTTATTAACTTAGAAGATAACACGCAGTGGAGAGAGGTATCTTCCATCTGGAGCTCTGCAGTACTGGATATGAGGCCAGACTGAGCTGGCTTACATAGAGGCCAGGTATGGGCGGAGCCCTACACACAACACATTCCATACATTCCAATATACAATACAATGGTGAGGAGAAACCTGAAACCAACCACAGTCACAGGCAATACAATGGTGAGGGGAAACCTGAAACCAACCACAGTCACAGGCAGTGATGAATGGAATATTTCATCACACTGGAGTCAGTGAGAGGGCTGTGCTGGAGTCAGTGAGAGGGCTGTGCTGGAGTCAGTGAGAGGGCTGTGCTGGAGTCATTGAGAGGCCTGTGCTGGAGTCAGTGAAAGGGCTGTGCTTGAGTCAGTGAGAGGGCTGTGCTGGAGTCAGTGAGAGGGCTGTGCTGGAGTCAGTGAGAGGGCAGTGCTGGAGTCAGTGAGAGGGCCGTGCAGGAGTCAGTGAGAGGGCCGTGCTGGAGTCAGTGAGAGGGCCGTGCTGGAGTCAGTGAGAGGGCTGTGCTGGTGTCAGTGAGAGGGCTGTGCTGGAGTCAGTGAGAGGGCTGTGCTGGAGTCAGTGAGAGGGCTGTGCTGGAGTCAGTGAGAGGCCTGTGCTGGAGTCAGTGAGAGGGCTGTGCTGGAGTCAGTGAGAGGGCCGTGCTGGGTGCTGGAGTCAGTGAGAGGGCTGTGCTGGAGTCAGTGAGAGGGCTGTGCTGGAGTCAGTGAGAGGCCTGTGCTGGAGTCAGTCAGAGGGCTGTGCTGGAGTCAGTGAGAGGGCTGTGCTGGGTGCTGGAGTCAGTGAGAGGGCTGTGCTGGAGTCAGTGAGAGGGCTGTGCTGGAGTCAGTGAGAGGGCTGTGCTGGAGTCAGTGAGAGGGCTGTGCTGGAGTCAGTGAGAGGGCTGTGCTGGAGTCAGTGAGAGGGCTGTGCTGGAGTCAGTGAGAGGGCTGTGCTGGAGTCAGTGAGAGGGCTGTGCTGGGGTCAGTGAGAGGGCTGTGCGGGAGTCAGTGAGAGGGCTGTGCTGGGTGCTGGAGTCAGTGAGAGGCCTGTGCTGGAGTCAGTGAGAGGCCTGTGCTGCAGTCAGTGAGAGGGCCATGCTGGAGTCTGGAGTCAGTGAGAGGCCTGTGCTGGAGTCAGTGAGAGGGCTGTGCTGGAGTCAGAGAGAGGCCTGTTCTGGAGTCAGTGACAGGGCTGTGCTGGAGTCAGTGAGAGGGCTGTGCTGGAGTCAGTGAGAGGCCTGTGCTGGAGTCAGTGAGAGGGCTGTGCTAGAGTCAGTGAGAGGGCCGTGCTGGAATCAGTGAGAGGCCTGTGCTGGAGTCAGTGAGAGGGCTGTGCTGGAGTCAGTGAAAGGGCCGTGCTGGAGTCAGTGAGAGGGCCATGCTGGAGTCAAGGCTCAAAGTTAACTGGATAAAACAAGGCTTTTATTAGCAAAGAAGGATGCCTGTGTCTTCACCTAGCATTCTGCTGTTCTGCTGCACGACAAGCCTGGGCTTGTCTTAAGTAGGACCAGGTTTGGGCGGAGCTGACACACCCAATGGGGAGAAAGAGGGCGGTGAACTATATACAATACAAGGTAAAACACCGGAGCAGGCAATACAATATATGTAGTTAAATACATAGTCTGATGAATGACATATGTCACCACATTCACCCCTTCTACAGATTTAGTCTGTCCGGGGGTGTTATAGTCCTCTGTGACCGACGTAACGGTTGCGGTGCCGCGGGTGCCGGCTGGGTGTCCCGGGTGACCTCCTGGGTCTCTGCCGGGGGCGCCACCTGGGTTGTTGTAGGAGTAGGTGGTGGGGGTACCGTTGGCTGGTGTTCTTCCGGGGGTGATGAAAGAATAGTGGGTGGGTAATAGTTGTTGTGGTTGTTGTCGTTGTTTCTGTTGTTGTTGTTGTAGTCGTTGTCGTTGTTGCTGTTGTTACCGGCTGGGGCGAGGTCTTTTATGGACACAGTGTCCTCCCGTCCGTCGGCGTGCTGGACATACGCATATTGTGGGTTGGCGTGGAGCAGGTGCACTGGCTCCATAAGAGGGTCTGTCTTGTGGCCCCTCACATGCTTCCGCAAACGTACCGTGTAATGATATCAGCAAATAGTGATGTTATTTGCCTGTTCGATTATGATGCCTTAATAGCATGTTTGCATGTATTGATTGCTTGTGCCTGACCAGCAGAGGGCATGTGACCGAGAGAAGCAAGGCAGGCAGTTTAGTTTTAGTTTCATTTAAGATGCATCACTAGCTTGATGTCTCCTGTAAATGCTGTTAAAAGAGTTGAACAGAACTTTAGATTAAAAGACATTCTCTTTCATAAATGTCTCGTCATTGAACCCACAAAGAAATCAATACATGGTGTCAGAAGTGATTGAAAGAGATGAAGAGAAAAAATCTGAAGTTAAATCAGCTCTCCACAAATTAGCAAGCCAAAAGAGAACATCGTTACTTACCATTAGAGAATAGCTAACGAAGTGAAAAATGGAAGGTTTACTCCCACCGGCGACGCTTCAGTTGACAGGTAATGTGGCTGAAAATTGGAGAAGGTTCAAACAACGTGTGGGGTTGTATTTATCAGCAATCGGAGCTGACGAGAAAGGTGATAAAATGAAAGCGTCACTGTTCTTACATGTCGTGGGTGATGAAGCACTGGAGGTGTATAATAACTTCACATTCGCTGCTAATGGAGACAAAATGAAGCTAGATAAAATAATGGAACAGTTTGAGGCCTACTGCATACCTAAACGTAACGTGACGTTTGAGAGGCACAGATTTTTCACATGTGTACAGAAAACGGGTGAGACTATTGATCAGTATGTGACTGAATGAGAAACAGAAGCAAATCGTGTGAATTTGGGGGACTGACAGACTCGCTGATAAAAGACAGACTGGTGTGTGGTATTCCAGATAATGGTCTAAGGGAAAGACTGCTAAGAGAGCAAGATCTAGACCTGGGAAAAGCCATAGCACTGTGTAAGGCTACAGAGACTGTGAAGTTGCAGGCAAAGGAGCTGTTCAGTGACAATACCTGCAACGTGGATGCAGTGAGAAAGAACGGATACAAACCATTTAACAAAACGAGCGCCAATGTGAAAAAGGCGTGGCCAGCAAACGAAAATGAAAGGGACAATCGAAAGTCATGTAGTCGATGCGGTACACAGCATCCACCAAAAAAGTGTCCAGCATATGGTAAAAAATGCAATAGTTGCAACAAGAACAACCATTATGCCCGTTGCTGCAAGAACCAAGCGCAACAAAGCAAGGTCCATGCAGTACATGAAAGCGACATAGAGGAGTTCAATGTAGATGTTGTGTCTGAAAACAAAAAAGAAGAAAGAGGCTGGATGTTGACACTAAAAGTGAATGACATACACATTCCATTTAAATTGGATACTGGAGCACAAGTTAATGTGATATCAGAGACTGATTTTAAGAAAATTAGACCCAGACCAAAGATACATGGAATAAAAGTGAAAGTGACAGGATACTCAGGTACTGATATACCAGTGAAAGGAAGATGCATTGTCAAAGTAACACACAAGGATAGAGAGCACACGCTAGCATTAATCGTGGTGCCAAAGGATGTGCAAGCCATACTAGGTTTAAAAGCCTGTGAGAGACTGAACCTGGTAAAGAGAGTCCTCGTTGTGGAAAGCGAAGGAGAGACAGTCTATGATGAACTGAATGTTGCGTACACACCGGGTAAGCTGATGTATACAGCAGACACGTTGTCCAGAGCTGTTGACCCAGGAGAGCCCGCAAACACAGTGAAAAGACTGATGTACAAGGCAAAAGACAGTGGAACTGACTTCTACCAGAGCATGCTTGTATACCGCACAACGCCACTCGAGTGTGGTAAGTCACCAGCCCAACTCCTTTTGGGATGTTGGCTAAGGTCAAACCTACCCATCCCGGAGAACCTCCTGAAAACAAAAGAGGGGGAGAAAGTGAGGAAGTTCAAAGAACAACAGAAAGAGAAGCAAAAGTACTACTATGACAGAGGAACACAAAACCTACCTGAACTCCACACTGGTGACCAAGTAAGGTTGAAAGACAAAACAAACACATGGACTCAAAAGGGAACTGTCCTGAGTGAAGTTCAGCCAAGATCATACACCATTCAGACAGATGAGGGTGCTGTTCTGAGAAGAAATCGTCGAGATCTTCTCATGGGACCAGCCACAGCAGGTCAAGAGACTGATACTGTTGAACAACCTGATCACACAGCTGAGAACCAATCATCTGAGGCAACAACTCAGATTCAAGGACAATCAATCAGAAAATCCTCAAGACACGTGAAGCTTCCTGAGAGACTCATTGAGCAAATTTAAGGACTATTGTTATAGAAGGAAGTAATGTTATCTTATTCTTCAAGTTCTAGTGCATTGACATATTTCATGTGAACACACAAAGCAAGGTTATAAAACCTTGATCATACATAGAGATACATAGAGATAGGAACAGGAGTAGGCCATTCGGCCCTTCGAGCCTGCTCCGCCATTCAATGAGATCATGGCTGATCTTCGTCTGAGATCATAGCTGATCTTACCAGTTCAGTACCCCGTCCCCGCCTTTTCTCCGTAACCCTTAATCCCCTTAGCCTTCAGAAATATATCCAATTCTCTCTTGAAAATATTTATTGAATTAGCCTTCACAGCCCTCTGTGGCAGGGAATTCCACAGGCTCACCACTCTTTGAGTGAAGAAATTCTTCCTCATCTCTGTTTTAAATGATTTGCCCGCTATTTTTAGACTGTGGCCCCTGGTTCTGTGCTCCCCGGCCATTGGAAACATTCTCTCTGAATTCAGCCTGTCCAGGCCTGCCATAATTTTATATGTTTCGATGAGATCCCCTCTCAATCTTCTAAACTCCAGTGAGTACAAGCCCAAACTATTTAATCTCTCTTCGTAGGTCATTCCCGCCTTTCCAGGTATCAGCCTGGTGAATCGCCGTTGCACTCTTTCCATGGCAAGAACATCCTTCCGCAGATGGGGCGACCAAAACTGTACACAATACTCCAGATGCGGTCTCACCAGCACCTTGTACAGCTGTAGTAAGGTATCCCTATTCCTATACTCGAACCCCCTTGATATGAAGGCCAACATACCATTTGCCTTCTTAATCGCCTGTTGCACCTGCATGCTCTCCTTCAGTGACTGGTGCACAAGAACACCCAGGTCCCTCTGCACTTCCCCATCTCCCAATCTATTGCCATTTAGATAATAATCTACCCTCCTGTTTTTACCCCCAAAGTGGATAACCTCGCATTTATCCACATTATAGTGCATCTGCCACGTATCCGCCCATTCCCCCAACCTGTCCAAATCACACTGTAGCCTCCTGACATCCTCATCAGAGCCCACCCCTCCTCCTAGTTTAGTGTCGTCAGCGAATTTGGAAATATTGCATCCAATTCCCTGATCCAGATCATTTATATATATTGTGAACAGCTGGGGTCCCAGGACAGATCCTTGCGGCACCCCGCTGGTCACTGCCTGCCACTCCGAAAACGAGCCGTTTATTCCAACTCTCTGTTTTCTATCCGCCAGCCAGTTCTCTATCCACGTTAATACTTTGCCCCCAATCCCATGAGCCTTAATTTTGCATGATAATCTTTTGTGTGGAACCTTATCGAAGGCTTTCTGGAAGTCAAGGTACACCACATCCACTGGCTCTCCCCCATCTATTCTACCAGTTACCTCCTCAAAAAATTCCAGCAGATTAGTCAAACACGATTTACCCTTTGTAAATCCATGTTGACTCTGTCCGATCCTTTCCCCATTTGTCAAGTGCTCCGCTATTTTATCCTTAATAATGGACTCTAGCATTTTGCCCACAACCGATGTAAGGCTTACTGGTCTATAATTCCCTGCTTTCTCTCTACCCCCCTTTTTAAATATTGGGGTAACATTAGCTACCCTCCAATCCACGGGTACTGTTCCCGAGTCAATGGAGTTCCGGAAGATGATCCTTAGAGCATCTGCTATCTCCAGGGCCACCTCCTTAAGTACCCTAGGATGTAGTTTATCAGGCCCTGGGGATTTGTCGGCCTTCAGTCCCCTCAACTTACCCAACACCATATCCCTAGAGATACTAATTTCTGTCAGCTCCTCCCTCTCATTAGTCCCTATGTTTGCCGATATTCCTGGGAGGTTATTTGTGTCCTCCTTTGTGAATACAGAACCAAAGTATGAGTTTAATTGGTCTGCCATTTCCTTATTCTCCATTATATATTCTCCCGAATCGGACTGCAAGGGACCGACTTGATAATGATAATGTAAGTTCATTAAGTGTTACAGTTAAAATGCAGATTAATACAAAGAAAACATGTTGTTAGTTAAAAGTAAAATACTTTTGTTTTAAGAAAAGGAGATGTAATGATATCAGCAAATAGTGATGTTATTTGCCTGTTCGATTATGATGCCTTAATAGCATGTTTGCATGTATTGATTGCTTGTGCCTGACCAGCAGAGGTCATGTGACCGAGAGAAGCAAGGCAGGCAGTTTAGTTTCAGTTTCATTTAAGCTGCATCACTAGCTTGATGTCTCCTGTAAATGCTGTTAAAAGAATTGAACAAAACTTTAGATTCAAAGACATTCTCTTTCATAAATGTCTTGTCATTGAACCCACAAAGAAATCAATACATACCGGACCTGGGGTGGAGAGCCATGACGGTATGGATACACCTAAGGTGGATTTCCGGGGAAACACAAACATTAGCTCATGAGGCGTGGCATTAGTGGCGGTACACAATAGTGACCGTATTGAGTGGAGCACATCTGGGAGGACTTCCTGCCAGCGGGAGATAGGGAGGCCCTTGGTCCTTAGAGTTAGGGTGACTGCCCTCCATACTGTCCCGTTCTCTCGCTCCACCTGACCGTTACCCCGGGGGTTGTAGCTGGTGGTACGGCTCGTGGCAATCCCCTTGGACAGCATGTACTGGCGTAGCTCTTCACTCATGAAGGACGCCCCCCTATCCGTGTGGATATAGCTTGGCATACCGAACAGGCAGAACAGGCTGTTGAGGCATTTAATGACCGTGGCACTGGTCATGTCTGGGCAGGGGAAGGCGAATGGGAAACGGGAGTATTCATCCACAATGTTCAAGAAGTAAACATTGCGGTCGACGGACGGGAGGGGGCCCTTGAAATCTAAGCTAAGCCGCTCAAAAGGGCCGTGTAGCTTTGATTAGGTGGGCTCTATCAGGGCGGTAGAACTGAGGCTTGCACTCAGCGCAAGTGCGGCAGTTCCTGGTCAGGGACCGAACTTCCTCAATCGAGTAGGGTAAGTTGCGGGACTTTATGAAGTGGATCAGCCGTGTGACCCCTGGGTGGCAGAGGTCGTTGTGGAGGGTTTGTAGCCGATCCCCGGTGGCATTGGCACACATCCCTCGTGAGAGGGCGTCGGGGGATTCATTAAGGGCCCCCAGCCGGTATATGATGTCGTACTCGAAGGTGGAGAGCTCGATCCGCCACCTAAGAATCTTATCATTTTTAATCTTCCCCCTCTGTTTATTATTGAACATAAACGCTACCGACCGCTGGTCGGTAAGTAGGGTGAAGCGTTTGCCGGCTAGGTAGTGCCGCCAGTGGCGCACTGCCTCCACGATGGCTTGGGCCTCCTTTTCCACGGAGGAGTGTCTGATCTCGGGCCCCTGGAGGGTCCTCGAGAAGAAAGCTACGGGCCACCCCGCCTTGTTGAGGGTGGCCGACAAGGCAAAGTCAGACGCATCACTTTCCAGTTGAAAGGGAGTGTTCTCGTCCACTGCCCTTAGCGTGGCCCGCTCAATATCCTGCTTAATGCTTTTGAAGGCAGCATGGGCCTCAGCAGAGAGCGGGAAAGAGGATGCTTTCAAGAGGGGGCGGGCTTTATCGGAGTAGTTAGGGACCCATTGGGCATAATACGAGACTAACCCCAGGCACCTTTTCAGGGCTTTGGGAGTGTTGGGCAGGGGCAGTTCCCGTAGGGGGCGCATCGGTCGGGGTCTGGTCCGATTTCCCCATTCTCCACCACGCTGCCTAGTATGCAGAGGCGCGTGGTGTTGAAAACGCACTTGTCCTTGTTGTAGGTGAAGTTGAGTTTTTGTGCGGTTTTCAGAAACCTCGCGAGGTTTGAGTCGTGGTCCTGTTGGTTGTGGCCGCAGATGGTGACGTTGTCGAGATAGGGCAAGGTTGCCTGCAAGTGGTGGTCATCGACCATGCGGTCCATCTCCCTCTGAAAGACCGAGACCCCATTCGTCACCCCAAAGGGGACTCTGAGGAACTGGTAGAGGTGTCCGTTTGCCTCGAAGGCGGTGTACGAACGGTCCTCTGGTCTGATAGGGAGCTGGTGGTACGCTGACTTGAGGTCGATAGTGGAGAACACCCGGTATTGGGCGATTTGGTTCACCATCTCGGATATGCGGGGTAGCGGGTAGGCGTCTAGTTGGGTATAGATGTTGGACTGTTTGACTATAGTCAATCACCATCCGCTTCTTCTCGCTACCCCTCACCACCACCACTTGGGCGAGCCACGGGCTGTTGCTGCGTTCAATAATGTGCTCCCTCAGGAGCCTGTCTACCTCGGTCAAGATAAACCGCCTGTCCTCCCAGATGTACCTCCTGCTTTTGGTCGCTATTGGCCGGCAGTTAGGGGTAAGATTCGCGAATAGCGAAGGCGGCTTTACCTTCAGGGTAGCCAGACTGCACACTGTGAGGGGCGGCTGGGTCCCACCGAAATTGAGCGTGAAGCTTTGGTGGTGGCACTGAAAGTCCAGGCCCAAGATCACGCTCACACATAAATCCTTCATAATTAACAGTTTAAAATTATTATATACAGTGCCTTTAATGGACAATCGTACCGCGCAGTAACCCGCAATAGTCGATATCTGGGTTTTGTCGGCCATAGAGATCGTGCCCTGAGTAGGGACTGTTGTTAGAGAGAGTCATTGTACCCGACCAGGGTGAATGAAGCTCTCCGTGCTCCCGCTGTCAATTAAACATTTAACCTTGCACCCGTTTACCTCGATGTCCACCATCGATTTGGATAGTGGGTGCGGTCTGGACTGGTCCACTGTGATCGACGCCACTGTAGGGCCCTGATTGGGACAAGATGGTGGGCCACACGAGGCCGGGTAAGATGGCGTCCACGATGTCTGCTCGCGAGATGGCAGACCCCACGAGGTCGGACAAGATGGCATCCAAGATGGCCGCTCCCACGGCGCGCACGCGGCAGTGGCGGGTTTGCCTGCGGGGTTCCCTCTGCACACCTTCCCAAAGTGCCCCTTCTTACCGCACTTACAGCAGATGGTGCCTTTCGCCGGGCACAGGTTCCTGGTGTGCTTCGGCTGCCCGCAGAAGTAGCATTTGGGGCCCCGATGCGTCGTGGCGGTCGTAGGGCTTCTGGGGGGAGAGCAGGGCCCCGACGGTGTTGGGCTACCGGGCGGGGAAGCAGAGGCAGCGTGGGCCGCGCGGCCTGACGAGTAGGAGTCAGAGTTCTTCTGAGCCACATCCAGCGATCGCGCTGTGTCCACAGCTTGTGTCAGATCTAGGCCCGTTTTCTCTAGCAGTCTCTGCCGGATGTAATTAGAGCTAAGGCCTGCGATAAAGGCATCCCGAATAAGCTCGTCTGTGTATACCGTGGCTTTCACGTCTTTGCATTTGCAGTCTTTGCCAAGCACTTTTAGGGTGACTAGAAAGTCCTCTCGCGACTCTCCGGGTCGCTGTGTGCAGGTAGCAAGCAGATGCCTGCCGTACACCTCATTGGTAGGCCGCTGATAGTGGGCCTTTAGAATGTTGCAGGCATCCAGGTAGGTGGCGGCGTCTTGGATGAGTGGAAAATCCCGGTGGCTTACCCAATTCTGCAGGATCCCGAGTTTCACATCTCCGGTGGCTTTAGAGGCTGTGACGGCTTCGGAGTTGGCCATAAAAAATTCCAAGCACTGGAACCAGTGTCCAAACCGTGCCGATGCATCCGAAGCATGCGGGTCCAAATCCAAGCGTTCCGGTTTCAAAAGTTGATCCATCTTTGAAAGTTTGCTAATAAAATTGATGCGCCTCAATAACTTCAAGGCTCAAAGTTAACTGGATAAAACAAGGCTTTTATTAGCAAAGAAAGATGCCTCTAGCTTCACCTAGCGTTCTGCTGCACGATAAGCCTGGGCTTGTCTTAAGTAGGGCCAGGTATGGGCGGAGCCGACACACCCAATGGGGAGAAAGGGGGCGGTGCACTATATACAATACAAGGTAAAACACCGGAGCAGGCAATACAATATATGTAGTTAAATACAGAGTCTGATGAATGACATATTTCATCACATTGGAGTGAGTGAGAGGGCCGTGATGGAGTCAGTGACAGGGCCATGCTGGAGTCAGTGAGAGGGCTGTGCTGGAGTCAGTGAGAGGGCTGTGCTGGAATCAGTGAGAGGGCTGTGCTGGAGTCAGTGAGAGGCCTGTGCTGGAGTCAGTGAGAGGGCTGTGCTGGAGTCAGTGAGAAGGCCGTGCTGGGTGCTGGAGTAATTGAGAGGGCTGTGCTGGAGTCAGTGAGAGGGCTGTGCTGGAGTCAGTGAGAGGCCTGTGCTGGAGTCAGTGAGAGGGCCGTGATGGGTGCTGGAGTCAGTGAGAGGATTGTGCTGGAGTCAGTGAGAGGCCTGTGCTGGAGTCAGTGAGAGGGCCGTGCTGGGTGCTGGAGTCAGTGAGAGGATTGTGCTGGAGTCAGTGAGAGGCCTGTGCTGGAGTCAGTGAGAGGGCCGTGCTGGGTGCTGGAGTCAGTGAGAGGATTGTGCTGGAGTCAGTGAGAGGGCTGTGCTGGAGTCAGGGAGATGGCTGTGCTGGAGTCAGTGAGAGGGCTGTGCTGGAGTCAGTGAAAGGGCTGTGCTGGAGTCAGTGAAAGGGCTGTGCTGGAGTCAGTGAGAGGGCCGTGTTGGGTGCTGGAGTCAGTGAGAGGCCTGTGCTGGAGTCAGTGAAAGGGCCGTGTTGGGTGCTGGAGACAGTGAGAGGCCTGTGCTGGAGTCAGTGAGAGGGCTGTGCTGGAGTCAGTGAGAGGCCTGTGCTGGAGTCAGTGAGAGGCCTGTGCTGGAGTCAGTGAGAAGCCTGTGCTGGAGTCAGTGAAAGGGCTGTGCTGGAGTCAGTGAGAGGGCCGTGCTGGAGTCAGTGAGAGGGCCGTGCTGGAGTCAGTGAGAGGGCCGTGCTGGAGTCAGTGAGAGGGCCGTGCTGGAGTCAGTGAGAGGGCCGTGCTGGAGTCAGTGAGAGGGCCGTGCTGGGTGCCTGAGTCAGTGAGAGGCCTGTGCTGGAGTCAGTGAGAGGCCTGTGCTGGAGTCAGTGAGAGGCCTGTGCTGGAGTCAGTGAGAGGCCTGTGCTGGAGTCAGTGAGAGGGCTGTGCTGGAGTCAGTGAGAGGGCCGTGCTGGGTGCTGGAGTCAGTGAGAGGCCTGTGCTGGAGTCAGCGAGAGGGCTGTGCTGGAGTCAGAGAGAGGCCTGTGCTGGAGTCAGTGAGAGGGCTGTGCTGGAGTCAGTGAGAGGGCTGTGCTGGAGTCAGTGAGAGGACTGTGCTGGAGTCAGTGAGAGGCCTGTGCTGGAGTCGGTGAGAGGTCTGTGCTGGGTGCTGGAGTCAGTGAGAGGCCTGTGCTGTAGTCAGTGAGAGGCCTGTGCTGGAGTCAGTGAGAGGCCTGTGCTGGAGTAAGCGAAAGGGCTGTGCTGGAGCCAGTGAGAGGGCCGTGCTGAAGTCAGTGAGAGGGCTGTGCTGGAGTCAGTGAGGGGGCCGTGCTGGGTGCTGGAGTCAGTGAGAGGCCTGTGCTGGAGTCAGTGAAAGGGCTGTGCTGGAGTCAGTGAAAGGGCTGTGCTGGAGTCAGTGAGAGGGCCGTGCTGGAGTCAGTGAGAGGGCCGTGCTGGAGTCAGTGACAGGGTTGTGCTGGAGTCAGTGAAAGGGCTGTGCTGGAGTCAGTGAGAGGGCCGTGCTGGAGTCAGTGAGAGGGCCGTGCTGGAGTCAGTGAGAGGGCTGTGTTGGGTGCTGGAGTCAGTGAAAGGCCTGTGCTGGAGTTAGTGAGAGGGCCGTGCTGGAGTCAGTGAGAGGCCTGTGCTGGAGTCAGTGAAAGGGCTGTGCTGGAGTCAGTGAGAGGGCTGTGCTGGATTCAGTGAAAGGGCTGTGCTGGAGTTAGTGAAAGGGCTGTGCTGGAGTTAGTGAGAGGGCCGTGCTGGAGTCAGTGAGAGGCCTGTGCTGGAGTCAGTGAGAGGGCTGTGCTGGATTCAGTGAGAGGGCTGTGCTGGAGTCAGTGAGAAGGCTGTGCTGGAGTCAGTGAGAGGGCCGTGCTGAAGTCAGTGAGAGGCCTGTGCTGGAGTCAGTGAGAGGGCTGTGCTGGAGTCAGTGAGAGGCCTGTGCTGGAGTCAGTGAGAGGGCCGTGCTGGAGTCAGTGAGAGGCCTGTGCTGGGTCAGTGAGAGGCCTGTGCTGGAGTCAGTGAGAGGGCTATGCTGGGTGCTGGAGTCAGTGAAAGAGCTATGCTGGGTGCTGGAGTCAGTGAGAGGGCTATCCTGGAGTCAGTGAGAGGGCTGAGCTGGAGTCAGTGAGAGGGCTGTGCTGGAGTCTGTGAGAGGGCTGTGCTGGAGTCAGTGAGAGGGCCGTGCTGGAGTCAGTGAGAGGGCCGTGCTGGAGTCAGTGAGAGGGCCGTGCTGGAGTCAGTGAGAGGCCTGTGCTGGAGTCAGTGAGAGGGCCGTGCTGGAGTCAGTGAGAGGGCCGTGCTGGAGTCAGTGAGAGGGCCGTGCTGGAGTCAGTGAGAGGGCCGTGCTGGGTGCCTGAGTCAGTGAGAGGCCTGTGCTGGAGTCAGTGAGAGGCCTGTGCTGGAGTCAGTGAGAGGCCTGTGCTGGAGTCAGTGAGAGGCCTGTGCTGGAGTCAGTGAGAGGGCTGTGCTGGAGTCAGTGAGAGGCCTGTGCTGGAGTCAGTGAGAGGGCTGTGCTGGAGTCAGAGAGAGGCCTGTGCTGGAGTCAGTGAGAGGGCTGTGCTGGAGTCAGTGAGAGGGCTGTGCTGGAGTCAGTGAGAGGGCTGTGCTGGAGTCAGTGAGAGGCCTGTGCTGGAGTCAGTGAGAGGGCTGTGCTGGAGTCAGTGAGAGGCCTGTGCTGGAGTCGGTGAGAGGTCTGTGCTGGGTGCTGGAGTCAGTGAGAGGCCTGTGCTGTCGTCAGTGAGAGGCCTGTGCTGGAGTCAGTGAGAGGCCTGTGCTGGAGTAAGTGAAAGGGCTGTGCTGGAGCCAGTGAGAGGGCCGTGCTGAAGTCAGTGAGAGGGCTGTGCTGGAGTCAGTGAGAGGGCCGTGCAGGGTGCTGGAGTCAGTGAGAGGCCTGTGCTGGAGTCAGTGAAAGGGCTGTGCTGGAGTCAGTGAAAGGGCTGTGCTTGAGTCAGTGAGAGGGCCGTGCTGGAGTCAGAGACAGGGCTGTGCTGGAGTCAGTGAAAGGCCTGTGCTGGAGTTAGTGAGAGGGCCGTGCTGGAGTCAGTGAGAGGCCTGTGCTGGAGTCAGTGAAAGGGCTGTGCTGGAGTCAGTGAGAAGGCTGTGCTGGAGTCAGTGAGAGGGCTGTGCTGGAGTCAGTGAGAGGGCCGTGCTGGGTGCTGGAGTCAGTGAGAGGCCTGTGCTGGAGTCAGTGAAAGGGCTGTGCTGGAGTCAGTGAAAGGGCTGTGCTTGAGTCAGTGAGAGGGCCGTGCTGGAGTCAGTGACAGGGCTGTGCTGGAGTCAGTGAAAGGGCCGTGCTGGAGTCAGTGAGAGGGCCGTGCTGGAGTCAGTGAGAGGGCCGTGCTGGAGTCAGTGAGAGGGCCGTGCTGGAGTCAGTGAGAGGGCTGTGCTGGAGTCAGTGAAAGGGCTGTGCTGGAGTCAGTGAGAGGGCTGTGCTGGAGTCAGTGAGAGGGCTGTGCTGGAGTCAGTTAGAGGGCTGTGCTGGAGTCAGTGAGAAGGCTGTGCTGGAGTCAGTGAGAGGGCCGTGCTGAAGTCAGTGAGAGGCCTGTGCTGGAGTCAGTGAGAGGGCTGTGCTGGAGTCAGTGAGAGGCCTGTGCTGGAGTCAGTGAGAGGGCCGTGCTGGAGTCAGTGAGAGGCCTGTGCTGGGTCTGTGAGAGGCCTGTGCTGGAGTCAGTGAGAGGGCTATGCTGGGTGCTGGAGTCAGTGAGAGAGCTATGCTGGGTGCTGGAGTCAGTGAGAGGGCTATCCTGGAGTCAGTGAGAGGGCTGAGCTGGAGTCAGTGAGAGGGCTGTGCTGGAGTCTGTGAGAGGGCTATGCTGGGTGCTGGAGTCAGTGAGAGAGCTATGCTGGGTGCTGGAGTCAGTGAGAGGGCTATCCTGGTGTCAGTGAGAGGGCTGAGCTGGAGTCAGTGAGAGGGCTGTGCTGGAGTCTGTGAGAGGGCTGTGCTGGAGTCAGTGAGAGGGCCGTGCTGGAGTCAGTGAGAGGGCTGTGCTGGAGTCAGTGAGAGGGCCGTGCTGGAGTCAGTGAGAGGCCTGTGCTGGAGTCAGTGAGAGGGCCGTGCTGGAGTCAGTGAGAGGGCCGCGCTGGAGTCAGTGAGAGGCCCGTGCTGGGTGCCTGAGTCAGTGAGAGGCCTGTGCTGGAGTCAGTGAGAGGCCTGTGCTGGAGTCTGTGAGAGGCCTGTGCTGGAGTCAGTGAAAGGCCTGTGCTGGAGTCAGTGAGAGGGCTGTGCTGGAGTCAGTGAGAGGGCCGTGCTGGGTGCTGGAGTCAGTGAGAGGCCTGTGCTGGAGTCAGTGAGAGGGCTGTGCTGGAGTCAGAGAGAGGCCTGTGCTGGAGTCAGTGAGAGGGCTGTGCTGGAGTCAGTGAGAGGGCTGTGCTGGAGTCAGTGAGAGGGCTGTGCTGGAGTCAGTGAGAGGCCTGTGCTGGAGTCAGTGAGAGGGCTGTGCTGGAGTCAGTGAGAGGCCTGTGCTGGAGTCGGTGAGAGGTCTGTGCTGGGTGCTGGAGTCAGTGAGAGGCCTGTGCTGTAGTCAGTGAGAGGCCTGTGCTGGAGTCAGTGAGAGGCCTGTGCTGGAGTAAGTGAGAGGGCTGTGCTGGAGTCAGTGAGAGGGCCGTGCAGGGTGCTGGAGTCAGTGAGAGGCCTGTGCTGGAGTCAGTGAAAGGGCTGTGCTGGAGTCAGTGAAAGGGCAGTGCTTGAGTCAGTGAGAGGGACGTGCTGGAGTCAGTGACAGGGCTGTGCTGGAGTCAGTGAAAGGCCTGTGCTGGAGTTAGTGAGAGGGCCGTGCTGGAGTCAGTGAGAGGCCTGTGCTGGAGTCAGTGAAAGGGCTGTGCTGGAGTCAGTGAGAGGGCTGCGCTGGAGTCAGTGAGAGGGCTGTGCTGGAGTCAGTGAGAGGGCTGTGCTGGAGTCAGTGAGAAGGCTGTGCTGGAGTCAGTGAGAGGGCCGTGCTGAAGTCAGTGAGAGGCCTGTGCTGGAGTCAGTGAGAGGGCTGTGCTGGAGTCAGTGAGAGGCCTGTGCTGGAGTCAGTGAGAGGGCCGTGCTGGAGTCAGTGAGAGGCCTGTGCTGGGTCAGTGAGAGGCCTGTGCTGGAGTCAGTGAGAGGGCTATGCTGGGTGCTGGAGTCAGTGAGAGGGCTATGCTGGGTGCTGGAGTCAGTGAGAGGGCTATCCTGGAGTCAGTGAGAGGGCTGTGCTGGAGTCAGTGAGAGGGCTGTGCTGGAGTCAGTGAGAGGGCTGTGCTGCAGTCAGTGAGAGGGCACTGCTGGAGTCAGTGAGAGGGCCGTGCTGGAGTCAGTGAGAGGGCTGAGCTGGAGTCAGTGAGAGGGCCGTGCTGGAGTCAGTGAGAGGGCTGTGCTGGAGTCAGTGAAAGGGCTGTGCTGGAGTCAGTGAGAGGGCCGTGCTGGAGTCAGTGAGAGGGCCGTGCTGGAGTCAGTGAGAGGGCCGTGCTGGGTGCCTGAGTCAGTGAGAGGCCTGTGCTGGAGTCAGTGAGAGGCCTGTGCTGGAGTCAGTGAGAGGCCTGTGCTGGAGTCAGTGAGAGGCCTGTGCTGGAGTCAGTGAGAGGGCTGTGCTGGAGTCAGTGAGAGGGCCGTGCTGGGTGCTGGAGTCAGTGAGAGGCCTGTGCTGGAGTCAGCGAGAGGGCTGTGCTGGAGTCAGAGAGAGGCCTGTGCTGGAGTCAGTGAGAGGGCTGTGCTGGAGTCAGTGAGAGGGCTGTGCTGGAGTCAGTGAGAGGACTGTGCTGGAGTCAGTGAGAGGCCTGTGCTGGAGTCGGTGAGAGGTCTGTGCTGGGTGCTGGAGTCAGTGAGAGGCCTGTGCTGGAGTCAGTGAGAGGCCTGTGCTGGAGTAAGCGAAAGGGCTGTGCTGGAGCCAGTGAGAGGGCCGTGCTGAAGTCAGTGAGAGGGCTGTGCTGGAGTCAGTGAGAGGGCCGTGCTCGGTGCTGGAGTCAGTGAGAGGCCTGTGCTGGAGTCAGTGAAAGGGCTGTGCTGGAGTCAGTGAAAGGGCTGTGCTTGAGTCAGTGAGAGGGCCGTGCTGGAGTCAGTGACAGGGCTGTGCTGGAGTCAGTGAAAGGGCCGTGCTGGAGTCAGTGAGAGGGCCGTGCTGGAGTCAGTGAGAGGGCCGTGCTGGAGTCAGTGAGAGGGCCGTGCTGGAGTCAGTGAGAGGGCCGTGCTGGAGTCAGTGAGAGGGCCGTGCTGGAGTCAGTGAGAGGGCCGTGCTGGGTGCTGGAGTAATTGAGAGGGCTGTGCTGGAGTCAGTGAGAGGGCTGTGCTGGAGTCAGTGAGAGGCCTGTGCTGGAGTCAGTGAGAGGGCCGTGCTGGGTGCTGGAGTCAGTGAGAGGATTGTGCTGGAGTCAGTGAGAGGCCTGTGCTGGAGTCAGTGAGAGGGCCGTGCTGGGTGCTGGAGTCAGTGAGAGGATTGTGCTGGAGTCAGTGAGAGGGCTGTGCTGGAGTCAGGGAGATGGCTGTGCTGGAGTCAGTGAGAGGGCTGTGCTGGAGTCAGTGAAAGGGCTGTGCTGGAGTCAGTGAAAGGGCTGTGCTGGTGTCAGTGAGAGGGCAGTGCTGGAGTCAGTGAGAGGGCCGTGTTGGGTGCTGGAGTCAGTGAGAGGCCTGTGCTGGAGTCAGTGAAAGGGCCGTGTTGGGTGCTGGAGACAGTGAGAGGCCTGTGCTGGAGTCAGTGAGAGGGCTGTGCTGGAGTCAGTGAGAGGCCTGTGCTGGAGTCAGTGAGAGGCCTGTGCTGGAGTCAGTGAGAAGCCTGTGCTGGAGTCAGTGAAAGGGCTGTGCTGGAGTCAGTGAGAGGGCCGTGCTGGAGTCAGTGAGAGGGCCGTGCTGGAGTCAGTGAGAGGGCCGTGCTGGAGTCAGTGAGAGGGCCCTGCTGGAGTCAGTGAGAGGGCCGTGCTGGAGTCAGTGAGAGGGCTGTGCTGGAGTCAGTGAGAGGGCCGTGCTGGGTGCTGGAGTCAGTGAGAGGCCTGTGCTGGAGTCAGTGAAAGGGCTGTGCTGGAGTCAGTGAAAGGGCTGTGCTTGAGTCAGTGAGAGGGCCGTGCTGGAGTCAGTGACAGGGCTGTGCTGGAGTCAGTGAAAGGGCCGTGCTGGAGTCAGTGAGAGGGCCGTGCTGGAGTCAGTGAGAGGGCCGTGCTGGAGTCAGTGAGAGGGCCGTGCTGGAGTCAGTGAGAGGGCTGTGTTGGGTGCTGGAGTCAGTGAGAGGGCCGTGCTGGAGTCAGTGAAAGGCCTGTGCTGGAGTTAGTGAGAGGGCCGTGCTGAAGTCAGTGAGAGGCCTGTGCTGGAGTCAGTGAGAGGGCTGTGCTGGAGTCAGTGAGAGGCCTGTGCTGGAGTCAGTGAGAGGGCCGTGCTGGAGTCAGTGAGAGGCCTGTGCTGGGTCAGTGAGAGGCCTGTGCTGGAGTCAGTGAGAGGGCTATGCTGGGTGCTGGAGTCAGTGAGAGAGCTATGCTGGGTGCTGGAGTCAGTGAGAGGGCTATCCTGGAGTCAGTGAGAGGGCTGAGCTGGAGTCAGTGAGAGGGCTGTGCTGGAGTCTGTGAGAGGGCTATGCTGGGTGCTGGAGTCAGTGAGAGAGCTATGCTGGGTGCTGGAGTCAGTGAGAGGGCTATCCTGGTGTCAGTGAGAGGGCTGAGCTGGAGTCAGTGAGAGGGCTGTGCTGGAGTCTGTGAGAGGGCTGTGCTGGAGTCAGTGAGAGGGCCGTGCTGGAGTCAGTGAGAGGGCTGTGCTGGAGTCAGTGAGAGGGCCGTGCTGGAGTCAGTGAGAGGCCTGTGCTGGAGTCAGTGAGAGGGCCGTGCTGGAGTCAGTGAGAGGGCCGTGCTGGAGTCAGTGAGAGGCCCGTGCTGGGTGCCTGAGTCAGTGAGAGGCCTGTGCTGGAGTCAGTGAGAGGCCTGTGCTGGAGTCTGTGAGAGGCCTGTGCTGGAGTCAGTGAGAGGCCTGTGCTGGAGTCAGTGAGAGGGCTGTGCTGGAGTCAGTGAGAGGGCCGTGCTGGGTGCTGGAGTCAGTGAGAGGCCTGTGCTGGAGTCAGTGAGAGGGCTGTGCTGGAGTCAGAGAGAGGCCTGTGCTGGAGTCAGTGAGAGGGCTGTGCTGGAGTCAGTGAGAGGGCTGTGCTGGAGTCAGTGAGAGGGCTGTGCTGGAGTCAGTGAGAGGCCTGTGCTGGAGTCAGTGAGAGGGCTGTGCTGGAGTCAGTGAGAGGCCTGTGCTGGAGTCGGTGAGAGGTCTGTGCTGGGTGCTGGAGTCAGTGAGAGGCCTGTGCTGTAGTCAGTGAGAGGCCTGTGCTGGAGTCAGTGAGAGGCCTGTGCTGGAGTAAGTGAAAGGGCTGTGCTGGAGCCAGCGAGAGGGCCGTGCTGAAGTCAGTGAGAGGGCTGTGCTGGAGTCAGTGAGAGGGCCGTGCAGGGTGCTGGAGTCAGTGAGAGGCCTGTGCTGGAGTCAGTGAAAGGGCTGTGCTGGAGTCAGTGAAAGGGCTGTGCTTGAGTCAGTGAGAGGGACGTGCTGGAGTCAGTGACAGGGCTGTGCTGGAGTCAGTGAAAGGCCTGTGCTGGAGTTAGTGAGAGGGCCGTGCTGGAGTCAGTGAGAGGCCTGTGCTGGAGTCAGTGAAAGGGCTGTGCTGGAGTCAGTGAGAGGGCTGTGCTGGAGTCAGTGAGAGGGCTGTGCTGGAGTCAGTGAGAGGCCTGCGCTGGAGTCAGTGAGAGGGCTGTGCTGGAGTCAGTGAGAGGCCTGTGCTGGAGTCAGTGAGAGGGCCGTGCTGGAGTCAGTGAGAGGCCTGTGCTGGGTCAGTGAGAGGCCTGTGCTGGAGTCAGTGAGAGGGCTATGCTGGGTGCTGGAGTCAGTGAGAGGGCTATGCTGGGTGCTGGAGTCAGTGAGAGGGCTATCCTGGAGTCAGTGAGAGGGCTGTGCTGGAGTCAGTGACAGGGCTGTGCTGGAGTCAGTGAGAGGGCTGTGCTGCAGTCAGTGAGAGGGCACTGCTGGAGTCAGTGAGAGGGCCGTGCTGGAGTCAGTGAGAGGGCTGAGCTGGAGTCAGTGAGAGGGCCGTGCTGGAGTCAGTGAGAGGGCTGTGCTGGAGTCAGTGAAAGGGCTGTGCTGGAGTCAGTGAGAGGGCCGTGCTGGAGTCAGTGAGAGGGCCGTGCTGGAGTCAGTGAGAGGGCCGTGCTGGGTGCCTGAGTCAGTGAGAGGCCTGTGCTGGAGTCAGTGAGAGGCCTGTGCTGGAGTCAGTGAGAGGCCTGTGCTGGAGTCAGTGAGAGGCCTGTGCTGGAGTCAGTGAGAGGGCTGTGCTGGAGTCAGTGAGAGGGCCGTGCTGGGTGCTGGAGTCAGTGAGAGGCCTGTGCTGGAGTCAGCGAGAGGGCTGTGCTGGAGTCAGAGAGAGGCCTGTGCTGGAGTCAGTGAGAGGGCTGTGCTGGAGTCAGTGAGAGGGCTGTGCTGGAGTCAGTGAGAGGACTGTGCTGGAGTCAGTGAGAGGCCTGTGCTGGAGTCGGTGAGAGGTCTGTGCTGGGTGCTGGAGTCAGTGAGAGGCCTGTGCTGGAGTCAGTGAGAGGCCTGTGCTGGAGTAAGCGAAAGGGCTGTGCTGGAGCCAGTGAGAGGGCCGTGCTGAAGTCAGTGAGAGGGCTGTGCTGGAGTCAGTGAGAGGGCCGTGCTGGGTGCTGGAGTCAGTGAGAGGCCTGTGCTGGAGTCAGTGAAAGGGCTGTGCTGGAGTCAGTGAAAGGGCTGTGCTTGAGTCAGTGAGAGGGCCGTGCTGGAGTCAGTGAGAGGGCTGTGCTGGAGTCAGTGAAAGGGCCGTGCTGGAGTCAGTGAGAGGGCCGTGCTGGAGTCAGTGAGAGGGCCGTGCTGGAGTCAGTGAGAGGGCCGTGCTGGGTGCCTGAGTCAGTGAGAGGCCTGTGCTGGAGTCAGTGAGAGGCCTGTGCTGGAGTCAGTGAGAGGCCTGTGCTGGAGTCAGTGAGAGGCCTGTGCTGGAGTCAGTGAGAGGGCTGTGCTGGAGTCAGTGAGAGGGCCGTGCTGGGTGCTGGAGTCAGTGAGAGGCCTGTGCTGGAGTCAGCGAGAGGGCTGTGCTGGAGTCAGAGAGAGGCCTGTGCTGGAGTCAGTGAGAGGGCTGTGCTGGAGTCAGTGAGAGGGCTGTGCTGGAGTCAGTGAGAGGACTGTGCTGGAGTCAGTGAGAGGCCTGTGCTGGAGTCGGTGAGAGGTCTGTGCTGGGTGCTGGAGTCAGTGAGAGGCCTGTGCTGGAGTCAGTGAGAGGCCTGTGCTGGAGTAAGCGAAAGGGCTGTGCTGGAGCCAGTGAGAGGGCCGTGCTGAAGTCAGTGAGAGGGCTGTGCTGGAGTCAGTGAGAGGGCCGTGCTGGGTGCTGGAGTCAGTGAGAGGCCTGTGCTGGAGTCAGTGAAAGGGCTGTGCTGGAGTCAGTGAAAGGGCTGTGCTTGAGTCAGTGAGAGGGCCGTGCTGGAGTCAGTGACAGGGCTGTGCTGGAGTCAGTGAAAGGGCCGTGCTGGAGTCAGTGAAAGGGCCGTGCTGGAGTCAGTGAGAGGGCCGTGCTGGAGTCAGTGAGAGGGCCGTGCTGGTGTCAGTGAGAGGGCAGTGCTGGAGTCAGTGAGAGGGCCGTGTTGGGTGCTGGAGTCAGTGAGAGGCCTGTGCTGGAGTCAGTGAAAGGGCCGTGCTGGGTGCTGGAGTCAGTGAGAGGATTGTGCTGGAGTCAGTGAGAGGGCTGTGCTGGAGTCAGGGAGATGGCTGTGCTGGAGTCAGTGAGAGGGCTGTGCTGGAGTCAGTGAAAGGGCTGTGCTGGAGTCAGTGAAAGGGCTGTGCTGGTGTCAGTGAGAGGGCAGTGCTGGAGTCAGTGAGAGGGCCGTGTTGGGTGCTGGAGTCAGTGAGAGGCCTGTGCTGGAGTCAGTGAAAGGGCCGTGTTGGGTGCTGGAGACAGTGAGAGGCCTGTGCTGGAGTCAGTGAGAGGGCTGTGCTGGAGTCAGTGAGAGGCCTGTGCTGGAGTCAGTGAGAGGCCTGTGCTGGAGTCAGTGAGAAGCCTGTGCTGGAGTCAGTGAAAGGGCTGTGCTGGAGTCAGTGAGAGGGCCGTGCTGGAGTCAGTGAGAGGGCCGTGCTGGAGTCAGTGAGAGGGCCGTGCTGGAGTCAGTGAGAGGGCCCTGCTGGAGTCAGTGAGAGGGCCGTGCTGGAGTCAGTGAGAGGGCTGTGCTGGAGTCAGTGAGAGGGCCGTGCTGGGTGCTGGAGTCAGTGAGAGGCCTGTGCTGGAGTCAGTGAAAGGGCTGTGCTGGAGTCAGTGAAAGGGCTGTGCTTGAGTCAGTGAGAGGGCCGTGCTGGAGTCAGTGACAGGGCTGTGCTGGAGTCAGTGAAAGGGCCGTGCTGGAGTCAGTGAGAGGGCCGTGCTGGAGTCAGTGAGAGGGCCGTGCTGGAGTCAGTGAGAGGGCCGTGCTGGAGTCAGTGAGAGGGCTGTGTTGGGTGCTGGAGTCAGTGAAAGGCCTGTGCTGGAGTTAGTGAGAGGGCCGTGCTGGAGTCAGTGAGAGGCCTGTGCTGGAGTCAGTGAAAGGGCTGTGCTGGAGTCAGTGAGAGGGCTGTGCTGGAGTCAGTGAGAGGGCTGTGCTGGAGTCAGTGAGAGGCCTGTGCTGGAGTCAGTGAGAGGCCTGTGCTGGAGTCAGTGAGAAGCCTGTGCTGGAGTCAGTGAAAGGGCTGTGCTGGAGTCAGTGAGAGGGCCGTGCTGGAGTCAGTGAGAGGGCCGTGCTGGAGTCAGTGAGAGGGCCGTGCTGGAGTCAGTGAGAGGGCCCTGCTGGAGTCAGTGAGAGGGCCGTGCTGGAGTCAGTGAGAGGGCTGTGCTGGAGTCAGTGAGAGGGCCGTGCTGGGTGCTGGAGTCAGTGAGAGGCCTGTGCTGGAGTCAGTGAAAGGGCTGTGCTGGAGTCAGTGAAAGGGCTGTGCTTGAGTCAGTGAGAGGGCCGTGCTGGAGTCAGTGACAGGGCTGTGCTGGAGTCAGTGAAAGGGCCGTGCTGGAGTCAGTGAGAGGGCCGTGCTGGAGTCAGTGAGAGGGCCGTGCTGGAGTCAGTGAGAGGGCCGTGCTGGAGTCAGTGAGAGGGCTGTGTTGGGTGCTGGAGTCAGTGAGAAGGCCGTGCTGGAGTTAGTGAGAGGGCCGTGCTGAAGTCAGTGAGAGGCCTGTGCTGGAGTCAGTGAGAGGGCTGTGCTGGAGTCAGTGAGAGGCCTGTGCTGGAGTCAGTGAGAGGGCCGTGCTGGAGTCAGTGAGAGGCCTGTGCTGGGTCAGTGAGAGGCCTGTGCTGGAGTCAGTGAGAGGGCTATGCTGGGTGCTGGAGTCAGTGAGAGAGCTATGCTGGGTGCTGGAGTCAGTGAGAGGGCTATCCTGGAGTCAGTGAGAGGGCTGAGCTGGAGTCAGTGAGAGGGCTGTGCTGGAGTCTGTGAGAGGGCTATGCTGGGTGCTGGAGTCAGTGAGAGAGCTATGCTGGGTGCTGGAGTCAGTGAGAGGGCTATCCTGGTGTCAGTGAGAGGGCTGAGCTGGAGTCAGTGAGAGGGCTGTGCTGGAGTCTGTGAGAGGGCTGTGCTGGAGTCAGTGAGAGGGCCGTGCTGGAGTCAGTGAGAGGGCTGTGCTGGAGTCAGTGAGAGGGCCGTGCTGGAGTCAGTGAGAGGCCTGTGCTGGAGTCAGTGAGAGGGCCGTGCTGGAGTCAGTGAGAGGGCCGTGCTGGAGTCAGTGAGAGGCCCGTGCTGGGTGCCTGAGTCAGTGAGAGGCCTGTGCTGGAGTCAGTGAGAGGCCTGTGCTGGAGTCTGTGAGAGGCCTGTGCTGGAGTCAGTGAGAGGCCTGTGCTGGAGTCAGTGAGAGGGCTGTGCTGGAGTCAGTGAGAGGGCCGTGCTGGGTGCTGGAGTCAGTGAGAAGCCTGTGCTGGAGTCAGTGAGAGGGCTGTGCTGGAGTCAGAGAGAGGCCTGTGCTGGAGTCAGTGAGAGGGCTGTGCTGGAGTCAGTGAGAGGGCTGTGCTGGAGTCAGTGAGAGGGCTGTGCTGGAGTCAGTGAGAGGCCTGTGCTGGAGTCAGTGAGAGGGCTGTGCTGGAGTCAGTGAGAGGCCTGTGCTGGAGTCGGTGAGAGGTCTGTGCTGGGTGCTGGAGTCAGTGAGAGGCCTGTGCTGTAGTCAGTGAGAGGCCTGTGCTGGAGTCAGTGAGAGGCCTGTGCTGGAGTAAGTGAAAGGGCTGTGCTGGAGCCAGCGAGAGGGCCGTGCTGAAGTCAGTGAGAGGGCTGTGCTGGAGTCAGTGAGAGGGCCGTGCAGGGTGCTGGAGTCAGTGAGAGGCCTGTGCTGGAGTCAGTGAAAGGGCTGTGCTGGAGTCAGTGAAAGGGCTGTGCTTGAGTCAGTGAGAGGGACGTGCTGGAGTCAGTGACAGGGCTGTGCTGGAGTCAGTGAAAGGCCTGTGCTGGAGTTAGTGAGAGGGCCGTGCTGGAGTCAGTGAGAGGCCTGTGCTGGAGTCAGTGAAAGGGCTGTGCTGGAGTCAGTGAGAGGGCTGTGCTGGAGTCAGTGAGAGGGCTGTGCTGGAGTCAGTGAGAGGCCTGCGCTGGAGTCAGTGAGAGGGCTGTGCTGGAGTCAGTGAGAGGCCTGTGCTGGAGTCAGTGAGAGGGCCGTGCTGGAGTCAGTGAGAGGCCTGTGCTGGGTCAGTGAGAGGCCTGTGCTGGAGTCAGTGAGAGGGCTATGCTGGGTGCTGGAGTCAGTGAGAGGGCTATGCTGGGTGCTGGAGTCAGTGAGAGGGCTATCCTGGAGTCAGTGAGAGGGCTGTGCTGGAGTCAGTGAGAGGGCTGTGCTGGAGTCAGTGAGAGGGCTGTGCTGCAGTCAGTGAGAGGGCACTGCTGGAGTCAGTGAGAGGGCCGTGCTGGAGTCAGTGAGAGGGCTGAGCTGGAGTCAGTGAGAGGGCCGTGCTGGAGTCAGTGAGAGGGCTGTGCTGGAGTCAGTGAAAGGGCTGTGCTGGAGTCAGTGAGAGGGCCGTGCTGGAGTCAGTGAGAGGGCCGTGCTGGAGTCAGTGAGAGGGCCGTGCTGGGTGCCTGAGTCAGTGAGAGGCCTGTGCTGGAGTCAGTGAGAGGCCTGTGCTGGAGTCAGTGAGAGGCCTGTGCTGGAGTCAGTGAGAGGCCTGTGCTGGAGTCAGTGAGAGGGCTGTGCTGGAGTCAGTGAGAGGGCCGTGCTGGGTGCTGGAGTCAGTGAGAGGCCTGTGCTGGAGTCAGCGAGAGGGCTGTGCTGGAGTCAGAGAGAGGCCTGTGCTGGAGTCAGTGAGAGGGCTGTGCTGGAGTCAGTGAGAGGGCTGTGCTGGAGTCAGTGAGAGGACTGTGCTGGAGTCAGTGAGAGGCCTGTGCTGGAGTCGGTGAGAGGTCTGTGCTGGGTGCTGGAGTCAGTGAGAGGCCTGTGCTGGAGTCAGTGAGAGGCCTGTGCTGGAGTAAGCGAAAGGGCTGTGCTGGAGCCAGTGAGAGGGCCGTGCTGAAGTCAGTGAGAGGGCTGTGCTGGAGTCAGTGAGAGGGCCGTGCTGGGTGCTGGAGTCAGTGAGAGGCCTGTGCTGGAGTCAGTGAAAGGGCTGTGCTGGAGTCAGTGAAAGGGCTGTGCTTGAGTCAGTGAGAGGGCCGTGCTGGAGTCAGTGAGAGGGCTGTGCTGGAGTCAGTGAAAGGGCTGTGCTGGAGTCAGTGAGAGGGCCGTGCTGGAGTCAGTGAGAGGGCCGTGCTGGAGTCAGTGAGAGGGCCGTGCTGGGTGCCTGAGTCAGTGAGAGGCCTGTGCTGGAGTCAGTGAGAGGCCTGTGCTGGAGTCAGTGAGAGGCCTGTGCTGGAGTCAGTGAGAGGCCTGTGCTGGAGTCAGTGAGAGGGCTGTGCTGGAGTCAGTGAGAGGGCCGTGCTGGGTGCTGGAGTCAGTGAGAGGCCTGTGCTGGAGTCAGCGAGAGGGCTGTGCTGGAGTCAGAGAGAGGCCTGTGCTGGAGTCAGTGAGAGGGCTGTGCTGGAGTCAGTGAGAGGGCTGTGCTGGAGTCAGTGAGAGGACTGTGCTGGAGTCAGTGAGAGGCCTGTGCTGGAGTCGGTGAGAGGTCTGTGCTGGGTGCTGGAGTCAGTGAGAGGCCTGTGCTGGAGTCAGTGAGAGGCCTGTGCTGGAGTAAGCGAAAGGGCTGTGCTGGAGCCAGTGAGAGGGCCGTGCTGAAGTCAGTGAGAGGGCTGTGCTGGAGTCAGTGAGAGGGCCGTGCTGGGTGCTGGAGTCAGTGAGAGGCCTGTGCTGGAGTCAGTGAAAGGGCTGTGCTGGAGTCAGTGAAAGGGCTGTGCTTGAGTCAGTGAGAGGGCCGTGCTGGAGTCAGTGACAGGGCTGTGCTGGAGTCAGTGAAAGGGCCGTGCTGGAGTCAGTGAAAGGGCCGTGCTGGAGTCAGTGAGAGGGCCGTGCTGGAGTCAGTGAGAGGGCCGTGCTGGTGTCAGTGAGAGGGCAGTGCTGGAGTCAGTGAGAGGGCCGTGTTGGGTGCTGGAGTCAGTGAGAGGCCTGTGCTGGAGTCAGTGAAAGGGCCGTGCTGGGTGCTGGAGTCAGTGAGAGGATTGTGCTGGAGTCAGTGAGAGGGCTGTGCTGGAGTCAGGGAGATGGCTGTGCTGGAGTCAGTGAGAGGGCTGTGCTGGAGTCAGTGAAAGGGCTGTGCTGGAGTCAGTGAAAGGGCTGTGCTGGTGTCAGTGAGAGGGCAGTGCTGGAGTCAGTGAGAGGGCCGTGTTGGGTGCTGGAGTCAGTGAGAGGCCTGTGCTGGAGTCAGTGAAAGGGCCGTGTTGGGTGCTGGAGACAGTGAGAGGCCTGTGCTGGAGTCAGTGAGAGGGCTGTGCTGGAGTCAGTGAGAGGCCTGTGCTGGAGTCAGTGAGAGGCCTGTGCTGGAGTCAGTGAGAAGCCTGTGCTGGAGTCAGTGAAAGGGCTGTGCTGGAGTCAGTGAGAGGGCCGTGCTGGAGTCAGTGAGAGGGCCGTGCTGGAGTCAGTGAGAGGGCCGTGCTGGAGTCAGTGAGAGGGCCCTGCTGGAGTCAGTGAGAGGGCCGTGCTGGAGTCAGTGAGAGGGCTGTGCTGGAGTCAGTGAGAGGGCCGTGCTGGGTGCTGGAGTCAGTGAGAGGCCTGTGCTGGAGTCAGTGAAAGGGCTGTGCTGGAGTCAGTGAAAGGGCTGTGCTTGAGTCAGTGAGAGGGCCGTGCTGGAGTCAGTGACAGGGCTGTGCTGGAGTCAGTGAAAGGGCCGTGCTGGAGTCAGTGAGAGGGCCGTGCTGGAGTCAGTGAGAGGGCCGTGCTGGAGTCAGTGAGAGGGCCGTGCTGGAGTCAGTGAGAGGGCTGTGTTGGGTGCTGGAGTCAGTGAAAGGCCTGTGCTGGAGTTAGTGAGAGGGCCGTGCTGGAGTCAGTGAGAGGCCTGTGCTGGAGTCAGTGAAAGGGCTGTGCTGGAGTCAGTGAGAGGGCTGTGCTGGAGTCAGTGAGAGGGCTGTGCTGGAGTCAGTTAGAGGGCTGTGCTGGAGTCAGTGAGAAGGCTGTGCTGGAGTCAGTGAGAGGGCCGTGCTGAAGTCAGTGAGAGGCCTGTGCTGGAGTCAGTGAGAGGGCTGTGCTGGAGTCAGTGAGAGGCCTGTGCTGGAGTCAGTGAGAGGGCCGTGCTGGAGTCAGTGAGAGGCCTGTGCTGGGTCAGTGAGAGGCCTGTGCTGGAGTCAGTGAGAGGGCTATGCTGGGTGCTGGAGTCAGTGAGAGAGCTATGCTGGGTGCTGGAGTCAGTGAGAGGGCTATCCTGGAGTCAGTGAGAGGGCTGAGCTGGAGTCAGTGAGAGGGCTGTGCTGGAGTCTGTGAGAGGGCTATGCTGGGTGCTGGAGTCAGTGAGAGAGCTATGCTGGGTGCTGGAGTCAGTGAGAGGGCTATCCTGGTGTCAGTGAGAGGGCTGAGCTGGAGTCAGTGAGAGGGCTGTGCTGGAGTCTGTGAGAGGGCTGTGCTGGAGTCAGTGAGAGGGCCGTGCTGGAGTCAGTGAGAGGGCTGTGCTGGAGTCAGTGAGAGGGCCGTGCTGGAGTCAGTGAGAGGCCTGTGCTGGAGTCAGTGAGAGGGCCGTGCTGGAGTCAGTGAGAGGGCCGTGCTGGAGTCAGTGAGAGGCCCGTGCTGGGTGCCTGAGTCAGTGAGAGGCCTGTGCTGGAGTCAGTGAGAGGCCTGTGCTGGAGTCTGTGAGAGGCCTTTGCTGGAGTCAGTGAGAGGCCTGTGCTGGAGTCAGTGAGAGGGCTGTGCTGGAGTCAGTGAGAGGGCCGTGCTGGGTGCTGGAGTCAGTGAGAGGCCTGTGCTGGAGTCAGTGAGAGGGCTGTGCTGGAGTCAGAGAGAGGCCTGTGCTGGAGTCAGTGAGAGGGCTGTGCTGGAGTCAGTGAGAGGGCTGTGCTGGAGTCAGTGAGAGGGCTGTGCTGGAGTCAGTGAGAGGCCTGTGCTGGAGTCAGTGAGAGGGCTGTGCTGGAGTCAGTGAGAGGCCTGTGCTGGAGTCGGTGAGAGGTCTGTGCTGGGTGCTGGAGTCAGTGAGAGGCCTGTGCTGTAGTCAGTGAGAGGCCTGTGCTGGAGTCAGTGAGAGGCCTGTGCTGGAGTAAGTGAAAGGGCTGTGCTGGAGCCAGCGAGAGGGCCGTGCTGAAGTCAGTGAGAGGGCTGTGCTGGAGTCAGTGAGAGGGCCGTGCAGGGTGCTGGAGTCAGTGAGAGGCCTGTGCTGGAGTCAGTGAAAGGGCTGTGCTGGAGTCAGTGAAAGGGCTGTGCTTGAGTCAGTGAGAGGGACGTGCTGGAGTCAGTGACAGGGCTGTGCTGGAGTCAGTGAAAGGCCTGTGCTGGAGTTAGTGAGAGGGCCGTGCTGGAGTCAGTGAGAGGCCTGTGCTGGAGTCAGTGAAAGGGCTGTGCTGGAGTCAGTGAGAGGGCTGTGCTGGAGTCAGTGAGAGGGCTGTGCTGGAGTCAGTGAGAGGCCTGTGCTGGAGTCAGTGAGAGGGCCGTGCTGGAGTCAGTGAGAGGCCTGTGCTGGGTCAGTGAGAGGCCTGTGCTGGAGTCAGTGAGAGGGCTATGCTGGGTGCTGGAGTCAGTGAGAGGGCTATGCTGGGTGCTGGAGTCAGTGAGAGGGCTATCCTGGAGTCAGTGAGAGGGCTGTGCTGGAGTCAGTGAGAGGGCTGTGCTGGAGTCAGTGAGAGGGCTGTGCTGCAGTCAGTGAGAGGGCACTGCTGGAGTCAGTGAGAGGGCCGTGCTGGAGTCAGTGAGAGGGCTGAGCTGGAGTCAGTGAGAGGGCCGTGCTGGAGTCAGTGAGAGGGCTGTGCTGGAGTCAGTGAAAGGGCTGTGCTGGAGTCAGTGAGAGGGCCGTGCTGGAGTCAGTGAGAGGGCCGTGCTGGAGTCAGTGAGAGGGCCGTGCTGGGTGCCTGAGTCAGTGAGAGGCCTGTGCTGGAGTCAGTGAGAGGCCTGTGCTGGAGTCAGTGAGAGGCCTGTGCTGGAGTCAGTGAGAGGCCTGTGCTGGAGTCAGTGAGAGGGCTGTGCTGGAGTCAGTGAGAGGGCCGTGCTGGGTGCTGGAGTCAGTGAGAGGCCTGTGCTGGAGTCAGCGAGAGGGCTGTGCTGGAGTCAGAGAGAGGCCTGTGCTGGAGTCAGTGAGAGGGCTGTGCTGGAGTCAGTGAGAGGGCTGTGCTGGAGTCAGTGAGAGGACTGTGCTGGAGTCAGTGAGAGGCCTGTGCTGGAGTCGGTGAGAGGTCTGTGCTGGGTGCTGGAGTCAGTGAGAGGCCTGTGCTGGAGTCAGTGAGAGGCCTGTGCTGGAGTAAGCGAAAGGGCTGTGCTGGAGCCAGTGAGAGGGCCGTGCTGAAGTCAGTGAGAGGGCTGTGCTGGAGTCAGTGAGAGGGCCGTGCTGGGTGCTGGAGTCAGTGAGAGGCCTGTGCTGGAGTCAGTGAAAGGGCTGTGCTGGAGTCAGTGAAAGGGCTGTGCTTGAGTCAGTGAGAGGGCCGTGCTGGAGTCAGTGACAGGGCTGTGCTGGAGTCAGTGAAAGGGCTGTGCTGGAGTCAGTGAGAGGGCCGTGCTGGAGTCAGTGAGAGGGCCGTGCTGGAGTCAGTGAGAGGGCCGTGCTGGAGTCAGTGAGAGGGCCGTGCTGGAGTCAGTGAGAGGGCCGTGCTGGAGTCAGTGAGAGGGCCGTGCTGGAGTCAGTGAGAGGGCCGTGCTGGAGTCAGTGAGAGGGCTGTGTTGGGTGCTGGAGTCAGTGAAAGGCCTGTGCTGGAGTTAGTGAGAGGGCCGTGCTGGAGTCAGTGAGAGGCCTGTGCTGGAGTCAGTGAGAGGGCTGTGCTGGAGTCAGTGAGAGGCCTGTGCTGGAGTCGGTGAGAGGTCTGTGCTGGGTGCTGGAGTCAGTGAGAGGCCTGTGCTGTAGTCAGTGAGAGGCCTGTGCTGGAGTCAGTGAGAGGCCTGTGCTGGAGTAAGTGAAAGGGCTGTGCTGGAGCCAGTGAGAGGGCCGTGCTGAAGTCAGTGAGAGGGCTGTGCTGGAGTCAGTGAGAGGGCCGTGCAGGGTGCTGGAGTCAGTGAGAGGCCTGTGCTGGAGTCAGTGAAAGGGCTGTGCTGGAGTCAGTGAAAGGGCTGTGCTTGAGTCAGTGAGAGGGACGTGCTGGAGTCAGTGACAGGGCTGTGCTGGAGTCAGTGAAAGGCCTGTGCTGGAGTTAGTGAGAGGGCCGTGCTGGAGTCAGTGAGAGGCCTGTGCTGGAGTCAGTGAAAGGGCTGTGCTGGAGTCAGTGAGAGGGCTGCGCTGGAGTCAGTGAGAGGGCTGTGCTGGAGTCAGTGAGAGGGCTGTGCTGGAGTCAGTGAGAAGGCTGTGCTGGAGTCAGTGAGAGGGCCGTGCTGAAGTCAGTGAGAGGCCTGTGCTGGAGTCAGTGAGAGGGCTGTGCTGGAGTCAGTGAGAGGCCTGTGCTGGAGTCAGTGAGAGGGCCGTGCTGGAGTCAGTGAGAGGCCTGTGCTGGGTCAGTGAGAGGCCTGTGCTGGAGTCAGTGAGAGGGCTATGCTGGGTGCTGGAGTCAGTGAGAGGGCTAAGCTGGGTGCTGGAGTCAGTGAGAGGGCTATCCTGGAGTCAGTGAGAGGGCTGTGCTGGAGTCAGTGAGAGGGCTGTGCTGGAGTCAGTGAGAGGGCTGTGCTGCAGTCAGTGAGAGGGCACTGCTGGAGTCAGTGAGAGGGCCGTGCTGGAGTCAGTGAGAGGGCTGAGCTGGAGTCAGTGAGAGGGCCGTGCTGGAGTCAGTGAGAGGGCTGTGCTGGAGTCAGTGAAAGGGCCGTGCTGGAGTCAGTGAGAGGGCCGTGCTGGAGTCAGTGAGAGGGCCGTGCTGGAGTCAGTGAGAGGGCCGTGCTGGGTGCCTGAGTCAGTGAGAGGCCTGTGCTGGAGTCAGTGAGAGGCCTGTGCTGGAGTCAGTGAGAGGCCTGTGCTGGAGTCAGTGAGAGGCCTGTGCTGGAGTCAGTGAGAGGGCTGTGCTGGAGTCAGTGAGAGGGCCGTGCTGGGTGCTGGAGTCAGTGAGAGGCCTGTGCTGGAGTCAGCGAGAGGGCTGTGCTGGAGTCAGAGAGAGGCCTGTGCTGGAGTCAGTGAGAGGGCTGTGCTGGAGTCAGTGAGAGGGCTGTGCTGGAGTCAGTGAGAGGACTGTGCTGGAGTCAGTGAGAGGCCTGTGCTGGAGTCGGTGAGAGGTCTGTGCTGGGTGCTGGAGTCAGTGAGAGGCCTGTGCTGGAGTCAGTGAGAGGCCTGTGCTGGAGTAAGCGAAAGGGCTGTGCTGGAGCCAGTGAGATGGCCGTGCTGAAGTCAGTGAGAGGGCTGTGCTGGAGTCAGTGAGAGGGCCGTGCTGGGTGCTGGAGTCAGTGAGAGGCCTGTGCTGGAGTCAGTGAAAGGGCTGTGCTAGAGTCAGTGAAAGGGCTGTGCTTGAGTCAGTGAGAGGGCCGTGCTGGAGTCAGTGACAGGGCTGTGCTGGAGTCAGTGAAAGGGCCGTGCTGGAGTCAGTGAGAGGGCCGTGCTGGAGTCAGTGAGAGGGCCGTGCTGGAGTCAGTGAGAGGGCCGTGCTGGAGTCAGTGAGAGGGCCGTGCTGGAGTCAGTGAGAGGGCCGTGCTGGAGTCAGTGAGAGGGCCGTGCTGGGTGCTGGAGTAATTGAGAGGGCTGTGCTGGAGTCAGTGAGAGGGCTGTGCTGGAGTCAGTGAGAGGCCTGTGCTGGAGTCAGTGAGAGGGCCGTGCTGGGTGCTGGAGTCAGTGAGAGGATTGTGCTGGAGTCAGTGAGAGGCCTGTGCTGGAGTCAGTGAGAGGGCCGTGCTGGGTGCTGGAGTCAGTGAGAGGATTGTGCTGGAGTCAGTGAGAGGGCTGTGCTGGAGTCAGGGAGATGGCTGTGCTGGAGTCAGTGAGAGGGCTGTGCTGGAGTCAGTGAAAGGGCTGTGCTGGAGTCAGTGAAAGGGCTGTGCTGGTGTCAGTGAGAGGGCAGTGCTGGAGTCAGTGAGAGGGCCGTGTTGGGTGCTGGAGTCAGTGAGAGGCCTGTGCTGGAGTCAGTGAAAGGGCCGTGTTGGGTGCTGGAGACAGTGAGAGGCCTGTGCTGGAGTCAGTGAGAGGGCTGTGCTGGAGTCAGTGAGAGGCCTGTGCTGGAGTCAGTGAGAAGCCTGTGCTGGAGTCAGTGAGAAGCCTGTGCTGGAGTCAGTGAAAGGGCTGTGCTGGAGTCAGTGAGAGGGCCGTGCTGGAGTCAGTGAGAGGGCCGTGCTGGAGTCAGTGAGAGGGCCGTGCTGGAGTCAGTGAGAGGGCCCTGCTGGAGTCAGTGAGAGGGCCGTGCTGGAGTCAGTGAGAGGGCTGTGCTGGAGTCAGTGAGAGGGCCGTGCTGGGTGCTGGAGTCAGTGAGAGGCCTGTGCTGGAGTCAGTGAAAGGGCTGTGCTGGAGTCAGTGAAAGGGCTGTGCTTGAGTCAGTGAGAGGGCCGTGCTGGAGTCAGTGACAGGGCTGTGCTGGAGTCAGTGAAAGGGTCGTGCTGGAGTCAGTGAGAGGGCCGTGCTGGAGTCAGTGAGAGGGCCGTGCTGGAGTCAGTGAGAGGGCCGTGCTGGAGTCAGTGAGAGGGCCGTGCTGGAGTCAGTGAGAGGCCTGTGCTGGAGTCAGTGAAAGGGCTGTGCTGGAGTTAGTGAGAGGGCCGTGCTGGAGTCAGTGAGAGGCCTGTGCTGGAGTCAGTGAAAGGGCTGTGCTGGAGTCAGTGAGAGGGCTGTGCTGGAGTCAGTGAGAGGGCTGTGCTGGAGTCAGTTAGAGGGCTGTGCTGGAGTCAGTGAGAAGGCTGTGCTGGAGTCAGTGAGAGGGCCGTGCTGAAGTCAGTGAGAGGCCTGTGCTGGAGTCAGTGAGAGGGCTGTGCTGGAGTCAGTGAGAGGCCTGTGCTGGAGTCAGTGAGAGGGCCGTGCTGGAGTCAGTGAGAGGCCTGTGCTGGGTCAGTGAGAGGCCTGTGCTGGAGTCAGTGAGAGGGCTATGCTGGGTGCTGGAGTCAGTGAGAGAGCTATGCTGGGTGCTGGAGTCAGTGAGAGGGCTATCCTGGAGTCAGTGAGAGGGCTGAGCTGGAGTCAGTGAGAGGGCTGTGCTGGAGTCTGTGAGAGGGCTATGCTGGGTGCTGGAGTCAGTGAGAGAGCTATGCTGGGTGCTGGAGTCAGTGAGAGGGCTATCCTGGTGTCAGTGAGAGGGCTGAGCTGGAGTCAGTGAGAGGGCTGTGCTGGAGTCAGTGAGAGGGCCGTGCTGGAGTCAGTGAGAGGCCTGTGCTGGAGTCAGTGAGAGGGCCGTGCTGGAGTCAGTGAGAGGGCCGTGCTGGAGTCAGTGAGAGGCCCGTGCTGGGTGCCTGAGTCAGTGAGAGGCCTGTGCTGGAGTCAGTGAGAGGCCTGTGCTGGAGTCTGTGAGAGGCCTGTGCTGGAGTCAGTGAGAGGCCTGTGCTGGAGTCAGTGAGAGGGCTGTGCTGGAGTCAGTGAGAGGGCCGTGCTGGGTGCTGGAGTCAGTGAGAGGCCTGTGCTGGAGTCAGTGAGAGGGCTGTGCTGGAGTCAGAGAGAGGCCTGTGCTGGAGTCAGTGAGAGGGCCGTGCTGGAGTCAGTGAGAGGGCCGTGCTGGAGTCAGTGAGAGGCCCGTGCTGGGTGCCTGAGTCAGTGAGAGGCCTGTGCTGGAGTCAGTGAGAGGCCTGTGCTGGAGTCTGTGAGAGGGCCGTGCTGGGTGCTGGAGTCAGTGAGAGGCCTGTGCTGGAGTCAGTGAGAGGGCTGTGCTGGAGTCAGAGAGAGGCCTGTGCTGGAGTCAGTGAGAGGGCTGTGCTGGAGTCAGTGAGAGGGCTGTGCTGGAGTCAGTGAGAGGGCTGTGCTGGAGTCAGTGAGAGGCCTGTGCTGGAGTCAGTGAGAGGGCTGTGCTGGAGTCAGTGAGAGGCCTGTGCTGGAGTCGGTGAGAGGTCTGTGCTGGGTGCTGGAGTCAGTGAGAGGCCTGTGCTGTAGTCAGTGAGAGGCCTGTGCTGGAGTCAGTGAGAGGCCTGTGCTGGAGTAAGTGAAAGGGCTGTGCTGGAGCCAGCGAGAGGGCCGTGCTGAAGTCAGTGAGAGGGCTGTGCTGGAGTCAGTGAGAGGGCCGTGCAGGGTGCTGGAGTCAGTGAGAGGCCTGTGCTGGAGTCAGTGAAAGGGCTGTGCTGGAGTCAGTGAAAGGGCTGTGCTTGAGTCAGTGAGAGGGACGTGCTGGAGTCAGTGACAGGGCTGTGCTGGAGTCAGTGAAAGGCCTGTGCTGGAGTTAGTGAGAGGGCCGTGCTGGAGTCAGTGAGAGGCCTGTGCTGGAGTCAGTGAAAGGGCTGTGCTGGAGTCAGTGAGAGGGCTGTGCTGGAGTCAGTGAGAGGGCTGTGCTGGAGTCAGTGAGAGGCCTGCGCTGGAGTCAGTGAGAGGGCTGTACTGGAGTCAGTGAGAGGCCTGTGCTGGAGTCAGTGAGAGGGCCGTGCTGGAGTCAGTGAGAGGCCTGTGCTGGGTCAGTGAGAGGCCTGTGCTGGAGTCAGTGAGAGGGCTATGCTGGGTGCTGGAGTCAGTGAGAGGGCTATGCTGGGTGCTGGAGTCAGTGAGAGGGCTATCCTGGAGTCAGTGAGAGGGCTGAGCTGGAGTCAGTGAGAGGGCTGTGCTGGAGTCAGTGAGAGGGCTGTGCTGCAGTCAGTGAGAGGGCACTGCTGGAGTCAGTGAGAGGGCCGTGCTGGAGTCAGTGAGAGGGCTGAGCTGGAGTCAGTGAGAGGGCCGTGCTGGAGTCAGTGAGAGGGCTGTGCTGGAGTCAGTGAAAGGGCTGTGCTGGAGTCAGTGAGAGGGCCGTGCTGGAGTCAGTGAGAGGGCCGTGCTGGAGTCAGTGAGAGGGCCGTGCTGGGTGCCTGAGTCAGTGAGAGGCCTGTGCTGGAGTCAGTGAGAGGCCTGTGCTGGAGTCAGTGAGAGGCCTGTGCTGGAGTCAGTGAGAGGCCTGTGCTGGAGTCAGTGAGAGGGCTGTGCTGGAGTCAGTGAGAGGGCCGTGCTGGGTGCTGGAGTCAGTGAGAGGCCTGTGCTGGAGTCAGCGAGAGGGCTGTGCTGGAGTCAGAGAGAGGCCTGTGCTGGAGTCAGTGAGAGGGCTGTGCTGGAGTCAGTGAGAGGGCTGTGCTGGAGTCAGTGAGAGGACTGTGCTGGAGTCAGTGAGAGGCCTGTGCTGGAGTCGGTGAGAGGTCTGTGCTGGGTGCTGGAGTCAGTGAGAGGCCTGTGCTGGAGTCAGTGAGAGGCCTGTGCTGGAGTAAGCGAAAGGGCTGTGCTGGAGCCAGTGAGAGGGCCGTGCTGAAGTCAGTGAGAGGGCTGTGCTGGAGTCAGTGAGAGGGCCGTGCTGGGTGCTGGAGTCAGTGAGAGGCCTGTGCTGGAGTCAGTGAAAGGGCTGTGCTGGAGTCAGTGAAAGGGCTGTGCTTGAGTCAGTGAGAGGCCTGTGCTGGAGTCAGTGAGAGGGCCGTGCTGGAGTCAGTGAGAGGCCTGTGCTGGGTCAGTGAGAGGCCTGTGCTGGAGTCAGTGAGAGGGCTATGCTGGGTGCTGGAGTCAGTGAGAGAGCTATGCTGGGTGCTGGAGTCAGTGAGAGGGCTATCCTGGAGTCAGTGAGAGGGCTGAGCTGGAGTCAGTGAGAGGGCTGTGCTGGAGTCTGTGAGAGGGCTATGCTGGGTGCTGGAGTCAGTGAGAGAGCTATGCTGGGTGCTGGAGTCAGTGAGAGGGCTATCCTGGTGTCAGTGAGAGGGCTGAGCTGGAGTCAGTGAGAGGGCTGTGCTGGAGTCTGTGAGAGGGCTGTGCTGGAGTCAGTGAGAGGGCCGTGCTGGAGTCAGTGAGAGGGCTGTGCTGGAGTCAGTGAGAGGGCCGTGCTGGAGTCAGTGAGAGGCCTGTGCTGGAGTCAGTGAGAGGGCCGTGCTGGAGTCAGTGAGAGGGCCGTGCTGGAGTCAGTGAGAGGCCCGTGCTGGGTGCCTGAGTCAGTGAGAGGCCTGTGCTGGAGTCAGTGAGAGGCCTGTGCTGGAGTCTGTGAGAGGCCTGTGCTGGAGTCAGTGAGAGGCCTGTGCTGGAGTCAGTGAGAGGGCTGTGCTGGAGTCAGTGAGAGGGCCGTGCTGGGTGCTGGACTCAGTGAGAGGCCTGTGCTGGAGTCAGTGAGAGGGCTGTGCTGGAGTCAGAGAGAGGCCTGTGCTGGAGTCAGTGAGAGGGCTGTGCTGGAGTCAGTGAGAGGGCTGTGCTGGAGTCAGTGAGAGGGCTGTGCTGGAGTCAGTGAGAGGCCTGTGCTGGAGTCAGTGAGAGGGCTGTGCTGGAGTCAGTGAGAGGCCTGTGCTGGAGTCGGTGAGAGGTCTGTGCTGGGTGCTGGAGTCAGTGAGAGGCCTGTGCTGTAGTCAGTGAGAGGCCTGTGCTGGAGTCAGTGAGAGGCCTGTGCTGGAGTAAGTGAAAGGGCTGTGCTGGAGCCAGCGAGAGGGCCGTGCTGAAGTCAGTGAGAGGGCTGTGCTGGAGTCAGTGAGAGGGCCGTGCAGGGTGCTGGAGTCAGTGAGAGGCCTGTGCTGGAGTCAGTGAAAGGGCTGTGCTGGAGTCAGTGAAAGGGCTGTGCTTGAGTCAGTGAGAGGGACGTGCTGGAGTCAGTGACAGGGCTGTGCTGGAGTCAGTGAAAGGCCTGTGCTGGAGTTAGTGAGAGGGCCGTGCTGGAGTCAGTGAGAGGCCTGTGCTGGAGTCAGTGAAAGGGCTGTGCTGGAGTCAGTGAGAGGGCTGTGCTGGAGTCAGTGAGAGGGCTGTGCTGGAGTCAGTGACAGGCCTGCGCTGCAGTCTGTGAGAGGCCTGTGCTGGAGTCAGTGAGAGGCCTGTGCTGGAGTCAGTGAGAGGCCTGTGCTGGAGTCTGTGAGAGGCCTGTGCTGGAGTCAGTGAGAGGCCTGTGCTGGAGTCAGTGAGAGGGCTGTGCTGGAGTCAGTGAGAGGGCCGTGCTGGGTGCTGGACTCAGTGAGAGGCCTGTGCTGGAGTCAGTGAGAGGGCTGTGCTGGAGTCAGAGAGAGGCCTGTGCTGGAGTCAGTGAGAGGGCTGTGCTGGAGTCAGTGAGAGGGCTGTGCTGGAGTCAGTGAGAGGGCTGTGCTGGAGTCAGTGAGAGGCCTGTGCTGGAGTCAGTGAGAGGGCTGTGCTGGAGTCAGTGAGAGGCCTGTGCTGGAGTCGGTGAGAGGTCTGTGCTGGGTGCTGGAGTCAGTGAGAGGCCTGTGCTGTAGTCAGTGAGAGGCCTGTGCTGGAGTCAGTGAGAGGCCTGTGCTGGAGTAAGTGAAAGGGCTGTGCTGGAGCCAGCGAGAGGGCCGTGCTGAAGTCAGTGAGAGGGCTGTGCTGGAGTCAGTGAGAGGGCCGTGCAGGGTGCTGGAGTCAGTGAGAGGCCTGTGCTGGAGTCAGTGAAAGGGCTGTGCTGGAGTCAGTGAAAGGGCTGTGCTTGAGTCAGTGAGAGGGACGTGCTGGAGTCAGTGACAGGGCTGTGCTGGAGTCAGTGAAAGGCCTGTGCTGGAGTTAGTGAGAGGGCCGTGCTGGAGTCAGTGAGAGGCCTGTGCTGGAGTCAGTGAAAGGGCTGTGCTGGAGTCAGTGAGAGGGCTGTGCTGGAGTCAGTGAGAGGGCTGTGCTGGAGTCAGTGAGAGGCCTGCGCTGGAGTCAGTGAGAGGGCTGTGCTGGAGTCAGTGAGAGGCCTGTGCTGGAGTCAGTGAGAGGGCCGTGCTGGAGTCAGTGAGAGGCCTGTGCTGGGTCAGTGAGAGGCCTGTGCTGGAGTCAGTGAGAGGGCTATGCTGGGTGCTGGAGTCAGTGAGAGGGCTATGCTGGGTGCTGGAGTCAGTGAGAGGGCTATCCTGGAGTCAGTGAGAGGGCTGTGCTGGAGTCAGTGAGAGGGCTGTGCTGGAGTCGGTGAGAGGGCTGTGCTGCAGTCAGTGAGAGGGCACTGCTGGAGTCAGTGAGAGGGCCGTGCTGGAGTCAGTGAGAGGGCTGAGCTGGAGTCAGTGAGAGGGCCGTGCTGGAGTCAGTGAGAGGGCTGTGCTGGAGTCAGTGAAAGGGCTGTGCTGGAGTCAGTGAGAGGGCCGTGCTGGAGTCAGTGAGAGGGCCGTGCTGGAGTCAGTGAGAGGGCCGTGCTGGGTGCCTGAGTCAGTGAGAGGCCTGTGCTGGAGTCAGTGAGAGGCCTGTGCTGGAGTCAGTGAGAGGCCTGTGCTGGAGTCAGTGAGAGGCCTGTGCTGGAGTCAGTGAGAGGGCTGTGCTGGAGTCAGTGAGAGGGCCGTGCTGGGTGCTGGAGTCAGTGAGAGGCCTGTGCTGGAGTCAGCGAGAGGGCTGTGCTGGAGTCAGAGAGAGGCCTGTGCTGGAGTCAGTGAGAGGGCTGTGCTGGAGTCAGTGAGAGGGCTGTGCTGGAGTCAGTGAGAGGACTGTGCTGGAGTCAGTGAGAGGCCTGTGCTGGAGTCGGTGAGAGGTCTGTGCTGGGTGCTGGAGTCAGTGAGAGGCCTGTGCTGGAGTCAGTGAGAGGCCTGTGCTGGAGTAAGCGAAAGGGCTGTGCTGGAGCCAGTGAGAGGGCCGTGCTGAAGTCAGTGAGAGGGCTGTGCTGGAGTCAGTGAGAGGGCCGTGCTGGGTGCTGGAGTCAGTGAGAGGCCTGTGCTGGAGTCAGTGAAAGGGCTGTGCTGGAGTCAGTGAAAGGGCTGTGCTTGAGTCAGTGAGAGGGCCGTGCTGGAGTCAGTGACAGGGCTGTGCTGGAGTCAGTGAAAGGGCCGTGCTGGAGTCAGTGAGAGGGCCGTGCTGGAGTCAGTGAGAGGGCCGTGCTGGAGTCAGTGAGAGGGCCGTGCTGGAGTCAGTGAGAGGGCCGTGCTGGAGTCAGTGAGAGGGCCGTGCTGGAGTCAGTGAGAGGGCCGTGCTGGAGTCAGTGAGAGGGCCGTGCTGGAGTCAGTGAGAGGGCTGTGTTGGGTGCTGGAGTCAGTGAAAGGCCTGTGCTGGAGTTAGTGAGAGGGCCGTGCTGGAGTCAGTGAGAGGCCTGTGCTGGAGTCAGTGAAAGGGCTGTGCTGGAGTCAGTGAGAGGGCTGTGCTGGAGTCAGTGAGAGGGCTGTGCTGGAGTCAGTGAGAGGGCTGTGCTGGAGTCAGTGAGAAGGCTGTGCTGGAGTCAGTGAGAGGGCCGTGCTGGGTGCTGGAGTCAGTGAGAGGATTGTGCTGGAGTCAGTGAGAGGGCTGTGCTGGAGTCATGGAGATGGCTGTGCTGGAGTCAGTGAGAGGGCTGTGCTGGAGTCAGTGAAAGGGCTGTGCTGGAGTCAGTGAAAGGGCTGTGCTGGTGTCAGTGAGAGGGCAGTGCTGGAGTCAGTGAGAGGGCCGTGTTGGGTGCTGGAGTCAGTGAGAGGCCTGGGCTGGAGTCAGTGAAAGGGCCGTGTTGGGTGCTGGAGACAGTGAGATGCCTGTGCTGGAGTCAGTGAGAGGGCTGTGCTGGAGTCAGTGAGAGGCCTGTGCTGGAGTCAGTGAGAGGCGTGTGCTGGAGTCAGTGAGAGGCCTGTGCTGGAGTCAGTGAAAGGGCTGTGCTGGAGTCAGTGAGAGGGCCGTGCTGGAGTCAGTGAGAGGGCCGTGCTGGAGTCAGTGAGAGGGCTGTGCTGGAGACAGTGAAAGGGCTGTGCTGGAGTCAGTGAGAGGGCCGTGCTGGAGTCAGTGAGAGGGCCGTGCTGGAGTCAGTGAGAGGGCCGTGCTGGGTGCCTGAGTCAGTGAGAGGCCTGTGCTGGAGTCAGTGAGAGGGCTGAGCTGGAGTCAGTGAGAGGGCCGTGCTGGAGTCAGTGAGAGGGCTGTGCTGGAGTCAGTGAAAGGGCTGTGCTGGGTGCTGGAGTCAGTGAGAGGCCTGTGCTGGAGTCAGTGAGAGGGCTGAGCTGGAGTCAGTGAGAGGGCTGAGCTGGAGTCAGTGAGAGGGCCGTGCTGGAGTCAGTGAGAGGGCCGTGCTGGAGTCAGTGAGAGGGCTGTGTTGGGTGCTGGAGTCAGTGAAAGGCCTGTGCTGGAGTTAGTGAGAGGGCTGAGCTGGAGTCAGTGAGAGGGCCGTGCTGGAGTCAGTGAGAGGGCTGTGCTGGAGTCAGTGAAAGGGCTGTGCTGGGTGCTGGAGTGTGTGAGAGGGCCGTGCTGGAGTCAGTGAGAGGGCTGAGCTGGAGTCAGTGAGAGGGCCGTGCTGGAGTCAGTGAGAGGGCTGTGCTGGAGTCAGTGAAAGGGCTGTGCTGGAGTCAGTGAGAGGGCCGTGCTGGAGTCAGTGAGAGGGCCGTGCTGGAGTCAGTGAGAGGGCCGTGCTGGGTGCCTGAGTCAGTGAGAGGCCTGTGCTGGAGTCAGTGAGAGGCCTGTGCTGGAGTCAGTGAGAGGCCTGTGCTGGAGTCAGTGAGAGGCCTGTGCTGGAGTCAGTGAGAGGGCTGTGCTGGAGTCAGTGAGAGGGCCGTGCTGGGTGCTGGAGTCAGTGAGAGGCCTGTGCTGGAGTCAGTGAGAGGGCTGTGCTGGAGTCAGTGAGAGGCCTGTGCTGGAGTCAGTGAGAGGCGTGTGCTGGAGTCAGTGAGAGGGCTGTGCTGGAGTCAGTGAGAGGACTGTGCTGGAGTCAGTGAGAGGCCTGTGCTGGAGTCGGTGAGAGGTCTGTGCTGGGTGCTGGAGTCAGTGAGAGGCCTGTGCTGGAGTCAGTGAAAGGGCTGTGCTGGAGTCAGTGAAAGGGCTGTGCTTGAGTCAGTGAGAGGGCCGTGCTGGAGTCAGTGACAGGGCTGTGCTGGAGTCAGTGAAAGGGCTGTGCTGGAGTCAGTGAGAGGGCCGTGCTGGAGTCAGTGAGAGGGCCGTGCTGGAGTCAGTGAGAGGGCCGTGCTGGAGTCAGTGAGAGGGCCGTGCTGGAGTCAGTGAGAGGGCCGTGCTGGAGTCAGTGAGAGGGCTGTGCTGGAGTCAGTGAGAGGGCTGTGCTGGAGTCAGTGAGAGGCCTGTGCTGGAGTCAGTGAGAGGGCTGTGCTGGAGTCAGTGAGAGGCCTGTGCTGGAGTCGGTGAGAGGTCTGTGCTGGGTGCTGGAGTCAGTGAGAGGCCTGTGCTGTAGTCAGTGAGAGGCCTGTGCTGGAGTCAGTGAGAGGCCTGTGCTGGAGTAAGTGAAAGGGCTGTGCTGGAGCCAGCGAGAGGGCCGTGCTGAAGTCAGTGAGAGGGCTGTGCTGGAGTCAGTGAGAGGGCCGTGCAGGGTGCTGGAGTCAGTGAGAGGCCTGTGCTGGAGTCAGTGAAAGGGCTGTGCTGGAGTCAGTGAAAGGGCTGTGCTTGAGTCAGTGAGAGGGACGTGCTGGAGTCAGTGACAGGGCTGTGCTGGAGTCAGTGAAAGGCCTGTGCTGGAGTTAGTGAGAGGGCCGTGCTGGAGTCAGTGAGAGGCCTGTGCTGGAGTCAGTGAAAGGGCTGTGCTGGAGTCAGTGAGAGGGCTGTGCTGGAGTCAGTGAGAGGGCTGTGCTGGAGTCAGTGAGAGGCCTGCGCTGGAGTCAGTGAGAGGGCTGTGCTGGAGTCAGTGAGAGGCCTGTGCTGGAGTCAGTGAGAGGGCCGTGCTGGAGTCAGTGAGAGGCCTGTGCTGGGTCAGTGAGAGGCCTGTGCTGGAGTCAGTGAGAGGGCTATGCTGGGTGCTGGAGTCAGTGAGAGGGCTATGCTGGGTGCTGGAGTCAGTGAGAGGGCTATCCTGGAGTCAGTGAGAGGGCTGTGCTGGAGTCAGTGAGAGGGCTGTGCTGGAGTCGGTGAGAGGGCTGTGCTGCAGTCAGTGAGAGGGCACTGCTGGAGTCAGTGAGAGGGCCGTGCTGGAGTCAGTGAGAGGGCTGAGCTGGAGTCAGTGAGAGGGCCGTGCTGGAGTCAGTGAGAGGGCTGTGCTGGAGTCAGTGAAAGGGCTGTGCTGGAGTCAGTGAGAGGGCCGTGCTGGAGTCAGTGAGAGGGCCGTGCTGGAGTCAGTGAGAGGGCCGTGCTGGGTGCCTGAGTCAGTGAGAGGCCTGTGCTGGAGTCAGTGAGAGGCCTGTGCTGGAGTCAGTGAGAGGCCTGTGCTGGAGTCAGTGAGAGGCCTGTGCTGGAGTCAGTGAGAGGGCTGTGCTGGAGTCAGTGAGAGGGCCGTGCTGGGTGCTGGAGTCAGTGAGAGGCCTGTGCTGGAGTCAGCGAGAGGGCTGTGCTGGAGTCAGAGAGAGGCCTGTGCTGGAGTCAGTGAGAGGGCTGTGCTGGAGTCAGTGAGAGGGCTGTGCTGGAGTCAGTGAGAGGACTGTGCTGGAGTCAGTGAGAGGCCTGTGCTGGAGTCGGTGAGAGGTCTGTGCTGGGTGCTGGAGTCAGTGAGAGGCCTGTGCTGGAGTCAGTGAGAGGCCTGTGCTGGAGTAAGCGAAAGGGCTGTGCTGGAGCCAGTGAGAGGGCCGTGCTGAAGTCAGTGAGAGGGCTGTGCTGGAGTCAGTGAGAGGGCCGTGCTGGGTGCTGGAGTCAGTGAGAGGCCTGTGCTGGAGTCAGTGAAAGGGCTGTGCTGGAGTCAGTGAAAGGGCTGTGCTTGAGTCAGTGAGAGGCCTGTGCTGGAGTCGGTGAGAGGTCTGTGCTGGGTGCTGGAGTCAGTGAGAGGCCTGTGCTGGAGTCAGTGAGAGGCCTGTGCTGGAGTAAGCGAAAGGGCTGTGCTGGAGCCAGTGAGAGGGCCGTGCTGAAGTCAGTGAGAGGGCTGTGCTGGAGTCAGTGAGAGGGCCGTGCTGGGTGCTGGAGTCAGTGAGAGGCCTGTGCTGGAGTCAGTGAAAGGGCTGTGCTGGAGTCAGTGAAAGGGCTGTGCTTGAGTCAGTGAGAGGGCTGTGCTGGAGTCAGTGAAAGGGCTGTGCTTGAGTCAGTGAGAGGGCCGTGCTGGAGTCAGTGACAGGGCTGTGCTGGAGTCAGTGAAAGGGCCGTGCTGGAGTCAGTGAGAGGGCCGTGCTGGAGTCAGTGAGAGGGCCGTGCTGGAGTCAGTGAGAGGGCCGTGCTGGAGTCAGTGAGAGGGCCGTGCTGGAGTCAGTGAGAGGGCCGTGCTGGAGTCAGTGAGAGGGCCGTGCTGGAGTCAGTGAGAGGGCCGTGCTGGAGTCAGTGAGAGGGCTGTGTTGGGTGCTGGAGTCAGTGAAAGGCCTGTGCTGGAGTTAGTGAGAGGGCCGTGCTGGAGTCAGTGAGAGGCCTGTGCTGGAGTCAGTGAAAGGGCTGTGCTGGAGTCAGTGAGAGGGCTGTGCTGGAGTCAGTGAGAGGGCTGTGCTGGAGTCAGTGAGAGGGCTGTGCTGGAGTCAGTGAGAAGGCTGTGCTGGAGTCAGTGAGAGGGCCGTGCTGGGTGCTGGAGTCAGTGAGAGGATTGTGCTGGAGTCAGTGAGAGGGCTGTGCTGGAGTCATGGAGATGGCTGTGCTGGAGTCAGTGAGAGGGCTGTGCTGGAGTCAGTGAAAGGGCTGTGCTGGAGTCAGTGAAAGGGCTGTGCTGGTGTCAGTGAGAGGGCAGTGCTGGAGTCAGTGAGAGGGCCGTGTTGGGTGCTGGAGTCAGTGAGAGGCCTGGGCTGGAGTCAGTGAAAGGGCCGTGTTGGGTGCTGGAGACAGTGAGATGCCTGTGCTGGAGTCAGTGAGAGGGCTGTGCTGGAGTCAGTGAGAGGCCTGTGCTGGAGTCAGTGAGAGGCGTGTGCTGGAGTCAGTGAGAGGCCTGTGCTGGAGTCAGTGAAAGGGCTGTGCTGGAGTCAGTGAGAGGGCCGTGCTGGAGTCAGTGAGAGGGCCGTGCTGGAGTCAGTGAGAGGGCTGTGCTGGAGACAGTGAAAGGGCTGTGCTGGAGTCAGTGAGAGGGCCGTGCTGGAGTCAGTGAGAGGGCCGTGCTGGAGTCAGTGAGAGGGCCGTGCTGGGTGCCTGAGTCAGTGAGAGGCCTGTGCTGGAGTCAGTGAGAGGGCTGAGCTGGAGTCAGTGAGAGGGCCGTGCTGGAGTCAGTGAGAGGGCTGTGCTGGAGTCAGTGAAAGGGCTGTGCTGGGTGCTGGAGTCAGTGAGAGGCCTGTGCTGGAGTCAGTGAGAGGGCTGAGCTGGAGTCAGTGAGAGGGCTGAGCTGGAGTCAGTGAGAGGGCCGTGCTGGAGTCAGTGAGAGGGCCGTGCTGGAGTCAGTGAGAGGGCTGTGTTGGGTGCTGGAGTCAGTGAAAGGCCTGTGCTGGAGTTAGTGAGAGGGCTGAGCTGGAGTCAGTGAGAGGGCCGTGCTGGAGTCAGTGAGAGGGCTGTGCTGGAGTCAGTGAAAGGACTGTGCTGGGTGCTGGAGTGTGTGAGAGGGCCGTGCTGGAGTCAGTGAGAGGGCTGAGCTGGAGTCAGTGAGAGGGCCGTGCTGGAGTCAGTGAGAGGGCTGTGCTGGAGTCAGTGAAAGGGCTGTGCTGGAGTCAGTGAGAGGGCCGTGCTGGAGTCAGTGAGAGGGCCGTGCTGGAGTCAGTGAGAGGGCCGTGCTGGGTGCCTGAGTCAGTGAGAGGCCTGTGCTGGAGTCAGTGAGAGGCCTGTGCTGGAGTCAGTGAGAGGCCTGTGCTGGAGTCAGTGAGAGGCCTGTGCTGGAGTCAGTGAGAGGGCTGTGCTGGAGTCAGTGAGAGGGCCGTGCTGGGTGCTGGAGTCAGTGAGAGGCCTGTGCTGGAGTCAGCGAGAGGGCTGTGCTGGAGTCAGAGAGAGGCCTGTGCTGGAGTCAGTGAGAGGGCTGTGCTGGAGTCAGTGAGAGGGCTGTGCTGGAGTCAGTGAGAGGACTGTGCTGGAGTCAGTGAGAGGCCTGTGCTGGAGTCGGTGAGAGGTCTGTGCTGGGTGCTGGAGTCAGTGAGAGGCCTGTGCTGGAGTCAGTGAGAGGCCTGTGCTGGAGTAAGCGAAAGGGCTGTGCTGGAGCCAGTGAGAGGGCCGTGCTGAAGTCAGTGAGAGGGCTGTGCTGGAGTCAGTGAGAGGGCCGTGCTGGGTGCTGGAGTCAGTGAGAGGCCTGTGCTGGAGTCAGTGAAAGGGCTGTGCTGGAGTCAGTGAAAGGGCTGTGCTTGAGTCAGTGAGAGGGCCGTGCTGGAGTCAGTGACAGGGCTGTGCTGGAGTCAGTGAAAGGGCTGTGCTGGAGTCAGTGAGAGGGCCGTGCTGGAGTCAGTGAGAGGGCCGTGCTGGAGTCAGTGAGAGGGCCGTGCTGGAGTCAGTGAGAGGGCCGTGCTGGAGTCAGTGAGAGGGCCGTGCTGGAGTCAGTGAGAGGGCCGTGCTGGAGTCAGTGAGAGGGCTGTGTTGGGTGCTGGAGTCAGTGAAAGGCCTGTGCTGGAGTTAGTGAGAGGGCCGTGCTGGAGTCAGTGAGAGGCCTGTGCTGGAGTCAGTGAAAGGGCTGTGCTGGAGTCAGTGAGAGGGCTGTGCTGGAGTCAGTGAGAGGGCTGTGCTGGAGTCAGTGAGAGGGCTGTGCTGGAGTCAGTGAGAAGGCTGTGCTGGAGTCAGTGAGAGGGCCGTGCTGGGTGCTGGAGTCAGTGAGAGGATTGTGCTGGAGTCAGTGAGAGGGCTGTGCTGGAGTCAGGGAGATGGCTGTGCTGGAGTCAGTGAGAGGGCTGTGCTGGAGTCAGTGAAAGGGCTGTGCTGGAGTCAGTGAAAGGGCTGTGCTGGTGTCAGTGAGAGGGCAGTGCTGGAGTCAGTGACAGGGCCGTGTTGGGTGCTGGAGTCAGTGAGAGGCCTGGGCTGGAGTCAGTGAAAGGGCCGTGTTGGGTGCTGGAGACAGTGAGAGGCCTGTGCTGGAGTCAGTGAGAGGGCTGTGCTGGAGTCAGTGAGAGGCCTGTGCTGGAGTCAGTGAGAGGCCTGTGCTGGAGTCAGTGAGAGGCCTGTGCTGGAGTCAGTGAAAGGGCCGTGCTGGAGTCAGTGAGAGGGCCGTGCTGGAGTCAGTGAGAGGGCCGTGCTGGAGTCAGTGAGAGGGCTGTGCTGGAGTCAGTGAAAGGGCTGTGCTGGAGTCAGTGAGAGGGCCGTGCTGGAGTCAGTGAGAGGGCCGTGCTGGAGTCAGTGAGAGGGCCGTGCTGGGTGCCTGAGTCAGTGAGAGGCCTGTGCTGGAGTCAGTGAGAGGCCTGTGCTGGAGTCAGTGAGAGGCCTGTGCTGGAGTCAGTGAGAGGGCTGTGCTGGAGTCAGTGAGAGGGCCGTGCTGGGTGCTGGAGTCAGTGAGAGGCCTGTGCTGGAGTCAGCGAGAGGGCTGTGCTGGAGTCAGAGAGAGGCCTGTGCTGGAGTCAGTGAGAGGGCTGTGCTGGAGTCAGTGAGAGGGCTGTGCTGGAGTCAGTGAGAGGACTGTGCTGGAGTCAGTGAGAGGCCTGTGCTGGAGTCGGTGAGAGGTCTGTGCTGGGTGCTGGAGTCAGTGAGAGGCCTGTGCTGTAGTCAGTGAGAGGCCTGTGCTGGAGTCAGTGAGAGGCCTGTGCTGGAGTAAGCGAAAGGGCTGTGCTGGAGCCAGTGAGAGGACCGTGCTGAAGTCAGTGAGAGGGCTGTGCTGGAGTCAGTGAGAGGGCCGTGCTGGGTGCTGGAGTCAGAGAGAGGCCTGTGCTGGAGTCAGTGAAAGGGCTGTGCTGGAGTCAGTGAAAGGGCTGTGCTTGAGTCAGTGAGAGGGCCTTGCTGGAGTCAGTGACAGGGCTGTGCTGGAGTCAGTGAAAGGGCTGTGCTGGAGTCAGTGAGAGGGCCGTGCTGGAGTCAGTGAGAGGGCCGTGCTGGAGTCAGTGAGAGGGCCGTGCTGGAGTCAGTGAGAGGGCTGTGTTGGGTGCTGGAGTCAGTGAAAGGCCTGTGCTGGAGTTAGTGAGAGGGCCGTGCTGGAGTCAGTGAGAGGCCTGTGCTGGAGTCAGTGAAAGGGCTGTGCTGGAGTCAGTGAGAAGGCTGTGCTGGAGTCAGTGAGAGGGCCGTGCTGAAGTCAGTGAGAAGCCTGTGCTGGAGTCAGTGAGAGGGCTGTGCTGGAGTCAGTGAGAGGCCTGTGCTGGAGTCAGTGAGAGGGCCGTGCTGGAGTCAGTGAGAGGCCTGTGCTGGGTCAGTGAGAGGCCTGTGCTGGAGTCAGTGAGAGGGCTATGCTGGGTGCTGGAGTCAGTGAGAGAGCTATGCTGGGTGCTGGAGTCAGTGAGAGGGCTATCCTGGAGTCAGTGAGAGGGCTGAGCTGGAGTCAGTGAGAGGGCTGTGCTGGAGTCTGTGAGAGGGCTGTGCTGGAGTCAGTGAGAGGGCCGTGCTGGAGTCAGTGAGAGGGCCGTGCTGGGTGCTGGAGTCAGTGAGAGGCCTGTGCTGGAGTCAGCGAGAGGGCTGTGCTGGAGTCAGAGAGAGGCCTGTGCTGGAGTCAGAGAGAGGGCTGTGCTGGAGTCAGTGAGAGGGCTGTGCTGGAGTCAGTGAGAGGACTGTGCTGGAGTCAGTGAGAGGCCTGTGCTGGAGTCGGTGAGAGGTCTGTGCTGGGTGCTGGAGTCAGTGAGAGGCCTGTGCTGTAGTCAGTGAGAGGCCTGTGCTGGAGTCAGTGAGAGGCCTGTGCTGGAGTAAGCGAAAGGGCTGTGCTGGAGCCAGTGAGAGGGCCGTGCTGAAGTCAGTGAGAGGGCTGTGCTGGAGTCAGTGAAAGGGCTGTGCTGGAGTCAGTGAAAGGGCTGTGCTTGAGTCAGTGAGAGGGCCGTGCTGGAGTCAGAGACAGGGCTGTGCTGGAGTCAGTGAAAGGCCTGTGCTGGAGTTAGTGAGAGGGCCGTGCTGGAGTCAGTGAGAGGCCTGTGCTGGAGTCAGTGAAAGGGCTGTGCTGGAGTCAGTGAGAAGGCTGTGCTGGAGTCAGTGAGAGGGCTGTGCTGGAGTCAGTGAGAGGGCCGTGCTGGGTGCTGGAGTCAGTGAGAGGCCTGTGCTGGAGTCAGTGAAAGGGCTGTGCTGGAGTCAGTGAAAGGGCTGTGCTTGAGTCAGTGAAAGGGCCGTGCTGGAGTCAGTGAGAGGGCCGTGCTGGAGTCAGTGAGAGGGCCGTGCTGGAGTCAGTGACAGGGCTGTGCTGGAGTCAGTGAAAGGGCCGTGCTGGAGTCAGTGAGAGGGCCGTGCTGGAGTCAGTGAGAGGGCCGTGCTGGAGTCAGTGAGAGGGCCGTGCTGGAGTCAGTGAGAGGGCTGTGTTGGGTGCTGGAGTCAGTGAAAGGCCTGTGCTGGAGTTAGTGAGAGGGCCGTGCTGGAGTCAGTGAGAGGCCTGTGCTGGAGTCAGTGAAAGGGCTGTGCTGGAGTCAGTGAGAGGGCTGTGCTGGAGTCAGTGAGAGGGCTGTGCTGGAGTCAGTTAGAGGGCTGTGCTGGAGTCAGTGAGAAGGCTGTGCTGGAGTCAGTGAGAGGGCCGTGCTGAAGTCAGTGAGAGGCCTGTGCTGGAGTCAGTGAGAGGGCTGTGCTGGAGTCAGTGAGAGGCCTGTGCTGGAGTCAGTGAGAGGGCCGTGCTGGAGTCAGTGAGAGGCCTGTGCTGGGTCAGTGAGAGGCCTGTGCTGGAGTCAGTGAGAGGGCTATGCTGGGTGCTGGAGTCAGTGAGAGAGCTATGCTGGGTGCTGGAGTCAGTGAGAGGGCTATCCTGGAGTCAGTGAGAGGGCTGAGCTGGAGTCAGTGAGAGGGCTGTGCTGGAGTCTGTGAGAGGGCTATGCTGGGTGCTGGAGTCAGTGAGAGAGCTATGCTGGGTGCTGGAGTCAGTGAGAGGGCTATCCTGGTGTCAGTGAGAGGGCTGAGCTGGAGTCAGTGAGAGGGCTGTGCTGGAGTCTGTGAGAGGGCTGTGCTGGAGTCAGTGAGAGGGCCGTGCTGGAGTCAGTGAGAGGGCTGTGCTGGAGTCAGTGAGAGGGCCGTGCTGGAGTCAGTGAGAGGCCTGTGCTGGAGTCAGTGAGAGGGCCGTGCTGGAGTCAGTGAGAGGGCCATGCTGGAGTCAGTGAGAGGCCCGTGCTGGGTGCCTGAGTCAGTGAGAGGCCTGTGCTGGAGTCAGTGAGAGGCCTGTGCTGGAGTCTGTGAGAGGCCTGTGCTGGAGTCAGTGAGAGGCCTGTGCTGGAGTCAGTGAGAGGGCTGTGCTGGAGTCAGTGAGAGGGCCGTGCTGGGTGCTGGAGTCAGTGAGAGGCCTGTGCTGGAGTCAGTGAGAGGGCTGTGCTGGAGTCAGAGAGAGGCCTGTGCTGGAGTCAGTGAGAGGGCTGTGCTGGAGTCAGTGAGAGGGCTGTGCTGGAGTCAGTGAGAGGGCTGTGCTGGAGTCAGTGAGAGGCCTGTGCTGGAGTCAGTGAGAGGGCTGTGCTGGAGTCAGTGAGAGGCCTGTGCTGGAGTCGGTGAGAGGTCTGTGCTGGGTGCTGGAGTCAGTGAGAGGCCTGTGCTGTAGTCAGTGAGAGGCCTGTGCTGGAGTCAGTGAGAGGCCTGTGCTGGAGTAAGTGAAAGGGCTGTGCTGGAGCCAGTGAGAGGGCCGTGCTGAAGTCAGTGAGAGGGCTGTGCTGGAGTCAGTGAGAGGGCCGTGCAGGGTGCTGGAGTCAGTGAGAGGCCTGTGCTGGAGTCAGTGAAAGGGCTGTGCTGGAGTCAGTGAAAGGGCTGTGCTTGAGTCAGTGAGAGGGACGTGCTGGAGTCAGTGACAGGGCTGTGCTGGAGTCAGTGAAAGGCCTGTGCTGGAGTTAGTGAGAGGGCCGTGCTGGAGTCAGTGAGAGGCCTGTGCTGGAGTCAGTGAAAGGGCTGTGCTGGAGTCAGTGAGAGGGCTGTGCTGGAGTCAGTGAGAGGGCTGTGCTGGAGTCAGTGAGAGGGCTGTGCTGGAGTCAGTGAGAAGGCTGTGCTGGTGTCAGTGAGAGGGCCGTGCTGAAGTCAGTGAGAGGCCTGTGCTGGAGTCAGTGAGAGGGCTGTGCTGGAGTCAGTGAGAGGCCTGTGCTGGAGTCAGTGAGAGGGCCGTGCTGGAGTCAGTGAGAGGCCTGTGCTGGGTCAGTGAGAGGCCTGTGCTGGAGTCAGTGAGAGGGCTATGCTGGGTGCTGGAGTCAGTGAGAGGGCTATGCTGGGTGCTGGAGTCAGTGAGAGGGCTATCCTGGAGTCAGTGAGAGGGCTGTGCTGGAGTCAGTGAGAGGGCTGTGCTGGAGTCAGTGAGAGGGCTGTGCTGCAGTCAGTGAGAGGGCACTGCTGGAGTCAGTGAGAGGGCCGTGCTGGAGTCAGTGAGAGGGCTGAGCTGGAGTCAGTGAGAGGGCCGTGCTGGAGTCAGTGAGAGGGCTGTGCTGGAGTCAGTGAAAGGGCTGTGCTGGAGTCAGTGAGAGGGCCGTGCTGGAGTCAGTGAGAGGGCCGTGCTGGAGTCAGTGAGAGGGCCGTGCTGGGTGCCTGAGTCCGTGAGAGGCCTGTGCTGGAGTCAGTGAGAGGCCTGTGCTGGAGTCAGTGAGAGGCCTGTGCTGGAGTCAGTGAGAGGCCTGTGCTGGAGTCAGTGAGAGGGCTGTGCTGGAGTCAGTGAGAGGGCCGTGCTGGGTGCTGGAGTCAGTGAGAGGCCTGTGCTGGAGTCAGCGAGAGGGCTGTGCTGGAGTCAGAGAGAGGCCTGTGCTGGAGTCAGTGAGAGGGCTGTGCTGGAGTCAGTGAGAGGGCTGTGCTGGAGTCAGTGAGAGGACTGTGCTGGAGTCAGTGAGAGGCCTGTGCTGGAGTCGGTGAGAGGTCTGTGCTGGGTGCTGGAGTCAGTGAGAGGCCTGTGCTGGAGTCAGTGAGAGGCCTGTGCTGGAGTAAGCGAAAGGGCTGTGCTGGAGCCAGTGAGAGGGCCGTGCTGAAGTCAGTGAGAGGGCTGTGCTGGAGTCAGTGAGAGGGCCGTGCTGGGTGCTGGAGTCAGTGAGAGGCCTGTGCTGGAGTCAGTGAAAGGGCTGTGCTGGAGTCAGTGAAAGGGCTGTGCTTGAGTCAGTGAGAGGGCCGTGCTGGAGTCAGTGACAGGGCTGTGCTGGAGTCAGTGAAAGGGCTGTGCTGGAGTCAGTGAGAGGGCCGTGCTGGAGTCAGTGAGAGGGCCGTGCTGGAGTCAGTGAGAGGGCCGTGCTGGAGTCAGTGAGAGGGCCGTGCTGGAGTCAGTGAGAGGGCCGTGCTGGAGTCAGTGAGAGGGCCGTGCTGGGTGCTGGAGTAATTGAGAGGGCTGTGCTGGAGTCAGTGAGAGGGCTGTGCTGGAGTCAGTGAGAGGCCTGTGCTGGAGTCAGTGAGAGGGCCGTGCTGGGTGCTGGAGTCAGTGAGAGGATTGTGCTGGAGTCAGTGAGAGGCCTGTGCTGGAGTCAGTGAGAGGGCCGTGCTGGGTGCTGGAGTCAGTGAGAGGATTGTGCTGGAGTCAGTGAGAGGGCTGTGCTGGAGTCAGGGAGATGGCTGTGCTGGAGTCAGTGAGAGGGCTGTGCTGGAGTCAGTGAAAGGGCTGTGCTGGAGTCAGTGAAAGGGCTGTGCTGGAGTCAGTGAGAGGGCCGTGTTGGGTGCTGGAGTCAGTGAGAGGCCTGTGCTGGAGTCAGTGAAAGGGCCGTGTTGGGTGCTGGAGACAGTGAGAGGCCTGTGCTGGAGTCAGTGAGAGGCCTGTGCTGGAGTCAGTGAGAGGCCTGTGCTGGAGTCAGTGAGAAGCCTGTGCTGGAGTCAGTGAAAGGGCTGTGCTGGAGTCAGTGAGAGGGCCGTGCTGGAGTCAGTGAGAGGGCCGTGCTGGAGTCAGTGAGAGGGCCGTGCTGGAGTCAGTGAGAGGGCCGTGCTGGAGTCAGTGAGAGGGCCGTGCTGGAGTCAGTGAGAGGGCTGTGCTGGAGTCAGTGAGAGGGCCGTGCTGGGTGCTGGAGTCAGTGAGAGGCCTGTGCTGGAGTCAGTGAAAGGGCTGTGCTGGAGTCAGTGAAAGGGCTGTGCTTGAGTCAGTGAGAGGGCCGTGCTGGAGTCAGTGACAGGGCTGTGCTGGAGTCAGTGAAAGGGCCGTGCTGGAGTCAGTGAGAGGGCCGTGCTGGAGTCAGTGAGAGGGCCATGCTGGAGTCAGTGAGAGGGCCGTGCTGGAGTCAGTGAGAGGGCTGTGTTGGGTGCTGGAGTCAGTGAAAGGCCTGTGCTGGAGTTAGTGAGAGGGCCGTGCTGGAGTCAGTGAGAGGCCTGTGCTGGAGTCAGTGAAAGGGCTGTGCTGGAGTCAGTGAGAGGGCTGTGCTGGAGTCAGTGAGAGGGCTGTGCTGGAGTCAGTTAGAGGGCTGTGCTGGAGTCAGTGAGAAGGCTGTGCTGGAGTCAGTGAGAGGGCCGTGCTGAAGTCAGTGAGAGGCCTGTGCTGGAGTCAGTGAGAGGGCTGTGTTGGAGTCAGTGAGAGGCCTGTGCTGGAGTCAGTGAGAGGGCCGTGCTGGAGTCAGTGAGAGGCCTGTGCTGGGTCAGTGAGAGGCCTGTGCTGGAGTCAGTGAGAGGGCTATGCTGGGTGCTGGAGTCAGTGAGAGAGCTATGCTGGGTGCTGGAGTCAGTGAGAGGGCTATCCTGGAGTCAGTGAGAGGGCTGAGCTGGAGTCAGTGAGAGGGCTGTGCTGGAGTCTGTGAGAGGGCTATGCTGGGTGCTGGAGTCAGTGAGAGAGCTATGCTGGGTGCTGGAGTCAGTGAGATGGCTATCCTGGTGTCAGTGAGAGGGCTGAGCTGGAGTCAGTGAGAGGGCTGTGCTGGAGTCTGTGAGAGGGCTGTGCTGGAGTCAGTGAGAGGGCCGTGCTGGAGTCAGTGAGAGGGCTGTGCTGGAGTCAGTGAGAGGGCCGTGCTGGAGTCAGTGAGAGGCCTGTGCTGGAGTCAGTGAGAGGGCCGTGCTGGAGTCAGTGAGAGGGCCGTGCTGGAGTCAGTGAGAGGCCCGTGCTGGGTGCCTAAGTCAGTGAGAGGCCTGTGCTGGAGTCAGTGAGAGGCCTGTGCTGGAGTCTGTGAGAGGCCTGTGCTGGAGTCAGTGAGAGGCCTGTGCTGGAGTCAGTGAGAGGGCTGTGCTGGAGTCAGTGAGAGGGCCGTGCTGGGTGCTGGAGTCAGTGAGAGGCCTGTGCTGGAGTCAGTGAGAGGGCTGTGCTAGAGTCAGAGAGAGGCCTGTGCTGGAGTCAGTGAGAGGGCTGTGCTGGAGTCAGTGAGAGGGCTGTGCTGGAGTCAGTGAGAGGGCTGTGCTGGAGTCAGTGAGAGGCCTGTGCTGGAGTCAGTGAGAGGGCTGTGCTGGAGTCAGTGAGAGGCCTGTGCTGGAGTCGGTGAGAGGTCTGTGCTGGGTGCTGGAGTCAGTGAGAGGCCTGTGCTGTAGTCAGTGAGAGGCCTGTGCTGGAGTCAGTGAGAGGCCTGTGCTGGAGTAAGTGAAAGGGCTGTGCTGGAGCCAGTGAGAGGGCCGTGCTGAAGTCAGTGAGAGGGCTGTGCTGGAGTCAGTGAGAGGGCCGTGCAGGGTGCTGGAGTCAGTGAGAGGCCTGTGCTGGAGTCAGTGAAAGGGCTGTGCTGGAGTCAGTGAAAGGGCTGTGCTTGAGTCAGTGAGAGGGACGTGCTGGAGTCAGTGACAGGGCTGTGCTGGAGTCAGTGAAAGGCCTGTGCTGGAGTTAGTGAGAGGGCCGTGCTGGAGTCAGTGAGAGGCCTGTGCTGGAGTCAGTGAAAGGGCTGTGCTGGAGTCAGTGAGAGGGCTGTGCTGGAGTCAGTGAGAGGGCTGTGCTGGAGTCAGTGAGAGGGCTGTGCTGGAGTCAGTGAGAATGCTGTGCTGGAGTCAGTGAGAGGGCCGTGCTGAAGTCAGTGAGAGGCCTGTGCTGGAGTCAGTGAGAGGGCTGTGCTGGAGTCAGTGAGAGGCCTGTGCTGGAGTCAGTGAGAGGGCCGTGCTGGAGTCAGTGAGAGGCCTGTGCTGGGTCAGTGAGAGGCCTGTGCTGGAGTCAGTGAGAGGGCTATGCTGGGTGCTGGAGTCAGTGAGAGGGCTATGCTGGGTGCTGGAGTCAGTGAGAGGGCTATCCTGGAGTCAGTGAGAGGGCTGTGCTGGAGTCAGTGAGAGGGCTGTGCTGGAGTCAGTGAGAGGGCTGTGCTGCAGTCAGTGAGAGGGCACTGCTGGAGTCAGTGAGAGGGCCGTGCTGGAGTCAGTGAGAGGGCTGAGCTGGAGTCAGTGAGAGGGCCGTGCTGGAGTCAGTGAGAGGGCTGTGCTGGAGTCAGTGAAAGGGCTGTGCTGGAGTCAGTGAGAGGGCCGTGCTGGAGTCAGTGAGAGGGCCGTGCTGGAGTCAGTGAGAGGGCCGTGCTGGGTGCCTGAGTCAGTGAGAGGCCTGTGCTGGAGTCAGTGAGAGGCCTGTGCTGGAGTCAGTGAGAGGCCTGTGCTGGAGTCAGTGAGAGGCCTGTGCTGGAGTCAGTGAGAGGGCTGTGCTGGAGTCAGTGAGAGGGCCGTGCTGGGTGCTGGAGTCAGTGAGAGGCCTGTGCTGGAGTCAGCGAGAGGGCTGTGCTGGAGTCAGAGAGAGGCCTGTGCTGGAGTCAGTGAGAGGGCTGTGCTGGAGTCAGTGAGAGGGCTGTGCTGGAGTCAGTGAGAGGACTGTGCTGGAGTCAGTGAGAGGCCTGTGCTGGAGTCGGTGAGAGGTCTGTGCTGGGTGCTGGAGTCAGTGAGAGGCCTGTGCTGGAGTCAGTGAGAGGCCTGTGCTGGAGTAAGCGAAAGGGCTGTGCTGGAGCCAGTGAGAGGGCCGTGCTGAAGTCAGTGAGAGGGCTGTGCTGGAGTCAGTGAGAGGGCCGTGCTGGGTGCTGGAGTCAGTGAGAGGCCTGTGCTGGAGTCAGTGAAAGGGCTGTGCTGGAGTCAGTGAAAGGGCTGTGCTTGAGTCAGTGAGAGGGCCGTGCTGGAGTCAGTGACAGGGCTGTGCTGGAGTCAGTGAAAGGGCTGTGCTGGAGTCAGTGAGAGGGCCGTGCTGGAGTCAGTGAGAGGGCCGTGCTGGAGTCAGTGAGAGGGCCGTGCTGGAGTCAGTGAGAGGGCCGTGCTGGAGTCAGTGAGAGGGCCGTGCTGGAGTCAGTGAGAGGGCTGTGTTGGGTGCTGGAGTCAGTGAAAGGCCTGTGCTGGAGTTAGTGAGAGGGCCGTGCTGGAGTCAGTGAGAGGCCTGTGCTGGAGTCAGTGAAAGGGCTGTGCTGGAGTCAGTGAGAGGGCTGTGCTGGAGTCAGTGAGAGGGCTGTGCTGGAGTCAGTGAGAAGGCTGTGCTGGAGTCAGTGAGAGGGCCGTGCTGGGTGCTGGAGTCAGTGAGAGGATTGTGCTGGAGTCAGTGAGAGGGCTGTGCTGGAGTCAGGGAGATGGCTGTGCTGGAGTCAGTGAGAGGGCTGTGCTGGAGTCAGTGAAAGGGCTGTGCTGGAGTCAGTGAAAGGGCTGTGCTGGTGTCAGTGAGAGGGCAGTGCTGGAGTCAGTGAGAGGGCCGTGTTGGGTGCTGGAGTCAGTGAGAGGCCTGGGCTGGAGTCAGTGAAAGGGCCGTGTTGGGTGCTGGAGACAGTGAGATGCCTGTGCTGGAGTCAGTGAGAGGGCTGTGCTGGAGTCAGTGAGAGGCCTGTGCTGGAGTCAGTGAGAGGCGTGTGCTGGAGTCAGTGAGAGGCCTGTGCTGGAGTCAGTGAAAGGGCTGTGCTGGAGTCAGTGAGAGGGCCGTGCTGGAGTCAGTGAGAGGGCCGTGCTGGAGTCAGTGAGAGGGCTGTGCTGGAGTCAGTGAAAGGGCTGTGCTGGAGTCAGTGAGAGGGCCGTGCTGGAGTCAGTGAGAGGGCCGTGCTGGAGTCAGTGAGAGGGCCGTGCTGGGTGCCTGAGTCAGTGAGAGGCCTGTGCTGGAGTCAGTGAGAGGGCTGAGCTGGAGTCAGTGAGAGGGCCGTGCTGGAGTCAGTGAGAGGGCTGTGCTGGAGTCAGTGAAAGGGCTGTGCTGGGTGCTGGAGTCAGTGAGAGGCCTGTGCTGGAGTCAGTGAGAGGGCTGAGCTGGAGTCAGTGAGAGGGCTGAGCTGGAGTCAGTGAGAGGGCCGTGCTGGAGTCAGTGAGAGGGCCGTGCTGGTGTCAGTGAGAGGGCTGTGTTGGGTGCTGGAGTCAGTGAAAGGCCTGTGCTGGAGTTAGTGAGAGGGCTGAGCTGGAGTCAGTGAGAGGGCCGTGCTGGAGTCAGTGAGAGGGCTGTGCTGGAGTCAGTGAAAGGGCTGTGCTGGGTGCTGGAGTGTGTGAGAGGGCCGTGCTGGAGTCAGTGAGAGGGCTGAGCTGGAGTCAGTGAGAGGGCCGTGCTGGAGTCAGTGAGAGGGCTGTGCTGGAGTCAGTGAAAGGGCTGTGCTGGAGTCAGTGAGAGGGCCGTGCTGGAGTCAGTGAGAGGGCCGTGCTGGAGTCAGTGAGAGGGCCGTGCTGGGTGCCTGAGTCAGTGAGAGGCCTGTGCTGGAGTCAGTGAGAGGCCTGTGCTGGAGTCAGTGAGAGGCCTGTGCTGGAGTCAGTGAGAGGCCTGTGCTGGAGTCAGTGAGAGGGCTGTGCTGGAGTCAGTGAGAGGGCCGTGCTGGGTGCTGGAGTCAGTGAGAGGCCTGTGCTGGAGTCAGCGAGAGGGCTGTGCTGGAGTCAGAGAGAGGCCTGTGCTGGAGTCAGTGAGAGGGCTGTGCTGGAGTCAGTGAGAGGGCTGTGCTGGAGTCAGTGAGAGGACTGTGCTGGAGTCAGTGAGAGGCCTGTGCTGGAGTCGGTGAGAGGTCTGTGCTGGGTGCTGGAGTCAGTGAGAGGCCTGTGCTGGAGTCAGTGAGAGGCCTGTGCTGGAGTAAGCGAAAGGGCTGTGCTGGAGCCAGTGAGAGGGCCGTGCTGAAGTCAGTGAGAGGGCTGTGCTGGAGTCAGTGAGAGGGCCGTGCTGGGTGCTGGAGTCAGTGAGAGGCCTGTGCTGGAGTCAGTGAAAGGGCTGTGCTGGAGTCAGTGAAAGGGCTGTGCTTGAGTCAGTGAGAGGGCCGTGCTGGAGTCAGTGACAGGGCTGTGCTGGAGTCAGTGAAAGGGCTGTGCTGGAGTCAGTGAGAGGGCCGTGCTGGAGTCAGTGAGAGGGCCGTGCTGGAGTCAGTGAGAGGGCCGTGCTGGAGTCAGTGAGAGGGCCGTGCTGGAGTCAGTGAGAGGGCCGTGCTGGAGTCAGTGAGAGGGCCGTGCTGGAGTCAGTGAGAGGGCTGTGTTGGGTGCTGGAGTCAGTGAGAGGCCTGTGCTGGAGTCAGTGAGAGGGCTGTGCTGGAGTCAGTGAGAGGCCTGTGCTGGAGTCAGTGAGAGGGCCGTGCTGGAGTCAGTGAGAGGCCTGTGCTGGGTCAGTGAGAGACCTGTGCTGGAGTCAGTGAGAGGGCTATGCTGGGTGCTGGAGTCAGTGAGAGAGCTATGCTGGGTGCTGGAGTCAGTGAGAGGGCTATCCTGGAGTCAGTGAGAGGGCTGAGCTGGAGTCAGTGAGAGGGCTGTGCTGGAGTCTGTGAGAGGGCTGTGCTGGAGTCAGTGTTAGGGCCGTGCTGGAGTCAGTGAGAGGGCCGTGCTGGGTGCTGGACTCAGTGAGAGGCCTGTGCTGGAGTCAGCGAGAGGGCTGTGCTGGAGTCAGAGAGAGGCCTGTGCTGGAGTCAGAGAGAGGGCTGTGCTGGAGTCAGTGAGAGGGCTGTGCTGGAGTCAGTGAGAGGACTGTGCTGGAGTCAGTGAGAGGCCTGTGCTGGAGTCGGTGAGAGGTCTGTGCTGGGTGCTGGAGTCAGTGAGAGGCCAGTGCTGTAGTCAGTGAGAGGCCTGTGCTGGAGTCAGTGAGAGGCCTGTGCTGGAGTAAGCGAAAGGGCTGTGCTGGAGCCAGTGAGAGGGCCGTGCTGAAGTCAGTGAGAGGGCTGTGCTGGAGTCAGTGAAAGGGCTGTGCTGGAGTCAGTGAAAGGGCTGTGCTTGAGTCAGTGAGAGGGCCGTGCTGGAGTCAGAGACAGGGCTGTGCTGGAGTCAGTGAAAGGCCTGTGCTGGAGTTAGTGAGAGGGCCGTGCTGTAGTCAGTGAGAGGCCTGTGCTGGAGTCAGTGAAAGGGCTGTGCTGGAGTCAGTGAGAAGGCTGTGCTGGAGTCAGTGAGAGGGCTGTGCTGGAGTCAGTGAGAGGGCCGTGCTGGGTGCTGGAGTCAGTGAGAGGCCTGTGCTGGAGTCAGTGAAAGGGCTGTGCTGGAGTCAGTGAAAGGGCTGTGCTTGAGTCAGTGAGAGGGCCGTGCTGGAGTCAGTGACAGGGCCGTGCTGGAGTCAGTGAAAGGGCCGTGCTGGAGTCAGTGAGAGGGCCGTGCTGGAGTCAGTGAGAGGGCCGTGCTGGAGTCAGTGAGAGGGCCGTGCTGGAGTCAGTGAGAGGGCTGTGTTGGGTGCTGGAGTCAGTGAAAGGCCTGTGCTGGAGTTAGTGAGAGGGCCGTGCTGGAGTCAGTGAGAGGCCTGTGCTGGAGTCAGTGAAAGGGCTGTGCTGGAGTCAGTGAGAGGGCTGTGCTGGAGTCAGTGAGAGGGCTGTGCTGGAGTCAGTTAGAGGGCTGTGCTGGAGTCAGTGAGAAGGCTGTGCTGGAGTCAGTGAGAGGGCCGTGCTGAAGTCAGTGAGAGGCCTGTGCTGGAGTCAGTGAGAGGGCTGTGCTGGAGTCAGTGAGAGGCCTGTGCTGGAGTCAGTGAGAGGGCCGTGCTGGAGTCAGTGAGAGGCCTGTGCTGGGTCAGTGAGAGGCCTGTGCTGGAGTCAGTGAGAGGGCTATGCTGGGTGCTGGAGTCAGTGAGAGAGCTATGCTGGGTGCTGGAGTCAGTGAGAGGGCTATCCTGGAGTCAGTGAGAGGGCTGAGCTGGAGTCAGTGAGAGGGCTGTGCTGGAGTCTGTGAGAGGGCTATGCTGGGTGCTGGAGTCAGTGAGAGAGCTATGCTGGGTGCTGGAGTCAGTGAGAGGGCTATCCTGGTGTCAGTGAGAGGGCTGAGCTGGAGTCAGTGAGAGGGCTGTGCTGGAGTCTGTGAGAGGGCTGTGCTGGAGTCAGTGAGAGGGCCGTGCTGGAGTCAGTGAGAGGGCTGTGCTGGAGTCAGTGAGAGGGCCGTGCTGGAGTCAGTGAGAGGCCTGTGCTGGAGTCAGTGAGAGGGCCGTGCTGGAGTCAGTGAGAGGGCCGTGCTGGAGTCAGTGAGAGGCCATTGCTGGGTGCCTGAGTCAGTGAGAGGCCTGTGCTGGAGTCAGTGAGAGGCCTGTGCTGGAATCTGTGAGAGGCCTGTGCTGGAGTCAGTGAGAGGCCTGTGCTGGAGTCAGTGAGAGGGCTGTGCTGGAGTCAGTGAGAGGGCCGTGCTGGGTGCTGGAGTCAGTGAGAGGCCTGTGCTGGAGTCAGTGAGAGGGCTGTGCTGGAGTCAGAGAGAGGCCTGTGCTGGAGTCAGTGAGAGGGCTGTGCTGGAGTCAGTGAGAGGGCTGTGCTGGAGTCAGTGAGAGGGCTGTGCTGGAGTCAGTGAGTGGCCTGTGCTGGAGTCAGTGAGAGGGCTGTGCTGGAGTCAGTGAGAGGCCTGTGCTGGAGTCGGTGAGAGGTCTGTGCTGGGTGCTGGAGTCAGTGAGAGGCCTGTGCTGTAGTCAGTGAGAGGCCTGTGCTGGAGTCAGTGAGAGGCCTGTGCTGGAGTAAGTGAAAGGGCTGTGCTGGAGCCAGTGAGAGGGCCGTGCTGAAGTCAGTGAGAGGGCTGTGCTGGAGTCAGTGAGAGGGCCGTGCAGGGTGCTGGAGTCAGTGAGAGGCCTGTGCTGGAGTCAGTGAAAGGGCTGTGCTGGAGTCAGTGAAAGGGCTGTGCTTGAGTCAGTGAGAGGGACGTGCTGGAGTCAGTGACAGGGCTGTGCTGGAGTCAGTGAAAGGCCTGTGCTGGAGTTAGTGAGAGGGCCGTGCTGGAGTCAGTGAGAGGCCTGTGCTGGAGTCAGTGAAAGGGCTGTGCTGGAGTCAGTGAGAGGGCTGTGCTGGAGTCAGTGAGAGGGCTGTGCTGGAGTCAGTGAGAGGGCTGTGCTGGAGTCAGTGAGAAGGCTGTGCTGGAGTCAGTGAGAGGGCCGTGCTGAAGTCAGTGAGAGGCCTGTGCTGGAGTCAGTGAGAGGGCTGTGCTGGAGTCAGTGAGAGGCCTGTGCTGGAGTCAGTGAGAGGGCCGTGCTGGAGTCAGTGAGAGGCCTGTGCTGGGTCAGTGAGAGGCCTGTGCTGGAGTCAGTGAGAGGGCTATGCTGGGTGCTGGAGTCAGTGAGAGGGCTATGCTGGGTGCTGGAGTCAGTGAGAGGGCTATCCTGGAGTCAGTGAGAGGGCTGTGCTGGAGTCAGTGAGAGGGCTGTGCTGGAGTCAGTGAGAGGGCTGTGCTGCAGTCAGTGAGAGGGCACTGCTGGAGTCAGTGAGAGGGCCGTGCTGGAGTCAGTGAGAGGGCTGAGCTGGAGTCAGTGAGAGGGCCGTGCTGGAGTCAGTGAGAGGGCTGTGCTGGAGTCAGTGAAAGGGCTGTGCTGGAGTCAGTGAGAGGGCCGTGCTGGAGTCAGTGAGAGGGCCGTGCTGGAGTCAGTGAGAGGGCCGTGCTGGGTGCCTGAGTCCGTGAGAGGCCTGTGCTGGAGTCAGTGAGAGGCCTGTGCTGGAGTCAGTGAGAGGCCTGTGCTGGAGTCAGTGAGAGGCCTGTGCTGGAGTCAGTGAGAGGGCTGTGCTGGAGTCAGTGAGAGGGCCGTGCTGGGTGCTGGAGTCAGTGAGAGGCCTGTGCTGGAGTCAGCGAGAGGGCTGTGCTGGAGTCAGAGAGAGGCCTGTGCTGGAGTCAGTGAGAGGGCTGTGCTGGAGTCAGTGAGAGGGCTGTGCTGGAGTCAGTGAGAGGACTGTGCTGGAGTCAGTGAGAGGCCTGTGCTGGAGTCGGTGAGAGGTCTGTGCTGGGTGCTGGAGTCAGTGAGAGGCCTGTGCTGGAGTCAGTGAGAGGCCTGTGCTGGAGTAAGCGAAAGGGCTGTGCTGGAGCCAGTGAGAGGGCCGTGCTGAAGTCAGTGAGAGGGCTGTGCTGGAGTCAGTGAGAGGGCCGTGCTGGGTGCTGGAGTCAGTGAGAGGCCTGTGCTGGAGTCAGTGAAAGGGCTGTGCTGGAGTCAGTGAAAGGGATGTGCTTGAGTCAGTGAGAGGGCCGTGCTGGAGTCAGTGACAGGGCTGTGCTGGAGTCAGTGAAAGGGCTGTGCTGGAGTCAGTGAGAGGGCCGTGCTGGAGTCAGTGAGAGGGCCGTGCTGGAGTCAGTGAGAGGGCCGTGCTGGAGTCAGTGAGAGGGCCGTGCTGGAGTCAGTGAGAGGGCCGTGCTGGAGTCAGTGAGAGGGCTGTGTTGGGTGCTGGAGTCAGTGAAAGGCCTGTGCTGGAGTTAGTGAGAGGGCCGTGCTGGAGTCAGTGAGAGGCCTGTGCTGGAGTCAGTGAAAGGGCTGTGCTGGAGTCAGTGAGAGGGCTGTGCTGGAGTCAGTGAGAGGGCTGTGCTGGAGTCAGTTAGAGGGCTGTGCTGGAGTCAGTGAGAAGGCTGTGCTGGAGTCAGTGTGAGGGCCGTGCTGAAGTCAGTGAGAGGCCTGTGCTGGAGTCAGTGAGAGGGCTGTGCTGGAGTCAGTGAGAGGCCTGTGCTGGAGTCAGTGAGAGGGCCGTGCTGGAGTCAGTGAGAGGCCTGTGCTGGGTCAGTGAGAGGCCTGTGCTGGAGTCAGTGAGAGGGCTATGCTGGGTGCTGGAGTCAGTGAGAGAGCTATGCTGGGTGCTGGAGTCAGTGAGAGGGCTATCCTGGAGTCAGTGAGAGGGCTGAGCTGGAGTCAGTGAGAGGGCTGTGCTGGAGTCTGTGAGAGGGCTATGCTGGGTGCTGGAGTCAGTGAGAGAGCTATGCTGGGTGCTGGAGTCAGTGAGAGGGCTATCCTGGTGTCAGTGAGAGGGCTGAGCTGGAGTCAGTGAGAGGGCTGTGCTGGAGTCTGTGAGAGGGCTGTGCTGGAGTCAGTGAGAGGGCCGTGCTGGAGTCAGTGAGAGGGCTGTGCTGGAGTCAGTGAGAGGGCCGTGCTGGAGTCAGTGAGAGGCCTGTGCTGGAGTCAGTGAGAGGGCCGTGCTGGAGTCAGTGAGAGGGCCGTGCTGGAGTCAGTGAGAGGCCCGTGCTGGGTGCCTGAGTCAGTGAGAGGCCTGTGCTGGAGTCAGTGAGAGGCCTGTGCTGGAGTCTGTGAGAGGCCTGTGCTGGAGTCAGTGAGAGGCCTGTGCTGGAGTCAGTGAGAGGGCTGTGCTGGAGTCAGTGAGAGGGCCGTGCTGGGTGCTGGAGTCAGTGAGAGGCCTGTGCTGGAGTCAGTGAGAGGGCTGTGCTGGAGTCAGAGAGAGGCCTGTGCTGGAGTCAGTGAGAGGGCTGTGCTGGAGTCAGTGAGAGGGCTGTGCTGGAGTCAGTGAGAGGGCTGTGCTGGAGTCAGTGAGAGGCCTGTGCTGGAGTCAGTGAGAGGGCTGTGCTGGAGTCAGTGAGAGGCCTGTGCTGGAGTCGGTGAGAGGTCTGTGCTGGGTGCTGGAGTCAGTGAGAGGCCTGTGCTGTAGTCAGTGAGAGGCCTGTGCTGGAGTCAGTGAGAGGCCTGTGCTGGAGTAAGTGAAAGGGCTGTGCTGGAGCCAGTGAGAGGGCCGTGCTGAAGTCAGTGAGAGGGCTGTGCTGGAGTCAGTGAGAGGGCCGTGCAGGGTGCTGGAGTCAGTGAGAGGCCTGTGCTGGAGTCAGTGAAAGGGCTGTGCTGGAGTCAGTGAAAGGGCTGTGCTTGAGTCAGTGAGAGGGACGTGCTGGAGTCAGTGACAGGGCGGTGCTGGAGTCAGTGAAAGGCCTGTGCTGGAGTTAGTGAGAGGGCCGTGCTGGAGTCAGTGAGAGGCCTGTGCTGGAGTCAGTGAAAGGGCTGTGCTGGAGTCAGTGAGAGGGCTGTGCTGGAGTCAGTGAGAGGGCTGTGCTGGAGTCAGTGAGAGGGCTGTGCTGGAGTCAGTGAGAATGCTGTGCTGGAGTCAGTGAGAGGGCCGTGCTGAAGTCAGTGAGAGGCCTGTGCTGGAGTCAGTGAGAGGGCTGTGCTGGAGTCAGTGAGAGGCCTGTGCTGGAGTCAGTGAGAGGGCCGTGCTGGAGTCAGTGAGAGGCCTGTGCTGGGTCAGTGAGAGGCCTGTGCTGGAGTCAGTGAGAGGGCTATGCTGGGTGCTGGAGTCAGTGAGAGGGCTATGCTGGGTGCTGGAGTCAGTGAGAGGGCTATCCTGGAGTCAGTGAGAGGGCTGTGCTGGAGTCAGTGAGAGGGCTGTGCTGGAGTCAGTGAGAGGGCTGTGCTGCAGTCAGTGAGAGGGCACTGCTGGAGTCAGTGAGAGGGCCGTGCTGGAGTCAGTGAGAGGGCTGAGCTGGAGTCAGTGAGAGGGCCGTGCTGGAGTCAGTGAGAGGGCTGTGCTGGAGTCAGTGAAAGGGCTGTGCTGGAGTCAGTGAGAGGGCCGTGCTGGAGTCAGTGAGAGGGCCGTGCTGGAGTCAGTGAGAGGGCCGTGCTGGGTGCCTGAGTCAGTGAGAGGCCTGTGCTGGAGTCAGTGAGAGGCCTGTGCTGGAGTCAGTGAGAGGCCTGTGCTGGAGTCAGTGAGAGGCCTGTGCTGGAGTCAGTGAGAGGGCTGTGCTGGAGTCAGTGAGAGGGCCGTGCTGGGTGCTGGAGTCAGTGAGAGGCCTGTGCTGGAGTCAGCGAGAGGGCTGTGCTGGAGTCAGAGAGAGGCCTGTGCTGGAGTCAGTGAGAGGGCTGTGCTGGAGTCAGTGAGAGGGCTGTGCTGGAGTCAGTGAGAGGACTGTGCTGGAGTCAGTGAGAGGCCTGTGCTGGAGTCGGTGAGAGGTCTGTGCTGGGTGCTGGAGTCAGTGAGAGGCCTGTGCTGGAGTCAGTGAGAGGCCTGTGCTGGAGTAAGCGAAAGGGCTGTGCTGGAGCCAGTGAGAGGGCCGTGCTGAAGTCAGTGAGAGGGCTGTGCTGGAGTCAGTGAGAGGGCCGTGCTGGGTGCTGGAGTCAGTGAGAGGCCTGTGCTGGAGTCAGTGAAAGGGCTGCGCTGGAGTCAGTGAAAGGGCTGTGCTTGAGTCAGTGAGAGGGCCGTGCTGGAGTCAGTGACAGGGCTGTGCTGGAGTCAGTGAAAGGGCTGTGCTGGAGTCAGTGAGAGGGCCGTGCTGGAGTCAGTGAGAGGGCCGTGCTGGAGTCAGTGAGAGGGCCGTGCTGGAGTCAGTGAGAGGGCCGTGCTGGAGTCAGTGAGAGGGCCGTGCTGGAGTCAGTGAGAGGGCCGTGCTGGAGTCAGTGAGAGGGCCGTGCTGGAGTCAGTGAGAGGGCTGTGTTGGGTGCTGGAGTCAGTGAAAGGCCTGTGCTGGAGTTAGTGAGAGGGCCGTGCTGGAGTCAGTGAGAGGCCTGTGCTGGAGTCAGTGAAAGGGCTGTGCTGTAGTCAGTGAGAGGGCTGTGCTGGAGTCAGTGAGAGGGCTGTGCTGGAGTCAGTGAGAGGGCTGTGCTGGAGTCAGTGAGAAGGCTGTGCTGGAGTCAGTGAGAGGGCCGTGCTGGGTGCTGGAGTCAGTGAGAGGATTGTGCTGGAGTCAGTGAGAGGGCTGTGCTGGAGTCAGGGAGATGGCTGTGCTGGAGTCAGTGAGAGGGCTGTGCTGGAGTCAGTGAAAGGGCTGTGCTGGAGTCAGTGAAAGGGCTGTGCTGGTGTCAGTGAGAGGGCAGTGCTGGAGTCAGTGAGAGGGCCGTGTTGGGTGCTGGAGTCAGTGAGAGGCCTGGGCTGGAGTCAGTGAAAGGGCCGTGTTGGGTGCTGGAGACAGTGAGATGCCTGTGCTGGAGTCAGTGAGAGGGCTGTGCTGGAGTCAGTGAGAGGCCTGTGCTGGAGTTAGTGAGAGGCGTGTGCTGGAGTCAGTGAGAGGCCTGTGCTGGAGTCAGTGAAAGGGCTGTGCTGGAGTCAGTGAGAGGGCCGTGCTGGAGTCAGTGAGAGGGCCGTGCTGGAGTCAGTGAGAGGGCCGTGCTGGGTGCTGGAGTAATTGAGAGGGCTGTGCTGGAGTCAGTGAGAGGGCTGTGCTGGAGTCAGTGAGAGGCCTGTGCTGGAGTCAGTGAGAGGGCCGTGCTGGGTGCTGGAGTCAGTGAGAGGATTGTGCTGGAGTCAGTGAGAGGCCTGTGCTGGAGTCAGTGAGAGGGCCGTGCTGGGTGCTGGAGTCAGTGAGAGGATTGTGCTGGAGTCAGTGAGAGGGCTGTGCTGGAGTCAGGGAGATGGCTGTGCTGGAGTCAGTGAGAGGGCTGTGCTGGAGTCAGTGAAAGGGCTGTGCTGGAGTCAGTGAAAGGGCTGTGCTGGTGTCAGTGAGAGGGCAGTGCTGGAGTCAGTGAGAGGGCCGTGTTGGGTGCTGGAGTCAGTGAGAGGCCTGTGCTGGAGTCAGTGAAAGGGCCGTGTTGGGTGCTGGAGACAGTGAGAGGCCTGTGCTGGAGTCAGTGAGAGGGCTGTGCTGGAGTCAGTGAGAGGCCTGTGCTGGAGTCAGTGAGAGGCCTGTGCTGGAGTCAGTGAGAAGCCTGTGCTGGAGTCAGTGAAAGGGCGGTGCTGGAGTCAGTGAGAGGGCCGTGCTGGAGTCAGTGAGAGGGCCGTGCTGGAGTCAGTGAGAGGGCCGTGCTGGAGTCAGTGAGAGGGCCGTGCTGGAGTCAGTGAGAGGGCTGTGCTGGAGTCAGTGAGAGGGCCGTGCTGGGTGCTGGAGTCAGTGAGAGGCCTGTGCTGGAGTCAGTGAAAGGGCTGTGCTGGAGTCAGTGAAAGGGCCGTGCTGGAGTCAGTGAGAGGGCCGTGCTGGAGTCAGTGAGAGGGCCATGCTGGAGTCAGTGAGAGGGCCGTGCTGGAGTCAGTGAGAGGGCTGTGTTGGGTGCTGGAGTCAGTGAAAGGCCTGTGCTGGAGTTAGTGAGAGGGCCGTGCTGGAGTCAGTGAGAGGCCTGTGCTGGAGTCAGTGAAAGGGCTGTGCTGGAGTCAGTGAGAGGGCTGTGCTGGAGTCAGTGAGAGGGCTGTGCTGGAGTCAGTTAGAGGGCTGTGCTGGAGTCAGTGAGAAGGCTGTGCTGGAGTCAGTGAGAGGGCCGTGCTGAAGTCAGTGAGAGGCCTGTGCTGGAGTCAGTGAGAGGGCTGTGCTGGAGTCAGTGAGAGGCCTGTGCTGGAGTCAGTGAGAGGGCCGTGCTGGAGTCAGTGAGAGGCCTGTGCTGGGTCAGTGAGAGGCCTGTGCTGGAGTCAGTGAGAGGGCTATGCTGGGTGCTGGAGTCAGTGAGAGAGCTATGCTGGGTGCTGGAGTCAGTGAGAGGGCTATCCTGGAGTCAGTGAGAGGGCTGAGCTGGAGTCAGTGAGTGGGCTGTGCTGGAGTCTGTGAGAGGGCTATGCTGGGTGCTGGAGTCAGTGAGAGAGCTATGCTGGGTGCTGGAGTCAGTGAGAGGGCTATCCTGGTGTCAGTGAGAGGGCTGAGCTGGAGTCAGTGAGAGGGCTGTGCTGGAGTCTGTGAGAGGGCTGTGCTGGAGTCAGTGAGAGGGCCGTGCTGGAGTCAGTGAGAGGGCTGTGCTGGAGTCAGTGAGAGGGCCGTGCTGGAGTCAGTGAGAGGCCTGTGCTGGAGTCAGTGAGAGGGCCGTGCTGGAGTCAGTGAAAGGGCCGTGCTGGAGTCAGTGAGAGGCCCGTGCTGGGTGCCTGAGTCAGTGAGAGGCCTGTGCTGGAGTCAGTGAGAGGCCTGTGCTGGAGTCTGTGAGAGGCCTGTGCTGGAGTCAGTGAGAGGCCTGTGCTGGAGTCAGTGAGAGGGCTGTGCTGGAGTCAGTGAGAGGGCCGTGCTGGGTGCTGGAGTCAGTGAGAGGCCTGTGCTGGAGTCAGTGAGAGGGCTGTGCTGGAGTCAGAGAGAGGCCTGTGCTGGAGTCAGTGAGAGGGCTGTGCTGGAGTCAGTGAGAGGGCTGTGCTGGAGTCAGTGAGAGGGCTGTGCTGGAGTCAGTGAGAGGCCTGTGCTGGAGTCAGTGAGAGGGCTGTGCTGGAGTCAGTGAGAGGCCTGTGCTGGAGTCGGTGAGAGGTCTGTGCTGGGTGCTGGAGTCAGTGAGAGGCCTGTGCTGTAGTCAGTGAGAGGCCTGTGCTGGAGTCAGTGAGAGGCCTGTGCTGGAGTAAGTGAAAGGGCTGTGCTGGAGCCAGTGAGAGGGCCGTGCTAAAGTCAGTGAGAGGGCTGTGCTGGAGTCAGTGAGAGGGCCGTGCAGGGTGCTGGAGTCAGTGAGAGGCCTGTGCTGGAGTCAGTGAAAGGGCTGTGCTGGAGTCAGTGAAAGGGCTGTGCTTGAGTCAGTGAGAGGGACGTGCTGGAGTCAGTGACAGGGCTGTGCTGGAGTCAGTGAAAGGCCTGTGCTGGAGTTAGTGAGAGGGCCGTGCTGGAGTCAGTGAGAGGACTGTGCTGGAGTCAGTGAAAGGGCTGTGCTGGAGTCAGTGAGAGGGCTGTGCTGGAGTCAGTGAGAGGGCTGTGCTGGAGTCAGTGAGAGGGCTGTGCTGGAGTCAGTGAGAATGCTGTGCTGGAGTCAGTGAGAGGGCCGTGCTGAAGTCAGTGAGAGGCCTGTGCTGGAGTCAGTGAGAGCGCTGTGCTGGAGTCAGTGAGAGGCCTGTGCTGGAGTCAGTGAGAGGGCCGTGCTGGAGTCAGTGAGAGGCCTGTGCTGGGTCAGTGAGAGGCCTGTGCTGGAGTCAGTGAGAGGGCTAAGCTGGGTGCTGGAGTCAGTGAGAGGGCTATGCTGGGTGCTGGAGTCAGTGAGAGGGCTATCCTGGAGTCAGTGAGAGGGCTGTGCTGGAGTCAGTGAGAGGGCTGTGCTGGAGTCAGTGAGAGGGCTGTGCTGCAGTCAGTGAGAGGGCACTGCTGGAGTCAGTGAGAGGGCCGTGCTGGAGTCAGTGAGAGGGCTGAGCTGGAGTCAGTGAGAGGGCCGTGCTGGAGTCAGTGAGAGGGCTGTGCTGGAGTCAGTGAAAGGGCTGTGCTGGAGTCAGTGAGAGGGCCGTGCTGGAGTCAGTGAGAGGGCCGTGCTGGAGTCAGTGAGAGGGCCGTGCTGGGTGCCTGAGTCAGTGAGAGGCCTGTGCTGGAGTCAGTGAGAGGCCTGTGCTGGAGTCAGTGAGAGGCCTGTGCTGGAGTCAGTGAGAGGCCTGTGCTGGAGTCAGTGAGAGGGCTGTGCTGGAGTCAGTGAGAGGGCCGTGCTGGGTGCTGGAGTCAGTGAGAGGCCTGTGCTGGAGTCAGCGAGAGGGCTGTGCTGGAGTCAGAGAGAGGCCTGTGCTGGAGTCAGTGAGAGGGCTGTGCTGGAGTCAGTGAGAGGGCTGTGCTGGAGTCAGTGAGAGGACTGTGCTGGAGTCAGTGAGAGGCCTGTGCTGGAGTCGGTGAGAGGTCTGTGCTGGGTGCTGGAGTCAGTGAGAGGCCTGTGCTGGAGTCAGTGAGAGGCCTGTGCTGGAGTAAGCGAAAGGGCTGTGCTGGAGCCAGTGAGAGGGCCGTGCTGAAGTCAGTGAGAGGGCTGTGCTGGAGTCAGTGAGAGGGCCGTGCTGGGTGCTGGAGTCAGTGAGAGGCCTGTGCTGGAGTCAGTGAAAGGGCTGTGCTGGAGTCAGTGAAAGGGCTGTGCTTGAGTCAGTGAGAGGGCCGTGCTGGAGTCAGTGACAGGGCTGTGCTGGAGTCAGTGAAAGGGCTGTGCTGGAGTCAGTGAGAGGGCCGTGCTGGAGTCAGTGAGAGGGCCGTGCTGGAGCCAGTGAGAGGGCCGTGCTGGAGTCAGTGAGAGGGCCGTGCTGGAGTCAGTGAGAGGGCCGTGCTGGAGTCAGTGAGAGGGCCGTGCTGGAGTCAGTGAGAGGGCTGTGTTGGGTGCTGGAGTCAGTGAAAGGCCTGTGCTGGAGTTAGTGAGAGGGCCGTGCTGGAGTCAGTGAGAGGCCTGTGCTGGAGTCAGTGAAAGGGCTGTGCTGGAGTCAGTGAGAGGGCTGTGCTGGAGTCAGTGAGAGGGCTGTGCTGGAGTCAGTGAGAAGGCTGTGCTGGAGTCAGTGAGAGGGCCGTGCTGGGTGCTGGAGTCAGTGAGAGGATTGTGCTGGAGTCAGTGAGAGGGCTGTGCTGGAGTCAGGGAGATGGCTGTGCTGGAGTCAGTGAGAGGGCTGTGCTGGAGTCAGTGAAAGGGCTGTGCTGGAGTCAGTGAAAGGGCTGTGCTGGTGTCAGTGAGAGGGCAGTGCTGGAGTCAGTGAGAGAGCCGTGTTGGGTGCTGGAGTCAGTGAGAGGCCTGGGCTGGAGTCAGTGAAAGGGCCGTGTTGGGTGCTGGAGACAGTGAGATGCCTGTGCTGGAGTCAGTGAGAGGGCTGTGCTGGAGTCAGTGAGAGGCCTGTGCTGGAGTTAGTGAGAGGCGTGTGCTGGAGTCAGTGAGAGGCCTGTGCTGGAGTCAGTGAAAGGGCTGTGCTGGAGTCAGTGAGAGGGCCGTGCTGGAGTCAGTGAGAGGGCCGTGCTGGAGTCAGTGAGAGGGCTGTGCTGGAGTCAGTGAAAGGGCTGTGCTGGAGTCAGTGAGAGGGCCGTGCTGGAGTCAGTGAGAGGGCCGTGCTGGAGTCAGTGAGAGGGCCGTGCTGGGTGCCTGAGTCAGTGAGAGGCCTGTGCTGGAGTCAGTGAGAGGGCTGAGCTGGAGTCAGTGAGAGGGCCGTGCTGGAGTCAGTGAGAGGGCTGTGCTGGAGTCAGTGAAAGGGCTGTGCTGGGTGCTGGAGTCAGTGAGAGGCCTGTGCTGGAGTCAGTGAGAGGGCTGAGCTGGAGTCAGTGAGAGGGCTGAGCTGGAGTCAGTGAGAGGGCCGTGCTGGAGTCAGTGAGAGGGCCGTGCTGGAGTTAGTGAGAGGGCTGTGTTGGGTGCTGGAGTCAGTGAAAGGCCTGTGCTGGAGTTAGTGAGACGGCTGAGCTGGAGTCAGTGAGAGGGCCGTGCTGGAGTCAGTGAGAGGGCTGTGCTGGAGTCAGTGAAAGGGCTGTGCTGGGTGCTGGAGTGTGTGAGAGGGCCGTGCTGGAGTCAGTGAGAGGGCTGAGCTGGAGTCAGTGAGAGGGCCGTGCTGGAGTCAGTGAGAGGGCTGTGCTGGAGTCAGTGAGAGGGCCGTGCTGGGTGCTGGAGTCAGTGAGAGGATTGTGCTGGAGTCAGTGAGAGGGCTGTGCTGGAGTCAGGGAGATGGCTGTGCTGGAGTCAGTGAGAGGGCTGTGCTGGAGTCAGTGAAAGGGCTGTGCTGGAGTCAGTGAAAGGGCTGTGCTGGTGTCAGTGAGAGGGCAGTGCTGGAGTCAGTGAGAGGGCCGTGTTGGGTGCTGGAGTCAGTGAGAGGCCTGGGCTGGAGTCAGTGAAAGGGCCGTGTTGGGTGCTGGAGACAGTGAGATGCCTGTGCTGGAGTCAGTGAGAGGGCTGTGCTGGAGTCAGTGAGAGGCCTGTGCTGGAGTTAGTGAGAGGCGTGTGCTGGAGTCAGTGAGAGGCCTGTGCTGGAGTCAGTGAAAGGGCTGTGCTGGAGTCAGTGAGAGGGCCGTGCTGGAGTCAGTGAGAGGGCCGTGCTGGAGTCAGTGAGAGGGCCGTGCTGGGTGCTGGAGTAATTGAGAGGGCTGTGCTGGAGTCAGTGAGAGGGCTGTGCTGGAGTCAGTGAGAGGCCTGTGCTGGAGTCAGTGAGAGGGCCGTGCTGGGTGCTGGAGTCAGTGAGAGGATTGTGCTGGAGTCAGTGAGAGGCCTGTGCTGGAGTCAGTGAGAGGGCCGTGCTGGGTGCTGGAGTCAGTGAGAGGATTGTGCTGGAGTCAGTGAGAGGGCTGTGCTGGAGTCAGGGAGATGGCTGTGCTGGAGTCAGTGAGAGGGCTGTGCTGGAGTCAGTGAAAGGGCTGTGCTGGAGTCAGTGAAAGGGCTGTGCTGGTGTCAGTGAGAGGGCAGTGCTGGAGTCAGTGAGAGGGCCGTGTTGGGTGCTGGAGTCAGTGAGAGGCCTGTGCTGGAGTCAGTGAAAGGGCCGTGTTGGGTGCTGGAGACAGTGAGAGGCCTGTGCTGGAGTCAGTGAGAGGGCTGTGCTGGAGTCAGTGAGAGGCCTGTGCTGGAGTCAGTGAGAGGCCTGTGCTGGAGTCAGTGAGAAGCCTGTGCTGGAGTCAGTGAAAGGGCGGTGCTGGAGTCAGTGAGAGGGCCGTGCTGGAGTCAGTGAGAGGGCCGTGCTGGAGTCAGTGAGAGGGCCGTGCTGGAGTCAGTGAGAGGGCCGTGCTGGAGTCAGTGAGAGGGCCGTGCTGGAGTCAGTGAGAGGGCTGTGCTGGAGTCAGTGAGAGGGCCGTGCTGGGTGCTGGAGTCAGTGAGAGGCCTGTGCTGGAGTCAGTGAAAGGGCTGTGCTGGAGTCAGTGAAAGGGCTGTGCTTGAGTCAGTGAGAGGGCCGTGCTGGAGTCAGTGACAGGGCTGTGCTGGAGTCAGTGAAAGGGCCGTGCTGGAGTCAGTGAGAGGGCCGTGCTGGAGTCAGTGAGAGGGCCATGCTGGAGTCAGTGAGAGGGCCGTGCTGGAGTCAGTGAGAGGGCTGTGTTGGGTGCTGGAGTCAGTGAAAGGCCTGTGCTGGAGTTAGTGAGAGGGCCGTGCTGGAGTCAGTGAGAGGCCTGTGCTGGAGTCAGTGAAAGGGCTGTGCTGGAGTCAGTGAGAGGGCTGTGCTGGAGTCAGTGAGAGGGCTGTGCTGGAGTCAGTTAGAGGGCTGTGCTGGAGTCAGTGAGAAGGCTGTGCTGGAGTCAGTGAGAGGGCCGTGCTGAAGTCAGTGAGAGGCCTGTGCTGGAGTCAGTGAGAGGGCTGTGCTGGAGTCAGTGAGAGGCCTGTGCTGGAGTCAGTGAGAGGGCCATGCTGGAGTCAGTGAGAGGCCTGTGCTGGGTCAGTGAGAGGCCTGTGCTGGAGTCAGTGAGAGGGCTATGCTGGGTGCTGGAGTCAGTGAGAGAGCTATGCTGGGTGCTGGAGTCAGTGAGAGGGCTATCCTGGAGTCAGTGAGAGGGCTGAGCTGGAGTCAGTGAGAGGGCTGTGCTGGAGTCTGTGAGAGGGCTATGCTGGGTGCTGGAGTCAGTGAGAGAGCTATGCTGGGTGCTGGAGTCAGTGAGAGGGCTATCCTGGTGTCAGTGAGAGGGCTGAGCTGGAGTCAGTGAGAGGGCTGTGCTGGAGTCTGTGAGAGGGCTGTGCTGGAGTCAGTGAGAGGGCCGTGCTGGAGTCAGTGAGAGGGCTGTGCTGGAGTCAGTGAGAGGGCCGTGCTGGAGTCAGTGAGAGGCCTGTGCTGGAGTCAGTGAGAGGGCCGTGCTGGAGTCAGTGAAAGGGCCGTGCTGGAGTCAGTGAGAGGCCCGTGCTGGGTGCCTGAGTCAGTGAGAGGCCTGTGCTGGAGTCAGTGAGAGGCCTGTGCTGGAGTCTGTGAGAGGCCTGTGCTGGAGTCAGTGAGAGGCCTGTGCTGGAGTCAGTGAGAGGGCTGTGCTGGAGTCAGTGAGAGGGCCGTGCTGGGTGCTGGAGTCAGTGAGAGGCCTGTGCTGGAGTCAGTGAGAGGGCTGTGCTGGAGTCAGAGAGAGGCCTGTGCTGGAGTCAGTGAGAGGGCTGTGCTGGAGTCAGTGAGAGGGCTGTGCTGGAGTCAGTGAGAGGGCTGTGCTGGAGTCAGTGAGAGGCCTGTGCTGGAGTCAGTGAGAGGGCTGTGCTGGAGTCAGTGAGAGGCCTGTGCTGGAGTCGGTGAGAGGTCTGTGCTGGGTGCTGGAGTCAGTGAGAGGCCTGTGCTGTAGTCAGTGAGAGGCCTGTGCTGGAGTCAGTGAGAGGCCTGTGCTGGAGTAAGTGAGAGGGCTGTGCTGGAGTCAGTGAGAGGGCTGTGCTGGAGTCAGTGAGAGGGCTGTGCTGGAGTCAGTGAGAGGGCCGTGCTGGAGTCAGTGAGAGGCCTGTGCTGGAGTCAGTGAGAGGGCCGTGCTGGAGTCAGTGAAAGGGCCGTGCTGGAGTCAGTGAGAGGCCCGTGCTGGGTGCCTGAGTCAGTGAGAGGCCTGTGCTGGAGTCAGTGAGAGGCCTGTGCTGGAGTCTGTGAGAGGCCTGTGCTGGAGTCAGTGAGAGGCCTGTGCTGGAGTCAGTGAGAGGGCTGTGCTGGAGTCAGTGAGAGGGCCGTGCTGGGTGCTGGAGTCAGTGAGAGGCCTGTGCTGGAGTCAGTGAGAGGGCTGTGCTGGAGTCAGAGAGAGGCCTGTGCTGGAGTCAGTGAGAGGGCTGTGCTGGAGTCAGTGAGAGGGCTGTGCTGGAGTCAGTGAGAGGGCTGTGCTGGAGTCAGTGAGAGGCCTGTGCTGGAGTCAGTGAGAGGGCTGTGCTGGAGTCAGTGAGAGGCCTGTGCTGGAGTCGGTGAGAGGTCTGTGCTGGGTGCTGGAGTCAGTGAGAGGCCTGTGCTGTAGTCAGTGAGAGGCCTGTGCTGGAGTCAGTGAGAGGCCTGTGCTGGAGTAAGTGAAAGGGCTGTGCTGGAGGCAGTGAGAGGGCCGTGCTAAAGTCAGTGAGAGGGCTGTGCTGGAGTCAGTGAGAGGGCCGTGCAGGGTGCTGGAGTCAGTGAGAGGCCTGTGCTGGAGTCAGTGAAAGGGCTGTGCTGGAGTCAGTGAAAGGGCTGTGCTTGAGTCAGTGAGAGGGACGTGCTGGAGTCAGTGACAGGGCTGTGCTGGAGTCAGTGAAAGGCCTGTGCTGGAGTTAGTGAGAGGGCCGTGCTGGAGTCAGTGAGAGGCCTGTGCTGGAGTCAGTGAAAGGGCTGTGCTGGAGTCAGTGAGAGGGCTGTGCTGGAGTCAGTGAGAGGGCTGTGCTGGAGTCAGTGAGAGGGCTGTGCTGGAGTCAGTGAGAATGCTGTGCTGGAGTCAGTGAGAGGGCCGTGCTGAAGTCAGTGAGAGGCCTGTGCTGGAGTCAGTGAGAGGGCTGTGCTGGAGTCAGTGAGAGGCCTGTGCTGGAGTCAGTGAGAGGGCCGTGCTGGAGTCAGTGAGAGGCCTGTGCTGGGTCAGTGAGAGGCCTGTGCTGGAGTCAGTGAGAGGGCTATGCTGGGTGCTGGAGTCAGTGAGAGGGCTATGCTGGGTGCTGGAGTCAGTGAGAGGGCTATCCTGGAGTCAGTGAGAGGGCTGTGCTGGAGTCAGTGAGAGGGCTGTGCTGGAGTCAGTGAGAGGGCTGTGCTGCAGTCAGTGAGAGGGCACTGCTGGAGTCAGTGAGAGGGCCGTGCTGGAGTCAATGAGAGGGCTGAGCTGGAGTCAGTGAGAGGGCCGTGCTGGAGTCAGTGAGAGGTCTGTGCTGGAGTCAGTGAAAGGGCTGTGCTGGAGTCAGTGAGAGGGCCGTGCTGGAGTCAGTGAGAGGGCCGTGCTGGAGTCAGTGAGAGGGCCGTGCTGGGTGCCTGAGTCAGTGAGAGGCCTGTGCTGGAGTCAGTGAGAGGCCTGTGCTGGAGTCAGTGAGAGGCCTGTGCTGGAGTCAGTGAGAGGCCTGTGCTGGAGTCAGTGAGAGGGCTGTGCTGGAGTCAGTGAGAGGGCCGTGCTGGGTGCTGGAGTCAGTGAGAGGCCTGTGCTGGAGTCAGCGAGAGGGCTGTGCTGGAGTCAGAGAGAGGCCTGTGCTGGAGTCAGTGAGAGGGCCGTGCTGGAGTCAGTGAGAGGGCCGTGCTGGAGTCAGTGAGAGGGCCGTGCTGGAGTCAGTGAGAGGGCTGTGCTGGAGTCAGTGAGAGGGCCGTGCTGGGTGCTGGAGTCAGTGAGAGGCCTGTGCTGGAGTCAGTGAAAGGGCTGTGCTGGAGTCAGTGAAAGGGCTGTGCTTGAGTCAGTGAGAGGGCCGTGCTGGAGTCAGTGACAGGGCTGTGCTGGAGTCAGTGAAAGGGCCGTGCTGGAGTCAGTGAGAGGGCCGTGCTGGAGTCAGTGAGAGGGCCATGCTGGAGTCAGTGAGAGGGCCGTGCTGGAGTCAGTGAGAGGGCTGTGTTGGGTGCTGGAGTCAGTGAAAGGCCTGTGCTGGAGTTAGTGAGAGGGCCGTGCTGGAGTCAGTGAGAGGCCTGTGCTGGAGTCAGTGAAAGAGCTGTGCTGGAGTCAGTGAGAGGGCTGTGCTGGAGTCAGTGAGAGGGCTGTGCTGGAGTCAGTTAGAGGGCTGTGCTGGAGTCAGTGAGAAGGCTGTGCTGGAGTCAGTGAGAGGGCCGTGCTGAAGTCAGTGAGAGGCCTGTGCTGGAGTCAGTGAGAGGGCTGTGCTGGAGTCAGTGAGAGGCCTGTGCTGGAGTCAGTGAGAGGGCCATGCTGGAGTCAGTGAGAGGCCTGTGCTGGGTCAGTGAGAGGCCTGTGCTGGAGTCAGTGAGAGGGCTATGCTGGGTGCTGGAGTCAGTGAGAGAGCTATGCTGGGTGCTGGAGTCAGTGAGAGGGCTATCCTGGAGTCAGTGAGAGGGCTGAGCTGGAGTCAGTGAGAGGGCTGTGCTGGAGTCTGTGAGAGGGCTATGCTGGGTGCTGGAGTCAGTGAGAGAGCTATGCTGGGTGCTGGAGTCAGTGAGAGGGCTATCCTGGTGTCAGTGAGAGGGCTGAGCTGGAGTCAGTGAGAGGGCTGTGCTGGAGTCTGTGAGAGGGCTGTGCTGGAGTCAGTGAGAGGGCCGTGCTGGAGTCAGTGAGAGGGCTGTGCTGGAGTCAGTGAGAGGGCCGTGCTGGAGTCAGTGAGAGGCCTGTGCTGGAGTCAGTGAGAGGGCCGTGCTGGAGTCAGTGAAAGGGCCGTGCTGGAGTCAGTGAGAGGCCCGTGCTGGGTGCCTGAGTCAGTGAGAGGCCTGTGCTGGAGTCAGTGAGAGGCCTGTGCTGGAGTCTGTGAGAGGCCTGTGCTGGAGTCAGTGAGAGGCCTGTGCTGGAGTCAGTGAGAGGGCTGTGCTGGAGTCAGTGAGAGGGCCGTGCTGGGTGCTGGAGTCAGTGAGAGGCCTGTGCTGGAGTCAGTGAGAGGGCTGTGCTGGAGTCAGAGAGAGGCCTGTGCTGGAGTCAGTGAGAGGGCTGTGCTGGAGTCAGTGAGAGGGCTGTGCTGGAGTCAGTGAGAGGGCTGTGCTGGAGTCAGTGAGAGGCCTGTGCTGGAGTCAGTGAGAGGGCTGTGCTGGAGTCAGTGAGAGGCCTGTGCTGGAGTCGGTGAGAGGTCTGTGCTGGGTGCTGGAGTCAGTGAGAGGCCTGTGCTGTAGTCAGTGAGAGGCCTGTGCTGGAGTCAGTGAGAGGCCTGTGCTGGAGTAAGTGAAAGGGCTGTGCTGGAGGCAGTGAGAGGGCCGTGCTAAAGTCAGTGAGAGGGCTGTGCTGGAGTCAGTGAGAGGGCCGTGCAGGGTGCTGGAGTCAGTGAGAGGCCTGTGCTGGAGTCAGTGAAAGGGCTGTGCTGGAGTCAGTGAAAGGGCTGTGCTTGAGTCAGTGAGAGGGACGTGCTGGAGTCAGTGACAGGGCTGTGCTGGAGTCAGTGAAAGGCCTGTGCTGGAGTTAGTGAGAGGGCCGTGCTGGAGTCAGTGAGAGGCCTGTGCTGGAGTCAGTGAAAGGGCTGTGCTGGAGTCAGTGAGAGGGCTGTGCTGGAGTCAGTGAGAGGGCTGTGCTGGAGTCAGTGAGAGGGCTGTGCTGGAGTCAGTGAGAATGCTGTGCTGGAGTCAGTGAGAGGGCCGTGCTGAAGTCAGTGAGAGGCCTGTGCTGGAGTCAGTGAGAGGGCTGTGCTGGAGTCAGTGAGAGGCCTGTGCTGGAGTCAGTGAGAGGGCCGTGCTGGAGTCAGTGAGAGGCCTGTGCTGGGTCAGTGAGAGGCCTGTGCTGGAGTCAGTGAGAGGGCTATGCTGGGTGCTGGAGTCAGTGAGAGGGCTATGCTGGGTGCTGGAGTCAGTGAGAGGGCTATCCTGGAGTCAGTGAGAGGGCTGTGCTGGAGTCAGTGAGAGGGCTGTGCTGGAGTCAGTGAGAGGGCTGTGCTGCAGTCAGTGAGAGGGCACTGCTGGAGTCAGTGAGAGGGCCGTGCTGGAGTCAATGAGAGGGCTGAGCTGGAGTCAGTGAGAGGGCCGTGCTGGAGTCAGTGAGAGGGCTGTGCTGGAGTCAGTGAAAGGGCTGTGCTGGAGTCAGTGAGAGGGCCGTGCTGGAGTCAGTGAGAGGGCCGTGCTGGAGTCAGTGAGAGGGCCGTGCTGGGTGCCTGAGTCAGTGAGAGGCCTGTGCTGGAGTCAGTGAGAGGCCTGTGCTGGAGTCAGTGAGAGGCCTGTGCTGGAGTCAGTGAGAGGCCTGTGCTGGAGTCAGTGAGAGGGCTGTGCTGGAGTCAGTGAGAGGGCCGTGCTGGGTGCTGGAGTCAGTGAGAGGCCTGTGCTGGAGTCAGCGAGAGGGCTGTGCTGGAGTCAGAGAGAGGCCTGTGCTGGAGTCAGTGAGAGGGCTGTGCTGGAGTCAGTGAGAGGGCTGTGCTGGAGTCAGTGAGAGGACTGTGCTGGAGTCAGTGAGAGGCCTGTGCTGGAGTCGGTGAGAGGTCTGTGCTGGGTGCTGGAGTCAGTGAGAGGCCTGTGCTGGAGTCAGTGAGAGGCCTGTGCTGGAGTAAGCGAAAGGGCTGTGCTGGAGCCAGTGAGAGGGCCGTGCTGAAGTCAGTGAGAGGGCTGTGCTGGAGTCAGTGAGAGGGCCGTGCTGGGTGCTGGAGTCAGTGAGAGGCCTGTGCTGGAGTCAGTGAAAGGGCTGTGCTGGAGTCAGTGAAAGGGCTGTGCTTGAGTCAGTGAGAGGGCCGTGCTGGAGTCAGTGACAGGGCTGTGCTGGAGTCAGTGAAAGGGCTGTGCTGGAGTCAGTGAGAGGGCCGTGCTGGAGTCAGTGAGAGGGCCGTGCTGGAGCCAGTGAGAGGGCCGTGCTGGAGTCAGTGAGAGGGCCGTGCTGGAGTCAGTGAGAGGGCCGTGCTGGAGTCAGTGAGAGGGCCGTGCTGGAGTCAGTGAGAGGGCTGTGTTGGGTGCTGGAGTCAGTGAAAGGCCTGTGCTGGAGTTAGTGAGAGGGCCGTGCTGGAGTCAGTGAGAGGCCTGTGCTGGAGTCAGTGAAAGGGCTGTGCTGGAGTCAGTGAGAGGGCTGTGCTGGAGTCAGTGAGAGGGCTGTGCTGGAGTCAGTGAGAGGGCTGTGCTGGAGTCAGTGAGAAGGCTGTGCTGGAGTCAGTGAGAGGGCCGTGCTGGGTGCTGGAGTCAGTGAGAGGATTGTGCTGGAGTCAGTGAGAGGGCTGTGCTGGAGTCAGGGAGATGGCTGTGCTGGAGTCAGTGAGAGGGCTGTGCTGGAGTCAGTGAAAGGGCTGTGCTGGAGTCAGTGAAAGGGCTGTGCTGGTGTCAGTGAGAGGGCAGTTCTGGAGTCAGTGAGAGGGCCGTGTTGGGTGCTGGAGTCAGTGAGAGGCCTGGGCTGGAGTCAGTGAAAGGGCCGTGTTGGGTGCTGGAGACAGTGAGATGCCTGTGCTGGAGTCAGTGAGAGGGCTGTGCTGGAGTCAGTGAGAGGCCTGTGCTGGAGTTAGTGAGAGGCGTGTGCTGGAGTCAGTGAGAGGCCTGTGCTGGAGTCAGTGAAAGGGCTGTGCTGGAGTCAGTGAGAGGGCCGTGCTGGAGTCAGTGAGAGGGCCGTGCTGGAGTCAGTGAGAGGGCTGTGCTGGAGTCAGTGAAAGGGCTGTGCTGGAGTCAGTGAGAGGGCCGTGCTGGAGTCAGTGAGAGGGCCGTGCTGGAGTCAGTGAGAGGGCCGTGCTGTGTGCCTGAGTCAGTGAGAGGCCTGTGCTGGAGTCAGTGAGAGGGCTGAGCTGGAGTCAGTGAGAGGGCCGTGCTGGAGTCAGTGAGAGGGCTGTGCTGGAGTCAGTGAAAGGGCTGTGCTGGGTGCTGGAGTCAGTGAGAGGCCTGTGCTGGAGTCAGTGAGAGGGCTGAGCTGGAGTCAGTGAGAGGGCTGAGCTGGAGTCAGTGAGAGGGCCGTGCTGGAGTCAGTGAGAGGGCCGTGCTGGAGTTAGTGAGAGGGCTGTGTTGGGTGCTGGAGTCAGTGAAAGGCCTGTGCTGGAGTTAGTGAGACGGCTGAGCTGGAGTCAGTGAGAGGGCCGTGCTGGAGTCAGTGAGAGGGCTGTGCTGGAGTCAGTGAAAGGGCTGTGCTGGGTGCTGGAGTGTGTGAGAGGGCCGTGCTGGAGTCAGTGAGAGGGCTGAGCTGGAGTCAGTGAGAGGGCCGTGCTGGAGTCAGTGAGAGGGCTGTGCTGGAGTCAGCGAGAGGGCTGTGCTGGAGTCAGAGAGAGGCCTGTGCTGGAGTCAGTGAGAGGGCTGTGCTGGAGTCAGTGAGAGGGCTGTGCTGGAGTCAGTGAGAGGACTGTGCTGGAGTCAGTGAGAGGCCTGTGCTGGAGTCGGTGAGAGGTCTGTGCTGGGTGCTGGAGTCAGTGAGAGGCCTGTGCTGGAGTCAGTGAAAGGGCTGTGCTGGAGTCAGTGAAAGGGCTGTGCTTGAGTCAGTGAGAGGGCTGTGCTGGAGTCAGTGAGAGGCCTGTGCTGGAGTCGGTGAGAGGTCTGTGCTGGGTGCTGGAGTCAGTGAGAGGCCTGTGCTGTAGTCAGTGAGAGGCCTGTGCTGGAGTCAGTGAGAGGCCTGTGCTGGAGTAAGTGAGAGGGCTGTGCTGGAGTCAGTGAGAGGGCTGTGCTGGAGTCAGTGAGAGGGCTGTGCTGGAGTCAGTGAGAGGGCCGTGCTGGAGTCAGTGAGAGGCCTGTGCTGGAGTCAGTGAGAGGGCCGTGCTGGAGTCAGTGAAAGGGCCGTGCTGGAGTCAGTGAGAGGCCCGTGCTGGGTGCCTGAGTCAGTGAGAGGCCTGTGCTGGAGTCAGTGAGAGGCCTGTGCTGGAGTCTGTGAGAGGCCTGTGCTGGAGTCAGTGAGAGGCCTGTGCTGGAGTCAGTGAGAGGGCTGTGCTGGAGTCAGTGAGAGGGCCGTGCTGGGTGCTGGAGTCAGTGAGAGGCCTGTGCTGGAGTCAGTGAGAGGGCTGTGCTGGAGTCAGAGAGAGGCCTGTGCTGGAGTCAGTGAGAGGGCTGTGCTGGAGTCAGTGAGAGGGCTGTGCTGGAGTCAGTGAGAGGGCTGTGCTGGAGTCAGTGAGAGGCCTGTGCTGGAGTCAGTGAGAGGGCTGTGCTGGAGTCAGTGAGAGGCCTGTGCTGGAGTCGGTGAGAGGTCTGTGCTGGGTGCTGGAGTCAGTGAGAGGCCTGTGCTGTAGTCAGTGAGAGGCCTGTGCTGGAGTCAGTGAGAGGCCTGTGCTGGAGTAAGTGAAAGGGCTGTGCTGGAGGCAGTGAGAGGGCCGTGCTAAAGTCAGTGAGAGGGCTGTGCTGGAGTCAGTGAGAGGGCCGTGCAGGGTGCTGGAGTCAGTGAGAGGCCTGTGCTGGAGTCAGTGAAAGGGCTGTGCTGGAGTCAGTGAAAGGGCTGTGCTTGAGTCAGTGAGAGGGACGTGCTGGAGTCAGTGACAGGGCTGTGCTGGAGTCAGTGAAAGGCCTGTGCTGGAGTTAGTGAGAGGGCCGTGCTGGAGTCAGTGAGAGGCCTGTGCTGGAGTCAGTGAAAGGGCTGTGCTGGAGTCAGTGAGAGGGCTGTGCTGGAGTCAGTGAGAGGGCTGTGCTGGAGTCAGTGAGAGGGCTGTGCTGGAGTCAGTGAGAATGCTGTGCTGGAGTCAGTGAGAGGGCCGTGCTGAAGTCAGTGAGAGGCCTGTGCTGGAGTCAGTGAGAGGGCTGTGCTGGAGTCAGTGAGAGGCCTGTGCTGGAGTCAGTGAGAAGGCCGTGCTGGAGTCAGTGAGAGGCCTGTGCTGGGTCAGTGAGAGGCCTGTGCTGGAGTCAGTGAGAGGGCTATGCTGGGTGCTGGAGTCAGTGAGAGGGCTATGCTGGGTGCTGGAGTCAGTGAGAGGGCTATCCTGGAGTCAGTGAGAGGGCTGTGCTGGAGTCAGTGAGAGGGCTGTGCTGGAGTCAGTGAGAGGGCTGTGCTGCAGTCAGTGAGAGGGCACTGCTGGAGTCAGTGAGAGGGCCGTGCTGGAGTCAATGAGAGGGCTGAGCTGGAGTCAGTGAGAGGGCCGTGCTGGAGTCAGTGAGAGGGCTGTGCTGGAGTCAGTGAAAGGGCTGTGCTGGAGTCAGTGAGAGGGCCGTGCTGGAGTCAGTGAGAGGGCCGTGCTGGAGTCAGTGAGAGGGCCGTGCTGGGTGCCTGAGTCAGTGAGAGGCCTGTGCTGGAGTCAGTGAGAGGCCTGTGCTGGAGTCAGTGAGAGGCCTGTGCTGGAGTCAGTGAGAGGCCTGTGCTGGAGTCAGTGAGAGGGCTGTGCTGGAGTCAGTGAGAGGGCCGTGCTGGGTGCTGGAGTCAGTGAGAGGCCTGTGCTGGAGTCAGCGAGAGGGCTGTGCTGGAGTCAGAGAGAGGCCTGTGCTGGAGTCAGTGAGAGGGCCGTGCTGGAGTCAGTGAGAGGGCCGTGCTGGAGTCAGTGAGAGGGCCGTGCTGGAGTCAGTGAGAGGGCTGTGCTGGAGTCAGTGAGAGGGCCGTGCTGGGTGCTGGAGTCAGTGAGAGGCCTGTGCTGGAGTCAGTGAAAGGGCTGTGCTGGAGTCAGTGAAAGGGCTGTGCTTGAGTCAGTGAGAGGGCCGTGCTGGAGTCAGTGACAGGGCTGTGCTGGAGTCAGTGAAAGGGCCGTGCTGGAGTCAGTGAGAGGGCCGTGCTGGAGTCAGTGAGAGGGCCATGCTGGAGTCAGTGAGAGGGCCGTGCTGGAGTCAGTGAGAGGGCTGTGTTGGGTGCTGGAGTCAGTGAAAGGCCTGTGCTGGAGTTAGTGAGAGGGCCGTGCTGGAGTCAGTGAGAGGCCTGTGCTGGAGTCAGTGAAAGGGCTGTGCTGGAGTCAGTGAGAGGGCTGTGCTGGAGTCAGTGAGAGGGCTGTGCTGGAGTCAGTTAGAGGGCTGTGCTGGAGTCAGTGAGAAGGCTGTGCTGGAGTCAGTGAGAGGGCCGTGCTGAAGTCAGTGAGAGGCCTGTGCTGGAGTCAGTGAGAGGGCTGTGCTGGAGTCAGTGAGAGGCCTGTGCTGGAGTCAGTGAGAGGGCCATGCTGGAGTCAGTGAGAGGCCTGTGCTGGGTCAGTGAGAGGCCTGTGCTGGAGTCAGTGAGAGGGCTATGCTGGGTGCTGGAGTCAGTGAGAGAGCTATGCTGGGTGCTGGAGTCAGTGAGAGGGCTATCCTGGAGTCAGTGAGAGGGCTGAGCTGGAGTCAGTGAGAGGGCTGTGCTGGAGTCTGTGAGAGGGCTATGCTGGGTGCTGGAGTCAGTGAGAGAGCTATGCTGGGTGCTGGAGTCAGTGAGAGGGCTATCCTGGTGTCAGTGAGAGGGCTGAGCTGGAGTCAGTGAGAGGGCTGTGCTGGAGTCTGTGAGAGGGCTGTGCTGGAGTCAGTGAGAGGGCCGTGCTGGAGTCAGTGAGAGGGCTGTGCTGGAGTCAGTGAGAGGGCCGTGCTGGAGTCAGTGAGAGGCCTGTGCTGGAGTCAGTGAGAGGGCCGTGCTGGAGTCAGTGAAAGGGCCGTGCTGGAGTCAGTGAGAGGCCCGTGCTGGGTGCCTGAGTCAGTGAGAGGCCTGTGCTGGAGTCAGTGAGAGGCCTGTGCTGGAGTCTGTGAGAGGCCTGTGCTGGAGTCAGTGAGAGGCCTGTGCTGGAGTCAGTGAGAGGGCTGTGCTGGAGTCAGTGAGAGGGCCGTGCTGGGTGCTGGAGTCAGTGAGAGGCCTGTGCTGGAGTCAGTGAGAGGGCTGTGCTGGAGTCAGAGAGAGGCCTGTGCTGGAGTCAGTGAGAGGGCTGTGCTGGAGTCAGTGAGAGGGCTGTGCTGGAGTCAGTGAGAGGGCTGTGCTGGAGTCAGTGAGAGGCCTGTGCTGGAGTCAGTGAGAGGGCTGTGCTGGAGTCAGTGAGAGGCCTGTGCTGGAGTCGGTGAGAGGTCTGTGCTGGGTGCTGGAGTCAGTGAGAGGCCTGTGCTGTAGTCAGTGAGAGGCCTGTGCTGGAGTCAGTGAGAGGCCTGTGCTGGAGTAAGTGAAAGGGCTGTGCTGGAGGCAGTGAGAGGGCCGTGCTAAAGTCAGTGAGAGGGCTGTGCTGGAGTCAGTGAGAGGGCCGTGCAGGGTGCTGGAGTCAGTGAGAGGCCTGTGCTGGAGTCAGTGAAAGGGCTGTGCTGGAGTCAGTGAAAGGGCTGTGCTTGAGTCAGTGAGAGGGACGTGCTGGAGTCAGTGACAGGGCTGTGCTGGAGTCAGTGAAAGGCCTGTGCTGGAGTTAGTGAGAGGGCCGTGCTGGAGTCAGTGAGAGGCCTGTGCTGGAGTCAGTGAAAGGGCTGTGCTGGAGTCAGTGAGAGGGCTGTGCTGGAGTCAGTGAGAGGGCTGTGCTGGAGTCAGTGAGAGGGCTGTGCTGGAGTCAGTGAGAATGCTGTGCTGGAGTCAGTGAGAGGGCCGTGCTGAAGTCAGTGAGAGGCCTGTGCTGGAGTCAGTGAGAGGGCTGTGCTGGAGTCAGTGAGAGGCCTGTGCTGGAGTCAGTGAGAGGGCCGTGCTGGAGTCAGTGAGAGGCCTGTGCTGGGTCAGTGAGAGGCCTGTGCTGGAGTCAGTGAGAGGGCTATGCTGGGTGCTGGAGTCAGTGAGAGGGCTATGCTGGGTGCTGGAGTCAGTGAGAGGGCTATCCTGGAGTCAGTGAGAGGGCTGTGCTGGAGTCAGTGAGAGGGCTGTGCTGGAGTCAGTGAGAGGGCTGTGCTGCAGTCAGTGAGAGGGCACTGCTGGAGTCAGTGAGAGGGCCGTGCTGGAGTCAATGAGAGGGCTGAGCTGGAGTCAGTGAGAGGGCCGTGCTGGAGTCAGTGAGAGGGCTGTGCTGGAGTCAGTGAAAGGGCTGTGCTGGAGTCAGTGAGAGGGCCGTGCTGGAGTCAGTGAGAGGGCCGTGCTGGAGTCAGTGAGAGGGCCGTGCTGGGTGCCTGAGTCAGTGAGAGGCCTGTGCTGGAGTCAGTGAGAGGCCTGTGCTGGAGTCAGTGAGAGGCCTGTGCTGGAGTCAGTGAGAGGCCTGTGCTGGAGTCAGTGAGAGGGCTGTGCTGGAGTCAGTGAGAGGGCCGTGCTGGGTGCTGGAGTCAGTGAGAGGCCTGTGCTGGAGTCAGCGAGAGGGCTGTGCTGGAGTCAGAGAGAGGCCTGTGCTGGAGTCAGTGAGAGGGCTGTGCTGGAGTCAGTGAGAGGGCTGTGCTGGAGTCAGTGAGAGGACTGTGCTGGAGTCAGTGAGAGGCCTGTGCTGGAGTCGGTGAGAGGTCTGTGCTGGGTGCTGGAGTCAGTGAGAGGCCTGTGCTGGAGTCAGTGAGAGGCCTGTGCTGGAGTAAGCGAAAGGGCTGTGCTGGAGCCAGTGAGAGGGCCGTGCTGAAGTCAGTGAGAGGGCTGTGCTGGAGTCAGTGAGAGGGCCGTGCTGGGTGCTGGAGTCAGTGAGAGGCCTGTGCTGGAGTCAGTGAAAGGGCTGTGCTGGAGTCAGTGAAAGGGCTGTGCTTGAGTCAGTGAGAGGGCCGTGCTGGAGTCAGTGACAGGGCTGTGCTGGAGTCAGTGAAAGGGCTGTGCTGGAGTCAGTGAGAGGGCCGTGCTGGAGTCAGTGAGAGGGCCGTGCTGGAGCCAGTGAGAGGGCCGTGCTGGAGTCAGTGAGAGGGCCGTGCTGGAGTCAGTGAGAGGGCCGTGCTGGAGTCAGTGAGAGGGCCGTGCTGGAGTCAGTGAGAGGGCTGTGTTGGGTGCTGGAGTCAGTGAAAGGCCTGTGCTGGAGTTAGTGAGAGGGCCGTGCTGGAGTCAGTGAGAGGCCTGTGCTGGAGTCAGTGAAAGGGCTGTGCTGGAGTCAGTGAGAGGGCTGTGCTGGAGTCAGTGAGAGGGCTGTGCTGGAGTCAGTGAGAGGGCTGTGCTGGAGTCAGTGAGAAGGCTGTGCTGGAGTCAGTGAGAGGGCCGTGCTGGGTGCTGGAGTCAGTGAGAGGATTGTGCTGGAGTCAGTGAGAGGGCTGTGCTGGAGTCAGGGAGATGGCTGTGCTGGAGTCAGTGAGAGGGCTGTGCTGGAGTCAGTGAAAGGGCTGTGCTGGAGTCAGTGAAAGGGCTGTGCTGGTGTCAGTGAGAGGGCAGTTCTGGAGTCAGTGAGAGGGCCGTGTTGGGTGCTGGAGTCAGTGAGAGGCCTGGGCTGGAGTCAGTGAAAGGGCCGTGTTGGGTGCTGGAGACAGTGAGATGCCTGTGCTGGAGTCAGTGAGAGGGCTGTGCTGGAGTCAGTGAGAGGCCTGTGCTGGAGTTAGTGAGAGGCGTGTGCTGGAGTCAGTGAGAGGCCTGTGCTGGAGTCAGTGAAAGGGCTGTGCTGGAGTCAGTGAGAGGGCCGTGCTGGAGTCAGTGAGAGGGCCGTGCTGGAGTCAGTGAGAGGGCTGTGCTGGAGTCAGTGAAAGGGCTGTGCTGGAGTCAGTGAGAGGGCCGTGCTGGAGTCAGTGAGAGGGCCGTGCTGGAGTCAGTGAGAGGGCCGTGCTGTGTGCCTGAGTCAGTGAGAGGCCTGTGCTGGAGTCAGTGAGAGGGCTGAGCTGGAGTCAGTGAGAGGGCCGTGCTGGAGTCAGTGAGAGGGCTGTGCTGGAGTCAGTGAAAGGGCTGTGCTGGGTGCTGGAGTCAGTGAGAGGCCTGTGCTGGAGTCAGTGAGAGGGCTGAGCTGGAGTCAGTGAGAGGGCTGAGCTGGAGTCAGTGAGAGGGCCGTGCTGGAGTCAGTGAGAGGGCCGTGCTGGAGTTAGTGAGAGGGCTGTGTTGGGTGCTGGAGTCAGTGAAAGGCCTGTGCTGGAGTTAGTGAGACGGCTGAGCTGGAGTCAGTGAGAGGGCCGTGCTGGAGTCAGTGAGAGGGCTGTGCTGGAGTCAGTGAAAGGGCTGTGCTGGGTGCTGGAGTGTGTGAGAGGGCCGTGCTGGAGTCAGTGAGAGGGCTGAGCTGGAGTCAGTGAGAGGGCCGTGCTGGAGTCAGTGAGAGGGCTGTGCTGGAGTCAGCGAGAGGGCTGTGCTGGAGTCAGAGAGAGGCCTGTGCTGGAGTCAGTGAGAGGGCTGTGCTGGAGTCAGTGAGAGGGCTGTGCTGGAGTCAGTGAGAGGACTGTGCTGGAGTCAGTGAGAGGCCTGTGCTGGAGTCGGTGAGAGGTCTGTGCTGGGTGCTGGAGTCAGTGAGAGGCCTGTGCTGGAGTCAGTGAAAGGGCTGTGCTGGAGTCAGTGAAAGGGCTGTGCTTGAGTCAGTGAGAGGGCCGTGCTGGAGTCAGTGACAGGGCTGTGCTGGAGTCAGTGAAAGGGCTGTGCTGGAGTCAGTGAGAGGGCCGTGCTGGAGTCAGTGAGAGGGCCGTGCTGGAGTCAGTGAGAGGGCCGTGCTGGAGTCAGTGAGAGGGCCGTGCTGGAGTCAGTGAGAGGGCCGTGCTGGAGTCAGTGAGAGGGCTGTGCTGGAGTCAGTGAGAGGGCTGTGCTGGAGTCAGTGAGAGGCCTGTGCTGGAGTCAGTGAGAGGGCTGTGCTGGAGTCAGTGAGAGGCCTGTGCTGGAGTCGGTGAGAGGTCTGTGCTGGGTGCTGGAGTCAGTGAGAGGCCTGTGCTGTAGTCAGTGAGAGGCCTGTGCTGGAGTCAGTGAGAGGCCTGTGCTGGAGTAAGTGAAAGGGCTGTGCTGGAGCCAGCGAGAGGGCCGTGCTGAAGTCAGTGAGAGGGCTGTGCTGGAGTCAGTGAGAGGGCCGTGCAGGGTGCTGGAGTCAGTGAGAGGCCTGTGCTGGAGTCAGTGAAAGGGCTGTGCTGGAGTCAGTGAAAGGGCTGTGCTTGAGTCAGTGAGAGGGACGTGCTGGAGTCAGTGACAGGGCTGTGCTGGAGTCAGTGAAAGGCCTGTGCTGGAGTTAGTGAGAGGGCCGTGCTGGAGTCAGTGAGAGGCCTGTGCTGGAGTCAGTGAAAGGGCTGTGCTGGAGTCAGTGAGAGGGCTGTGCTGGAGTCAGTGAGAGGGCTGTGCTGGAGTCAGTGAGAGGCCTGCGCTGGAGTCAGTGAGAGGGCTGTGCTGGAGTCAGTGAGAGGCCTGTGCTGGAGTCAGTGAGAGGGCCGTGCTGGAGTCAGTGAGAGGCCTGTGCTGGGTCAGTGAGAGGCCTGTGCTGGAGTCAGTGAGAGGGCTATGCTGGGTGCTGGAGTCAGTGAGAGGGCTATGCTGGGTGCTGGAGTCAGTGAGAGGGCTATCCTGGAGTCAGTGAGAGGGCTGTGCTGGAGTCAGTGAGAGGGCTGTGCTGGAGTCGGTGAGAGGGCTGTGCTGCAGTCAGTGAGAGGGCACTGCTGGAGTCAGTGAGAGGGCCGTGCTGGAGTCAGTGAGAGGGCTGAGCTGGAGTCAGTGAGAGGGCCGTGCTGGAGTCAGTGAGAGGGCTGTGCTGGAGTCAGTGAAAGGGCTGTGCTGGAGTCAGTGAGAGGGCCGTGCTGGAGTCAGTGAGAGGGCCGTGCTGGAGTCAGTGAGAGGGCCGTGCTGGGTGCCTGAGTCAGTGAGAGGCCTGTGCTGGAGTCAGTGAGAGGCCTGTGCTGGAGTCAGTGAGAGGCCTGTGCTGGAGTCAGTGAGAGGCCTGTGCTGGAGTCAGTGAGAGGGCTGTGCTGGAGTCAGTGAGAGGGCCGTGCTGGGTGCTGGAGTCAGTGAGAGGCCTGTGCTGGAGTCAGCGAGAGGGCTGTGCTGGAGTCAGAGAGAGGCCTGTGCTGGAGTCAGTGAGAGGGCTGTGCTGGAGTCAGTGAGAGGGCTGTGCTGGAGTCAGTGAGAGGACTGTGCTGGAGTCAGTGAGAGGCCTGTGCTGGAGTCGGTGAGAGGTCTGTGCTGGGTGCTGGAGTCAGTGAGAGGCCTGTGCTGGAGTCAGTGAGAGGCCTGTGCTGGAGTAAGCGAAAGGGCTGTGCTGGAGCCAGTGAGAGGGCCGTGCTGAAGTCAGTGAGAGGGCTGTGCTGGAGTCAGTGAGAGGGCCGTGCTGGGTGCTGGAGTCAGTGAGAGGCCTGTGCTGGAGTCAGTGAAAGGGCTGTGCTGGAGTCAGTGAAAGGGCTGTGCTTGAGTCAGTGAGAGGGCCGTGCTGGAGTCAGTGACAGGGCTGTGCTGGAGTCAGTGAAAGGGCCGTGCTGGAGTCAGTGAGAGGGCCGTGCTGGAGTCAGTGAGAGGGCCGTGCTGGAGTCAGTGAGAGGGCCGTGCTGGAGTCAGTGAGAGGGCCGTGCTGGAGTCAGTGAGAGGGCCGTGCTGGAGTCAGTGAGAGGGCCGTGCTGGAGTCAGTGAGAGGGCCGTGCTGGAGTCAGTGAGAGGGCTGTGTTGGGTGCTGGAGTCAGTGAAAGGCCTGTGCTGGAGTTAGTGAGAGGGCCGTGCTGGAGTCAGTGAGAGGCCTGTGCTGGAGTCAGTGAAAGGGCTGTGCTGGAGTCAGTGAGAGGGCTGTGCTGGAGTCAGTGAGAGGGCTGTGCTGGAGTCAGTGAGAGGGCTGTGCTGGAGTCAGTGAGAAGGCTGTGCTGGAGTCAGTGAGAGGGCCGTGCTGGGTGCTGGAGTCAGTGAGAGGATTGTGCTGGAGTCAGTGAGAGGGCTGTGCTGGAGTCATGGAGATGGCTGTGCTGGAGTCAGTGAGAGGGCTGTGCTGGAGTCAGTGAAAGGGCTGTGCTGGAGTCAGTGAAAGGGCTGTGCTGGTGTCAGTGAGAGGGCAGTGCTGGAGTCAGTGAGAGGGCCGTGTTGGGTGCTGGAGTCAGTGAGAGGCCTGGGCTGGAGTCAGTGAAAGGGCCGTGTTGGGTGCTGGAGACAGTGAGATGCCTGTGCTGGAGTCAGTGAGAGGGCTGTGCTGGAGTCAGTGAGAGGCCTGTGCTGGAGTCAGTGAGAGGCGTGTGCTGGAGTCAGTGAGAGGCCTGTGCTGGAGTCAGTGAAAGGGCTGTGCTGGAGTCAGTGAGAGGGCCGTGCTGGAGTCAGTGAGAGGGCCGTGCTGGAGTCAGTGAGAGGGCTGTGCTGGAGACAGTGAAAGGGCTGTGCTGGAGTCAGTGAGAGGGCCGTGCTGCAGTCAGTGAGAGGGCCGTGCTGGAGTCAGTGAGAGGGCCGTGCTGGGTGCCTGAGTCAGTGAGAGGCCTGTGCTGGAGTCAGTGAGAGGGCTGAGCTGGAGTCAGTGAGAGGGCCGTGCTGGAGTCAGTGAGAGGGCTGTGCTGGAGTCAGTGAAAGGGCTGTGCTGGGTGCTGGAGTCAGTGAGAGGCCTGTGCTGGAGTCAGTGAGAGGGCTGAGCTGGAGTCAGTGAGAGGGCTGAGCTGGAGTCAGTGAGAGGGCCGTGCTGGAGTCAGTGAGAGGGCCGTGCTGGAGTCAGTGAGAGGGCTGTGTTGGGTGCTGGAGTCAGTGAAAGGCCTGTGCTGGAGTTAGTGAGAGGGCTGAGCTGGAGTCAGTGAGAGGGCCGTGCTGGAGTCAGTGAGAGGGCTGTGCTGGAGTCAGTGAAAGGGCTGTGCTGGGTGCTGGAGTGTGTGAGAGGGCCGTGCTGGAGTCAGTGAGAGGGCTGAGCTGGAGTCAGTGAGAGGGCCGTGCTGGAGTCAGTGAGAGGGCTGTGCTGGAGTCAGTGAAAGGGCTGTGCTGGAGTCAGTGAGAGGGCCGTGCTGGAGTCAGTGAGAGGGCCGTGCTGGAGTCAGTGAGAGGGCCGTGCTGGGTGCCTGAGTCAGTGAGAGGCCTGTGCTGGAGTCAGTGAGAGGCCTGTGCTGGAGTCAGTGAGAGGCCTGTGCTGGAGTCAGTGAGAGGCCTGTGCTGGAGTCAGTGAGAGGGCTGTGCTGGAGTCAGTGAGAGGGCCGTGCTGGGTGCTGGAGTCAGTGAGAGGCCTGTGCTGGAGTCAGCGAGAGGGCTGTGCTGGAGTCAGAGAGAGGCCTGTGCTGGAGTCAGTGAGAGGGCTGTGCTGGAGTCAGTGAGAGGGCTGTGCTGGAGTCAGTGAGAGGACTGTGCTGGAGTCAGTGAGAGGCCTGTGCTGGAGTCGGTGAGAGGTCTGTGCTGGGTGCTGGAGTCAGTGAGAGGCCTGTGCTGGAGTCAGTGAGAGGCCTGTGCTGGAGTAAGCGAAAGGGCTGTGCTGGAGCCAGTGAGAGGGCCGTGCTGAAGTCAGTGAGAGGGCTGTGCTGGAGTCAGTGAGAGGGCCGTGCTGGGTGCTGGAGTCAGTGAGAGGCCTGTGCTGGAGTCAGTGAAAGGGCTGTGCTGGAGTCAGTGAAAGGGCTGTGCTTGAGTCAGTGAGAGGGCCGTGCTGGAGTCAGTGACAGGGCTGTGCTGGAGTCAGTGAAAGGGCTGTGCTGGAGTCAGTGAGAGGGCCGTGCTGGAGTCAGTGAGAGGGCCGTGCTGGAGTCAGTGAGAGGGCCGTGCTGGAGTCAGTGAGAGGGCCGTGCTGGAGTCAGTGAGAGGGCCGTGCTGGAGTCAGTGAGAGGGCCGTGCTGGAGTCAGTGAGAGGGCTGTGTTGGGTGCTGGAGTCAGTGAAAGGCCTGTGCTGGAGTTAGTGAGAGGGCCGTGCTGGAGTCAGTGAGAGGCCTGTGCTGGAGTCAGTGAAAGGGCTGTGCTGGAGTCAGTGAGAGGGCTGTGCTGGAGTCAGTGAGAGGGCTGTGCTGGAGTCAGTGAGAGGGCTGTGCTGGAGTCAGTGAGAAGGCTGTGCTGGAGTCAGTGAGAGGGCCGTGCTGGGTGCTGGAGTCAGTGAGAGGATTGTGCTGGAGTCAGTGAGAGGGCTGTGCTGGAGTCAGGGAGATGGCTGTGCTGGAGTCAGTGAGAGGGCTGTGCTGGAGTCAGTGAAAGGGCTGTGCTGGAGTCAGTGAAAGGGCTGTGCTGGTGTCAGTGAGAGGGCAGTGCTGGAGTCAGTGAGAGGGCCGTGTTGGGTGCTGGAGTCAGTGAGAGGCCTGGGCTGGAGTCAGTGAAAGGGCCGTGTTGGGTGCTGGAGACAGTGAGAGGCCTGTGCTGGAGTCAGTGAGAGGGCTGTGCTGGAGTCAGTGAGAGGCCTGTGCTGGAGTCAGTGAGAGGCCTGTGCTGGAGTCAGTGAGAGGCCTGTGCTGGAGTCAGTGAAAGGGCCGTGCTGGAGTCAGTGAGAGGGCCGTGCTGGAGTCAGTGAGAGGGCCGTGCTGGAGTCAGTGAGAGGGCTGTGCTGGAGTCAGTGAAAGGGCTGTGCTGGAGTCAGTGAGAGGGCCGTGCTGGAGTCAGTGAGAGGGCCGTGCTGGAGTCAGTGAGAGGGCCGTGCTGGGTGCCTGAGTCAGTGAGAGGCCTGTGCTGGAGTCAGTGAGAGGCCTGTGCTGGAGTCAGTGAGAGGCCTGTGCTGGAGTCAGTGAGAGGGCTGTGCTGGAGTCAGTGAGAGGGCCGTGCTGGGTGCTGGAGTCAGTGAGAGGCCTGTGCTGGAGTCAGCGAGAGGGCTGTGCTGGAGTCAGAGAGAGGCCTGTGCTGGAGTCAGTGAGAGGGCTGTGCTGGAGTCAGTGAGAGGGCTGTGCTGGAGTCAGTGAGAGGACTGTGCTGGAGTCAGTGAGAGGCCTGTGCTGGAGTCGGTGAGAGGTCTGTGCTGGGTGCTGGAGTCAGTGAGAGGCCTGTGCTGTAGTCAGTGAGAGGCCTGTGCTGGAGTCAGTGAGAGGCCTGTGCTGGAGTAAGCGAAAGGGCTGTGCTGGAGCCAGTGAGAGGACCGTGCTGAAGTCAGTGAGAGGGCTGTGCTGGAGTCAGTGAGAGGGCCGTGCTGGGTGCTGGAGTCAGAGAGAGGCCTGTGCTGGAGTCAGTGAAAGGGCTGTGCTGGAGTCAGTGAAAGGGCTGTGCTTGAGTCAGTGAGAGGGCCTTGCTGGAGTCAGTGACAGGGCTGTGCTGGAGTCAGTGAAAGGGCTGTGCTGGAGTCAGTGAGAGGGCCGTGCTGGAGTCAGTGAGAGGGCCGTGCTGGAGTCAGTGAGAGGGCCGTGCTGGAGTCAGTGAGAGGGCTGTGTTGGGTGCTGGAGTCAGTGAAAGGCCTGTGCTGGAGTTAGTGAGAGGGCCGTGCTGGAGTCAGTGAGAGGCCTGTGCTGGAGTCAGTGAAAGGGCTGTGCTGGAGTCAGTGAGAGGGCTGTGCTGGAGTCAGTGAGAGGGCTGTGCTGGAGTCAGTGAGAGGGCTGTGCTGGAGTCAGTGAGAGGGCTGTGCTGGAGTCAGTGAAAGGGCTGTGCTGGAGTCAGTGAGAAGGCTGTGCTGGAGTCAGTGAGAGGGCCGTGCTGAAGTCAGTGAGAAGCCTGTGCTGGAGTCAGTGAGAGGGCTGTGCTGGAGTCAGTGAGAGGCCTGTGCTGGAGTCAGTGAGAGGGCCGTGCTGGAGTCAGTGAGAGGCCTGTGCTGGGTCAGTGAGAGGCCTGTGCTGGAGTCAGTGAGAGGGCTATGCTGGGTGCTGGAGTCAGTGAGAGAGCTATGCTGGGTGCTGGAGTCAGTGAGAGGGCTATCCTGGAGTCAGTGAGAGGGCTGAGCTGGAGTCAGTGAGAGGGCTGTGCTGGAGTCTGTGAGAGGGCTGTGCTGGAGTCAGTGAGAGGGCCGTGCTGGAGTCAGTGAGAGGGCCGTGCTGGGTGCTGGAGTCAGTGAGAGGCCTGTGCTGGAGTCAGCGAGAGGGCTGTGCTGGAGTCAGAGAGAGGCCTGTGCTGGAGTCAGAGAGAGGGCTGTGCTGGAGTCAGTGAGAGGGCTGTGCTGGAGTCAGTGAGAGGACTGTGCTGGAGTCAGTGAGAGGCCTGTGCTGGAGTCGGTGAGAGGTCTGTGCTGGGTGCTGGAGTCAGTGAGAGGCCTGTGCTGTAGTCAGTGAGAGGCCTGTGCTGGAGTCAGTGAGAGGCCTGTGCTGGAGTAAGCGAAAGGGCTGTGCTGGAGCCAGTGAGAGGGCCGTGCTGAAGTCAGTGAGAGGGCTGTGCTGGAGTCAGTGAAAGGGCTGTGCTGGAGTCAGTGAAAGGGCTGTGCTTGAGTCAGTGAGAGGGCCGTGCTGGAGTCAGAGACAGGGCTGTGCTGGAGTCAGTGAAAGGCCTGTGCTGGAGTTAGTGAGAGGGCCGTGCTGGAGTCAGTGAGAGGCCTGTGCTGGAGTCAGTGAAAGGGCTGTGCTGGAGTCAGTGAGAAGGCTGTGCTGGAGTCAGTGAGAGGGCTGTGCTGGAGTCAGTGAGAGGGCCGTGCTGGGTGCTGGAGTCAGTGAGAGGCCTGTGCTGGAGTCAGTGAAAGGGCTGTGCTGGAGTCAGTGAAAGGGCTGTGCTTGAGTCAGTGAAAGGGCCGTGCTGGAGTCAGTGAGAGGGCCGTGCTGGAGTCAGTGAGAGGGCCGTGCTGGAGTCAGTGACAGGGCTGTGCTGGAGTCAGTGAAAGGGCCGTGCTGGAGTCAGTGAGAGGGCCGTGCTGGAGTCAGTGAGAGGGCCGTGCTGGAGTCAGTGAGAGGGCCGTGCTGGAGTCAGTGAGAGGGCTGTGTTGGGTGCTGGAGTCAGTGAAAGGCCTGTGCTGGAGTTAGTGAGAGGGCCGTGCTGGAGTCAGTGAGAGGCCTGTGCTGGAGTCAGTGAAAGGGCTGTGCTGGAGTCAGTGAGAGGGCTGTGCTGGAGTCAGTGAGAGGGCTGTGCTGGAGTCAGTTAGAGGGCTGTGCTGGAGTCAGTGAGAAGGCTGTGCTGGAGTCAGTGAGAGGGCCGTGCTGAAGTCAGTGAGAGGCCTGTGCTGGAGTCAGTGAGAGGGCTGTGCTGGAGTCAGTGAGAGGCCTGTGCTGGAGTCAGTGAGAGGGCCGTGCTGGAGTCAGTGAGAGGCCTGTGCTGGGTCAGTGAGAGGCCTGTGCTGGAGTCAGTGAGAGGGCTATGCTGGGTGCTGGAGTCAGTGAGAGAGCTATGCTGGGTGCTGGAGTCAGTGAGAGGGCTATCCTGGAGTCAGTGAGAGGGCTGAGCTGGAGTCAGTGAGAGGGCTGTGCTGGAGTCTGTGAGAGGGCTATGCTGGGTGCTGGAGTCAGTGAGAGAGCTATGCTGGGTGCTGGAGTCAGTGAGAGGGCTATCCTGGTGTCAGTGAGAGGGCTGAGCTGGAGTCAGTGAGAGGGCTGTGCTGGAGTCTGTGAGAGGGCTGTGCTGGAGTCAGTGAGAGGGCCGTGCTGGAGTCAGTGAGAGGGCTGTGCTGGAGTCAGTGAGAGGGCCGTGCTGGAGTCAGTGAGAGGCCTGTGCTGGAGTCAGTGAGAGGGCCGTGCTGGAGTCAGTGAGAGGGCCGTGCTGGAGTCAGTGAGAGGCCCGTGCTGGGTGCCTGAGTCAGTGAGAGGCCTGTGCTGGAGTCAGTGAGAGGCCTGTGCTGGAGTCTGTGAGAGGCCTGTGCTGGAGTCAGTGAGAGGCCTGTGCTGGAGTCAGTGAGAGGGCTGTGCTGGAGTCAGTGAGAGGGCCGTGCTGGGTGCTGGAGTCAGTGAGAGGCCTGTGCTGGAGTCAGTGAGAGGGCTGTGCTGGAGTCAGAGAGAGGCCTGTGCTGGAGTCAGTGAGAGGGCTGTGCTGGAGTCAGTGAGAGGGCTGTGCTGGAGTCAGTGAGAGGGCTGTGCTGGAGTCAGTGAGAGGCCTGTGCTGGAGTCAGTGAGAGGGCTGTGCTGGAGTCAGTGAGAGGCCTGTGCTGGAGTCGGTGAGAGGTCTGTGCTGGGTGCTGGAGTCAGTGAGAGGCCTGTGCTGTAGTCAGTGAGAGGCCTGTGCTGGAGTCAGTGAGAGGCCTGTGCTGGAGTAAGTGAAAGGGCTGTGCTGGAGCCAGTGAGAGGGCCGTGCTGAAGTCAGTGAGAGGGCTGTGCTGGAGTCAGTGAGAGGGCCGTGCAGGGTGCTGGAGTCAGTGAGAGGCCTGTGCTGGAGTCAGTGAAAGGGCTGTGCTGGAGTCAGTGAAAGGGCTGTGCTTGAGTCAGTGAGAGGGACGTGCTGGAGTCAGTGACAGGGCTGTGCTGGAGTCAGTGAAAGGCCTGTGCTGGAGTTAGTGAGAGGGCCGTGCTGGAGTCAGTGAGAGGCCTGTGCTGGAGTCAGTGAAAGGGCTGTGCTGGAGTCAGTGAGAGGGCTGTGCTGGAGTCAGTGAGAGGGCTGTGCTGGAGTCAGTGAGAGGGCTGTGCTGGAGTCAGTGAGAAGGCTGTGCTGGTGTCAGTGAGAGGGCCGTGCTGAAGTCAGTGAGAGGCCTGTGCTGGAGTCAGTGAGAGGGCTGTGCTGGAGTCAGTGAGAGGCCTGTGCTGGAGTCAGTGAGAGGGCCGTGCTGGAGTCAGTGAGAGGCCTGTGCTGGGTCAGTGAGAGGCCTGTGCTGGAGTCAGTGAGAGGGCTATGCTGGGTGCTGGAGTCAGTGAGAGGGCTATGCTGGGTGCTGGAGTCAGTGAGAGGGCTATCCTGGAGTCAGTGAGAGGGCTGTGCTGGAGTCAGTGAGAGGGCTGTGCTGGAGTCAGTGAGAGGGCTGTGCTGCAGTCAGTGAGAGGGCACTGCTGGAGTCAGTGAGAGGGCCGTGCTGGAGTCAGTGAGAGGGCTGAGCTGGAGTCAGTGAGAGGGCCGTGCTGGAGTCAGTGAGAGGGCTGTGCTGGAGTCAGTGAAAGGGCTGTGCTGGAGTCAGTGAGAGGGCCGTGCTGGAGTCAGTGAGAGGGCCGTGCTGGAGTCAGTGAGAGGGCCGTGCTGGGTGCCTGAGTCCGTGAGAGGCCTGTGCTGGAGTCAGTGAGAGGCCTGTGCTGGAGTCAGTGAGAGGCCTGTGCTGGAGTCAGTGAGAGGCCTGTGCTGGAGTCAGTGAGAGGGCTGTGCTGGAGTCAGTGAGAGGGCCGTGCTGGGTGCTGGAGTCAGTGAGAGGCCTGTGCTGGAGTCAGCGAGAGGGCTGTGCTGGAGTCAGAGAGAGGCCTGTGCTGGAGTCAGTGAGAGGGCTGTGCTGGAGTCAGTGAGAGGGCTGTGCTGGAGTCAGTGAGAGGACTGTGCTGGAGTCAGTGAGAGGCCTGTGCTGGAGTCGGTGAGAGGTCTGTGCTGGGTGCTGGAGTCAGTGAGAGGCCTGTGCTGGAGTCAGTGAGAGGCCTGTGCTGGAGTAAGCGAAAGGGCTGTGCTGGAGCCAGTGAGAGGGCCGTGCTGAAGTCAGTGAGAGGGCTGTGCTGGAGTCAGTGAGAGGGCCGTGCTGGGTGCTGGAGTCAGTGAGAGGCCTGTGCTGGAGTCAGTGAAAGGGCTGTGCTGGAGTCAGTGAAAGGGCTGTGCTTGAGTCAGTGAGAGGGCCGTGCTGGAGTCAGTGACAGGGCTGTGCTGGAGTCAGTGAAAGGGCTGTGCTGGAGTCAGTGAGAGGGCCGTGCTGGAGTCAGTGAGAGGGCCGTGCTGGAGTCAGTGAGAGGGCCGTGCTGGAGTCAGTGAGAGGGCCGTGCTGGAGTCAGTGAGAGGGCCGTGCTGGAGTCAGTGAGAGGGCCGTGCTGGGTGCTGGAGTAATTGAGAGGGCTGTGCTGGAGTCAGTGAGAGGGCTGTGCTGGAGTCAGTGAGAGGCCTGTGCTGGAGTCAGTGAGAGGGCCGTGCTGGGTGCTGGAGTCAGTGAGAGGATTGTGCTGGAGTCAGTGAGAGGCCTGTGCTGGAGTCAGTGAGAGGGCCGTGCTGGGTGCTGGAGTCAGTGAGAGGATTGTGCTGGAGTCAGTGAGAGGGCTGTGCTGGAGTCAGGGAGATGGCTGTGCTGGAGTCAGTGAGAGGGCTGTGCTGGAGTCAGTGAAAGGGCTGTGCTGGAGTCAGTGAAAGGGCTGTGCTGGTGTCAGTGAGAGGGCAGTGCTGGAGTCAGTGAGAGGGCCGTGTTGGGTGCTGGAGTCAGTGAGAGGCCTGTGCTGGAGTCAGTGAAAGGGCCGTGTTGGGTGCTGGAGACAGTGAGAGGCCTGTGCTGGAGTCAGTGAGAGGCCTGTGCTGGAGTCAGTGAGAGGCCTGTGCTGGAGTCAGTGAGAAGCCTGTGCTGGAGTCAGTGAAAGGGCTGTGCTGGAGTCAGTGAGAGGGCCGTGCTGGAGTCAGTGAGAGGGCCGTGCTGGAGTCAGTGAGAGGGCCGTGCTGGAGTCAGTGAGAGGGCCGTGCTGGAGTCAGTGAGAGGGCCGTGCTGGAGTCAGTGAGAGGGCTGTGCTGGAGTCAGTGAGAGGGCCGTGCTGGGTGCTGGAGTCAGTGAGAGGCCTGTGCTGGAGTCAGTGAAAGGGCTGTGCTGGAGTCAGTGAAAGGGCTGTGCTTGAGTCAGTGAGAGGGCCGTGCTGGAGTCAGTGAGAGGCCTGTGCTGGAGTAAGCGAAAGGGCTGTGCTGGAGCCAGTGAGAGGACCGTGCTGAAGTCAGTGAGAGGGCTGTGCTGGAGTCAGTGAGAGGGCCGTGCTGGGTGCTGGAGTCAGAGAGAGGCCTGTGCTGGAGTCAGTGAAAGGGCTGTGCTGGAGTCAGTGAAAGGGCTGTGCTTGAGTCAGTGAGAGGGCCTTGCTGGAGTCAGTGACAGGGCTGTGCTGGAGTCAGTGAAAGGGCTGTGCTGGAGTCAGTGAGAGGGCCGTGCTGGAGTCAGTGAGAGGGCCGTGCTGGAGTCAGTGAGAGGGCCGTGCTGGAGTCAGTGAGAGGGCTGTGTTGGGTGCTGGAGTCAGTGAAAGGCCTGTGCTGGAGTTAGTGAGAGGGCCGTGCTGGAGTCAGTGAGAGGCCTGTGCTGGAGTCAGTGAAAGGGCTGTGCTGGAGTCAGTGAGAGGGCTGTGCTGGAGTCAGTGAGAGGGCTGTGCTGGAGTCAGTGAAAGGGCTGTGCTGGAGTCAGTGAGAAGGCTGTGCTGGAGTCAGTGAGAGGGCCGTGCTGAAGTCAGTGAGAAGCCTGTGCTGGAGTCAGTGAGAGGGCTGTGCTGGAGTCAGTGAGAGGCCTGTGCTGGAGTCAGTGAGAGGGCCGTGCTGGAGTCAGTGAGAGGCCTGTGCTGGGTCAGTGAGAGGCCTGTGCTGGAGTCAGTGAGAGGGCTATGCTGGGTGCTGGAGTCAGTGAGAGAGCTATGCTGGGTGCTGGAGTCAGTGAGAGGGCTATCCTGGAGTCAGTGAGAGGGCTGAGCTGGAGTCAGTGAGAGGGCTGTGCTGGAGTCTGTGAGAGGGCTGTGCTGGAGTCAGTGAGAGGGCCGTGCTGGAGTCAGTGAGAGGGCCGTGCTGGGTGCTGGAGTCAGTGAGAGGCCTGTGCTGGAGTCAGCGAGAGGGCTGTGCTGGAGTCAGAGAGAGGCCTGTGCTGGAGTCAGAGAGAGGGCTGTGCTGGAGTCAGTGAGAGGGCTGTGCTGGAGTCAGTGAGAGGACTGTGCTGGAGTCAGTGAGAGGCCTGTGCTGGAGTCGGTGAGAGGTCTGTGCTGGGTGCTGGAGTCAGTGAGAGGCCTGTGCTGTAGTCAGTGAGAGGCCTGTGCTGGAGTCAGTGAGAGGCCTGTGCTGGAGTAAGCGAAAGGGCTGTGCTGGAGCCAGTGAGAGGTCCGTGCTGAAGTCAGTGAGAGGGCTGTGCTGGAGTCAGTGAAAGGGCTGTGCTGGAGTCAGTGAAAGGGCTGTGCTTGAGTCAGTGAGAGGGCCGTGCTGGAGTCAGAGACAGGGCTGTGCTGGAGTCAGTGAAAGGCCTGTGCTGGAGTTAGTGAGAGGGCCGTGCTGGAGTCAGTGAGAGGCCTATGCTGGAGTCAGTGAAAGGGCTGTGCTGGAGTCAGTGAGAAGGCTGTGCTGGAGTCAGTGAGAGGGCTGTGCTGGAGTCAGTGAGAGGGCCGTGCTGGGTGCTGGAGTCAGTGAGAGGCCTGTGCTGGAGTCAGTGAAAGGGCTGTGCTGGAGTCAGTGAAAGGGCTGTGCTTGAGTCAGTGAAAGGGCCGTGCTGGAGTCAGTGAGAGGGCCGTGCTGGAGTCAGTGAGAGGGCCGTGCTGGAGTCAGTGACAGGGCTGTGCTGGAGTCAGTGAAAGGGCCGTGCTGGAGTCAGTGAGAGGGCCGTGCTGGAGTCAGTGAGAGGGCCGTGCTGGAGTCAGTGAGAGGGCCGTGCTGGAGTCAGTGAGAGGGCTGTGTTGGGTGCTGGAGTCAGTGAAAGGCCTGTGCTGGAGTTAGTGAGAGGGCCGTGCTGGAGTCAGTGAGAGGCCTGTGCTGGAGTCAGTGAAAGGGCTGTGCTGGAGTCAGTGAGAGGGCTGTGCTGGAGTCAGTGAGAGGGCTGTGCTGGAGTCAGTTAGAGGGCTGTGCTGGAGTCAGTGAGAAGGCTGTGCTGGAGTCAGTGAGAGGGCCGTGCTGAAGTCAGTGAGAGGCCTGTGCTGGAGTCAGTGAGAGGGCTGTGCTGGAGTCAGTGAGAGGCCTGTGCTGGAGTCAGTGAGAGGGCCGTGCTGGAGTCAGTGAGAGGCCTGTGCTGGGTCAGTGAGAGGCCTGTGCTGGAGTCAGTGAGAGGGCTATGCTGGGTGCTGGAGTCAGTGAGAGAGCTATGCTGGGTGCTGGAGTCAGTGAGAGGGCTATCCTGGAGTCAGTGAGAGGGCTGAGCTGGAGTCAGTGAGAGGGCTGTGCTGGAGTCTGTGAGAGGGCTATGCTGGGTGCTGGAGTCAGTGAGAGAGCTATGCTGGGTGCTGGAGTCAGTGAGAGGGCTATCCTGGTGTCAGTGAGAGGGCTGAGCTGGAGTCAGTGAGAGGGCTGTGCTGGAGTCTGTGAGAGGGCTGTGCTGGAGTCAGTGAGAGGGCCGTGCTGGAGTCAGTGAGAGGGCTGTGCTGGAGTCAGTGAGAGGGCCGTGCTGGAGTCAGTGAGAGGCCTGTGCTGGAGTCAGTGAGAGGGCCGTGCTGGAGTCAGTGAGAGGGCCGTGCTGGAGTCAGTGAGAGGCCCGTGCTGGGTGCCTGAGTCAGTGAGAGGCCTGTGCTGGAGTCAGTGAGAGGCCTGTGCTGGAGTCTGTGAGAGGCCTGTGCTGGAGTCAGTGAGAGGCCTGTGCTGGAGTCAGTGAGAGGGCTGTGCTGGAGTCAGTGAGAGGGCCGTGCTGGGTGCTGGAGTCAGTGAGAGGCCTGTGCTGGAGTCAGTGAGAGGGCTGTGCTGGAGTCAGAGAGAGGCCTGTGCTGGAGTCAGTGAGAGGGCTGTGCTGGAGTCAGTGAGAGGGCTGTGCTGGAGTCAGTGAGAGGGCTGTGCTGGAGTCAGTGAGAGGCCTGTGCTGGAGTCAGTGAGAGGGCTGTGCTGGAGTCAGTGAGAGGCCTGTGCTGGAGTCGGTGAGAGGTCTGTGCTGGGTGCTGGAGTCAGTGAGAGGCCTGTGCTGTAGTCAGTGAGAGGCCTGTGCTGGAGTCAGTGAGAGGCCTGTGCTGGAGTAAGTGAAAGGGCTGTGCTGGAGCCAGTGAGAGGGCCGTGCTGAAGTCAGTGAGAGGGCTGTGCTGGAGTCAGTGAGAGGGCCGTGCAGGGTGCTGGAGTCAGTGAGAGGCCTGTGCTGGAGTCAGTGAAAGGGCTGTGCTGGAGTCAGTGAAAGGGCTGTGCTTGAGTCAGTGAGAGGGACGTGCTGGAGTCAGTGACAGGGCTGTGCTGGAGTCAGTGAAAGGCCTGTGCTGGAGTTAGTGAGAGGGCCGTGCTGGAGTCAGTGAGAGGCCTGTGCTGGAGTCAGTGAAAGGGCTGTGCTGGAGTCAGTGAGAGGGCTGTGCTGGAGTCAGTGAGAGGGCTGTGCTGGAGTCAGTGAGAGGGCTGTGCTGGAGTCAGTGAGAAGGCTGTGCTGGTGTCAGTGAGAGGGCCGTGCTGAAGTCAGTGAGAGGCCTGTGCTGGAGTCAGTGAGAGGGCTGTGCTGGAGTCAGTGAGAGGCCTGTGCTGGAGTCAGTGAGAGGGCCGTGCTGGAGTCAGTGAGAGGCCTGTGCTGGGTCAGTGAGAGGCCTGTGCTGGAGTCAGTGAGAGGGCTATGCTGGGTGCTGGAGTCAGTGAGAGGGCTATGCTGGGTGCTGGAGTCAGTGAGAGGGCTATCCTGGAGTCAGTGAGAGGGCTGTGCTGGAGTCAGTGAGAGGGCTGTGCTGGAGTCAGTGAGAGGGCTGTGCTGCAGTCAGTGAGAGGGCACTGCTGGAGTCAGTGAGAGGGCCGTGCTGGAGTCAGTGAGAGGGCTGAGCTGGAGTCAGTGAGAGGGCCGTGCTGGAGTCAGTGAGAGGGCTGTGCTGGAGTCAGTGAAAGGGCTGTGCTGGAGTCAGTGAGAGGGCCGTGCTGGAGTCAGTGAGAGGGCCGTGCTGGAGTCAGTGAGAGGGCCGTGCTGGGTGCCTGAGTCCGTGAGAGGCCTGTGCTGGAGTCAGTGAGAGGCCTGTGCTGGAGTCAGTGAGAGGCCTGTGCTGGAGTCAGTGAGAGGCCTGTGCTGGAGTCAGTGAGAGGGCTGTGCTGGAGTCAGTGAGAGGGCCGTGCTGGGTGCTGGAGTCAGTGAGAGGCCTGTGCTGGAGTCAGCGAGAGGGCTGTGCTGGAGTCAGAGAGAGGCCTGTGCTGGAGTCAGTGAGAGGGCTGTGCTGGAGTCAGTGAGAGGGCTGTGCTGGAGTCAGTGAGAGGACTGTGCTGGAGTCAGTGAGAGGCCTGTGCTGGAGTCGGTGAGAGGTCTGTGCTGGGTGCTGGAGTCAGTGAGAGGCCTGTGCTGGAGTCAGTGAGAGGCCTGTGCTGGAGTAAGCGAAAGGGCTGTGCTGGAGCCAGTGAGAGGGCCGTGCTGAAGTCAGTGAGAGGGCTGTGCTGGAGTCAGTGAGAGGGCCGTGCTGGGTGCTGGAGTCAGTGAGAGGCCTGTGCTGGAGTCAGTGAAAGGGCTGTGCTGGAGTCAGTGAAAGGGCTGTGCTTGAGTCAGTGAGAGGGCCGTGCTGGAGTCAGTGACAGGGCTGTGCTGGAGTCAGTGAAAGGGCTGTGCTGGAGTCAGTGAGAGGGCCGTGCTGGAGTCAGTGAGAGGGCCGTGCTGGAGTCAGTGAGAGGGCCGTGCTGGAGTCAGTGAGAGGGCCGTGCTGGAGTCAGTGAGAGGGCCGTGCTGGAGTCAGTGAGAGGGCCGTGCTGGGTGCTGGAGTAATTGAGAGGGCTGTGCTGGAGTCAGTGAGAGGGCTGTGCTGGAGTCAGTGAGAGGCCTGTGCTGGAGTCAGTGAGAGGGCCGTGCTGGGTGCTGGAGTCAGTGAGAGGATTGTGCTGGAGTCAGTGAGAGGCCTGTGCTGGAGTCAGTGAGAGGGCCGTGCTGGGTGCTGGAGTCAGTGAGAGGATTGTGCTGGAGTCAGTGAGAGGGCTGTGCTGGAGTCAGGGAGATGGCTGTGCTGGAGTCAGTGAGAGGGCTGTGCTGGAGTCAGTGAAAGGGCTGTGCTGGAGTCAGTGAAAGGGCTGTGCTGGTGTCAGTGAGAGGGCAGTGCTGGAGTCAGTGAGAGGGCCGTGTTGGGTGCTGGAGTCAGTGAGAGGCCTGTGCTGGAGTCAGTGAAAGGGCCGTGTTGGGTGCTGGAGACAGTGAGAGGCCTGTGCTGGAGTCAGTGAGAGGCCTGTGCTGGAGTCAGTGAGAGGCCTGTGCTGGAGTCAGTGAGAAGCCTGTGCTGGAGTCAGTGAAAGGGCTGTGCTGGAGTCAGTGAGAGGGCCGTGCTGGAGTCAGTGAGAGGGCCGTGCTGGAGTCAGTGAGAGGGCCGTGCTGGAGTCAGTGAGAGGGCCGTGCTGGAGTCAGTGAGAGGGCTGTGCTGGAGTCAGTGAGAGGGCCGTGCTGGGTGCTGGAGTCAGTGAGAGGCCTGTGCTGGAGTCAGTGAAAGGGCTGTGCTGGAGTCAGTGAAAGGGCTGTGCTTGAGTCAGTGAGAGGGCCGTGCTGGAGTCAGTGACAGGGCTGTGCTGGAGTCAGTGAAAGGGCCGTGCTGGAGTCAGTGAGAGGGCCGTGCTGGAGTCAGTGAGAGGGCCATGCTGGAGTCAGTGAGAGGGCCGTGCTGGAGTCAGTGAGAGGGCTGTGTTGGGTGCTGGAGTCAGTGAAAGGCCTGTGCTGGAGTTAGTGAGAGGGCCGTGCTGGAGTCAGTGAGAGGCCTGTGCTGGAGTCAGTGAAAGGGCTGTGCTGGAGTCAGTGAGAGGGCTGTGCTGGAGTCAGTGAGAGGGCTGTGCTGGAGTCAGTTAGAGGGCTGTGCTGGAGTCAGTGAGAAGGCTGTGCTGGAGTCAGTGAGAGGGCCGTGCTGAAGTCAGTGAGAGGCCTGTGCTGGAGTCAGTGAGAGGGCTGTGTTGGAGTCAGTGAGAGGCCTGTGCTGGAGTCAGTGAGAGGGCCGTGCTGGAGTCAGTGAGAGGCCTGTGCTGGGTCAGTGAGAGGCCTGTGCTGGAGTCAGTGAGAGGGCTATGCTGGGTGCTGGAGTCAGTGAGAGAGCTATGCTGGGTGCTGGAGTCAGTGAGAGGGCTATCCTGGAGTCAGTGAGAGGGCTGAGCTGGAGTCAGTGAGAGGGCTGTGCTGGAGTCTGTGAGAGGGCTATGCTGGGTGCTGGAGTCAGTGAGAGAGCTATGCTGGGTGCTGGAGTCAGTGAGATGGCTATCCTGGTGTCAGTGAGAGGGCTGAGCTGGAGTCAGTGAGAGGGCTGTGCTGGAGTCTGTGAGAGGGCTGTGCTGGAGTCAGTGAGAGGGCCGTGCTGGAGTCAGTGAGAGGGCTGTGCTGGAGTCAGTGAGAGGGCCGTGCTGGAGTCAGTGAGAGGCCTGTGCTGGAGTCAGTGAGAGGGCCGTGCTGGAGTCAGTGAGAGGGCCGTGCTGGAGTCAGTGAGAGGCCCGTGCTGGGTGCCTAAGTCAGTGAGAGGCCTGTGCTGGAGTCAGTGAGAGGCCTGTGCTGGAGTCTGTGAGAGGCCTGTGCTGGAGTCAGTGAGAGGCCTGTGCTGGAGTCAGTGAGAGGGCTGTGCTGGAGTCAGTGAGAGGGCCGTGCTGGGTGCTGGAGTCAGTGAGAGGCCTGTGCTGGAGTCAGTGAGAGGGCTGTGCTGGAGTCAGAGAGAGGCCTGTGCTGGAGTCAGTGAGAGGGCTGTGCTGGAGTCAGTGAGAGGGCTGTGCTGGAGTCAGTGAGAGGGCTGTGCTGGAGTCAGTGAGAGGCCTGTGCTGGAGTCAGTGAGAGGGCTGTGCTGGAGTCAGTGAGAGGCCTGTGCTGGAGTCGGTGAGAGGTCTGTGCTGGGTGCTGGAGTCAGTGAGAGGCCTGTGCTGTAGTCAGTGAGAGGCCTGTGCTGGAGTCAGTGAGAGGCCTGTGCTGGAGTAAGTGAAAGGGCTGTGCTGGAGCCAGTGAGAGGGCCGTGCTGAAGTCAGTGAGAGGGCTGTGCTGGAGTCAGTGAGAGGGCCGTGCAGGGTGCTGGAGTCAGTGAGAGGCCTGTGCTGGAGTCAGTGAAAGGGCTGTGCTGGAGTCAGTGAAAGGGCTGTGCTTGAGTCAGTGAGAGGGACGTGCTGGAGTCAGTGACAGGGCTGTGCTGGAGTCAGTGAAAGGCCTGTGCTGGAGTTAGTGAGAGGGCCGTGCTGGAGTCAGTGAGAGGCCTGTGCTGGAGTCAGTGAAAGGGCTGTGCTGGAGTCAGTGAGAGGGCTGTGCTGGAGTCAGTGAGAGGGCTGTGCTGGAGTCAGTGAGAGGGCTGTGCTGGAGTCAGTGAGAATGCTGTGCTGGAGTCAGTGAGAGGGCCGTGCTGAAGTCAGTGAGAGGCCTGTGCTGGAGTCAGTGAGAGGGCTGTGCTGGAGTCAGTGAGAGGCCTGTGCTGGAGTCAGTGAGAGGGCCGTGCTGGAGTCAGTGAGAGGCCTGTGCTGGGTCAGTGAGAGGCCTGTGCTGGAGTCAGTGAGAGGGCTATGCTGGGTGCTGGAGTCAGTGAGAGGGCTATGCTGGGTGCTGGAGTCAGTGAGAGGGCTATCCTGGAGTCAGTGAGAGGGCTGTGCTGGAGTCAGTGAGAGGGCTGTGCTGGAGTCAGTGAGAGGGCTGTGCTGCAGTCAGTGAGAGGGCACTGCTGGAGTCAGTGAGAGGGCCGTGCTGGAGTCAGTGAGAGGGCTGAGCTGGAGTCAGTGAGAGGGCCGTGCTGGAGTCAGTGAGAGGGCTGTGCTGGAGTCAGTGAAAGGGCTGTGCTGGAGTCAGTGAGAGGGCCGTGCTGGAGTCAGTGAGAGGGCCGTGCTGGAGTCAGTGAGAGGGCCGTGCTGGGTGCCTGAGTCAGTGAGAGGCCTGTGCTGGAGTCAGTGAGAGGCCTGTGCTGGAGTCAGTGAGAGGCCTGTGCTGGAGTCAGTGAGAGGCCTGTGCTGGAGTCAGTGAGAGGGCTGTGCTGGAGTCAGTGAGAGGGCCGTGCTGGGTGCTGGAGTCAGTGAGAGGCCTGTGCTGGAGTCAGCGAGAGGGCTGTGCTGGAGTCAGAGAGAGGCCTGTGCTGGAGTCAGTGAGAGGGCTGTGCTGGAGTCAGTGAGAGGGCTGTGCTGGAGTCAGTGAGAGGACTGTGCTGGAGTCAGTGAGAGGCCTGTGCTGGAGTCGGTGAGAGGTCTGTGCTGGGTGCTGGAGTCAGTGAGAGGCCTGTGCTGGAGTCAGTGAGAGGCCTGTGCTGGAGTAAGCGAAAGGGCTGTGCTGGAGCCAGTGAGAGGGCCGTGCTGAAGTCAGTGAGAGGGCTGTGCTGGAGTCAGTGAGAGGGCCGTGCTGGGTGCTGGAGTCAGTGAGAGGCCTGTGCTGGAGTCAGTGAAAGGGCTGTGCTGGAGTCAGTGAAAGGGCTGTGCTTGAGTCAGTGAGAGGGCCGTGCTGGAGTCAGTGACAGGGCTGTGCTGGAGTCAGTGAAAGGGCTGTGCTGGAGTCAGTGAGAGGGCCGTGCTGGAGTCAGTGAGAGGGCCGTGCTGGAGTCAGTGAGAGGGCCGTGCTGGAGTCAGTGAGAGGGCCGTGCTGGAGTCAGTGAGAGGGCCGTGCTGGAGTCAGTGAGAGGGCCGTGCTGGAGTCAGTGAGAGGGCTGTGTTGGGTGCTGGAGTCAGTGAAAGGCCTGTGCTGGAGTTAGTGAGAGGGCCGTGCTGGAGTCAGTGAGAGGCCTGTGCTGGAGTCAGTGAAAGGGCTGTGCTGGAGTCAGTGAGAGGGCTGTGCTGGAGTCAGTGAGAGGGCTGTGCTGGAGTCAGTGAGAAGGCTGTGCTGGAGTCAGTGAGAGGGCCGTGCTGGGTGCTGGAGTCAGTGAGAGGATTGTGCTGGAGTCAGTGAGAGGGCTGTGCTGGAGTCAGGGAGATGGCTGTGCTGGAGTCAGTGAGAGGGCTGTGCTGGAGTCAGTGAAAGGGCTGTGCTGGAGTCAGTGAAAGGGCTGTGCTGGTGTCAGTGAGAGGGCAGTGCTGGAGTCAGTGAGAGGGCCGTGTTGGGTGCTGGAGTCAGTGAGAGGCCTGGGCTGGAGTCAGTGAAAGGGCCGTGTTGGGTGCTGGAGACAGTGAGATGCCTGTGCTGGAGTCAGTGAGAGGGCTGTGCTGGAGTCAGTGAGAGGCCTGTGCTGGAGTCAGTGAGAGGCGTGTGCTGGAGTCAGTGAGAGGCCTGTGCTGGAGTCAGTGAAAGGGCTGTGCTGGAGTCAGTGAGAGGGCCGTGCTGGAGTCAGTGAGAGGGCCGTGCTGGAGTCAGTGAGAGGGCTGTGCTGGAGTCAGTGAAAGGGCTGTGCTGGAGTCAGTGAGAGGGCCGTGCTGGAGTCAGTGAGAGGGCCGTGCTGGAGTCAGTGAGAGGGCCGTGCTGGGTGCCTGAGTCAGTGAGAGGCCTGTGCTGGAGTCAGTGAGAGGGCTGAGCTGGAGTCAGTGAGAGGGCCGTGCTGGAGTCAGTGAGAGGGCTGTGCTGGAGTCAGTGAAAGGGCTGTGCTGGGTGCTGGAGTCAGTGAGAGGCCTGTGCTGGAGTCAGTGAGAGGGCTGAGCTGGAGTCAGTGAGAGGGCTGAGCTGGAGTCAGTGAGAGGGCCGTGCTGGAGTCAGTGAGAGGGCCGTGCTGGTGTCAGTGAGAGGGCTGTGTTGGGTGCTGGAGTCAGTGAAAGGCCTGTGCTGGAGTTAGTGAGAGGGCTGAGCTGGAGTCAGTGAGAGGGCCGTGCTGGAGTCAGTGAGAGGGCTGTGCTGGAGTCAGTGAAAGGGCTGTGCTGGGTGCTGGAGTGTGTGAGAGGGCCGTGCTGGAGTCAGTGAGAGGGCTGAGCTGGAGTCAGTGAGAGGGCCGTGCTGGAGTCAGTGAGAGGGCTGTGCTGGAGTCAGTGAAAGGGCTGTGCTGGAGTCAGTGAGAGGGCCGTGCTGGAGTCAGTGAGAGGGCCGTGCTGGAGTCAGTGAGAGGGCCGTGCTGGGTGCCTGAGTCAGTGAGAGGCCTGTGCTGGAGTCAGTGAGAGGCCTGTGCTGGAGTCAGTGAGAGGCCTGTGCTGGAGTCAGTGAGAGGCCTGTGCTGGAGTCAGTGAGAGGGCTGTGCTGGAGTCAGTGAGAGGGCCGTGCTGGGTGCTGGAGTCAGTGAGAGGCCTGTGCTGGAGTCAGCGAGAGGGCTGTGCTGGAGTCAGAGAGAGGCCTGTGCTGGAGTCAGTGAGAGGGCTGTGCTGGAGTCAGTGAGAGGGCTGTGCTGGAGTCAGTGAGAGGACTGTGCTGGAGTCAGTGAGAGGCCTGTGCTGGAGTCGGTGAGAGGTCTGTGCTGGGTGCTGGAGTCAGTGAGAGGCCTGTGCTGGAGTCAGTGAGAGGCCTGTGCTGGAGTAAGCGAAAGGGCTGTGCTGGAGCCAGTGAGAGGGCCGTGCTGAAGTCAGTGAGAGGGCTGTGCTGGAGTCAGTGAGAGGGCCGTGCTGGGTGCTGGAGTCAGTGAGAGGCCTGTGCTGGAGTCAGTGAAAGGGCTGTGCTGGAGTCAGTGAAAGGGCTGTGCTTGAGTCAGTGAGAGGGCCGTGCTGGAGTCAGTGACAGGGCTGTGCTGGAGTCAGTGAAAGGGCTGTGCTGGAGTCAGTGAGAGGGCCGTGCTGGAGTCAGTGAGAGGGCCGTGCTGGAGTCAGTGAGAGGGCCGTGCTGGAGTCAGTGAGAGGGCCGTGCTGGAGTCAGTGAGAGGGCCGTGCTGGAGTCAGTGAGAGGGCCGTGCTGGAGTCAGTGAGAGGGCTGTGTTGGGTGCTGGAGTCAGTGAGAGGCCTGTGCTGGAGTCAGTGAGAGGGCTGTGCTGGAGTCAGTGAGAGGCCTGTGCTGGAGTCAGTGAGAGGGCCGTGCTGGAGTCAGTGAGAGGCCTGTGCTGGGTCAGTGAGAGGCCTGTGCTGGAGTCAGTGAGAGGGCTATGCTGGGTGCTGGAGTCAGTGAGAGAGCTATGCTGGGTGCTGGAGTCAGTGAGAGGGCTATCCTGGAGTCAGTGAGAGGGCTGAGCTGGAGTCAGTGAGAGGGCTGTGCTGGAGTCTGTGAGAGGGCTGTGCTGGAGTCAGTGTTAGGGCCGTGCTGGAGTCAGTGAGAGGGCCGTGCTGGGTGCTGGACTCAGTGAGAGGCCTGTGCTGGAGTCAGCGAGAGGGCTGTGCTGGAGTCAGAGAGAGGCCTGTGCTGGAGTCAGAGAGAGGGCTGTGCTGGAGTCAGTGAGAGGGCTGTGCTGGAGTCAGTGAGAGGACTGTGCTGGAGTCAGTGAGAGGCCTGTGCTGGAGTCGGTGAGAGGTCTGTGCTGGGTGCTGGAGTCAGTGAGAGGCCAGTGCTGTAGTCAGTGAGAGGCCTGTGCTGGAGTCAGTGAGAGGCCTGTGCTGGAGTAAGCGAAAGGGCTGTGCTGGAGCCAGTGAGAGGGCCGTGCTGAAGTCAGTGAGAGGGCTGTGCTGGAGTCAGTGAAAGGGCTGTGCTGGAGTCAGTGAAAGGGCTGTGCTTGAGTCAGTGAGAGGGCCGTGCTGGAGTCAGAGACAGGGCTGTGCTGGAGTCAGTGAAAGGCCTGTGCTGGAGTTAGTGAGAGGGCCGTGCTGTAGTCAGTGAGAGGCCTGTGCTGGAGTCAGTGAAAGGGCTGTGCTGGAGTCAGTGAGAAGGCTGTGCTGGAGTCAGTGAGAGGGCTGTGCTGGAGTCAGTGAGAGGGCCGTGCTGGGTGCTGGAGTCAGTGAGAGGCCTGTGCTGGAGTCAGTGAAAGGGCTGTGCTGGAGTCAGTGAAAGGGCTGTGCTTGAGTCAGTGAGAGGGCCGTGCTGGAGTCAGTGACAGGGCCGTGCTGGAGTCAGTGAAAGGGCCGTGCTGGAGTCAGTGAGAGGGCCGTGCTGGAGTCAGTGAGAGGGCCGTGCTGGAGTCAGTGAGAGGGCCGTGCTGGAGTCAGTGAGAGGGCTGTGTTGGGTGCTGGAGTCAGTGAAAGGCCTGTGCTGGAGTTAGTGAGAGGGCCGTGCTGGAGTCAGTGAGAGGCCTGTGCTGGAGTCAGTGAAAGGGCTGTGCTGGAGTCAGTGAGAGGGCTGTGCTGGAGTCAGTGAGAGGGCTGTGCTGGAGTCAGTTAGAGGGCTGTGCTGGAGTCAGTGAGAAGGCTGTGCTGGAGTCAGTGAGAGGGCCGTGCTGAAGTCAGTGAGAGGCCTGTGCTGGGTCAGTGAGAGGCCTGTGCTGGAGTCAGTGAGAGGGCTGTGCTGGAGTCAGTGAGAGGCCTGTGCTGGAGTCAGTGAGAGGGCCGTGCTGGAGTCAGTGAGAGGCCTGTGCTGGGTCAGTGAGAGGCCTGTGCTGGAGTCAGTGAGAGGGCTATGCTGGGTGCTGGAGTCAGTGAGAGAGCTATGCTGGGTGCTGGAGTCAGTGAGAGGGCTATCCTGGAGTCAGTGAGAGGGCTGAGCTGGAGTCAGTGAGAGGGCTGTGCTGGAGTCTGTGAGAGGGCTATGCTGGGTGCTGGAGTCAGTGAGAGAGCTATGCTGGGTGCTGGAGTCAGTGAGAGGGCTATCCTGGTGTCAGTGAGAGGGCTGAGCTGGAGTCAGTGAGAGGGCTGTGCTGGAGTCTGTGAGAGGGCTGTGCTGGAGTCAGTGAGAGGGCCGTGCTGGAGTCAGTGAGAGGGCTGTGCTGGAGTCAGTGAGAGGGCCGTGCTGGAGTCAGTGAGAGGCCTGTGCTGGAGTCAGTGAGAGGGCCGTGCTGGAGTCAGTGAGAGGGCCGTGCTGGAGTCAGTGAGAGGCCATTGCTGGGTGCCTGAGTCAGTGAGAGGCCTGTGCTGGAGTCAGTGAGAGGCCTGTGCTGGAATCTGTGAGAGGCCTGTGCTGGAGTCAGTGAGAGGCCTGTGCTGGAGTCAGTGAGAGGGCTGTGCTGGAGTCAGTGAGAGGGCCGTGCTGGGTGCTGGAGTCAGTGAGAGGCCTGTGCTGGAGTCAGTGAGAGGGCTGTGCTGGAGTCAGAGAGAGGCCTGTGCTGGAGTCAGTGAGAGGGCTGTGCTGGAGTCAGTGAGAGGGCTGTGCTGGAGTCAGTGAGAGGGCTGTGCTGGAGTCAGTGAGAGGCCTGTGCTGGAGTCAGTGAGAGGGCTGTGCTGGAGTCAGTGAGAGGCCTGTGCTGGAGTCGGTGAGAGGTCTGTGCTGGGTGCTGGAGTCAGTGAGAGGCCTGTGCTGTAGTCAGTGAGAGGCCTGTGCTGGAGTCAGTGAGAGGCCTGTGCTGGAGTAAGTGAAAGGGCTGTGCTGGAGCCAGTGAGAGGGCCGTGCTGAAGTCAGTGAGAGGGCTGTGCTGGAGTCAGTGAGAGGGCCGTGCAGGGTGCTGGAGTCAGTGAGAGGCCTGTGCTGGAGTCAGTGAAAGGGCTGTGCTGGAGTCAGTGAAAGGGCTGTGCTTGAGTCAGTGAGAGGGACGTGCTGGAGTCAGTGACAGGGCTGTGCTGGAGTCAGTGAAAGGCCTGTGCTGGAGTTAGTGAGAGGGCCGTGCTGGAGTCAGTGAGAGGCCTGTGCTGGAGTCAGTGAAAGGGCTGTGCTGGAGTCAGTGAGAGGGCTGTGCTGGAGTCAGTGAGAGGGCTGTGCTGGAGTCAGTGAGAGGGCTGTGCTGGAGTCAGTGAGAAGGCTGTGCTGGAGTCAGTGAGAGGGCCGTGCTGAAGTCAGTGAGAGGCCTGTGCTGGAGTCAGTGAGAGGGCTGTGCTGGAGTCAGTGAGAGGCCTGTGCTGGAGTCAGTGAGAGGGCCGTGCTGGAGTCAGTGAGAGGCCTGTGCTGGGTCAGTGAGAGGCCTGTGCTGGAGTCAGTGAGAGGGCTATGCTGGGTGCTGGAGTCAGTGAGAGGGCTATGCTGGGTGCTGGAGTCAGTGAGAGGGCTATCCTGGAGTCAGTGAGAGGGCTGTGCTGGAGTCAGTGAGAGGGCTGTGCTGGAGTCAGTGAGAGGGCTGTGCTGCAGTCAGTGAGAGGGCACTGCTGGAGTCAGTGAGAGGGCCGTGCTGGAGTCAGTGAGAGGGCTGAGCTGGAGTCAGTGAGAGGGCCGTGCTGGAGTCAGTGAGAGGGCTGTGCTGGAGTCAGTGAAAGGGCTGTGCTGGAGTCAGTGAGAGGGCCGTGCTGGAGTCAGTGAGAGGGCCGTGCTGGAGTCAGTGAGAGGGCCGTGCTGGGTGCCTGAGTCCGTGAGAGGCCTGTGCTGGAGTCAGTGAGAGGCCTGTGCTGGAGTCAGTGAGAGGCCTGTGCTGGAGTCAGTGAGAGGCCTGTGCTGGAGTCAGTGAGAGGGCTGTGCTGGAGTCAGTGAGAGGGCCGTGCTGGGTGCTGGAGTCAGTGAGAGGCCTGTGCTGGAGTCAGCGAGAGGGCTGTGCTGGAGTCAGAGAGAGGCCTGTGCTGGAGTCAGTGAGAGGGCTGTGCTGGAGTCAGTGAGAGGGCTGTGCTGGAGTCAGTGAGAGGACTGTGCTGGAGTCAGTGAGAGGCCTGTGCTGGAGTCGGTGAGAGGTCTGTGCTGGGTGCTGGAGTCAGTGAGAGGCCTGTGCTGGAGTCAGTGAGAGGCCTGTGCTGGAGTAAGCGAAAGGGCTGTGCTGGAGCCAGTGAGAGGGCCGTGCTGAAGTCAGTGAGAGGGCTGTGCTGGAGTCAGTGAGAGGGCCGTGCTGGGTGCTGGAGTCAGTGAGAGGCCTGTGCTGGAGTCAGTGAAAGGGCTGTGCTGGAGTCAGTGAAAGGGATGTGCTTGAGTCAGTGAGAGGGCCGTGCTGGAGTCAGTGACAGGGCTGTGCTGGAGTCAGTGAAAGGGCTGTGCTGGAGTCAGTGAGAGGGCCGTGCTGGAGTCAGTGAGAGGGCCGTGCTGGAGTCAGTGAGAGGGCCGTGCTGGAGTCAGTGAGAGGGCCGTGCTGGAGTCAGTGAGAGGGCCGTGCTGGAGTCAGTGAGAGGGCTGTGTTGGGTGCTGGAGTCAGTGAAAGGCCTGTGCTGGAGTTAGTGAGAGGGCCGTGCTGGAGTCAGTGAGAGGCCTGTGCTGGAGTCAGTGAAAGGGCTGTGCTGGAGTCAGTGAGAGGGCTGTGCTGGAGTCAGTGAGAGGGCTGTGCTGGAGTCAGTTAGAGGGCTGTGCTGGAGTCAGTGAGAAGGCTGTGCTGGAGTCAGTGAGAGGGCCGTGCTGAAGTCAGTGAGAGGCCTGTGCTGGAGTCAGTGAGAGGGCTGTGCTGGAGTCAGTGAGAGGCCTGTGCTGGAGTCAGTGAGAGGGCCGTGCTGGAGTCAGTGAGAGGCCTGTGCTGGGTCAGTGAGAGGCCTGTGCTGGAGTCAGTGAGAGGGCTATGCTGGGTGCTGGAGTCAGTGAGAGAGCTATGCTGGGTGCTGGAGTCAGTGAGAGGGCTATCCTGGAGTCAGTGAGAGGGCTGAGCTGGAGTCAGTGAGAGGGCTGTGCTGGAGTCTGTGAGAGGGCTATGCTGGGTGCTGGAGTCAGTGAGAGAGCTATGCTGGGTGCTGGAGTCAGTGAGAGGGCTATCCTGGTGTCAGTGAGAGGGCTGAGCTGGAGTCAGTGAGAGGGCTGTGCTGGAGTCTGTGAGAGGGCTGTGCTGGAGTCAGTGAGAGGGCCGTGCTGGAGTCAGTGAGAGGGCTGTGCTGGAGTCAGTGAGAGGGCCGTGCTGGAGTCAGTGAGAGGCCTGTGCTGGAGTCAGTGAGAGGGCCGTGCTGGAGTCAGTGAGAGGGCCGTGCTGGAGTCAGTGAGAGGCCCGTGCTGGGTGCCTGAGTCAGTGAGAGGCCTGTGCTGGAGTCAGTGAGAGGCCTGTGCTGGAGTCTGTGAGAGGCCTGTGCTGGAGTCAGTGAGAGGCCTGTGCTGGAGTCAGTGAGAGGGCTGTGCTGGAGTCAGTGAGAGGGCCGTGCTGGGTGCTGGAGTCAGTGAGAGGCCTGTGCTGGAGTCAGTGAGAGGGCTGTGCTGGAGTCAGAGAGAGGCCTGTGCTGGAGTCAGTGAGAGGGCTGTGCTGGAGTCAGTGAGAGGGCTGTGCTGGAGTCAGTGAGAGGGCTGTGCTGGAGTCAGTGAGAGGCCTGTGCTGGAGTCAGTGAGAGGGCTGTGCTGGAGTCAGTGAGAGGCCTGTGCTGGAGTCGGTGAGAGGTCTGTGCTGGGTGCTGGAGTCAGTGAGAGGCCTGTGCTGTAGTCAGTGAGAGGCCTGTGCTGGAGTCAGTGAGAGGCCTGTGCTGGAGTAAGTGAAAGGGCTGTGCTGGAGCCAGTGAGAGGGCCGTGCTGAAGTCAGTGAGAGGGCTGTGCTGGAGTCAGTGAGAGGGCCGTGCAGGGTGCTGGAGTCAGTGAGAGGCCTGTGCTGGAGTCAGTGAAAGGGCTGTGCTGGAGTCAGTGAAAGGGCTGTGCTTGAGTCAGTGAGAGGGACGTGCTGGAGTCAGTGACAGGGCGGTGCTGGAGTCAGTGAAAGGCCTGTGCTGGAGTTAGTGAGAGGGCCGTGCTGGAGTCAGTGAGAGGCCTGTGCTGGAGTCAGTGAAAGGGCTGTGCTGGAGTCAGTGAGAGGGCTGTGCTGGAGTCAGTGAGAGGGCTGTGCTGGAGTCAGTGAGAGGGCTGTGCTGGAGTCAGTGAGAATGCTGTGCTGGAGTCAGTGAGAGGGCCGTGCTGAAGTCAGTGAGAGGCCTGTGCTGGAGTCAGTGAGAGGGCTGTGCTGGAGTCAGTGAGAGGCCTGTGCTGGAGTCAGTGAGAGGGCCGTGCTGGAGTCAGTGAGAGGCCTGTGCTGGGTCAGTGAGAGGCCTGTGCTGGAGTCAGTGAGAGGGCTATGCTGGGTGCTGGAGTCAGTGAGAGGGCTATGCTGGGTGCTGGAGTCAGTGAGAGGGCTATCCTGGAGTCAGTGAGAGGGCTGTGCTGGAGTCAGTGAGAGGGCTGTGCTGGAGTCAGTGAGAGGGCTGTGCTGCAGTCAGTGAGAGGGCACTGCTGGAGTCAGTGAGAGGGCCGTGCTGGAGTCAGTGAGAGGGCTGAGCTGGAGTCAGTGAGAGGGCCGTGCTGGAGTCAGTGAGAGGGCTGTGCTGGAGTCAGTGAAAGGGCTGTGCTGGAGTCAGTGAGAGGGCCGTGCTGGAGTCAGTGAGAGGGCCGTGCTGGAGTCAGTGAGAGGGCCGTGCTGGGTGCCTGAGTCAGTGAGAGGCCTGTGCTGGAGTCAGTGAGAGGCCTGTGCTGGAGTCAGTGAGAGGCCTGTGCTGGAGTCAGTGAGAGGCCTGTGCTGGAGTCAGTGAGAGGGCTGTGCTGGAGTCAGTGAGAGGGCCGTGCTGGGTGCTGGAGTCAGTGAGAGGCCTGTGCTGGAGTCAGCGAGAGGGCTGTGCTGGAGTCAGAGAGAGGCCTGTGCTGGAGTCAGTGAGAGGGCTGTGCTGGAGTCAGTGAGAGGGCTGTGCTGGAGTCAGTGAGAGGACTGTGCTGGAGTCAGTGAGAGGCCTGTGCTGGAGTCGGTGAGAGGTCTGTGCTGGGTGCTGGAGTCAGTGAGAGGCCTGTGCTGGAGTCAGTGAGAGGCCTGTGCTGGAGTAAGCGAAAGGGCTGTGCTGGAGCCAGTGAGAGGGCCGTGCTGAAGTCAGTGAGAGGGCTGTGCTGGAGTCAGTTAGAGGGCCGTGCTGGGTGCTGGAGTCAGTGAGAGGCCTGTGCTGGAGTCAGTGAAAGGGCTGCGCTGGAGTCAGTGAAAGGGCTGTGCTTGAGTCAGTGAGAGGGCCGTGCTGGAGTCAGTGACAGGGCTGTGCTGGAGTCAGTGAAAGGGCTGTGCTGGAGTCAGTGAGAGGGCCGTGCTGGAGTCAGTGAGAGGGCCGTGCTGGAGTCAGTGAGAGGGCCGTGCTGGAGTCAGTGAGAGGGCCGTGCTGGAGTCAGTGAGAGGGCCGTGCTGGAGTCAGTGAGAGGGCCGTGCTGGAGTCAGTGAGAGGGCCGTGCTGGAGTCAGTGAGAGGGCTGTGTTGGGTGCTGGAGTCAGTGAAAGGCCTGTGCTGGAGTTAGTGAGAGGGCCGTGCTGGAGTCAGTGAGAGGCCTGTGCTGGAGTCAGTGAAAGGGCTGTGCTGTAGTCAGTGAGAGGGCTGTGCTGGAGTCAGTGAGAGGGCTGTGCTGGAGTCAGTGAGAGGGCTGTGCTGGAGTCAGTGAGAAGGCTGTGCTGGAGTCAGTGAGAGGGCCGTGCTGGGTGCTGGAGTCAGTGAGAGGATTGTGCTGGAGTCAGTGAGAGGGCTGTGCTGGAGTCAGGGAGATGGCTGTGCTGGAGTCAGTGAGAGGGCTGTGCTGGAGTCAGTGAAAGGGCTGTGCTGGAGTCAGTGAAAGGGCTGTGCTGGTGTCAGTGAGAGGGCAGTGCTGGAGTCAGTGAGAGGGCCGTGTTGGGTGCTGGAGTCAGTGAGAGGCCTGGGCTGGAGTCAGTGAAAGGGCCGTGTTGGGTGCTGGAGACAGTGAGATGCCTGTGCTGGAGTCAGTGAGAGGGCTGTGCTGGAGTCAGTGAGAGGCCTGTGCTGGAGTTAGTGAGAGGCGTGTGCTGGAGTCAGTGAGAGGCCTGTGCTGGAGTCAGTGAAAGGGCTGTGCTGGAGTCAGTGAGAGGGCCGTGCTGGAGTCAGTGAGAGGGCCGTGCTGGAGTCAGTGAGAGGGCCGTGCTGGGTGCTGGAGTAATTGAGAGGGCTGTGCTGGAGTCAGTGAGAGGGCTGTGCTGGAGTCAGTGAGAGGCCTGTGCTGGAGTCAGTGAGAGGGCCGTGCTGGGTGCTGGAGTCAGTGAGAGGATTGTGCTGGAGTCAGTGAGAGGCCTGTGCTGGAGTCAGTGAGAGGGCCGTGCTGGGTGCTGGAGTCAGTGAGAGGATTGTGCTGGAGTCAGTGAGAGGGCTGTGCTGGAGTCAGGGAGATGGCTGTGCTGGAGTCAGTGAGAGGGCTGTGCTGGAGTCAGTGAAAGGGCTGTGCTGGAGTCAGTGAAAGGGCTGTGCTGGTGTCAGTGAGAGGGCAGTGCTGGAGTCAGTGAGAGGGCCGTGTTGGGTGCTGGAGTCAGTGAGAGGCCTGTGCTGGAGTCAGTGAAAGGGCCGTGTTGGGTGCTGGAGACAGTGAGAGGCCTGTGCTGGAGTCAGTGAGAGGGCTGTGCTGGAGTCAGTGAGAGGCCTGTGCTGGAGTCAGTGAGAGGCCTGTGCTGGAGTCAGTGAGAAGCCTGTGCTGGAGTCAGTGAAAGGGCGGTGCTGGAGTCAGTGAGAGGGCCGTGCTGGAGTCAGTGAGAGGGCCGTGCTGGAGTCAGTGAGAGGGCCGTGCTGGAGTCAGTGAGAGGGCCGTGCTGGAGTCAGTGAGAGGGCCGTGCTGGAGTCAGTGAGAGGGCTGTGCTGGAGTCAGTGAGAGGGCCGTGCTGGGTGCTGGAGTCAGTGAGAGGCCTGTGCTGGAGTCAGTGAAAGGGCTGTGCTGGAGTCAGTGAAAGGGCCGTGCTGGAGTCAGTGAGAGGGCCGTGCTGGAGTCAGTGAGAGGGCCATGCTGGAGTCAGTGAGAGGGCCGTGCTGGAGTCAGTGAGAGGGCTGTGTTGGGTGCTGGAGTCAGTGAAAGGCCTGTGCTGGAGTTAGTGAGAGGGCCGTGCTGGAGTCAGTGAGAGGCCTGTGCTGGAGTCAGTGAAAGGGCTGTGCTGGAGTCAGTGAGAGGGCTGTGCTGGAGTCAGTGAGAGGGCTGTGCTGGAGTCAGTTAGAGGGCTGTGCTGGAGTCAGTGAGAAGGCTGTGCTGGAGTCAGTGAGAGGGCCGTGCTGAAGTCAGTGAGAGGCCTGTGCTGGAGTCAGTGAGAGGGCTGTGCTGGAGTCAGTGAGAGGCCTGTGCTGGAGTCAGTGAGAGGGCCGTGCTGGAGTCAGTGAGAGGCCTGTGCTGGGTCAGTGAGAGGCCTGTGCTGGAGTCAGTGAGAGGGCTATGCTGGGTGCTGGAGTCAGTGAGAGAGCTATGCTGGGTGCTGGAGTCAGTGAGAGGGCTATCCTGGAGTCAGTGAGAGGGCTGAGCTGGAGTCAGTGAGTGGGCTGTGCTGGAGTCTGTGAGAGGGCTATGCTGGGTGCTGGAGTCAGTGAGAGAGCTATGCTGGGTGCTGGAGTCAGTGAGAGGGCTATCCTGGTGTCAGTGAGAGGGCTGAGCTGGAGTCAGTGAGAGGGCTGTGCTGGAGTCTGTGAGAGGGCTGTGCTGGAGTCAGTGAGAGGGCCGTGCTGGAGTCAGTGAGAGGGCTGTGCTGGAGTCAGTGAGAGGGCCGTGCTGGAGTCAGTGAGAGGCCTGTGCTGGAGTCAGTGAGAGGGCCGTGCTGGAGTCAGTGAAAGGGCCGTGCTGGAGTCAGTGAGAGGCCCGTGCTGGGTGCCTGAGTCAGTGAGAGGCCTGTGCTGGAGTCAGTGAGAGGCCTGTGCTGGAGTCTGTGAGAGGCCTGTGCTGGAGTCAGTGAGAGGCCTGTGCTGGAGTCAGTGAGAGGGCTGTGCTGGAGTCAGTGAGAGGGCCGTGCTGGGTGCTGGAGTCAGTGAGAGGCCTGTGCTGGAGTCAGTGAGAGGGCTGTGCTGGAGTCAGAGAGAGGCCTGTGCTGGAGTCAGTGAGAGGGCTGTGCTGGAGTCAGTGAGAGGGCTGTGCTGGAGTCAGTGAGAGGGCTGTGCTGGAGTCAGTGAGAGGCCTGTGCTGGAGTCAGTGAGAGGGCTGTGCTGGAGTCAGTGAGAGGCCTGTGCTGGAGTCGGTGAGAGGTCTGTGCTGGGTGCTGGAGTCAGTGAGAGGCCTGTGCTGTAGTCAGTGAGAGGCCTGTGCTGGAGTCAGTGAGAGGCCTGTGCTGGAGTAAGTGAAAGGGCTGTGCTGGAGCCAGTGAGAGGGCCGTGCTAAAGTCAGTGAGAGGGCTGTGCTGGAGTCAGTGAGAGGGCCGTGCAGGGTGCTGGAGTCAGTGAGAGGCCTGTGCTGGAGTCAGTGAAAGGGCTGTGCTGGAGTCAGTGAAAGGGCTGTGCTTGAGTCAGTGAGAGGGACGTGCTGGAGTCAGTGACAGGGCTGTGCTGGAGTCAGTGAAAGGCCTGTGCTGGAGTTAGTGAGAGGGCCGTGCTGGAGTCAGTGAGAGGCCTGTGCTGGAGTCAGTGAAAGGGCTGTGCTGGAGTCAGTGAGAGGGCTGTGCTGGAGTCAGTGAGAGGGCTGTGCTGGAGTCAGTGAGAGGGCTGTGCTGGAGTCAGTGAGAATGCTGTGCTGGAGTCAGTGAGAGGGCCGTGCTGAAGTCAGTGAGAGGCCTGTGCTGGAGTCAGTGAGAGGGCTGTGCTGGAGTCAGTGAGAGGCCTGTGCTGGAGTCAGTGAGAGGGCCGTGCTGGAGTCAGTGAGAGGCCTGTGCTGGGTCAGTGAGAGGCCTGTGCTGGAGTCAGTGAGAGGGCTATGCTGGGTGCTGGAGTCAGTGAGAGGGCTATGCTGGGTGCTGGAGTCAGTGAGAGGGCTATCCTGGAGTCAGTGAGAGGGCTGTGCTGGAGTCAGTGAGAGGGCTGTGCTGGAGTCAGTGAGAGGGCTGTGCTGCAGTCAGTGAGAGGGCACTGCTGGAGTCAGTGAGAGGGCCGTGCTGGAGTCAGTGAGAGGGCTGAGCTGGAGTCAGTGAGAGGGCCGTGCTGGAGTCAGTGAGAGGGCTGTGCTGGAGTCAGTGAAAGGGCTGTGCTGGAGTCAGTGAGAGGGCCGTGCTGGAGTCAGTGAGAGGGCCGTGCTGGAGTCAGTGAGAGGGCCGTGCTGGGTGCCTGAGTCAGTGAGAGGCCTGTGCTGGAGTCAGTGAGAGGCCTGTGCTGGAGTCAGTGAGAGGCCTGTGCTGGAGTCAGTGAGAGGCCTGTGCTGGAGTCAGTGAGAGGGCTGTGCTGGAGTCAGTGAGAGGGCCGTGCTGGGTGCTGGAGTCAGTGAGAGGCCTGTGCTGGAGTCAGCGAGAGGGCTGTGCTGGAGTCAGAGAGAGGCCTGTGCTGGAGTCAGTGAGAGGGCTGTGCTGGAGTCAGTGAGAGGGCTGTGCTGGAGTCAGTGAGAGGACTGTGCTGGAGTCAGTGAAGGCCTGTGCTGGAGTCGGTGAGAGGTCTGTGCTGGGTGCTGGAGTCAGTGAGAGGCCTGTGCTGGAGTCAGTGAGAGGCCTGTGCTGGAGTAAGCGAAAGGGCTGTGCTGGAGCCAGTGAGAGGGCCGTGCTGAAGTCAGTGAGAGGGCTGTGCTGGAGTCAGTGAGAGGGCCGTGCTGGGTGCTGGAGTCAGTGAGAGGCCTGTGCTGGAGTCAGTGAAAGGGCTGTGCTGGAGTCAGTGAAAGGGCTGTGCTTGAGTCAGTGAGAGGGCCGTGCTGGAGTCAGTGACAGGGCTGTGCTGGAGTCAGTGAAAGGGCTGTGCTGGAGTCAGTGAGAGGGCCGTGCTGGAGTCAGTGAGAGGGCCGTGCTGGAGTCAGTGAGAGGGCCGTGCTGGAGTCAGTGAGAGGGCCGTGCTGGAGTCAGTGAGAGGGCTGTGTTGGGTGCTGGAGTCAGTGAAAGGCCTGTGCTGGAGTTAGTGAGAGGGCCGTGCTGGAGTCAGTGAGAGGCCTGTGCTGGAGTCAGTGAAAGGGCTGTGCTGGAGTCAGTGAGAGGGCTGTGCTGGAGTCAGTGAGAGGGCTGTGCTGGAGTCAGTGAGAAGGCTGTGCTGGAGTCAGTGAGAGGGCCGTGCTGGGTGCTGGAGTCAGTGAGAGGATTGTGCTGGAGTCAGTGAGAGGGCTGTGCTGGAGTCAGGGAGATGGCTGTGCTGGAGTCAGTGAGAGGGCTGTGCTGGAGTCAGTGAAAGGGCTGTGCTGGAGTCAGTGAAAGGGCTGTGCTGGTGTCAGTGAGAGGGCAGTGCTGGAGTCAGTGAGAGAGCCGTGTTGGGTGCTGGAGTCAGTGAGAGGCCTGGGCTGGAGTCAGTGAAAGGGCCGTGTTGGGTGCTGGAGACAGTGAGATGCCTGTGCTGGAGTCAGTGAGAGGGCTGTGCTGGAGTCAGTGAGAGGCCTGTGCTGGAGTTAGTGAGAGGCGTGTGCTGGAGTCAGTGAGAGGCCTGTGCTGGAGTCAGTGAAAGGGCTGTGCTGGAGTCAGTGAGAGGGCCGTGCTGGAGTCAGTGAGAGGGCCGTGCTGGAGTCAGTGAGAGGGCTGTGCTGGAGTCAGTGAAAGGGCTGTGCTGGAGTCAGTGAGAGGGCCGTGCTGGAGTCAGTGAGAGGGCCGTGCTGGAGTCAGTGAGAGGGCCGTGCTGGGTGCCTGAGTCAGTGAGAGGCCTGTGCTGGAGTCAGTGAGAGGGCTGAGCTGGAGTCAGTGAGAGGGCCGTGCTGGAGTCAGTGAGAGGGCTGTGCTGGAGTCAGTGAAAGGGCTGTGCTGGGTGCTGGAGTCAGTGAGAGGCCTGTGCTGGAGTCAGTGAGAGGGCTGAGCTGGAGTCAGTGAGAGGGCTGAGCTGGAGTCAGTGAGAGGGCCGTGCTGGAGTCAGTGAGAGGGCCGTGCTGGAGTTAGTGAGAGGGCTGTGTTGGGTGCTGGAGTCAGTGAAAGGCCTGTGCTGGAGTTAGTGAGACGGCTGAGCTGGAGTCAGTGAGAGGGCCGTGCTGGAGTCAGTGAGAGGGCTGTGCTGGAGTCAGTGAAAGGGCTGTGCTGGGTGCTGGAGTGTGTGAGAGGGCCGTGCTGGAGTCAGTGAGAGGGCTGAGCTGGAGTCAGTGAGAGGGCCGTGCTGGAGTCAGTGAGAGGGCTGTGCTGGAGTCAGTGAGAGGGCCGTGCTGGGTGCTGGAGTCAGTGAGAGGATTGTGCTGGAGTCAGTGAGAGGGCTGTGCTGGAGTCAGGGAGATGGCTGTGCTGGAGTCAGTGAGAGGGCTGTGCTGGAGTCAGTGAAAGGGCTGTGCTGGAGTCAGTGAAAGGGCTGTGCTGGTGTCAGTGAGAGGGCAGTGCTGGAGTCAGTGAGAGGGCCGTGTTGGGTGCTGGAGTCAGTGAGAGGCCTGGGCTGGAGTCAGTGAAAGGGCCGTGTTGGGTGCTGGAGACAGTGAGATGCCTGTGCTGGAGTCAGTGAGAGGGCTGTGCTGGAGTCAGTGAGAGGCCTGTGCTGGAGTTAGTGAGAGGCGTGTGCTGGAGTCAGTGAGAGGCCTGTGCTGGAGTCAGTGAAAGGGCTGTGCTGGAGTCAGTGAGAGGGCCGTGCTGGAGTCAGTGAGAGGGCCGTGCTGGAGTCAGTGAGAGGGCCGTGCTGGGTGCTGGAGTAATTGAGAGGGCTGTGCTGGAGTCAGTGAGAGGGCTGTGCTGGAGTCAGTGAGAGGCCTGTGCTGGAGTCAGTGAGAGGGCTGTGCTGGGTGCTGGAGTCAGTGAGAGGATTGTGCTGGAGTCAGTGAGAGGCCTGTGCTGGAGTCAGTGAGAGGGCCGTGCTGGGTGCTGGAGTCAGTGAGAGGATTGTGCTGGAGTCAGTGAGAGGGCTGTGCTGGAGTCAGGGAGATGGCTGTGCTGGAGTCAGTGAGAGGGCTGTGCTGGAGTCAGTGAAAGGGCTGTGCTGGAGTCAGTGAAAGGGCTGTGCTGGTGTCAGTGAGAGGGCAGTGCTGGAGTCAGTGAGAGGGCCGTGTTGGGTGCTGGAGTCAGTGAGAGGCCTGTGCTGGAGTCAGTGAAAGGGCCGTGTTGGGTGCTGGAGACAGTGAGAGGCCTGTGCTGGAGTCAGTGAGAGGGCTGTGCTGGAGTCAGTGAGAGGCCTGTGCTGGAGTCAGTGAGAGGCCTGTGCTGGAGTCAGTGAGAAGCCTGTGCTGGAGTCAGTGAAAGGGCGGTGCTGGAGTCAGTGAGAGGGCCGTGCTGGAGTCAGTGAGAGGGCCGTGCTGGAGTCAGTGAGAGGGCCGTGCTGGAGTCAGTGAGAGGGCCGTGCTGGAGTCAGTGAGAGGGCCGTGCTGGAGTCAGTGAGAGGGCTGTGCTGGAGTCAGTGAGAGGGCCGTGCTGGGTGCTGGAGTCAGTGAGAGGCCTGTGCTGGAGTCAGTGAAAGGGCTGTGCTGGAGTCAGTGAAAGGGCTGTGCCTGAGTCAGTGAGAGGGCCGTGCTGGAGTCAGTGACAGGGCTGTGCTGGAGTCAGTGAAAGGGCCGTGCTGGAGTCAGTGAGAGGGCCGTGCTGGAGTCAGTGAGAGGGCCATGCTGGAGTCAGTGAGAGGGCCGTGCTGGAGTCAGTGAGAGGGCTGTGTTGGGTGCTGGAGTCAGTGAAAGGCCTGTGCTGGAGTTAGTGAGAGGGCCGTGCTGGAGTCAGTGAGAGGCCTGTGCTGGAGTCAGTGAAAGGGCTGTGCTGGAGTCAGTGAGAGGGCTGTGCTGGAGTCAGTGAGAGGGCTGTGCTGGAGTCAGTTAGAGGGCTGTGCTGGAGTCAGTGAGAAGGCTGTGCTGGAGTCAGTGAGAGGGCCGTGCTGAAGTCAGTGAGAGGCCTGTGCTGGAGTCAGTGAGAGGGCTGTGCTGGAGTCAGTGAGAGGCCTGTGCTGGAGTCAGTGAGAGGGCCATGCTGGAGTCAGTGAGAGGCCTGTGCTGGGTCAGTGAGAGGCCTGTGCTGGAGTCAGTGAGAGGGCTATGCTGGGTGCTGGAGTCAGTGAGAGAGCTATGCTGGGTGCTGGAGTCAGTGAGAGGGCTATCCTGGAGTCAGTGAGAGGGCTGAGCTGGAGTCAGTGAGAGGGCTGTGCTGGAGTCTGTGAGAGGGCTATGCTGGGTGCTGGAGTCAGTGAGAGAGCTATGCTGGGTGCTGGAGTCAGTGAGAGGGCTATCCTGGTGTCAGTGAGAGGGCTGAGCTGGAGTCAGTGAGAGGGCTGTGCTGGAGTCTGTGAGAGGGCTGTGCTGGAGTCAGTGAGAGGGCCGTGCTGGAGTCAGTGAGAGGGCTGTGCTGGAGTCAGTGAGAGGGCCGTGCTGGAGTCAGTGAGAGGCCTGTGCTGGAGTCAGTGAGAGGGCCGTGCTGGAGTCAGTGAAAGGGCCGTGCTGGAGTCAGTGAGAGGCCCGTGCTGGGTGCCTGAGTCAGTGAGAGGCCTGTGCTGGAGTCAGTGAGAGGCCTGTGCTGGAGTCTGTGAGAGGCCTGTGCTGGAGTCAGTGAGAGGCCTGTGCTGGAGTCAGTGAGAGGGCTGTGCTGGAGTCAGTGAGAGGGCCGTGCTGGGTGCTGGAGTCAGTGAGAGGCCTGTGCTGGAGTCAGTGAGAGGGCTGTGCTGGAGTCAGAGAGAGGCCTGTGCTGGAGTCAGTGAGAGGGCTGTGCTGGAGTCAGTGAGAGGGCTGTGCTGGAGTCAGTGAGAGGGCTGTGCTGGAGTCAGTGAGAGGCCTGTGCTGGAGTCAGTGAGAGGGCTGTGCTGGAGTCAGTGAGAGGCCTGTGCTGGAGTCGGTGAGAGGTCTGTGCTGGGTGCTGGAGTCAGTGAGAGGCCTGTGCTGTAGTCAGTGAGAGGCCTGTGCTGGAGTCAGTGAGAGGCCTGTGCTGGAGTAAGTGAGAGGGCTGTGCTGGAGTCAGTGAGAGGGCCGTGCTGGAGTCAGTGAGAGGGCTGTGCTGGAGTCAGTGAGAGGGCCGTGCTGGAGTCAGTGAGAGGCCTGTGCTGGAGTCAGTGAGAGGGCCGTGCTGGAGTCAGTGAAAGGGCCGTGCTGGAGTCAGTGAGAGGCCCGTGCTGGGTGCCTGAGTCAGTGAGAGGCCTGTGCTGGAGTCAGTGAGAGGCCTGTGCTGGAGTCTGTGAGAGGCCTGTGCTGGAGTCAGTGAGAGGCCTGTGCTGGAGTCAGTGAGAGGGCTGTGCTGGAGTCAGTGAGAGGGCCGTGCTGGGTGCTGGAGTCAGTGAGAGGCCTGTGCTGGAGTCAGTGAGAGGGCTGTGCTGGAGTCAGAGAGAGGCCTGTGCTGGAGTCAGTGAGAGGGCTGTGCTGGAGTCAGTGAGAGGGCTGTGCTGGAGTCAGTGAGAGGGCTGTGCTGGAGTCAGTGAGAGGCCTGTGCTGGAGTCAGTGAGAGGGCTGTGCTGGAGTCAGTGAGAGGCCTGTGCTGGAGTCGGTGAGAGGTCTGTGCTGGGTGCTGGAGTCAGTGAGAGGCCTGTGCTGTAGTCAGTGAGAGGCCTGTGCTGGAGTCAGTGAGAGGCCTGTGCTGGAGTAAGTGAAAGGGCTGTGCTGGAGGCAGTGAGAGGGCCGTGCTAAAGTCAGTGAGAGGGCTGTGCTGGAGTCAGTGAGAGGGCCGTGCAGGGTGCTGGAGTCAGTGAGAGGCCTGTGCTGGAGTCAGTGAAAGGGCTGTGCTGGAGTCAGTGAAAGGGCTGTGCTTGAGTCAGTGAGAGGGACGTGCTGGAGTCAGTGACAGGGCTGTGCTGGAGTCAGTGAAAGGCCTGTGCTGGAGTTAGTGAGAGGGCCGTGCTGGAGTCAGTGAGAGGCCTGTGCTGGAGTCAGTGAAAGGGCTGTGCTGGAGTCAGTGAGAGGGCTGTGCTGGAGTCAGTGAGAGGGCTGTGCTGGAGTCAGTGAGAGGGCTGTGCTGGAGTCAGTGAGAATGCTGTGCTGGAGTCAGTGAGAGGGCCGTGCTGAAGTCAGTGAGAGGCCTGTGCTGGAGTCAGTGAGAGGGCTGTGCTGGAGTCAGTGAGAGGCCTGTGCTGGAGTCAGTGAGAGGGCCGTGCTGGAGTCAGTGAGAGGCCTGTGCTGGGTCAGTGAGAGGCCTGTGCTGGAGTCAGTGAGAGGGCTATGCTGGGTGCTGGAGTCAGTGAGAGGGCTATGCTGGGTGCTGGAGTCAGTGAGAGGGCTATCCTGGAGTCAGTGAGAGGGCTGTGCTGGAGTCAGTGAGAGGGCTGTGCTGGAGTCAGTGAGAGGGCTGTGCTGCAGTCAGTGAGAGGGCACTGCTGGAGTCAGTGAGAGGGCCGTGCTGGAGTCAATGAGAGGGCTGAGCTGGAGTCAGTGAGAGGGCCGTGCTGGAGTCAGTGAGAGGGCTGTGCTGGAGTCAGTGAAAGGGCTGTGCTGGAGTCAGTGAGAGGGCCGTGCTGGAGTCAGTGAGAGGGCCGTGCTGGAGTCAGTGAGAGGGCCGTGCTGGGTGCCTGAGTCAGTGAGAGGCCTGTGCTGGAGTCAGTGAGAGGCCTGTGCTGGAGTCAGTGAGAGGCCTGTGCTGGAGTCAGTGAGAGGCCTGTGCTGGAGTCAGTGAGAGGGCTGTGCTGGAGTCAGTGAGAGGGCCGTGCTGGGTGCTGGAGTCAGTGAGAGGCCTGTGCTGGAGTCAGCGAGAGGGCTGTGCTGGAGTCAGAGAGAGGCCTGTGCTGGAGTCAGTGAGAGGGCCGTGCTGGAGTCAGTGAGAGGGCCGTGCTGGAGTCAGTGAGAGGGCCGTGCTGGAGTCAGTGAGAGGGCTGTGCTGGAGTCAGTGAGAGGGCCGTGCTGGGTGCTGGAGTCAGTGAGAGGCCTGTGCTGGAGTCAGTGAAAGGGCTGTGCTGGAGTCAGTGAAAGGGCTGTGCTTGAGTCAGTGAGAGGGCCGTGCTGGAGTCAGTGACAGGGCTGTGCTGGAGTCAGTGAAAGGGCCGTGCTGGAGTCAGTGAGAGGGCCGTGCTGGAGTCAGTGAGAGGGCCATGCTGGAGTCAGTGAGAGGGCCGTGCTGGAGTCAGTGAGAGGGCTGTGTTGGGTGCTGGAGTCAGTGAAAGGCCTGTGCTGGAGTTAGTGAGAGGGCCGTGCTGGAGTCAGTGAGAGGCCTGTGCTGGAGTCAGTGAAAGGGCTGTGCTGGAGTCAGTGAGAGGGCTGTGCTGGAGTCAGTGAGAGGGCTGTGCTGGAGTCAGTTAGAGGGCTGTGCTGGAGTCAGTGAGAAGGCTGTGCTGGAGTCAGTGAGAGGGCCGTGCTGAAGTCAGTGAGAGGCCTGTGCTGGAGTCAGTGAGAGGGCTGTGCTGGAGTCAGTGAGAGGCCTGTGCTGGAGTCAGTGAGAGGGCCATGCTGGAGTCAGTGAGAGGCCTGTGCTGGGTCAGTGAGAGGCCTGTGCTGGAGTCAGTGAGAGGGCTATGCTGGGTGCTGGAGTCAGTGAGAGAGCTATGCTGGGTGCTGGAGTCAGTGAGAGGGCTATCCTGGAGTCAGTGAGAGGGCTGAGCTGGAGTCAGTGAGAGGGCTGTGCTGGAGTCTGTGAGAGGGCTATGCTGGGTGCTGGAGTCAGTGAGAGAGCTATGCTGGGTGCTGGAGTCAGTGAGAGGGCTATCCTGGTGTCAGTGAGAGGGCTGAGCTGGAGTCAGTGAGAGGGCTGTGCTGGAGTCTGTGAGAGGGCTGTGCTGGAGTCAGTGAGAGGGCCGTGCTGGAGTCAGTGAGAGGGCTGTGCTGGAGTCAGTGAGAGGGCCGTGCTGGAGTCAGTGAGAGGCCTGTGCTGGAGTCAGTGAGAGGGCCGTGCTGGAGTCAGTGAAAGGGCCGTGCTGGAGTCAGTGAGAGGCCCGTGCTGGGTGCCTGAGTCAGTGAGAGGCCTGTGCTGGAGTCAGTGAGAGGCCTGTGCTGGAGTCTGTGAGAGGCCTGTGCTGGAGTCAGTGAGAGGCCTGTGCTGGAGTCAGTGAGAGGGCTGTGCTGGAGTCAGTGAGAGGGCCGTGCTGGGTGCTGGAGTCAGTGAGAGGCCTGTGCTGGAGTCAGTGAGAGGGCTGTGCTGGAGTCAGAGAGAGGCCTGTGCTGGAGTCAGTGAGAGGGCTGTGCTGGAGTCAGTGAGAGGGCTGTGCTGGAGTCAGTGAGAGGGCTGTGCTGGAGTCAGTGAGAGGCCTGTGCTGGAGTCAGTGAGAGGGCTGTGCTGGAGTCAGTGAGAGGCCTGTGCTGGAGTCGGTGAGAGGTCTGTGCTGGGTGCTGGAGTCAGTGAGAGGCCTGTGCTGTAGTCAGTGAGAGGCCTGTGCTGGAGTCAGTGAGAGGCCTGTGCTGGAGTAAGTGAAAGGGCTGTGCTGGAGGCAGTGAGAGGGCCGTGCTAAAGTCAGTGAGAGGGCTGTGCTGGAGTCAGTGAGAGGGCCGTGCAGGGTGCTGGAGTCAGTGAGAGGCCTGTGCTGGAGTCAGTGAAAGGGCTGTGCTGGAGTCAGTGAAAGGGCTGTGCTTGAGTCAGTGAGAGGGACGTGCTGGAGTCAGTGACAGGGCTGTGCTGGAGTCAGTGAAAGGCCTGTGCTGGAGTTAGTGAGAGGGCCGTGCTGGAGTCAGTGAGAGGCCTGTGCTGGAGTCAGTGAAAGGGCTGTGCTGGAGTCAGTGAGAGGGCTGTGCTGGAGTCAGTGAGAGGGCTGTGCTGGAGTCAGTGAGAGGGCTGTGCTGGAGTCAGTGAGAATGCTGTGCTGGAGTCAGTGAGAGGGCCGTGCTGAAGTCAGTGAGAGGCCTGTGCTGGAGTCAGTGAGAGGGCTGTGCTGGAGTCAGTGAGAGGCCTGTGCTGGAGTCAGTGAGAGGGCCGTGCTGGAGTCAGTGAGAGGCCTGTGCTGGGTCAGTGAGAGGCCTGTGCTGGAGTCAGTGAGAGGGCTATGCTGGGTGCTGGAGTCAGTGAGAGGGCTATGCTGGGTGCTGGAGTCAGTGAGAGGGCTATCCTGGAGTCAGTGAGAGGGCTGTGCTGGAGTCAGTGAGAGGGCTGTGCTGGAGTCAGTGAGAGGGCTGTGCTGCAGTCAGTGAGAGGGCACTGCTGGAGTCAGTGAGAGGGCCGTGCTGGAGTCAATGAGAGGGCTGAGCTGGAGTCAGTGAGAGGGCCGTGCTGGAGTCAGTGAGAGGGCTGTGCTGGAGTCAGTGAAAGGGCTGTGCTGGAGTCAGTGAGAGGGCCGTGCTGGAGTCAGTGAGAGGGCCGTGCTGGAGTCAGTGAGAGGGCCGTGCTGGGTGCCTGAGTCAGTGAGAGGCCTGTGCTGGAGTCAGTGAGAGGCCTGTGCTGGAGTCAGTGAGAGGCCTGTGCTGGAGTCAGTGAGAGGCCTGTGCTGGAGTCAGTGAGAGGGCTGTGCTGGAGTCAGTGAGAGGGCCGTGCTGGGTGCTGGAGTCAGTGAGAGGCCTGTGCTGGAGTCAGCGAGAGGGCTGTGCTGGAGTCAGAGAGAGGCCTGTGCTGGAGTCAGTGAGAGGGCTGTGCTGGAGTCAGTGAGAGGGCTGTGCTGGAGTCAGTGAGAGGACTGTGCTGGAGTCAGTGAGAGGCCTGTGCTGGAGTCGGTGAGAGGTCTGTGCTGGGTGCTGGAGTCAGTGAGAGGCCTGTGCTGGAGTCAGTGAGAGGCCTGTGCTGGAGTAAGCGAAAGGGCTGTGCTGGAGCCAGTGAGAGGGCCGTGCTGAAGTCAGTGAGAGGGCTGTGCTGGAGTCAGTGAGAGGGCCGTGCTGGGTGCTGGAGTCAGTGAGAGGCCTGTGCTGGAGTCAGTGAAAGGGCTGTGCTGGAGTCAGTGAAAGGGCTGTGCTTGAGTCAGTGAGAGGGCCGTGCTGGAGTCAGTGACAGGGCTGTGCTGGAGTCAGTGAAAGGGCTGTGCTGGAGTCAGTGAGAGGGCCGTGCTGGAGTCAGTGAGAGGGCCGTGCTGGAGCCAGTGAGAGGGCCGTGCTGGAGTCAGTGAGAGGGCCGTGCTGGAGTCAGTGAGAGGGCCGTGCTGGAGTCAGTGAGAGGGCCGTGCTGGAGTCAGTGAGAGGGCTGTGTTGGGTGCTGGAGTCAGTGAAAGGCCTGTGCTGGAGTTAGTGAGAGGGCCGTGCTGGAGTCAGTGAGAGGCCTGTGCTGGAGTCAGTGAAAGGGCTGTGCTGGAGTCAGTGAGAGGGCTGTGCTGGAGTCAGTGAGAGGGCTGTGCTGGAGTCAGTGAGAGGGCTGTGCTGGAGTCAGTGAGAAGGCTGTGCTGGAGTCAGTGAGAGGGCCGTGCTGGGTGCTGGAGTCAGTGAGAGGATTGTGCTGGAGTCAGTGAGAGGGCTGTGCTGGAGTCAGGGAGATGGCTGTGCTGGAGTCAGTGAGAGGGCTGTGCTGGAGTCAGTGAAAGGGCTGTGCTGGAGTCAGTGAAAGGGCTGTGCTGGTGTCAGTGAGAGGGCAGTTCTGGAGTCAGTGAGAGGGCCGTGTTGGGTGCTGGAGTCAGTGAGAGGCCTGGGCTGGAGTCAGTGAAAGGGCCGTGTTGGGTGCTGGAGACAGTGAGATGCCTGTGCTGGAGTCAGTGAGAGGGCTGTGCTGGAGTCAGTGAGAGGCCTGTGCTGGAGTTAGTGAGAGGCGTGTGCTGGAGTCAGTGAGAGGCCTGTGCTGGAGTCAGTGAAAGGGCTGTGCTGGAGTCAGTGAGAGGGCCGTGCTGGAGTCAGTGAGAGGGCCGTGCTGGAGTCAGTGAGAGGGCTGTGCTGGAGTCAGTGAAAGGGCTGTGCTGGAGTCAGTGAGAGGGCCGTGCTGGAGTCAGTGAGAGGGCCGTGCTGGAGTCAGTGAGAGGGCCGTGCTGGGTGCCTGAGTCAGTGAGAGGCCTGTGCTGGAGTCAGTGAGAGGGCTGAGCTGGAGTCAGTGAGAGGGCCGTGCTGGAGTCAGTGAGAGGGCTGTGCTGGAGTCAGTGAAAGGGCTGTGCTGGGTGCTGGAGTCAGTGAGAGGCCTGTGCTGCAGTCAGTGAGAGGGCTGAGCTGGAGTCAGTGAGAGGGCTGAGCTGGAGTCAGTGAGAGGGCCGTGCTGGAGTCAGTGAGAGGGCCGTGCTGGAGTTAGTGAGAGGGCTGTGTTGGGTGCTGGAGTCAGTGAAAGGCCTGTGCTGGAGTTAGTGAGACGGCTGAGCTGGAGTCAGTGAGAGGGCCGTGCTGGAGTCAGTGAGAGGGCTGTGCTGGAGTCAGTGAAAGGGCTGTGCTGGGTGCTGGAGTGTGTGAGAGGGCCGTGCTGGAGTCAGTGAGAGGGCTGAGCTGGAGTCAGTGAGAGGGCCGTGCTGGAGTCAGTGAGAGGGCTGTGCTGGAGTCAGTTAAAGGGCTGTGCTGGAGTCAGTGAGAGGGCCGTGCTGGAGTCAGTGAGAGGGCCGTGCTGGAGTCAGTGAGAGGGCCGTGCTGGGTGCCTGAGTCAGTGAGAGGCCTGTGCTGGAGTCAGTGAGAGGCCTGTGCTGGAGTCAGTGAGAGGCCTGTGCTGGAGTCAGTGAGAGGCCTGTGCTGGAGTCAGTGAGAGGGCTGTGCTGGAGTCAGTGAGAGGGCCGTGCTGGGTGCTGGAGTCAGTGAGAGGCCTGTGCTGGAGTCAGCGAGAGGGCTGTGCTGGAGTCAGAGAGAGGCCTGTGCTGGAGTCAGTGAGAGGGCTGTGCTGGAGTCAGTGAGAGGGCTGTGCTGGAGTCAGTGAGAGGACTGTGCTGGAGTCAGTGAGAGGCCTGTGCTGGAGTCGGTGAGAGGTCTGTGCTGGGTGCTGGAGTCAGTGAGAGGCCTGTGCTGGAGTCAGTGAGAGGCCTGTGCTGGAGTAAGCGAAAGGGCTGTGCTGGAGCCAGTGAGAGGGCCGTGCTGAAGTCAGTGAGAGGGCTGTGCTGGAGTCAGTGAGAGGGCCGTGCTGGGTGCTGGAGTCAGTGAGAGGCCTGTGCTGGAGTCAGTGAAAGGGCTGTGCTGGAGTCAGTGAAAGGGCTGTGCTTGAGTCAGTGAGAGGCCTGTGCTGGAGTCAGTGAAAGGGCTGTGCTGGAGTCAGTGAAAGGGCTGTGCTTGAGTCAGTGAGAGGGCCGTGCTGGAGTCAGTGACAGGGCTGTGCTGGAGTCAGTGAAAGGGCTGTGCTGGAGTCAGTGAGAGGGCCGTGCTGGAGTCAGTGAGAGGGCCGTGCTGGAGCCAGTGAGAGGGCCGTGCTGGAGTCAGTGAGAGGGCCGTGCTGGAGTCAGTGAGAGGGCCGTGCTGGAGTCAGTGAGAGGGCCGTGCTGGAGTCAGTGAGAGGGCTGTGTTGGGTGCTGGAGTCAGTGAAAGGCCTGTGCTGGAGTTAGTGAGAGGGCCGTGCTGGAGTCAGTGAGAGGCCTGTGCTGGAGTCAGTGAAAGGGCTGTGCTGGAGTCAGTGAGAGGGCTGTGCTGGAGTCAGTGAGAGGGCTGTGCTGGAGTCAGTGAGAGGGCTGTGCTGGAGTCAGTGAGAAGGCTGTGCTGGAGTCAGTGAGAGGGCCGTGCTGGGTGCTGGAGTCAGTGAGAGGATTGTGCTGGAGTCAGTGAGAGGGCTGTGCTGGAGTCAGGGAGATGGCTGTGCTGGAGTCAGTGAGAGGGCTGTGCTGGAGTCAGTGAAAGGGCTGTGCTGGAGTCAGTGAAAGGGCTGTGCTGGTGTCAGTGAGAGGGCAGTTCTGGAGTCAGTGAGAGGGCCGTGTTGGGTGCTGGAGTCAGTGAGAGGCCTGGGCTGGAGTCAGTGAAAGGGCCGTGTTGGGTGCTGGAGACAGTGAGATGCCTGTGCTGGAGTCAGTGAGAGGGCTGTGCTGGAGTCAGTGAGAGGCCTGTGCTGGAGTTAGTGAGAGGCGTGTGCTGGAGTCAGTGAGAGGCCTGTGCTGGAGTCAGTGAAAGGGCTGTGCTGGAGTCAGTGAGAGGGCCGTGCTGGAGTCAGTGAGAGGGCCGTGCTGGAGTCAGTGAGAGGGCTGTGCTGGAGTCAGTGAAAGGGCTGTGCTGGAGTCAGTGAGAGGGCCGTGCTGGAGTCAGTGAGAGGGCCGTGCTGGAGTCAGTGAGAGGGCCGTGCTGGGTGCCTGAGTCAGTGAGAGGCCTGTGCTGGAGTCAGTGAGAGGGCTGAGCTGGAGTCAGTGAGAGGGCCGTGCTGGAGTCAGTGAGAGGGCTGTGCTGGAGTCAGTGAAAGGGCTGTGCTGGGTGCTGGAGTCAGTGAGAGGCCTGTGCTGGAGTCAGTGAGAGGGCTGAGCTGGAGTCAGTGAGAGGGCTGAGCTGGAGTCAGTGAGAGGGCCGTGCTGGAGTCAGTGAGAGGGCCGTGCTGGAGTTAGTGAGAGGGCTGTGTTGGGTGCTGGAGTCAGTGAAAGGCCTGTGCTGGAGTTAGTGAGACGGCTGAGCTGGAGTCAGTGAGAGGGCCGTGCTGGAGTCAGTGAGAGGGCTGTGCTGGAGTCAGTGAAAGGGCTGTGCTGGGTGCTGGAGTGTGTGAGAGGGCCGTGCTGGAGTCAGTGAGAGGGCTGAGCTGGAGTCAGTGAGAGGGCCGTGCTGGAGTCAGTGAGAGGGCTGTGCTGGAGTCAGTTAAAGGGCTGTGCTGGAGTCAGTGAGAGGGCCGTGCTGGAGTCAGTGAGAGGGCCGTGCTGGAGTCAGTGAGAGGGCCGTGCTGGGTGCCTGAGTCAGTGAGAGGCCTGTGCTGGAGTCAGTGAGAGGCCTGTGCTGGAGTCAGTGAGAGGCCTGTGCTGGAGTCAGTGAGAGGCCTGTGCTGGAGTCAGTGAGAGGGCCGTGCTGGGTGCTGGAGTCAGTGAGAGGCCTGTGCTGGAGTCAGCGAGAGGGCTGTGCTGGAGTCAGAGAGAGGCCTGTGCTGGAGTCAGTGAGAGGGCTGTGCTGGAGTCAGTGAGAGGGCTGTGCTGGAGTCAGTGAGAGGACTGTGCTGGAGTCAGTGAGAGGCCTGTGCTGGAGTCGGTGAGAGGTCTGTGCTGGGTGCTGGAGTCAGTGAGAGGCCTGTGCTGGAGTCAGTGAGAGGCCTGTGCTGGAGTAAGCGAAAGGGCTGTGCTGGAGCCAGTGAGAGGGCCGTGCTGAAGTCAGTGAGAGGGCTGTGCTGGAGTCAGTGAGAGGGCCGTGCTGGGTGCTGGAGTCAGTGAGAGGCCTGTGCTGGAGTCAGTGAAAGGGCTGTGCTGGAGTCAGTGAAAGGGCTGTGCTTGAGTCAGTGAGAGGGCCGTGCTGGAGTCAGTGACAGGGCTGTGCTGGAGTCAGTGAAAGGGCTGTGCTGGAGTCAGTGAGAGGGCCGTGCTGGAGTCAGTGAGAGGGCCGTGCTGGAGTCAGTGAGAGGGCCGTGCTGGAGTCAGTGAGAGGGCCGTGCTGGAGTCAGTGAGAGGGCCGTGCTGGAGTCAGTGAGAGGGCCGTGCTGGAGTCAGTGAGAGGGCTGTGTTGGGTGCTGGAGTCAGTGAAAGGCCTGTGCTGGAGTTAGTGAGAGGGCCGTGCTGGAGTCAGTGAGAGGCCTGTGCTGGAGTCAGTGAAAGGGCTGTGCTGGAGTCAGTGAGAGGGCTGTGCTGGAGTCAGTGAGAGGGCTGTGCTGGAGTCAGTGAGAGGGCTGTGCTGGAGTCAGTGAGAAGGCTGTGCTGGAGTCAGTGAGAGGGCCGTGCTGGGTGCTGGAGTCAGTGAGAGGATTGTGCTGGAGTCAGTGAGAGGGCTGTGCTGGAGTCAGGGAGATGGCTGTGCTGGAGTCAGTGAGAGGGCTGTGCTGGAGTCAGTGAAAGGGCTGTGCTGGAGTCAGTGAAAGGGCTGTGCTGGTGTCAGTGAGAGGGCAGTGCTGGAGTCAGTGAGAGGGCCGTGTTGGGTGCTGGAGTCAGTGAGAGGCCTGGGCTGGAGTCAGTGAAAGGGCCGTGTTGGGTGCTGGAGACAGTGAGAGGCCTGTGCTGGAGTCAGTGAGAGGGCTGTGCTGGAGTCAGTGAGATGCCTGTGCTGGAGTCAGTGAGAGGCCTGTGCTGGAGTCAGTGAGAGGCCTGTGCTGGAGTCAGTGAAAGGGCCATGCTGGAGTCAGTGAGAGGGCCGTGCTGGAGTCAGTGAGAGGGCCGTGCTGGAGTCAGTGAGAGGGCTGTGCTGGAGTCAGTGAAAGGGCTGTGCTGGAGTCAGTGAGAGGGCCGTGCTGGAGTCAGTGAGAGGGCCGTGCTGGAGTCAGTGAGAGGGCCGTGCTGGGTGCCTGAGTCAGTGAGAGGCCTGTGCTGGAGTCAGTGAGACGCCTGTGCTGGAGTCAGCGAGAGGGCTGTGCTGGAGTCAGAGAGAGGCCTGTGCTGGAGTCAGTGAGAGGGCTGTGCTGGAGTCAGTGAGAGGGCTGTGCTGGAGTCAGTGAGAGGACTGTGCTGGAGTCAGTGAGAGGCCTGTGCTGGAGTAAGCGAAAGGGCTGTGCTGGAGCCAGTGAGAGGGCCGTGCTGAAGTCAGTGAGAGGGCTGTGCTGGAGTCAGTGAGAGGGCCGTGCTGGGTGCTGGAGTCAGAGAGAGGCCTGTGCTGGAGTCAGTGAAAGGGCTGTGCTGGAGTCAGTGAAAGGGCTGTGCTTGAGTCAGTGAGAGGGCCTTGCTGGGTTCAGTGACAGGGCTGTGCTGGAGTCAGTGAAAGGGCTGTGCTGGAGTCAGTGAGAGGGCCGTGCTGGAGTCAGTGAGAGGGCCGTGCTGGAGTCAGTGAGAGGGCCGTGCTGGAGTCAGTGAGAGGGCTGTGTTGGGTGCTGGAGTCAGTGAAAGGCCTGTGCTGGAGTTAGTGAGAGGGCCGTGCTGGAGTCAGTGAGAGGCCTGTGCTGGAGTCAGTGAAAGGGCTGTGCTGGAGTCAGTGAGAGGGCTGTGCTGGAGTCAGTGAGAGGGCTGTGCTGGAGTCAGTGAAAGGGCTGTGCTGGAGTCAGTGAGAAGGCTGTGCTGGAGTCAGTGAGAGGGCCGTGCTGAAGTCAGTGAGAGGCCTGTGCTGGAGTCAGTGAGAGGGCTGTGCTGGAGTCAGTGAGAGGCCTGTGCTGGAGTCAGTGAGAGGGCCGTGCTGGAGTCAGTGAGAGGCCTGTGCTGGGTCAGTGAGAGGCCTGTGCTGGAGTCAGTGAGAGGGCTATGCTGGGTGCTGGAGTCAGTGAGAGAGCTATGCTGGGTGCTGGAGTCAGTGAGAGGGCTATCCTGGAGTCAGTGAGAGGGCTGAGCTGGAGTCAGTGAGAGGGCTGTGCTGGAGTCTGTGAGAGGGCTGTGCTGGAGTCAGTGAGAGGGCTGTGCTGGAGTCAGTGAGAGGACTGTGCTGGAGTCAGTGAGAGGCCTGTGCTGGAGTCAGTGAGAGGGCTGTGCTGGAGTCAGTGAGAGGGCCGTGCTGGGTGCTGGAGTCAGTGAGAGGCCTGTGCTGGAGTCAGCGAGAGGGCTGTGCTGGAGTCAGAGAGAGGCCTGTGCTGGAGTCAGTGAGAGGGCTGTGCTGGAGTCAGTGAGAGGGCTGTGCTGGAGTCAGTGAGAGGACTGTGCTGGAGTCAGTGAGAGGCCTGTGCTGGAGTCGGTGAGAGGTCTGTGCTGGGTGCTGGAGTCAGTGAGAGGCCTGTGCTGGAGTCAGTGAGAGGCCTGTGCTGGAGTAAGCGAAAGGGCTGTGCTGGAGCCAGTGAGAGGGCCGTGCTGAAGTCAGTGAGAGGGCTGTGCTGGAGTCAGTGAGAGGGCCGTGCTGGGTGCTGGAGTCAGTGAGAGGCCTGTGCTGGAGTCAGTGAAAGGGCTGTGCTGGAGTCAGTGAAAGGGCTGTGCTTGAGTCAGTGAGAGGGCCGTGCTGGAGTCAGTGACAGGGCTGTGCTGGAGTCAGTGAAAGGGCTGTGCTGGAGTCAGTGAGAGGGCCGTGCTGGAGTCAGTGAGAGGGCCGTGCTGGAGCCAGTGAGAGGGCCGTGCTGGAGTCAGTGAGAGGGCCGTGCTGGAGTCAGTGAGAGGGCCGTGCTGGAGTCAGTGAGAGGGCCGTGCTGGAGTCAGTGAGAGGGCTGTGTTGGGTGCTGGAGTCAGTGAAAGGCCTGTGCTGGAGTTAGTGAGAGGGCCGTGCTGGAGTCAGTGAGAGGCCTGTGCTGGAGTCAGTGAAAGGGCTGTGCTGGAGTCAGTGAGAGGGCTGTGCTGGAGTCAGTGAGAGGGCTGTGCTGGAGTCAGTGAGAGGGCTGTGCTGGAGTCAGTGAGAAGGCTGTGCTGGAGTCAGTGAGAGGGCCGTGCTGGGTGCTGGAGTCAGTGAGAGGATTGTGCTGGAGTGAGTGAGAGGGCTGTGCTGGAGTCAGGGAGATGGCTGTGCTGGAGTCAGTGAGAGGGCTGTGCTGGAGTCAGTGAAAGGGCTGTGCTGGAGTCAGTGAAAGGGCTGTGCTGGTGTCAGTGAGAGGGCAGTTCTGGAGTCAGTGAGAGGGCCGTGTTGGGTGCTGGAGTCAGTGAGAGGCCTGGGCTGGAGTCAGTGAAAGGGCCGTGTTGGGTGCTGGAGACAGTGAGATGCCTGTGCTGGAGTCAGTGAGAGGGCTGTGCTGGAGTCAGTGAGAGGCCTGTGCTGGAGTTAGTGAGAGGCGTGTGCTGGAGTCAGTGAGAGGCCTGTGCTGGAGTCAGTGAAAGGGCTGTGCTGGAGTCAGTGAGAGGGCCGTGCTGGAGTCAGTGAGAGGGCCGTGCTGGAGTCAGTGAGAGGGCTGTGCTGGAGTCAGTGAAAGGGCTGTGCTGGAGTCAGTGAGAGGGCCGTGCTGGAGTCAGTGAGAGGGCCGTGCTGGAGTCAGTGAGAGGGCCGTGCTGGGTGCCTGAGTCAGTGAGAGGCCTGTGCTGGAGTCAGTGAGAGGGCTGAGCTGGAGTCAGTGAGAGGGCCGTGCTGGAGTCAGTGAGAGGGCTGTGCTGGAGTCAGTGAAAGGGCTGTGCTGGGTGCTGGAGTCAGTGAGAGGCCTGTGCTGGAGTCAGTGAGAGGGCTGAGCTGGAGTCAGTGAGAGGGCTGAGCTGGAGTCAGTGAGAGGGCCGTGCTGGAGTCAGTGAGAGGGCCGTGCTGGAGTTAGTGAGAGGGCTGTGTTGGGTGCTGGAGTCAGTGAAAGGCCTGTGCTGGAGTTAGTGAGACGGCTGAGCTGGAGTCAGTGAGAGGGCCGTGCTGGAGTCAGTGAGAGGGCTGTGCTGGAGTCAGTGAAAGGGCTGTGCTGGGTGCTGGAGTGTGTGAGAGGGCCGTGCTGGAGTCAGTGAGAGGGCTGAGCTGGAGTCAGTGAGAGGGCCGTGCTGGAGTCAGTGAGAGGGCTGTGCTGGAGTCAGTTAAAGGGCTGTGCTGGAGTCAGTGAGAGGGCCGTGCTGGAGTCAGTGAGAGGGCCGTGCTGGAGTCAGTGAGAGGGCCGTGCTGGGTGCCTGAGTCAGTGAGAGGCCTGTGCTGGAGTCAGTGAGAGGCCTGTGCTGGAGTCAGTGAGAGGCCTGTGCTGGAGTCAGTGAGAGGCCTGTGCTGGAGTCAGTGAGAGGGCTGTGCTGGAGTCAGTGAGAGGGCCGTGCTGGGTGCTGGAGTCAGTGAGAGGCCTGTGCTGGAGTCAGCGAGAGGGCTGTGCTGGAGTCAGAGAGAGGCCTGTGCTGGAGTCAGTGAGAGGGCTGTGCTGGAGTCAGTGAGAGGGCTGTGCTGGAGTCAGTGAGAGGACTGTGCTGGAGTCAGTGAGAGGCCTGTGCTGGAGTCGGTGAGAGGTCTGTGCTGGGTGCTGGAGTCAGTGAGAGGCCTGTGCTGGAGTCAGTGAGAGGCCTGTGCTGGAGTAAGCGAAAGGGCTGTGCTGGAGCCAGTGAGAGGGCCGTGCTGAAGTCAGTGAGAGGGCTGTGCTGGAGTCAGTGAGAGGGCCGTGCTGGGTGCTGGAGTCAGTGAGAGGCCTGTGCTGGAGTCAGTGAAAGGGCTGTGCTGGAGTCAGTGAAAGGGCTGTGCTTGAGTCAGTGAGAGGGCCGTGCTGGAGTCAGTGACAGGGCTGTGCTGGAGTCAGTGAAAGGGCTGTGCTGGAGTCAGTGAGAGGGCCGTGCTGGAGTCAGTGAGAGGGCCGTGCTGGAGTCAGTGAGAGGGCCGTGCTGGAGTCAGTGAGAGGGCCGTGCTGGAGTCAGTGAGAGGGCCGTGCTGGAGTCAGTGAGAGGGCCGTGCTGGAGTCAGTGAGAGGGCTGTGTTGGGTGCTGGAGTCAGTGAAAGGCCTGTGCTGGAGTTAGTGAGAGGGCCGTGCTGGAGTCAGTGAGAGGCCTGTGCTGGAGTCAGTGAAAGGGCTGTGCTGGAGTCAGTGAGAGGGCTGTGCTGGAGTCAGTGAGAGGGCTGTGCTGGAGTCAGTGAGAGGGCTGTGCTGGAGTCAGTGAGAAGGCTGTGCTGGAGTCAGTGAGAGGGCCGTGCTGGGTGCTGGAGTCAGTGAGAGGATTGTGCTGGAGTCAGTGAGAGGGCTGTGCTGGAGTCAGGGAGATGGCTGTGCTGGAGTCAGTGAGAGGGCTGTGCTGGAGTCAGTGAAAGGGCTGTGCTGGAGTCAGTGAAAGGGCTGTGCTGGTGTCAGTGAGAGGGCAGTGCTGGAGTCAGTGAGAGGGCCGTGTTGGGTGCTGGAGTCAGTGAGAGGCCTGGGCTGGAGTCAGTGAAAGGGCCGTGTTGGGTGCTGGAGACAGTGAGAGGCCTGTGCTGGAGTCAGTGAGAGGGCTGTGCTGGAGTCAGTGAGATGCCTGTGCTGGAGTCAGTGAGAGGCCTGTGCTGGAGTCAGTGAGAGGCCTGTGCTGGAGTCAGTGAGAGGCCTGTGCTGGAGTCAGTGAAAGGGCCATGCTGGAGTCAGTGAGAGGGCCGTGCTGGAGTCAGTGAGAGGGCCGTGCTGGAGTCAGTGAGAGGGCTGTGCTGGAGTCAGTGAAAGGGCTGTGCTGGAGTCAGTGAGAGGGCCGTGCTGGAGTCAGTGAGAGGGCCGTGCTGGAGTCAGTGAGAGGGCCGTGCTGGGTGCCTGAGTCAGTGAGAGGCCTGTGCTGGAGTCACTGAGAGGCCTGTGCTGGAGTCAGCGAGAGGGCTGTGCTGGAGTCAGAGAGAGGCCTGTGCTGGAGTCAGTGAGAGGGCTGTGCTGGAGTCAGTGAGAGGGCTGTGCTGGAGTCAGTGAGAGGACTGTGCTGGAGTCAGTGAGAGGCCTGTGCTGGAGTCGGTGAGAGGTCTGTGCTGGGTGCTGGAGTCAGTGAGAGGCCTGTGCTGTAGTCAGTGAGAGGCCTGTGCTGGAGTCAGTGAGAGGCCTGTGCTGGAGTAAGCGAAAGGGCTGTGCTGGAGCCAGTGAGAGGGCCGTGCTGAAGTCAGTGAGAGGGCTGTGCTGGAGTCAGTGAGAGGGCCGTGCTGGGTGCTGGAGTCAGAGAGAGGCCTGTGCTGGAGTCAGTGAAAGGGCTGTGCTGGAGTCAGTGAAAGGGCTGTGCTTGAGTCAGTGAGAGGGCCTTGCTGGGTTCAGTGACAGGGCTGTGCTGGAGTCAGTGAAAGGGCTGTGCTGGAGTCAGTGAGAGGGCCGTGCTGGAGTCAGTGAGAGGGCCGTGCTGGAGTCAGTGAGAGGGCCGTGCTGGAGTCAGTGAGAGGGCTGTGTTGGGTGCTGGAGTCAGTGAAAGGCCTGTGCTGGAGTTAGTGAGAGGGCCGTGCTGGAGTCAGTGAGAGGCCTGTGCTGGAGTCAGTGAAAGGGCTGTGCTGGAGTCAGTGAGAGGGCTGTGCTGGAGTCAGTGAGAGGGCTGTGCTGGAGTCAGTGAAAGGGCTGTGCTGGAGTCAGTGAGAAGGCTGTGCTGGAGTCAGTGAGAGGGCCGTGCTGAAGTCAGTGAGAGGCCTGTGCTGGAGTCAGTGAGAGGGCTGTGCTGGAGTCAGTGAGAGGCCTGTGCTGGAGTCAGTGAGAGGGCCGTGCTGGAGTCAGTGAGAGGCCTGTGCTGGGTCAGTGAGAGGCCTGTGCTGGAGTCAGTGAGAGGGCTATGCTGGGTGCTGGAGTCAGTGAGAGAGCTATGCTGGGTGCTGGAGTCAGTGAGAGGGCTATCCTGGAGTCAGTGAGAGGGCTGAGCTGGAGTCAGTGAGAGGGCTGTGCTGGAGTCTGTGAGAGGGCTGTGCTGGAGTCAGTGAGAGGGCCGTGCTGGAGTCAGTGAGAGGGCCGTGCTGGGTGCTGGAGTCAGTGAGAGGCCTGTGCTGGAGTCAGCGAGAGGGCTGTGCTGGAGTCAGAGAGAGGCCTGTGCTGGAGTCAGTGAGGGGGCTGTGCTGGAGTCAGTGAGAGGGCTGTGCTGGAGTCAGTGAGAGGACTGTGCTGGAGTCAGTGAGAGGCCTGTGCTGGAGTCGGTGAGAGGTCTGTGCTGGGTGCTGGAGTCAGTGAGAGGCCTGTGCTGTAGTCAGTGAGAGGCCTGTGCTGGAGTCAGTGAGAGGCCTGTGCTGGAGTAAGCGAAAGGGCTGTGCTGGAGCCAGTGAGAGGGCCGTGCTGAAGTCAGTGAGAGGGCTGTGCTGGAGTCAGTGAGAGGGCCGTGCTGGGTGCTGGAGTCAGTGAGAGGCCTGTGCTGGAGTCAGTGAAAGGGCTGTGCTGGAGTCAGTGAAAGGGCTGTGCTTGAGTCAGTGAGAGGGCCGTGCTGGAGTCAGTGACAGGGCTGTGCTGGAGTCAGTGAAAGGGCTGTGCTGGAGTCAGTGAGAGGGCCGTGCTGGAGTCAGTGAGAGGGCCGTGCTGGAGTCAGTGAGAGGGCCGTGCTGGAGTCAGTGAGAGGGCTGTGTTGGGTGCTGGAGTCAGTGAAAGGCCTCTGCTGGAGTTAGTGAGAGGGCCGTGCTGGAGTCAGTGAGAGGCCTGTGCTGGAGTCAGTGAAAGGGCTGTGCTGGAGTCAGTGAGAGGGCTGTGCTGGAGTCAGTGAGAGGGCTGTGCTGGAGTCAGTGAAAGGGCTGTGCTGGAGTCAGTGAGAAGGCTGTGCTGGAGTCAGTGAGAGGGCCGTGCTGAAGTCAGTGAGAGGCCTGTGCTGGAGTCAGTGAGAGGGCTGTGCTGGAGTCAGTGAGAGGCCTGTGCTGGAGTCAGTGAGAGGGCCGTGCTGGAGTCAGTGAGAGGCCTGTGCTGGGTCAGTGAGAGGCCTGTGCTGGAGTCAGTGAGAGGGCTATGCTGGGTGCTGGAGTCAGTGAGAGAGCTATGCTGGGTGCTGGAGTCAGTGAGAGGGCTATCCTGGAGTCAGTGAGAGGGCTGAGCTGGAGTCAGTGAGAGGGCTGTGCTGGAGTCTGTGAGAGGGCTGTGCTGGAGTCAGTGAGAGGGCCGTGCTGGAGTCAGTGAGAGGGCTGTGCTGGAGTCAGTGAGAGGGCCGTGCTGGAGTCAGTGAGTGGCCTGTGCTGGAGTCAGTGAGAGGGCCGTGCTGGAGTCAGTGAGAGGGCCGTGCTGGAGTCAGTGAGAGGGCCGTGCTGGAGTCAGTGAGAGGGCCGTGCTGGGTGCCTGAGTCAGTGAGAGGCCTGTGCTGGAGTCAGTGAGAGGCCTGTGCTGGAGTCACTGAGAGGCCTGTGCTGGAGTCAGTGAGAGGCCTGTGCTGGAGTCAGTGAGAGGGCTGTGCTGGAGTCAGTGAGAGGGCCGTGCTGGTTGCTGGAGTCAGTGAGAGGCCTGTGCTGGAGTCAGTGAGAGGGCTGTGCTGGAGTCAGAGAGAGGCCTGTGCTGGAGTCAGTGAGAGGGCTGTGCTGGAGTCAGTGAGAGGGCTGTGCTGGAGTCAGTGAGAGGGCTGTGCTGGAGTCAGTGAGAGGCCTGTGCTGGAGTCAGTGAGAGGGCTGTGCTGGAGTCAGTGAGAGGCCTGTGCTGGAGTCGGTGAGAGGTCTGTGCTGGGTGCTGGAATCAGTGAGAGGCCTGTGCTGTAGTCAGTGAGAGGCCTGTGCTGGAGTCAGTGAGAGGCCTGTGCTGGAGTAAGTGAAAGGGCTGTGCTGGAGCCAGTGAGAGGGCCGTGCTGAAGTCAGTGAGAGGGCTGTGCTGGAGTCAGTGAGAGGGCCGTGCAGGGTGCTGGAGTCAGTGAGAGGCCTGTGCTGGAGTCAGTGAAAGGGCTGTGCTGGAGTCAGTGAAAGGGCTGTGCTTGAGTCAGTGAGAGGGCCGTGCTGGAGTCAGTGACAGGGCTGTGCTGGAGTCAGTGAAAGGCCTGTGCTGGAGTTAGTGAGAGGGCCGTGCTGGAGTCAGTGAGAGGCCTGTGCTGGAGTCAGTGAAAGGGCTGTGCTGGAGTCAGTGAGAAGGCTGTGCTGGAGTCAGTGAGAGGGCTGTGCTGGAGTCAGTGAGAGGGCCGTGCTGGGTGCTGGAGTCAGTGAGAGGCCTGTGCTGGAGTTAGTGAAAGGGCTGTGCTGGAGTCAGTGAGAGGCCTGTGCTGGAGTCTGTGAGAGGCCTGTGCTGGAGTCAGTGAGAGGACTGTGCTGGAGTCAGTGAGAGGGCTGTGCTGGAGTCAGTGAGAGGGCCGTGCTGGGTGCTGGAGTCAGTGAGAGGCCTGTGCTGGAGTCAGTGAGAGGGCTGTGCTGGAGTCAGAGAGAGGCCTTTGCTGGAGTCAGTGAGAGGGCTGTGCTGGAGTCAGTGAGAGGGATTGTGCTGGAGTCAGTGAGAGGGCTGTGCTGGAGTCAGTGAGAGGCCTGTGCTGGAGTCAGTGAGAGGGCTGTGCTGGAGTCAGTGAGAGGCCTGTGCTGGAGTCGGTGAGAGGTCTGTGCTGGGTGCTGGAGTCAGTGAGAGGCCTGTGCTGTAGTCAGTGAGAGGCCTGTGCTGGAGTCAGTGAGAGGCCTGTGCTGGAGTAAGTGAAAGGGCTGTGCTGGAGCCAGTGAGAGGGCCGTGCTGAAGTCAGTGAGAGGGCTGTGCTGGAGTCAGTGAGAGGGCCGTGCAGGGTGCTGGAGTCAGTGAGAGGCCTGTGCTGGAGTCAGTGAAAGGGCTGTGCTGGAGTCAGAGAAAGGGCTGTGCTTGAGTCAGTGAGAGGGACGTGCTGGAGTCAGTGACAGGGCTGTGCTGGAGTCAGTGAAAGGCCTGTGCTGGAGTTAGTGAGAGGGCCGTGCTGGAGTCAGTGAGAGGCCTGTGCTGGAGTCAGTGAAAGGGCTGTGCTGGAGTCAGTGAGAGGGCTGTGCTGGAGTCAGTGAGAGGGCTGTGCTGGAGTCAGTGAGAGGGCCGTGCTGGAGTCAGTGAGAGGCCTGTGTTGGGTCAGTGAGAGGCCTGTGCTGGAGTCAGTGAGAGGGCTATGCTGGGTGCTGGAGTCAGTGAGAGGGCTATGCTGGGTGCTGGAGTCAGTGAGAGGGCTATCCTGGAGTCAGTGAGAGGGCTGTGCTGGAGTCAGTGAGAGGGCTGTGCTGGAGTCAGTGAGAGGGCTGTGCTTCAGTCAGTGAGAGGGCACTGCTGGAGTCAGTGAGAGGGCCGTGCTGGAGTCAGTGAGAGGGCTGAGCTGGAGTCAGTGAGAGGGCCGTGCTGGAGTCAGTGAGAGGGCTGTGCTGGAGTCAGTGAAAGGGCTGTGCTGGAGTCAGTGAGAGGGCCGTGCTGGAGTCAGTGAGAGGGCCGTGCTGGAGTCAGTGAGAGGGCCGTGCTGGGTGCCTGAGTCAGTGAGAGGCCTGTGCTGGAGTCAGTGAGAGGCCTGTGCTGGAGTCAGTGAGAGGCCTGTGCTGGAGTCAGTGAGAGGCCTGTGCTGGAGTCAGTGAGAGGGCTGTGCTGGAGTCAGTGAGAGGGCCGTGCTGGGTGCTGGAGTCAGTGAGAGGCCTGTGCTGGAGTCAGCGAGAGGGCTGTGCTGGAGTCAGAGAGAGGCCTGTGCTGGAGTCAGTGAGAGGGCTGTGCTGGAGTCAGTGAGAGGGCTGTGCTGGAGTCAGTGAGAGGACTGTGCTGGAGTCAGTGAGAGGCCTGTGCTGGAGTCGGTGAGAGGTCTGTGCTGGGTGCTGGAGTCAGTGAGAGGCCTGTGCTGGAGTCAGTGAGAGGCCTGTGCTGGAGTAAGCGAAAGGGCTGTGCTGGAGCCAGTGAGAGGGCCGTGCTGAAGTCAGTGAGAGGGCTGTGCTGGAGTCAGTGAGAGGGCCGTGCTGGGTGCTGGAGTCAGTGAGAGGCCTGTGCTGGAGTCAGTGAAAGGGCTGTGCTGGAGTCAGTGAAAGGGCCGTGCTTGAGTCAGTGAGAGGGCCGTGCTGGAGTCAGTGACAGGGCTGTGCTGGAGTCAGTGAGAGGGCCGTGCTGGAGTCAGTGAGAGGGCCGTGCTGGAGTCAGTGAGAGGGCTGTGCTGGAGTCAGTGAGAGCGCCGTGCTGGAGTCAGTGAGAGGGCCGTGCTGGAGTCAGTGAGAGGGCCGTGCTGGAGTCAGTGAGAGGGCTGTGTTGGGTGCTGGAGTCAGTGAAAGGCCTGTGCTGGAGTTAGTGAGAGGGCCGTGCTGGAGTCAGTGAGAGGCCTGTGCTGGAGTCAGTGAAAGGGCTGTGCTGGAGTCAGTGAGAGGGCTGTGCTGGAGTCAGTGAGAGGGCTGTGCTGGAGTCAGTGAGAGGGCTGTGCTGGAGTCAGTGAGAAGGCTGTGCTGGAGTCAGTGAGAGGGCCGTGTTGGGTGCTGGAGTCAGTGAGAGGATTTTGCTGGAGTCAGTGAGAGGGCTGTGCTGGAGTCAGGGAGATGGCTGTGCTGGAGTCAGTGAGAGGGCTGTGCTGGAGTCAGTGAAAGGGCTGTGCTGGAGTCAGTGAAAGGGCTGTGCTGGTGTCAGTGAGAGGGCAGTGCTGGAGTCAGTGAGAGGGCCGTGTTGGGTGCTGGAGTCAGTGAGAGGCCTGTGCTGGAGTCAGTGAAAGGGCCGTGTTGGGTGCTGGAGACAGTGAGAGGCCTGTGCTGGAGTCAGTGAGAGGGCTGTGCTGGAGTCAGTGAGAGGGCCGTGCTGGAGTCAGTGAGAGGGCCGTGCTGGAGTCAGTGAGAGGGCTGTGCTGGAGTCAGTGAAAGGACTGTGCTGGAGTCAGTGAGAGGGCCGTGCTGGAGTCAGTGAGAGGGCCGTGCTGGAGTCAGTGAGAGGGCCGTGCTGGGTGCCTGAGTCAGTGAGAGGCCTGTGCTGGAGTCAGTGAGAGGCCTGTGCTGGAGTCAGTGAGAGGCCTGTGCTGGAGTCAGTGAGAGGGCTGTGCTGGAGTCCGTGAGAGGGCCGTGCTGGGTGCTGGAGTCAGTGAGAGGCCTGTGCTGGAGTCAGCGAGAGGGCTGTGCTGGAGTCAGTGAGAGGCCTGTGCTGGAGTCAGTGAGAGGGCTGTGCTGGAGTCAGTGAGAGGGCTGTGCTGGAGTCAGTGAGAGGACTGTGCTGGAGTCAGTGAGAGGCCTGTGCTGGAGTCAGTGAGAGGCCTGTGCTGGAGTAAGCGAAAGGGCTGTGCTGGAGCCAGTGAGAGGGCCGTGCTGAAGTCAGTGAGAGGGCTGTGCTGGAGTCAGTGAGAGGGCCGTGCTGGGTGCTGGAGTCAGTGAGAGGCCTGTGCTGGAGTCAGTGAAAGGGCTGTGCTGGAGTCAGTGAAAGGGCTGTGCTTGAGTCAGTGAAAGGGCTGTGCTGGAGTCAGTGAGAGGGCCGTGCTGGAGTCAGTGAGAGGGCCGTGCTGGAGTCAGAGAGAGGGCCGTGCTGGAGTCAGTGAGAGGGCTGTGTTGGGTGCTGGAGTCAGTGAAAGGCCTGTGCTGGAGTTAGTGAGAGGGCCGTGCTGGAGTCAGTGAGAGGCCTGTGCTGGAGTCAGTGAAAGGGCTGTGCTGGAGTCAGTGAGAGGGCTGTGCTGGAGTCAGTGAGAGGGCTGTGCTGGAGTCAGTGAGAGGGCTGTGCTGGAGTCAGTGAGAAGGCTGTGCTGGAGTCAGTGAGAGGGCCGTGCTGAAGTCAGTGAGAGGCCTGTGCTGGAGTCAGTGAGAGGGCTGTGCTGGAGTCAGTGAGAGGCCTGTGCTGGAGTCAGTGAGAGGGCCGTGCTGGAGTCAGTGAGAAGGCTATGCTGGGTGCTGGAGTCAGTGAGAGAGCTGTGCTGGGTGCTGGAGTCAGTGAGAGGGCTATCCTGGAGTCAGTGAGAGGGCTGAGCTGGAGTCAGTGAGAGGGCTGTGCTGGAGTCTGTGAGAGGGCTGTGCTGGAGTCAGTGAGAGGGCCGTGCTGGAGTCAGTGAGAGGGCTGTGCTGGAGTCAGTGAGAGGGCCGTGCTGGAGTCAGTGAGTTGCCTGTGCTGGAGTCAGTGAGAGGGCCGTGCTGGAGTCAGTGAGAGGGCCGTGCTGGAGTCAGTGAGAGGGCCGTGCTGGAGTCAGTGAGAGGGCCGTGCTGGGTGCCTGAGTCAGTGAGAGGCCTGTGCTGCAGTCAGTGAGAGGCCTGTGCTGGAGTCAGTGAGAGGCCTGTGCTGGAGTCAGTGAGAGGCCTGTGCTGGAGTCAGTGAGAGGGCTCTGCTGGAGTCAGTGAGAGGGCCGTGCTGGGTGCTGGAGTCAGTGAGAGGCCTGTGCTGGAGTCAGTGAGAGGGCTGTGCTGGTGTCAGAGAGAGGCCTGTGCTGGAGTCAGTGAGAGGGCTGTGCTGGAGTCAGTGAGAGGGATGTGCTGGAGTCAGTGAGAGGGCTGTGCTGGAGTCAGTGAGAGGCCTGTGCTGGAGTCGGTGAGAGGTCTGTGCTGGGTGCTGGAGTCAGTGAGAGGCCTGTGCTGTAGTCAGTGAGAGGCCTGTGCTGGAGTCAGTGAGAGGCCTGTGCTGGAGTAAGTGAAAGGGCTGTGCTGGAGCCAGTGAGAGGGCCGTGCAGGGTGCTGGAGTCAGTGAGAGGCCTGTGCTGGAGTCAGTGAAAGGGCTGTGCTGGAGTCAGTGAAAGGGCTGTGCTTGAGTCAGTGAGAGGGCCGTGCTGGAGTCAGTGACAGGGCTGTGCTGGAGTCAGTGAAAGGCCTGTGCTGGAGTTAGTGAGAGGGCCGTGCTGGAGTCAGTGAGAGGCCTGTGCTGGAGTCAGTGAAAGGGCTGTGCTGGCGTCAGTGAGAAGGCTGTGCTGGAGTCAGTGAGAGGCCTGTGCTGGAGTCAGTGAAAGGGCTGTGCTGGCGTCAGTGAGAAGGCTGTGCTGGAGTCAGTGAGAGGCCTGTGCTGGAGTCAGTGAAAGGGCTGTGCTGGAGTCAGTGAAAGGGCTGTGCTTGAGTCAGTGAGAGGGCCGTGCTGGAGTCAGTGACAGGGCTGTGCTGGAGTCAGTGAAAGGGCCGTGCTGGAGTCAGTGAGAGGGCCGTGCTGGAGTCAGTGAGAGGGCCGTGCTGGAGTCAGTGAGAGGGCCATGCTGGAGTCAGTGAGAGGGCTGTGTTGGGTGCTGGAGTCAGTGAAAGGCCTGTGCTGGAGTTAGTGAGAGGGCCGTGCTGGAGTCAGTGAGAGGCCTGTGCTGGAGTCAGTGAAAGGGCTGTGCTGGAGTCAGTGAGAGGGCTGTGCTGGAGTCAGTGAGAGGGCTGTGTTGGGTGCTGGAGTCAGTGAAAGGCCTGTGCTGGAGTTAGTGAGAGGGCCGTGCTGGAGTCAGTGAGAGGCCTGTGCTGGAGTCAGTGAAAGGGCTGTGCTGGAGTCAGTGAGAGGGCTGTGCTGGAGTCAGTGAGAGGGCTGTGCTGGAGTCAGTGAGAGGGCTGTGCTGGAGTCAGTGAGAAGGCTGTGCTGGAGTCAGTGAGAGGGCCGTGCTGAAGTCAGTGAGAGGGCTGTGCTGGAGTCAGTGAGAGGGCTGTGCTGGAGTCAGTGAGAGGCCTGTGCTGGAGTCAGTGAGAGGGCTGTGCTGGAGTCAGTGAGAGGCCTGTGCTGGAGTCGGTGAGAGGTCTGTGCTGGGTGCTGGAATCAGTGAGAGGCCTGTGCTGTAGTCAGTGAGAGGCCTGTGCTGGAGTCAGTGAGAGGCCTGTGCTGGAGTAAGTGAAAGGGCTGTGCTGGAGCCAGTGAGAGGGCCGTGCTGAAGTCAGTGAGAGGGCTGTGCTGGAGTCAGTGAGAGGGCCGTGCAGGGTGCTGGAGTCAGTGAGAGGCCTGTGCTGGAGTCAGTGAAAGGGCTGTGCTGGAGTCAGTGAAAGGGCTGTGCTTGAGTCAGTGAGAGGGCCGTGCTGGAGTCAGTGACAGGGCTGTGCTGGAGTCAGTGAAAGGCCTGTGCTGGAGTTAGTGAGAGGGCCGTGCTGGAGTCAGTGAGAGGCCTGTGCTGGAGTCAGTGAAAGGGCTGTGCTGGAGTCAGTGAGAAGGCTGTGCTGGAGTCAGTGAGAGGGCTGTGCTGGAGTCAGTGAGAGGGCCGTGCTGGGTGCTGGAGTCAGTGAGAGGCCTGTGCTGGAGTTAGTGAAAGGGCTGTGCTGGAGTCAGTGAGAGGCCTGTGCTGGAGTCTGTGAGAGGCCTGTGCTGGAGTCAGTGAGAGGCCTGTGCTGGAGTCAGTGAGAGGGCTGTGCTGGAGTCAGTGAGAGGGCCGTGCTGGGTGCTGGAGTCAGTGAGAGGCCTGTGCTGGAGTCAGTGAGAGGGCTGTGCTGGAGTCAGAGAGAGGCCTTTGCTGGAGTCAGAGAGAGGGCTGTGCTGGAGTCAGTGAGAGGGATTGTGCTGGAGTCAGTGAGAGGGCTGTGCTGGAGTCAGTGAGAGGCCTGTGCTGGAGTCAGTGAGAGGGCTGTGCTGGAGTCAGTGAGAGGCCTGTGCTGGACTCGGTGAGAGGTCTGTGCTGGGTGCTGGAGTCAGTGAGAGGCCTGTGCTGTAGTCAGTGAGAGGCCTGTGCTGGAGTCAGTGAGAGGCCTGTGCTGGAGTAAGTGAAAGGGCTGTGCTGGAGCCAGTGAGAGGGCCGTGCTGAAGTCAGTGAGAGGGCTGTGCTGGAGTCAGTGAGAGGGCCGTGCAGGGTGCTGGAGTCAGTGAGAGGCCTGTGCTGGAGTCAGTGAAAGGGCTGTGCTGGAGTCAGAGAAAGGGCTGTGCTTGAGTCAGTGAGAGGGATGTGCTGGAGTCAGTGACAGGGCTGTGCTGGAGTCAGTGAAAGGCCTGTGCTGGAGTTAGTGAGAGGGCCGTGCTGGAGTCAGTGAGAGGCCTGTGCTGGAGTCAGTGAAAGGGCTGTGCTGGAGTCAGTGAGAGGGCTGTGCTGGAGTCAGTGAGAGGGCTGTGCTGGAGTCAGTGAGAGGGCCGTGCTGGAGTCAGTGAGAGGCCTGTGTTGGGTCAGTGAGAGGCCTGTGCTGGAGTCAGTGAGAGGGCTATGCTGGGTGCTGGAGTCAGTGAGAGGGCTATGCTGGGTGCTGGAGTCAGTGAGAGGGCTATCCTGGAGTCAGTGAGAGGGCTGTGCTGGAGTCAGTGAGAGGGCTGTGCTGGAGTCAGTGAGAGGGCTGTGCTTCAGTCAGTGAGAGGGCACTGCTGGAGTCAGTGAGAGGGCCGTGCTGGAGTCAGTGAGAGGGCTGAGCTGGAGTCAGTGAGAGGGCCGTGCTGGAGTCAGTGAGAGGGCTGTGCTGGAGTCAGTGAAAGGGCTGTGCTGGAGTCAGTGAGAGGGCCGTGCTGGAGTCAGTGAGAGGGCCGTGCTGGAGTCAGTGAGAGGGCCGTGCTGGGTGCCTGAGTCAGTGAGAGGCCTGTGCTGGAGTCAGTGAGAGGCCTGTGCTGGAGTCAGTGAGAGGCCTGTGCTGGAGTCAGTGAGAGGCCTGTGCTGGAGTCAGTGAGAGGGCTGTGCTGGAGTCAGTGAGAGGGCCGTGCTGGGTGCTGGAGTCAGTGAGAGGCCTGTGCTGGAGTCAGCGAGAGGGCTGTGCTGGAGTCAGAGAGAGGCCTGTGCTGGAGTCAGTGAGAGGGCTGTGCTGGAGTCAGTGAGAGGGCTGTGCTGGAGTCAGTGAGAGGACTGTGCTGGAGTCAGTGAGAGGCCTGTGCTGGAGTCGGTGAGAGGTCTGTGCTGGGTGCTGGAGTCAGTGAGAGGCCTGTGCTGGAGTCAGTGAGAGGCCTGTGCTGGAGTAAGCGAAAGGGCTGTGCTGGAGCCAGTGAGAGGGCCGTGCTGAAGTCAGTGAGAGGGCTGTGCTGGAGTCAGTGAGAGGGCCGTGCTGGGTGCTGGAGTCAGTGAGAGGCCTGTGCTGGAGTCAGTGAAAGGGCTGTGCTGGAGTCAGTGAAAGGGCCGTGCTTGAGTCAGTGAGAGGGCCGTGCTGGAGTCAGTGACAGGGCTGTGCTGGAGTCAGTGAGAGGGCCGTGCTGGAGTCAGTGAGAGGGCCGTGCTGGAGTCAGTGAGAGGGCTGTGCTGGAGTCAGTGAGAGCGCCGTGCTGGAGTCAGTGAGAGGGCCGTGCTGGAGTCAGTGAGAGGGCCGTGCTGGAGTCAGTGAGAGGGCTGTGTTGGGTGCTGGAGTCAGTGAAAGGCCTGTGCTGGAGTTAGTGAGAGGGCCGTGCTGGAGTCAGTGAGAGGCCTGTGCTGGAGTCAGTGAAAGGGCTGTGCTGGAGTCAGTGAGAGGGCTGTGCTGGAGTCAGTGAGAGGGCTGTGCTGGAGTCAGTGAGAGGGCTGTGCTGGAGTCAGTGAGAAGGCTGTGCTGGAGTCAGTGAGAGGGCCGTGTTGGGTGCTGGAGTCAGTGAGAGGATTTTGCTGGAGTCAGTGAGAGGGCTGTGCTGGAGTCAGGGAGATGGCTGTGCTGGAGTCAGTGAGAGGGCTGTGCTGGAGTCAGTGAAAGGGCTGTGCTGGAGTCAGTGAAAGGGCTGTGCTGGTGTCAGTGAGAGGGCAGTGCTGGAGTCAGTGAGAGGGCCGTGTTGGGTGCTGGAGTCAGTGAGAGGCCTGTGCTGGAGTCAGTGAAAGGGCCGTGTTGGGTGCTGGAGACAGTGAGAGGCCTGTGCTGGAGTCAGTGAGAGGGCTGTGCTGGAGTCAGTGAGAGGGCCGTGCTGGAGTCAGTGAGAGGGCCGTGCTGGAGTCAGTGAGAGGGCTGTGCTGGAGTCAGTGAAAGGGCTGTGCTGGAGTCAGTGAGAGGGCCGTGCTGGAGTCAGTGAGAGGGCCGTGCTGGAGTCAGTGAGAGGGCCGTGCTGGGTGCCTGAGTCAGTGAGAGGCCTGTGCTGGAGTCAGTGAGAGGCCTGTGCTGGAGTCAGTGAGAGGCCTGTGCTGGAGTCAGTGAGAGGGCTGTGCTGGAGTCCGTGAGAGGGCCGTGCTGGGTGCTGGAGTCAGTGAGAGGCCTGTGCTGGAGTCAGCGAGAGGGCTGTGCTGGAGTCAGAGAGAGGCCTGTGCTGGAGTCAGTGAGAGGGCTGTGCTGGAGTCAGTGAGAGGGCTGTGCTGGAGTCAGTGAGAGGACTGTGCTGGAGTCAGTGAGAGGCCTGTGCTGGAGTCAGTGAGAGGCCTGTGCTGGAGTAAGCGAAAGGGCTGTGCTGGAGCCAGTGAGAGGGCCGTGCTGAAGTCAGTGAGAGGGCTGTGCTGGAGTCAGTGAGAGGGCCGTGCTGGGTGCTGGAGTCAGTGAGAGGCCTGTGCTGGAGTCAGTGAAAGGGCTGTGCTGGAGTCAGTGAAAGGGCTGTGCTTGAGTCAGTGAAAGGGCTGTGCTGGAGTCAGTGAGAGGGCCGTGCTGGAGTCAGTGAGAGGGCCGTGCTGGAGTCAGTGAGAGGGCCGTGCTGGAGTCAGTGAGAGGGCTGTGTTGGGTGCTGGAGTCAGTGAAAGGCCTGTGCTGGAGTTAGTGAGAGGGCCGTGCTGGAGTCAGTGAGAGGCCTGTGCTGGAGTCAGTGAAAGGGCTGTGCTGGAGTCAGTGAGAGGGCTGTGCTGGAGTCAGTGAGAGGGCTGTGCTGGAGTCAGTGAGAGGGCTGTGCTGGAGTCAGTGAGAAGGCTGTGCTGGAGTCAGTGAGAGGGCCGTGCTGAAGTCAGTGAGAGGCCTGTGCTGGAGTCAGTGAGAGGGCTGTGCTGGAGTCAGTGAGAGGCCTGTGCTGGAGTCAGTGAGAGGGCCGTGCTGGAGTCAGTGAGAAGGCTATGCTGGGTGCTGGAGTCAGTGAGAGAGCTGTGCTGGGTGCTGGAGTCAGTGAGAGGGCTATCCTGGAGTCAGTGAGAGGGCTGAGCTGGAGTCAGTGAGAGGGCTGTGCTGGAGTCTGTGAGAGGGCTGTGCTGGAGTCAGTGAGAGGGCCGTGCTGGAGTCAGTGAGAGGGCTGTGCTGGAGTCAGTGAGAGGGCCGTGCTGGAGTCAGTGAGTTGCCTGTGCTGGAGTCAGTGAGAGGGCCGTGCTGGAGTCAGTGAGAGGGCCGTGCTGGAGTCAGTGAGAGGGCCGTGCTGGAGTCAGTGAGAGGGCCGTGCTGGGTGCCTGAGTCAGTGAGAGGCCTGTGCTGCAGTCAGTGAGAGGCCTGTGCTGGAGTCAGTGAGAGGCCTGTGCTGGAGTCAGTGAGAGGCCTGTGCTGGAGTCAGTGAGAGGGCTCTGCTGGAGTCAGTGAGAGGGCCGTGCTGGGTGCTGGAGTCAGTGAGAGGCCTGTGCTGGAGTCAGTGAGAGGGCTGTGCTGGTGTCAGAGAGAGGCCTGTGCTGGAGTCAGTGAGAGGGCTGTGCTGGAGTCAGTGAGAGGGATGTGCTGGAGTCAGTGAGAGGGCTGTGCTGGAGTCAGTGAGAGGCCTGTGCTGGAGTCAGTGAGAGGGCTGTGCTGGAGTCAGTGAGAGGTCTGTGCTGGAGTCGGTGAGAGGTCTGTGCTGGGTGCTGGAGTCAGTGAGAGGCCTGTGCTGTAGTCAGTGAGAGGCCTGTGCTGGAGTCAGTGAGAGGCCTGTGCTGGAGTAAGTGAAAGGGCTGTGCTGGAGCCAGTGAGAGGGCCGTGCTGAAGTCAGTGAGAGGGCTGTGCTGGAGTCAGTGAGAGGGCCGTGCAGGGTGCTGGAGTCAGTGAGAGGCCTGTGCTGGAGTCAGTGAAAGGGCTGTGCTGGAGTCAGTGAAAGGGCTGTGCTTGAGTCAGTGAGAGGGCCGTGCTGGAGTCAGTGACAGGGCTGTGCTGGAGTCAGTGAAAGGCCTGTGCTGGAGTTAGTGAGAGGGCCGTGCTGGAGTCAGTGAGAGGCCTGTGCTGGAGTCAGTGAAAGGGCTGTGCTGGCGTCAGTGAGAAGGCTGTGCTGGAGTCAGTGAGAGGGCTGTGCTGGAGTCAGTGAGAGGGCCGTGCTGAGTGCTGGAGTCAGTGAGAGGGCTGTGCTGGAGTCAGTGAAAGGGCTGTGCTGGAGTCAGTGAAAGGGCTGTGCTTGAGTCAGTGAGAGGGCCGTGCTGGAGTCAGTGACAGGGCTGTGCTGGAGTCAGTGAGAGGGCTGTGCTGGAGTCAGTGAGAGGGCCGTGCTGGAGTCAGTGAAAGGGCCGTGCTGGAGTCAGTGAGAGGGCCGTGCTGGAGTCAGTGAGAGGGCCGTGCTGGAGTCAGTGAGAGGGCCGTGCTGGAGTCAGTGAGAGGGCTGTGTTGGGTGCTGGAGTCAGTGAAAGGCCTGTGCTGGAGTTAGTGAGAGGGCCGTGCTGGAGTCAGTGAGAGGCCTGTGCTGGAGTCAGTGAAAGGGCTGTGCTGGAGTCAGTGAGAGGGCTGTGCTGGAGTCAGTGAGAGGGCTGTGTTGGGTGCTGGAGTCAGTGAAAGGCCTGTGCTGGAGTTAGTGAGAGGGCCGTGCTGGAGTCAGTGAGAGGCCTGTGCTGGAGTCAGTGAAAGGGCTGTGCTGGAGTCAGTGAGAGGGCTGTGCTGGAGTCAGTGAGAGGGCTGTGCTGGAGTCAGTGAGAGGGCTGTGCTGGTGTCAGAGAGAGGCCTGTGCTGGAGTCAGTGAGAGGGCTGTGCTGGAGTCAGTGAGAGGGATGTGCTGGAGTCAGTGAGAGGGCTGTGCTGGAGTCAGTGAGAGGCCTGTGCTGGAGTCAGTGAGAGGGCTGTGCTGGAGTCAGTGAGAGGTCTGTGCTGGAGTCGGTGAGAGGTCTGTGCTGGGTGCTGGAGTCAGTGAGAGGCCTGTGCTGTAGTCAGTGAGAGGCCTGTGCTGGAGTCAGTGAGAGGCCTGTGCTGGAGTAAGTGAAAGGGCTGTGCTGGAGCCAGTGAGAGGGCCGTGCTGAAGTCAGTGAGAGGGCTGTGCTGGAGTCAGTGAGAGGGCCGTGCAGGGTGCTGGAGTCAGTGAAAGGGCTGTGCTGGAGTCAGTGAAAGGGCTGTGCTTGAGTCAGTGAGAGGGCCGTGCTGGAGTCAGTGACAGGGCTGTGCTGGAGTCAGTGAAAGGCCTGTGCTGGAGTTAGTGAGAGGGCCGTGCTGGAGTCAGTGAGAGGCCTGTGCTGGAGTCAGTGAAAGGGCTGTGCTGGCGTCAGTGAGAAGGCTGTGCTGGAGTCAGTGAGAGGGCTGTGCTGGAGTCAGTGAGAGGGCCGTGCTGAGTGCTGGAGTCAGTGAGAGGCCTGTGCTGGAGTCAGTGAAAGGGCTGTGCTGGAGTCAGTGAAAGGGCTGTGCTTGAGTCAGTGAGAGGGCCGTGCTGGAGTCAGTGACAGGGCTGTGCTGGAGTCAGTGAAAGGGCTGTGCTTGAGTCAGTGAAAGGGCTGTGCTGGAGTCAGTGAGAGGGCCGTGCTGGAGTCAGTGAGAGGGCCGTGCTGGAGTCAGTGAGAGGGCCGTGCTGGAGTCAGTGAGAGGGCTGTGTTGGGTGCTGGAGTCAGTGAAAGGCCTGTGCTGGAGTTAGTGAGAGGGCCGTGCTGGAGTCAGTGAGAGGCCTGTGCTGGAGTCAGTGAAAGGGCTGTGCTGGAGTCAGTGAGAGGGCTGTGCTGGAGTCAGTGAGAGGGCTGTGCTGGAGTCAGTGAGAGGGCTGTGCTGGAGTCAGTGAGAAGGCTGTGCTGGAGTCAGTGAGAGGGCCGTGCTGAAGTCAGTGAGAGGCCTGTGCTGGAGTCAGTGAGAGGGCTGTGCTGGAGTCAGTGAGAGGCCTGTGCTGGAGTCAGTGAGAGGGCCGTGCTGGAGTCAGTGAGAAGGCTATGCTGGGTGCTGGAGTCAGTGAGAGAGCTGTGCTGGGTGCTGGAGTCAGTGAGAGGGCTATCCTGGAGTCAGTGAGAGGGCTGAGCTGGAGTCAGTGAGAGGGCTGTGCTGGAGTCTGTGAGAGGGCTGTGCTGGAGTCAGTGAGAGGGCCGTGCTGGAGTCAGTGAGAGGGCTGTGCTGGAGTCAGTGAGAGGGCCGTGCTGGAGTCAGTGAGAGGGCCGTGCTGGAGTCAGTGAGAGGGCCGTGCTGGGTGCCTGAGTCAGTGAGAGGCCTGTGCTGCAGTCAGTGAGAGGCCTGTGCTGGAGTCAGTGAGAGGCCTGTGCTGGAGTCAGTGAGAGGCCTGTGCTGGAGTCAGTGAGAGGGCTCTGCTGGAGTCAGTGAGAGGGCTGTGCTGGAGTCAGTGAGAGGGCTGTGCTGGTGTCAGAGAGAGGCCTGTGCTGGAGTCAGTGAGAGGGCTGTGCTGGAGTCAGTGAGAGGGATGTGCTGGAGTCAGTGAGAGGGCTGTGCTGGAGTCAGTGAGAGGGCTGTGCTGGTGTCAGAGAGAGGCCTGTGCTGGAGTCAGTGAGAGGGCTGTGCTGGAGTCAGTGAGAGGGATGTGCTGGAGTCAGTGAGAGGGCTGTGCTGGAGTCAGTGAGAGGGCTGTGCTGGAGTCAGTGAGAGGCCTGTGCTGGAGTCAGTGAGAGGGCTGTGCTGGAGTCAGTGAGAGGTCTGTGCTGGAGTCGGTGAGAGGTCTGTGCTGGGTGCTGGAGTCAGTGAGAGGCCTGTGCTGTAGTCAGTGAGAGGCCTGTGCTGGAGTCAGTGAGAGGCCTGTGCTGGAGTAAGTGAAAGGGCTGTGCTGGAGCCAGTGAGAGGGCCGTGCAGGGTGCTGGAGTCAGTGAGAGGCCTGTGCTGGAGTCAGTGAAAGGGCTGTGCTGGAGTCAGTGAAAGGGCTGTGCTTGAGTCAGTGAGAGGGCCGTGCTGGAGTCAGTGACAGGGCTGTGCTGGAGTCAGTGAAAGGCCTGTGCTGGAGTTAGTGAGAGGGCCGTGCTGGAGTCAGTGAGAGGCCTGTGCTGGAGTCAGTGAAAGGGCTGTGCTGGCGTCAGTGAGAAGGCTGTGCTGGAGTCAGTGAGAGGCCTGTGCTGGAGTCAGTGAAAGGGCTGTGCTGGCGTCAGTGAGAAGGCTGTGCTGGAGTCAGTGAGAGGCCTGTGCTGGAGTCAGTGAAAGGGCTGTGCTGGAGTCAGTGAAAGGGCTGTGCTTGAGTCAGTGAGAGGGCCGTGCTGGAGTCAGTGACAGGGCTGTGCTGGAGTCAGTGAAAGGGCCGTGCTGGAGTCAGTGAGAGGGCCGTGCTGGAGTCAGTGAGAGGGCCGTGCTGGAGTCAGTGAGAGGGCCGTGCTGGAGTCAGTGAGAGGGCTGTGTTGGGTGCTGGAGTCAGTGAAAGGCCTGTGCTGGAGTTAGTGAGAGGGCCGTGCTGGAGTCAGTGAGAGGCCTGTGCTGGAGTCAGTGAAAGGGCTGTGCTGGAGTCAGTGAGAGGCCTGTGCTGGAGTCAGTGAAAGGGCTGTGCTGGAGTCAGTGAGAGGGCTGTGCTGGAGTCAGTGAGAGGGCTGTGCTGGAGTCAGTGAGAGGGCTGTGTTGGGTGCTGGAGTCAGTGAAAGGCCTGTGCTGGAGTTAGTGAGAGGGCCGTGCTGGAGTCAGTGAGAGGCCTGTGCTGGAGTCAGTGAAAGGGCTGTGCTGGAGTCAGTGAGAGGGCTGTGCTGGAGTCAGTGAGAGGGCTGTGCTGGAGTCAGTGAGAGGGCTGTGCTGGAGTCAGTGAGAAGGCTGTGCTGGAGTCAGTGAGAGGGCCGTGCTGAAGTCAGTGAGAGGGCTGTGCTGGAGTCAGTGAGAGGGCTGTGCTGGAGTCAGTGAGAGGCCTGTGCTGGAGTCAGTGAGAGGGCTGTGCTGGAGTCAGTGAGAGGCCTGTGCTGGAGTCGGTGAGAGGTCTGTGCTGGGTGCTGGAATCAGTGAGAGGCCTGTGCTGTAGTCAGTGAGAGGCCTGTGCTGGAGTCAGTGAGAGGCCTGTGCTGGAGTAAGTGAAAGGGCTGTGCTGGAGCCAGTGAGAGGGCCGTGCTGAAGTCAGTGAGAGGGCTGTGCTGGAGTCAGTGAGAGGGCCGTGCAGGGTGCTGGAGTCAGTGAGAGGCCTGTGCTGGAGTCAGTGAAAGGGCTGTGCTGGAGTCAGTGAAAGGGCTGTGCTTGAGTCAGTGAGAGGGCCGTGCTGGAGTCAGTGACAGGGCTGTGCTGGAGTCAGTGAAAGGCCTGTGCTGGAGTTAGTGAGAGGGCCGTGCTGGAGTCAGTGAGAGGCCTGTGCTGGAGTCAGTGAAAGGGCTGTGCTGGAGTCAGTGAGAAGGCTGTGCTGGAGTCAGTGAGAGGGCTGTGCTGGAGTCAGTGAGAGGGCCGTGCTGGGTGCTGGAGTCAGTGAGAGGCCTGTGCTGGAGTTAGTGAAAGGGCTGTGCTGGAGGCAGTGAGAGGCCTGTGCTGGAGTCTGTGAGAGGCCTGTGCTGGAGTCAGTGAGAGGCCTGTGCTGGAGTCAGTGAGAGGGCTGTGCTGGAGTCAGTGAGAGGGCCGTGCTGGGTGCTGGAGTCAGTGAGAGGCCTGTGCTGGAGTCAGTGAGAGGGCTGTGCTGGAGTCAGAGAGAGGCCTTTGCTGGAGTCAGTGAGAGGGCTGTGCTGGAGTCAGTGAGAGGGATTGTGCTGGAGTCAGTGAGAGGGCTGTGCTGGAGTCAGTGAGAGGCCTGTGCTGGAGTCAGTGAGAGGGCTGTGCTGGAGTCAGTGAGAGGCCTGTGCTGGAGTCGGTGAGAGGTCTGTGCTGGGTGCTGGAGTCAGTGAGAGGCCTGTGCTGTAGTCAGTGAGAGGCCTGTGCTGGAGTCAGTGAGAGGCCTGTGCTGGAGTAAGTGAAAGGGCTGTGCTGGAGCCAGTGAGAGGGCCGTGCTGAAGTCAGTGAGAGGGCTGTGCTGGAGTCAGTGAGAGGGCCGTGCAGGGTGCTGGAGTCAGTGAGAGGCCTGTGCTGGAGTCAGTGAAAGGGCTGTGCTGGAGTCAGAGAAAGGGCTGTGCTTGAGTCAGTGAGAGGGATGTGCTGGAGTCAGTGACAGGGCTGTGCTGGAGTCAGTGAAAGGCCTGTGCTGGAGTTAGTGAGAGGGCCGTGCTGGAGTCAGTGAGAGGCCTGTGCTGGAGTCAGTGAAAGGGCTGTGCTGGAGTCAGTGAGAGGGCTGTGCTGGAGTCAGTGAGAGGGCTGTGCTGGAGTCAGTGAGAGGGCCGTGCTGGAGTCAGTGAGAGGCCTGTGTTGGGTCAGTGAGAGGCCTGTGCTGGAGTCAGTGAGAGGGCTATGCTGGGTGCTGGAGTCAGTGAGAGGGCTATGCTGGGTGCTGGAGTCAGTGAGAGGGCTATCCTGGAGTCAGTGAGAGGGCTGTGCTGGAGTCAGTGAGAGGGCTGTGCTGGAGTCAGTGAGAGGGCTGTGCTTCAGTCAGTGAGAGGGCACTGCTGGAGTCAGTGAGAGGGCCGTGCTGGAGTCAGTGAGAGGGCTGAGCTGGAGTCAGTGAGAGGGCCGTGCTGGAGTCAGTGAGAGGGCTGTGCTGGAGTCAGTGAAAGGGCTGTGCTGGAGTCAGTGAGAGGGCCGTGCTGGAGTCAGTGAGAGGGCCGTGCTGGAGTCAGTGAGAGGGCCGTGCTGGGTGCCTGAGTCAGTGAGAGGCCTGTGCTGGAGTCAGTGAGAGGCCTGTGCTGGAGTCAGTGAGAGGCCTGTGCTGGAGTCAGTGAGAGGCCTGTGCTGGAGTCAGTGAGAGGGCTGTGCTGGAGTCAGTGAGAGGGCCGTGCTGGGTGCTGGAGTCAGTGAGAGGCCTGTGCTGGAGTCAGCGAGAGGGCTGTGCTGGAGTCAGAGAGAGGCCTGTGCTGGAGTCAGTGAGAGGGCTGTGCTGGAGTCAGTGAGAGGGCTGTGCTGGAGTCAGTGAGAGGACTGTGCTGGAGTCAGTGAGAGGCCTGTGCTGGAGTCGGTGAGAGGTCTGTGCTGGGTGCTGGAGTCAGTGAGAGGCCTGTGCTGGAGTCAGTGAGAGGCCTGTGCTGGAGTAAGCGAAAGGGCTGTGCTGGAGCCAGTGAGAGGGCCGTGCTGAAGTCAGTGAGAGGGCTGTGCTGGAGTCAGTGAGAGGGCCGTGCTGGGTGCTGGAGTCAGTGAGAGGCCTGTGCTGGAGTCAGTGAAAGGGCTGTGCTGGAGTCAGTGAAAGGGCCGTGCTTGAGTCAGTGAGAGGGCCGTGCTGGAGTCAGTGACAGGGCTGTGCTGGAGTCAGTGAGAGGGCCGTGCTGGAGTCAGTGAGAGGGCCGTGCTGGAGTCAGTGAGAGGGCTGTGCTGGAGTCAGTGAGAGCGCCGTGCTGGAGTCAGTGAGAGGGCCGTGCTGGAGTCAGTGAGAGGGCCGTGCTGGAGTCAGTGAGAGGGCTGTGTTGGGTGCTGGAGTCAGTGAAAGGCCTGTGCTGGAGTTAGTGAGAGGGCCGTGCTGGAGTCAGTGAGAGGCCTGTGCTGGAGTCAGTGAAAGGGCTGTGCTGGAGTCAGTGAGAGGGCTGTGCTGGAGTCAGTGAGAGGGCTGTGCTGGAGTCAGTGAGAGGGCTGTGCTGGAGTCAGTGAGAAGGCTGTGCTGGAGTCAGTGAGAGGGCCGTGTTGGGTGCTGGAGTCAGTGAGAGGATTTTGCTGGAGTCAGTGAGAGGGCTGTGCTGGAGTCAGGGAGATGGCTGTGCTGGAGTCAGTGAGAGGGCTGTGCTGGAGTCAGTGAAAGGGCTGTGCTGGAGTCAGTGAAAGGGCTGTGCTGGTGTCAGTGAGAGGGCAGTGCTGGAGTCAGTGAGAGGGCCGTGTTGGGTGCTGGAGTCAGTGAGAGGCCTGTGCTGGAGTCAGTGAAAGGGCCGTGTTGGGTGCTGGAGACAGTGAGAGGCCTGTGCTGGAGTCAGTGAGAGGGCTGTGCTGGAGTCAGTGAGAGGGCCGTGCTGGAGTCAGTGAGAGGGCCGTGCTGGAGTCAGTGAGAGGGCTGTGCTGGAGTCAGTGAAAGGGCTGTGCTGGAGTCAGTGAGAGGGCCGTGCTGGAGTCAGTGAGAGGGCCGTGCTGGAGTCAGTGAGAGGGCCGTGCTGGGTGCCTGAGTCAGTGAGAGGCCTGTGCTGGAGTCAGTGAGAGGCCTGTGCTGGAGTCAGTGAGAGGCCTGTGCTGGAGTCAGTGAGAGGGCTGTGCTGGAGTCCGTGAGAGGGCCGTGCTGGGTGCTGGAGTCAGTGAGAGGCCTGTGCTGGAGTCAGCGAGAGGGCTGTGCTGGAGTCAGAGAGAGGCCTGTGCTGGAGTCAGTGAGAGGGCTGTGCTGGAGTCAGTGAGAGGGCTGTGCTGGAGTCAGTGAGAGGACTGTGCTGGAGTCAGTGAGAGGCCTGTGCTGGAGTCAGTGAGAGGCCTGTGCTGGAGTAAGCGAAAGGGCTGTGCTGGAGCCAGTGAGAGGGCCGTGCTGAAGTCAGTGAGAGGGCTGTGCTGGAGTCAGTGAGAGGGCCGTGCTGGGTGCTGGAGTCAGTGAGAGGCCTGTGCTGGAGTCAGTGAAAGGGCTGTGCTGGAGTCAGTGAAAGGGCTGTGCTTGAGTCAGTGAAAGGGCTGTGCTGGAGTCAGTGAGAGGGCCGTGCTGGAGTCAGTGAGAGGGCCGTGCTGGAGTCAGTGAGAGGGCCGTGCTGGAGTCAGTGAGAGGGCTGTGTTGGGTGCTGGAGTCAGTGAAAGGCCTGTGCTGGAGTTAGTGAGAGGGCCGTGCTGGAGTCAGTGAGAGGCCTGTGCTGGAGTCAGTGAAAGGGCTGTGCTGGAGTCAGTGAGAGGGCTGTGCTGGAGTCAGTGAGAGGGCTGTGCTGGAGTCAGTGAGAGGGCTGTGCTGGAGTCAGTGAGAAGGCTGTGCTGGAGTCAGTGAGAGGGCCGTGCTGAAGTCAGTGAGAGGCCTGTGCTGGAGTCAGTGAGAGGGCTGTGCTGGAGTCAGTGAGAGGCCTGTGCTGGAGTAAGTGAGAGGGCCGTGCTGGAGTCAGTGAGAAGGCTATGCTGGGTGCTGGAGTCAGTGAGAGAGCTGTGCTGGGTGCTGGAGTCAGTGAGAGGGCTATCCTGGAGTCAGTGAGAGGGCTGAGCTGGAGTCAGTGAGAGGGCTGTGCTGGAGTCTGTGAGAGGGCTGTGCTGGAGTCAGTGAGAGGGCCGTGCTGGAGTCAGTGAGAGGGCTGTGCTGGAGTCAGTGAGAGGGCCGTGCTGGAGTCAGTGAGTTGCCTGTGCTGGAGTCAGTGAGAGGGCCGTGCTGGAGTCAGTGAGAGGGCCGTGCTGGAGTCAGTGAGAGGGCCGTGCTGGAGTCAGTGAGAGGGCCGTGCTGGGTGCCTGAGTCAGTGAGAGGCCTGTGCTGCAGTCAGTGAGAGGCCTGTGCTGGAGTCAGTGAGAGGCCTGTGCTGGAGTCAGTGAGAGGCCTGTGCTGGAGTCAGTGAGAGGGCTCTGCTGGAGTCAGTGAGAGGGCCGTGCTGGGTGCTGGAGTCAGTGAGAGGCCTGTGCTGGAGTCAGTGAGAGGGCTGTGCTGGTGTCAGAGAGAGGCCTGTGCTGGAGTCAGTGAGAGGGCTGTGCTGGAGTCAGTGAGAGGGATGTGCTGGAGTCAGTGAGAGGGCTGTGCTGGAGTCAGTGAGAGGCCTGTGCTGGAGTCAGTGAGAGGGCTGTGCTGGAGTCAGTGAGAGGTCTGTGCTGGAGTCGGTGAGAGGTCTGTGCTGGGTGCTGGAGTCAGTGAGAGGCCTGTGCTGTAGTCAGTGAGAGGCCTGTGCTGGAGTCAGTGAGAGGCCTGTGCTGGAGTAAGTGAAAGGGCTGTGCTGGAGCCAGTGAGAGGGCCGTGCTGAAGTCAGTGAGAGGGCTGTGCTGGAGTCAGTGAGAGGGCCGTGCAGGGTGCTGGAGTCAGTGAGAGGCCTGTGCTGGAGTCAGTGAAAGGGCTGTGCTGGAGTCAGTGAAAGGGCTGTGCTTGAGTCAGTGAGAGGGCCGTGCTGGAGTCAGTGACAGGGCTGTGCTGGAGTCAGTGAAAGGCCTGTGCTGGAGTTAGTGAGAGGGCCGTGCTGGAGTCAGTGAGAGGCCTGTGCTGGAGTCAGTGAAAGGGCTGTGCTGGCGTCAGTGAGAAGGCTGTGCTGGAGTCAGTGAGAGGGCTGTGCTGGAGTCAGTGAGAGGGCCGTGCTGAGTGCTGGAGTCAGTGAGAGGCCTGTGCTGGAGTTAGTGAGAGGGCCGTGCTGGAGTCAGTGAGAGGCCTGTGCTGGAGTCAGCGAGAGGGCTGTGCTGGAGTCAGAGAGAGGCCTGTGCTGGAGTCAGTGAGAGGGCTGTGCTGGAGTCAGTGAGAGGGCTGTGCTGGAGTCAGTGAGAGGACTGTGCTGGAGTCAGTGAGAGGCCTGTGCTGGAGTCGGTGAGAGGTCTGTGCTGGGTGCTGGAGTCAGTGAGAGGCCTGTGCTGGAGTCAGTGAGAGGCCTGTGCTGGAGTAAGCGAAAGGGCTGTGCTGGAGCCAGTGAGAGGGCCGTGCTGAAGTCAGTGAGAGGGCTGTGCTGGAGTCAGTGAGAGGGCCGTGCTGGGTGCTGGAGTCAGTGAGAGGCCTGTGCTGGAGTCAGTGAAAGGGCTGTGCTGGAGTCAGTGAAAGGGCCGTGCTTGAGTCAGTGAGAGGGCCGTGCTGGAGTCAGTGACAGGGCTGTGCTGGAGTCAGTGAGAGGGCCGTGCTGGAGTCAGTGAGAGGGCCGTGCTGGAGTCAGTGAGAGGGCTGTGCTGGAGTCAGTGAGAGCGCCGTGCTGGAGTCAGTGAGAGGGCCGTGCTGGAGTCAGTGAGAGGGCCGTGCTGGAGTCAGTGAGAGGGCTGTGTTGGGTGCTGGAGTCAGTGAAAGGCCTGTGCTGGAGTTAGTGAGAGGGCCGTGCTGGAGTCAGTGAGAGGCCTGTGCTGGAGTCAGTGAAAGGGCTGTGCTGGAGTCAGTGAGAGGGCCGTGCTGGAGTCAGTGAGAGGCCTGTGCTGCGTCAGTGAGAGGCCTGTGCTGGAGTCAGTGAAAGGGCTGTGCTGGAGTCAGTGAAAAGGCTGTGCTGGGTGCTGGAGTCGGTGAGAGGGCTGTCCTGGAGTCAGTGAGAGGGCTGTGCTGGAGTCAGTGAGAGGGCTGTGCTGGAGTCAGTGAGAGGGCTCTGCTGGAGTCAGTGAGAGGGCCGTGCTGGAGTCAGTGAGAGGGCTGAGCTGGAGTCAGTGAGAGGGCTGTGCTGGAGTCAGTGAGAGGGCTGTGCTGGAGTCAGTGAGAGGGCCGTGCTGGAGTCAGTGAGAGAGCTGTGCTGGAATCAGTGAGAGGCCTGTGCTGGAGTCAGTGCGAGGGCTGTGCTGGAGTCAGTGAGAGGCCTGTGCTGGAGTCAGTGAGAGGCCTGTGCTGGAGTCAGTGAGAGGGCCGTGTTGGTTGGTGGAGACAGTGAGAGGCCTGTGCTGGAGTCAGTCAGAGGGCTGTGCTGGAGTCAGTGAGAGGGCTGTGCTGGAGTCAGTGAGAGGGTTGTGCTGGAGTCAGTGAGAGGCCTGTGCTGGAGTCAGTGAGAGGCCTGTGCTGGAGTCAGTGAAAGGGCTGTGCTTGAGTCAGTGAGAGGGCTGTGCTGGAGTCAGTGAGATGGCTGTGCTGGAGTCAGTGAAAGGGCAGTGCTGGAGTCAGTGAGAGGGCCGTGCTGGAGTCAGTGAGAGGGCCGTGCTGGAGTCAGTGAGAGGGCCGTGCTGGGTGCTGGAGTCAGTGAGAGGCCTGTGCTGGAGTCAGTGACAGGCCTGTGCTGGGGCAGTGAGAGGCCTGTGCTGGAGTCAGTGAAAGTGCTGTGCTGGAGTCAGTGAAAAGGCTGTGCTGGGTGGGTGCTGGAGTCGGTGAGAGGGCTGTCCTGGAGTCAGTGAGAGGGCTGTGCTGGAGTCAGTGAGAGGGCTGTGCTGGAGTCAGTGCGAGGGCTGTGCTGGAGTCAGTGAGAGAGCTGTGCTGGAATCAGTGAGAGGCCTGTGCTGGAGTCAGTGCGAGGGCTGTGCTGGAGTCAGTGAGAGGCCTGTGCTGGAGTCAGTGAGAGGTCTGTGCTGGAGTCAGTGAGAGGGCCGTGTTGGGTGCTGGAGACAGTGAGAGGCCTGTGCTGGAGTCAGTCAGAGGGCTGTGCTGGAGTCAGTGAGAGGGCTGTGCTGGAGTCAGTGAGAGGGCTGTGCTGGAGTCAGTGAGAGGGCTGTGCTGGAGTCAGTGAGAGGCCTGTGCTGGAGTCAGTGAGAGGCCTGTGCTGGAGTCAGTGAAAGGGCTATGCTTGAGTCAGTGAGAGGGCTGTGCTGGCGTCAGTGAGATGGCTGTGCTGGAGTCAGTGAAAGGGCTGTGCTGGAGTCAGTGAGAGGGCCGTGCTGGAGTCAGTGAGAGGGCCGTGCTGGAGTCAGTGAGAGGGCCGTGCTGGGTGCTGGAGTCAGTAAGAGGCCTGTGCTGGAGTCAGTGAGAGGCCTGTGCTGAAGTCAGTGAGAGGCCTGTGCTGGAGTCAGTCTGAGGCCTGTGCTGGAGTCAGTGAGAGGGCCGTGCTGGGTGCTGGAGTCAGTGAGAAGCCTGTGCTGGTGTCAGTGAGAGGGCTGTGCTGGAGTCAGAGAGAGGCCTGTGCTGGAGTCAGTAAGAGGGCTGTGCTGGAGTCAGTGAGAGGGTTGTGCTGGAGTCGGTGAGAGGCCTGTGCTGGAGTCAGTGAGAGGGCTGTGCTGGAGTCAGTGAGAGGGTTGTGCTGGAGTCAGTGAGAGGGCTGTGCTGGAGTCAGTGAGAGGCCTGTGCTGGGTGCTGGAGTCAGTGAGAGGCCTGTGCTGTAGTCAGTGAGAGGCCTGTGCTGGAGTAAGTGAGAGGGCTGTGCTGGAGTCAGTGAGAGGGCTGTGCTGGAGTCAGTGAGAGGCCTGTGCTGGAGTCAGTGAGAGGCCTGTGCTGGAGTCGGTGAGAGGCCTGTGCTGGGTGCTGGAGTCAGTGAGAGGCCTGTGCTGCAGTCAGTGAGAGGCCTGTGCTGGAGTCAGTGAGAGGCCTGTGCTGGAGTAAGTGAGAGGGCTGTGCTGGAGTCAGTGAGAGGGCCGTGCTGGAGTCAGTGACACGGCTGTGCTGGAGTCAGTGAAAAGGCTGTGGTGGAGTCAGTGAGAGGGCCGTGCTGGAGTCAGTGAGAGGGCCGTGCTGAAGTCAGTGAGAGGGCCGTGCTGGAGTCAGTGAGAGGGCTGTGTTTGGTGCTGGAGTCAGTGAAAGGCCTGTGCTGGAGTTAGTGAGAGGGCCGTGCTGGAGTCAGTGAGAGGCCAGTGCTGGAGTCAGTGAATGGGCTGTGCTGGAGTCAGTGAGAGGGCTGTGCTGGAGTCAGTGAGAGGGCTGTGCTGGAGTCAGTGAGAGGGCTGTGCAGGAGTCAGTGAGAGGGCTGTGCTGGAGTCAGTGAGAGGGCTGTGCTGGAGTCAGTGAGAGGGCTGTGCTGGAGTCAGTGAGAGGGCCGTGCTGGAGTCAGTGAGTGTCCTGTGCTGGGTCAGTGAGAGACCTGTGCTGGAGTCAGTGAGAGGGCTATGCTGGGTGCTGGAGTCAGTGAGAGGGCTGTGCTGGAGTCAGTGAGAGGCCTGTGCTGGAGTCAGTGAGAGGGCCGTGCTGGAGTCAGTGAGAGGCCTGTGCTGCGTCAGTGAGAGGCCTGTGCTGGAGTCAGTGAAAGGGCTGTGCTGGAGTCAGTGAAAAGGCTGTGCTGGGTGCTGGAGTCGGTGAGAGGGCTGTCCTGGAGTCAGTGAGAGGGCTGTGCTGGAGTCAGTGAGAGGGCTGTGCTGGAGTCAGTGAGAGGGCTCTGCTGGAGTCAGTGAGAGGGCCGTGCTGGAGTCAGTGAGAGGGCTGAGCTGGAGTCAGTGAGAGGGCTGTGCTGGAGTCAGTGAGAGGGCTGTGCTGGAGTCAGTGAGAGGGCCGTGCTGGAGTCAGTGAGAGAGCTGTGCTGGAATCAGTGAGAGGCCTGTGCTGGAGTCAGTGCGAGGGCTGTGCTGGAGTCAGTGAGAGGCCTGTGCTGGAGTCAGTGAGAGGCCTGTGCTGGAGTCAGTGAGAGGGCCGTGTTGGTTGGTGGAGACAGTGAGAGGCCTGTGCTGGAGTCAGTCAGAGGGCTGTGCTGGAGTCAGTGAGAGGGCTGTGCTGGAGTCAGTGAGAGGGTTGTGCTGGAGTCAGTGAGAGGCCTGTGCTGGAGTCAGTGAGAGGCCTGTGCTGGAGTCAGTGAAAGGGCTGTGCTTGAGTCAGTGAGAGGGCTGTGCTGGAGTCAGTGAGATGGCTGTGCTGGAGTCAGTGAAAGGGCAGTGCTGGAGTCAGTGAGAGGGCCGTGCTGGAGTCAGTGAGAGGGCCGTGCTGGAGTCAGTGAGAGGGCCGTGCTGGGTGCTGGAGTCAGTGAGAGGCCTGTGCTGGAGTCAGTGACAGGCCTGTGCTGGGGCAGTGAGAGGCCTGTGCTGGAGTCAGTGAAAGTGCTGTGCTGGAGTCAGTGAAAAGGCTGTGCTGGGTGGGTGCTGGAGTCGGTGAGAGGGCTGTCCTGGAGTCAGTGAGAGGGCTGTGCTGGAGTCAGTGAGAGGGCTGTGCTGGAGTCAGTGCGAGGGCTGTGCTGGAGTCAGTGAGAGAGCTGTGCTGGAATCAGTGAGAGGCCTGTGCTGGAGTCAGTGCGAGGGCTGTGCTGGAGTCAGTGAGAGGCCTGTGCTGGAGTCAGTGAGAGGTCTGTGCTGGAGTCAGTGAGAGGGCCGTGTTGGGTGCTGGAGACAGTGAGAGGCCTGTGCTGGAGTCAGTCAGAGGGCTGTGCTGGAGTCAGTGAGAGGGCTGTGCTGGAGTCAGTGAGAGGGCTGTGCTGGAGTCAGTGAGAGGGCTGTGCTGGAGTCAGTGAGAGGCCTGTGCTGGAGTCAGTGAGAGGCCTGTGCTGGAGTCAGTGAAAGGGCTATGCTTGAGTCAGTGAGAGGGCTGTGCTGGCGTCAGTGAGATGGCTGTGCTGGAGTCAGTGAAAGGGCTGTGCTGGAGTCAGTGAGAGGGCCGTGCTGGAGTCAGTGAGAGGGCCGTGCTGGAGTCAGTGAGAGGGCCGTGCTGGGTGCTGGAGTCAGTAAGAGGCCTGTGCTGGAGTCAGTGAGAGGCCTGTGCTGAAGTCAGTGAGAGGCCTGTGCTGGAGTCAGTCTGAGGCCTGTGCTGGAGTCAGTGAGAGGGCCGTGCTGGGTGCTGGAGTCAGTGAGAAGCCTGTGCTGGTGTCAGTGAGAGGGCTGTGCTGGAGTCAGAGAGAGGCCTGTGCTGGAGTCAGTAAGAGGGCTGTGCTGGAGTCAGTGAGAGGGTTGTGCTGGAGTCGGTGAGAGGCCTGTGCTGGAGTCAGTGAGAGGGCTGTGCTGGAGTCAGTGAGAGGGTTGTGCTGGAGTCAGTGAGAGGGCTGTGCTGGAGTCAGTGAGAGGCCTGTGCTGGGTGCTGGAGTCAGTGAGAGGCCTGTGCTGTAGTCAGTGAGAGGCCTGTGCTGGAGTAAGTGAGAGGGCTGTGCTGGAGTCAGTGAGAGGGCTGTGCTGGAGTCAGTGAGAGGCCTGTGCTGGAGTCAGTGAGAGGCCTGTGCTGGAGTCGGTGAGAGGCCTGTGCTGGGTGCTGGAGTCAGTGAGAGGCCTGTGCTGCAGTCAGTGAGAGGCCTGTGCTGGAGTAAGTGAGAGGGCTGTGCTGGAGTCAGTGAGAGGGCCGTGCTGGAGTCAGTGAGAGGGCTGTGCTGGAGTCAGTGAGAGGGCCGTGCTGGGTGCTGGAGTCAGTGAGAGGCCTGTGCTGGAGTCAGTGAAAGGGCTGTGCTGGAGTCAGTGAAAGGGCTGTGCTGGAGTCAGTGACAGGGCTGTGCTGGAGTCAGTGAAAGGGCTGTGGTGGAGTCAGTGAGAGGGCCGTGCTGGAGTCAGTGAAAGGCCTGTGCTGGAGTTAGTGAGAGGGCCGTGCTGGAGTCAGTGAGAGGCCTGTGCTGGAGTCAGTGAAAGGGCTGTGCTGGAGTCAGTGAGAGGGCTGTGCTGGTGTCAGTGAGAGGGCTGTGCTGGAGTCAGTGAGAGGGCTGTGCAGGAGTCAGTGAGAGGGCTGTGCTGGAGTCAGTGAGAGGGCTGTGCTGGAGTCAGTGAGAGGCCTGTGCTGGAGTCAGTGAGAGGGCCGTGCTGGAGTCAGTGAAAGGGCTGTGCTGGAGTCAGTGAAAGGGCTGTGCTGGTGTCAGTGAGAGGGCAGTGCTGGAGTCAGAGGGCTGTGCTGGAGTCAGTGAGAGGGCAGTGCTGGAGTCAGTGAGAGGGCTGTGCTGGAGTCAGTGAAAGGGCTGTGCTGGAGTCAGTGAGAGGGCTGTGCTGGAGTCAGTGAGAGGCCTGTGCTGGAGTCAGTGAAAGGGCTGTGCTGGTGGCAGTGAAAGGGCTGTGCTGGTGTCAGTGAGAGGGCAGTCCTGGAGTCAGTGAGAGGGCTGTGCTGGAGTCAGTGAGAGGGCTGTGCTAGAGTCAATGAGAGGGCTGTGCTGGAGTCAGTGAGAGGGCTGTGCTGGAGTCAGTGAAAGGGCCGTTTTGGTTGCTGGAGACAGTGAGATGCCTGTGCTGGAGTCAGTCAGAGGGCTGTGCTGGAGTCATTGACAGGGTTGTGCTGGAGTCAGTGAGAGGGCTGTGCTGGAGTCAGTGAGAGGCCTGTGCTGGAGTCAGTGAGAGGGCTGTGCTGGAGTCAGTGAGTTGGCTGTGCTGGAGTCAGTAAGAGGGCTCTGCTGCAGTCAGTGAGAGGCCTGTGCTGGAGTCAGTGAAAGGGCTGTGCTGGAGTCAGTGAGAGGGCTGTGCTGGAGTCAGTGAGAGGCCTGTGCTGGAGTCAGTGAGAGGCCTGTGCTGGAGTCAGTGAAAGGGCTGTGCTTGAGTCAGTGAGAGGGCTGTGCTGGAGTCAGTGAGATGGCTGTGCTGGAGTCAGTGAAAGGGCAGTGCTGGAGTCAGTGAGAGGGCCGTGCTGGAGTCAGTGAGAGGGCCGTGCTGGAGTCAGTGAGAGGGCCGTGCTGGGTGCTGGAGTCAGTGAGAGGCCTGTGCTGGAGTCAGTGACAGGCCTGTGCTGGGGCAGTGAGAGGCCTGTGCTGGAGTCAGTGAAAGTGCTGTGCTGGAGTCAGTGAAAAGGCTGTGCTGGGTGGGTGCTGGAGTCGGTGAGAGGGCTGTCCTGGAGTCAGTGAGAGGGCTGTGCTGGAGTCAGTGAGAGGGCTGTGCTGGAGTCAGTGCGAGGGCTGTGCTGGAGTCAGTGATAGAGCTGTGCTGGAATCAGTGAGAGGCCTGTGCTGGAGTCAGTGCGAGGGCTGTGCTGGAGTCAGTGAGAGGCCTGTGCTGGAGTCAGTGAGAGGTCTGTGCTGGAGTCAGTGAGAGGGCCGTGTTGGGTGCTGGAGACAGTGAGAGGCCTGTGCTGGAGTCAGTCAGAGGGCTGTGCTGGAGTCAGTGAGAGGGCTGTGCTGGAGTCAGTGAGAGGGCTGTGCTGGAGTCAGTGAGAGGGCTGTGCTGGAGTCAGTGAGAGGCCTGTGCTGGAGTCAGTGAGAGGCCTGTGCTGGAGTCAGTGAAAGGGCTATGCTTGAGTCAGTGAGAGGGCTGTGCTGGCGTCAGTGAGATGGCTGTGCTGGAGTCAGTGAAAGGGCTGTGCTGGAGTCAGTGAGAGGGCTGTGCTGGAGTCAGTGAGAGGGCCGTGCTGGAGTCAGTGAGAGGGCCGTGCTGGGTGCTGGAGTCAGTAAGAGGCCTGTGCTGGAGTCAGTGAGAGGCCTGAGCTGAAGTCAGTGAGAGGCCTGTGCTGGAGTCAGTCTGAGGCCTGTGCTGGAGTCAGTGAGAGGGCCGTGCTGGGTGCTGGAGTCAGTGAGAAGCCTGTGCTGGTGTCAGTGAGAGGGCTGTGCTGGAGTCAGAGAGAGGCCTGTGCTGGAGTCAGTAAGAGGGCTGTGCTGGAGTCAGTGAGAGGGTTGTGCTGGAGTCGGTGAGAGGCCTGTGCTGGAGTCAGTGAGAGGGCTGTGCTGGAGTCAGTGAGAGGGTTGTGCTGGAGTCAGTGAGAGGGCTGTGCTGGAGTCAGTGAGAGGCCTGTGCTGGGTGCTGGAGTCAGTGAGAGGCCTGTGCTGTAGTCAGTGAGAGGCCTGTGCTGGAGTCAGTGAGAGGGCTGTGCTGGAGTCAGTGAGAGGGCTGTGCTGGAGTCAGTGAGAGGCCTGTGCTGGAGTCAGTGAGAGGCCTGTGCTGGAGTCGGTGAGAGGCCTGTGCTGGGTGCTGGAGTCAGTGAGAGGCCTGTGCTGCAGTCAGTGAGAGGCCTGTGCTGGAGTAAGTGAGAGGGCTGTGCTGGAGTCAGTGAGAGGGCCGTGCTGGAGTCAGTGAGAGGGCTGTGCTGGAGTCAGTGAGAGGGCCGTGCTGGGTGCTGGAGTCAGTGAGAGGCCTGTGCTGGAGTCAGTGAAAGGGCTGTGCTGGAGTCAGTGAAAGGGCTGTGCTGGAGTCAGTGAGAGGGCTGTGCTGGAGTCAGTGAAAGGGCTGTGGTGGAGTCAGTGAGAGGGCCGTGCTGGAGTCAGTGAAAGGCCTGTGCTGGAGTTAGTGAGAGGGCCGTGCTGGAGTCAGTGAGAGGCCTGTGCTGGAGTCAGTGAAAGGGCTGTGCTGGAGTCAGTGAGAGGGCTGTGCTGGTGTCAGTGAGAGGGCTGTGCTGGAGTCAGTGAGAGGGCTGTGCAGGAGTCAGTGAGAGGGCTGTGCTGGAGTCAGTGAGAGGGCTGTGCTGGAGTCAGTGAGAGGCCTGTGCTGGAGTCAGTGAGAGGGCCGTGCTGGAGTCAGTGAAAGGGCTGTGCTGGAGTCAGTGAAAGGGCTGTGCTGGTGTCAGTGAGAGGGCAGTGCTGGAGTCAGAGGGCTGTGCTGGAGTCAGTGAGAGGGCAGTGCTGGAGTCAGTGAGAGGGCTGTGCTGGTGTCAGTGAGTGGGCTGTGCTAGAGTCAATGAGACGGCTGTGCTGGAGTCTGTGTGAGGGCTGTGTTGGGTGCTGGAGTCAGTGAGAGTCCTGTGCTGGAGTCAGTGAGAGGGCTGTGCTGGAGTCAGTGAGTTGGCTGTGCTGGAGTTAGTAAGAGGGCTCTGCTGCAGTCAGTGAGAGGCCTGTGCTGGAGTCAGTGAAAGGGCTGTGCTGGAGTCAGTGAGAGGGCTGTGCTGGAGTCAGTGAGAGGCCTGTGCTGGAGTCAGTGAAAGGGCTGTGCTGGTGTCAGTGAAAGGGCTGTGCTGGTGTCAGTGAGAGGGCAGTCCTGGAGTCAGTGAGAGGGCTGTGCTGGAGTCAGTGAGAGGGCTGTGCTAGAGTCAATGAGAGGGCTGTGCTGGAGTCAGTGAGAGGGCTGTGTTGGGTGCTGGAGTCAGTGAGAGGCCTGTGCTGGAGTCAGTGAAAGGACCGTTTTGGTTGCTGGAGACAGTGAGATGCCTGTGCTGGAGTCAGTCAGAGGGCTGTGCTGGAGTCATTGACAGGGTTGTGCTGGAGTCAGTGAGAGGGCTGTGCTGGAGTCAGTGAGAGGCCTGTGCTGGAGTCAGTGAGAGGGCTGTGCTGGAGTCAGTGAGTGGGCTGTGCTGCAGTCGGTGAGAGGCCTGTGCTGGAGTCAGTGAGAGGGCCGTGCTGGAGTCAGTGAGAGGGCTGTGTTGGGTGCTGGAGTCAGTGAAAGGCCTGTGCTGGAGTTAGTGAGAGGGCCGTGCTGGAGTCAGTCAGAGGCCTGTGCTGGAGTCAGTGAATGGGCTGTGCTGGAGTCAGTGAGAGGGCTGTGCAGGAGTCAGTGAGAGGGCTGTGCTGGAGTCAGTGAGAGGGCTGTGCTGGAGTCAGTGAGAGGGCCGTGCTGAAGTCAGTGAGAGGCCTGTGCTGGAATCAGTGAGAGGGCTGTGCTGGAGTCAGTGAGAGGCCTGTGCTGGAGTCAGTGAGAGGGCCGTGCTGGAGTCAGTGAGAGGCCTGTGCTGGGTCAGTGAGAGACCTGTGCTGGAGTCAGTGAGAGGGCTATGCTGGGTGCTGGAGTCAGTGAGAGGGCTGTGCTGGAGTCAGTGAGAGGGCCGTGCTGGAGTCAGTGAGAGGGCCGTGCTGGAGTCAGTGAGAGGGCTGTGCTGGAGTCAGTGAAAGGGCTGAGCTGCAGTCAGTGAAAAGGCTGTGCTGGGTGCTGCAGTCAGTGAGAGGGCCGTGCTGGAGTCAGTGAGAGGGCTGTGCTGGAGTCAGTGAAAGGGCTGAGCTGCAGTCAGTGAAAAGGCTGTGCTGGGTGCTGGAGTCAGTGAGAGGGCTGTCCTGGAGTCAGTGAGAGGGCTGTGCTGGAGTCAGTGAGTGGGCTGTGCTGGAGTCAGTGAGAGGGCTCTGCTGTAGTCAGTGAGAGGGCCGTGCTGGAGTCAGTGACAGGGCTGAGCTGGAGTCAGTGAGAGGGCTGTGCTGGAGTCAGTGAGAGGGCTGTGCTGGAGTCAGTGAGAGGGCCGTGCTGGAGTCAGTGACAGAGCTGTGCTGGAATCAGTGAGAGGCCTGTGCTGGAGTCAGTGCGAGGGCTGTGCTGGAGTCAGTGAGAGGCCTGTGCTGGAGTCAGTGAGAGGCCTGTGCTGGAGTCAGTGAGAGGGCTGTGGTGGGTGCTGGAGTCAGTGTGAGGCCTGTGTGGAGTCAGTGAGAGGGCTGTGCTGGAGTCAGTGAGAGGCCTGTGTTGGAGTCAGTGAGGGGGCTGTGCTGGAGTCAGTGAGAGGGCCGTGCTGGAGTCAGTGAGAGGCCTGTGCTGGAGTCACTGAGAGGGCTGTGCTGGAGTCAGTGAGAGGGCTGTGCTGGAGTCAGTGATAGGGTTGTGCTGGAGTCAGCGAGAGGGCTCTGCTGGAGTCAGTGAGAGGGCTGTGCTGGAGTCAGTGAGAGGGCAGTGCTGGAGTCAGTGAGAGGCCTGTGCTGGGTGCTGGAGTAAATGAGAGGGCTGCGCTGGAGTCAGTGAGAGGCCTGTGCTGGGTGCTGGAGTCAGTGAGAGGGCTGTGCTGGAGTCAGTGAGAGCGCTGTGCTGGAGTCAGTGAGAGGCCTGTGCTGGTGTCAGCGAGAGGCCAGTGCTGGAGTCAGTCAGAGGCCTGTGCTGGAATCAGAGAGAGGGCTGTGCTGCAGTCAGTGAGAGGCCTGTGCTAGAGTCAGTGAGAGGGCTGTGCTGGAGTCAGTGAGATGCCTGTGCTGGAGTCAGTGAGAGGCCTGTGCTGGAGTCAGTGAAAGGGCTGTGCTTGAGTCAGTGAGAGGGCTGTGCTGGAGTTAGAGAGAGGCCTGTGCTGGAGTCAGTGAAAGGGCTATGCTGGAGTCAGTGAGAGGGCTGTGCTGGTTGATGTGCCTCAATAATTCCGAGACTCGATGTTAGCGAAACAAAACAAGGCTTTTATTAACTTAGAAAGTAACACGTAAGAGAGAGGTATCTTCCTTCTGGAGACTGAGGCCAGACTGAGCTAGCTTACAAAAGGGGCCAGGTATGGGCGGAGCCCTACACACACAGCACATTCCAGCACATTCCAATGAACTATACAATGAGGACTGGGGGAAGGGAAATGACACTGAAACCGACCACAGTCACAGGCAGTGATGAATGGAATATTTCATCACATTCACCCCTTCTATAGATTTAGTCTGTTCGGGGGTTTGATAGTCCTCTGCGACCGACGTGGCTGTTGTGGTGCCACGGGTGTCGGCTGGGTGTCCCCGGTAGTCTCCTGGGTCTCTGCCGGGGGTGCCTCCAGGGTTGTTGAAGGGGTAGTTGGTGGGGGTGCCGTTGGTCGATGTTCTTCCGGGGGTGATGAAAGAGTAGTGGGTGGGTAAGATTTGCTGTGATCGTTGTTGCTGCTATTGCCGTGGTTGTTGTCGATGCCGGCTGGGGCGACGTCTTTTATGGACACGGTGTCCTCCCTTCCGTCGGCGTGCCGGACATATGCGTATTGGGGGTTAGCGTGGAGCAGGTGTACTGGCTCCACGAGAGGGTCCGTCTTGTGGCCCCTCACATGCCTTCGCACGAGTACCGGACCTGGGGTGGAGAGCCATGACGGCATGGATACGCCTGAGGTGGATTTCCGGGGAAAGACAAACATTCGTTCATGAGGCGTGGCATTAGTGGCCGTACACAATAGCGACCGTATCGAATGGAGCACATCCGAGAGGACTTCCTGCCAGCGGGAGATAGGGAGGCCCTTGGTCCTTAGAGCTAGAGTGACTGCTTTCCATACTGTCCCGTTCTCTCGCTCCACTTGGCCGTTACCCCGGGGGTTGTAGCTGGTGGTACGGCTCGTGGCGATCCCCTTGGACAGCATGTACTGGCGTAGCTCTTCACTCATGAAGGACGCCCCCCTATCCGTATGGATGTAGCTCGGCATACCGAACAGGCAGTTGAGGCATTTAATGACCATGGCGCTGGTCATGTCTGGGCAGGGGAAGGCGAATGGGAACCGGGAGTATTCGTCCACAATGTTCAGGAAGTAAACATTGCGGTCGACGGACGGGAGGGGGCCCTTGAAATCTAAGCTGAGCCGCTCAAAGGGCCGTGTAGCTTTGATTAAGTGGGCTCTATCTGGGCGGTAGAACCGAGGCTTGCACTCAGCGCAAGTGCGGCAGTTCCTGGTCAGAGACCGAACTTCCTCAATCGAGTAGGGTAAGTTGCGGGACTTTATGAAGTGGAACAGCTGCGTCACCCCTGGGTGGCAGAGGTCGTTGTGGAGGGTCTGTAGCCGATCCCCGGTGGCGCTGGCACACATCCCTCGTGAGAGGGCGTCAGGGGATTCGTTAAGGGCCCCTGGCCGGTAAATGATGTCGTACTCGAAGGTGGAGAGCTCGATCCGCCACCTAAGAATCTTATCATTTTTAATCTTCCCTCTCTGTTTATTATTGAACATAAACGCTACCGACCGCTGGTCGGTAAGTAGGGTGAAGCGTTTGCCGGCTAGGTAGTGGCGCCAGTGGCGCACCGCCTCCACGATGGCTTGGGCCTCCTTTTCCACGGAGGAGTGTCTGATCTCGGGCCCTTGGAGGGTCCTCGAGAAGAAAGCTACGGGCCGCCCCGCCTGGTTGAGGGTGGCCGCCAAGGCGAAGTCAGACGCATCACTTTCCACTTGAAATGGAGTGTTCTCGTCCACTGCCTGTAGCGTGGCCCGCTCAATATCCTGCTTAATGCTTTTGAAGGCGGCGTGGGCCTCAGCAGAGAGCAGAAAAGAGGATGCTTTCAAGAGGGGTCGGGCTTTGTCGGAGCAGTTGGGGACCCATTGGGAATAATAAGAAAATAACCCCAGGCACCTTTTCAGGGCTTTGGGAGTGTTGGGCAGGGGCAGCTCCCGTAGGGGGTGCAATCGGTCGGGGTCTGGTCCGATTTCCCCATTCTCCACCACGCTGCCTAGTATGCAGAGGCGCGTGGTGTTGAAAACGCACTTGTCCTCGTTGTAGGTGAGGTTGAGTTTTTGTGCGGTTTCCAGGAACCTATCGAGGTTCGAGTCGTGATCCTGCTGATTGTGGCCGCAGATGGTGACGTTGTCGAGGTAGGGGAAGGTTGCCTGCAAGTGGTGGTCATCGACCATGCGGTCCATCTCCCTCTGAAAAACCGAGACCCCATTCGTCACCCCAAAGGGGACTCTGAGGAATTGGTAGAGGCGTCCGTTCGCCTCGAAGGCGGTGTACGGGCGGTCCTCTGGTCTGATAGGGAGCTGGTGGTACGCTGACTTGAGGTCGATGGTGGAGAACACCCGGTATTGGGCGATTTGGTTCACCATTTCTGACATGCGGGGTAGCGGGTAGGCGTATAGTTGGGTGTACCTGTTGATCGTTTGACTATAGTCGATCACCATCCGTTTCTTCTCACTACCCCTTACCACTACCACTTGGGCGCGCCACGGGCTGTTGCTGCGTTCAATAATGTGCTCTTTCAGGAGCCTGTCTACCTCGGTCGCGATAAACCGCCTGTCCCCCCAGCTGTACCTCCTGCTTTTGGTCGCTATTGGCCGGCAGTTAGGGGTAAGGTTCACGAATAGCGAAGGCGGCTTTACCTTCAGGGTAGCCAGACCGCACACTGTGAGGGGCGGCTGGGACCCACCGTACTTGAGCGTGATGCTTTGGTGGTTGCACTGGAAATCCAGGCCCAAGATCACGCTCGCACATAGGTTCTTCATGATTAATACTTTAAAATTATCGCATACAGTTCCGTTAACGCCCAATTGTACCGTGCATTAACCCAGAATGGTCGATGTCTGGGTTTTATCAGCCATAGAGATGGTACCCTGGGCAGGGACCACCTTTAGGGAGAGTTGCTGTGCCAGTTCAGGGTGGATAAAACTCTCCGTGCTTCCACTGTCAATTAGACATTTAACCCGGCACCCGTTTACCTCGATGTCCACCATTGATTTGGATAGCGGGTGCGGCCTGGTCTGGTCCACTGTGACCGATGCCACTGTAGGGCCCTGATCGATACGAGATGGCGTCCACGCTGTCTGCTCATAAGATGGCGGACCCCACGAGGTCGGGCAAGATGGCGTCCAAGATGGCCGCTCCCACGGCGCACACGCGGCGGTGGCGGGTTTTCCGGCGGTTGGTTTTCCTGCGGGGTTCCCTCTGCACACCTTCCCGAAGTGCCCCTTCTTACCGCACTTAAAGCAGGTGGTGCCTTTCGCCGGGCACAGGTTTCTGGTGTGTTTTGGCTGCCCGCAGAAGTAGCAGTTGGGTCCCTGACGCGTCGCGGCTGTCGTAGGGCTTCTGGGGGGAGAGCGGGGCCCCGCCGGTGTCGGGCTGCCGGGCGGGGAAGATGCCTTCCAAGATGGCGGCGCCCTCGGTGCACACGTGGCGGCTGAAGAGTAGGCGTCCGAGTTTCTCTGGGCCACATCCAGGGATCGCGCGGTGTCCGCAGCCTGTTTCAGGTCCAACCCCGTTTTTTCCAGCAGTCTTTGCCGGATGTAAGTGGAGCTGAGGCCTGTGATAAAGGCATCGCGAACAAGCTCGTCAGTGTACACTGCGGCTTTTACATCTCGGCACTTGCAGTCTTTGCCAAGCATTTTCAGGGTGCTTAGGAACCCCTCCACCAATTCCCCAGGTCGCTGTGCGCGAGTAGCGAGCAGATGCCTAGCATACACCTCATTCGTAGGCTGCTGGTAATGCGCCTTTAAGATGTCGCAGGCGGCCAGGTACGTATCGGCGTCTTGGATGAGGAGGTAAACCCGGTGGCTTACCCAATTCCGCAGAATTCCGAGTCTCATCCTCGCAGCGTCCGTAGCGTCTTTGACGGCTGCGGAATTGTCCAGGAAGAATTCCATACACTCAAACCAGTGTCCGAAGCGTGCTGATGCGTCCGGAGCATGTTTATCCAAATCCAAACGTTCGGGTTTCAGGAGTTGATCCATCGTGTTGAAAAGTAAGTTAATAAAATTGATGTGCCTCAATAATTCCGAGACTCGATGTTAGCGAAACAAAACAAGGCTTTTATTAACTTAGAAAGTAACACGTAAGAGAGAGAGGTATCTTCCTTCTGGAGACTGAGGCCAGACTGAGCTAGCTTACAAAAGGGGCCAGGTATGGGCGGAGCCCTACTCACACAGCACATTCCAGCACATTCCAATAAACAATACAATGAGGACTGGGGGAAGGGAAATGACACTGAAACCGACCACAGTCACAGGCAGTGATGAATGGAATATTTCATCACAACAGGGCTGTGCTGGAGTCAGTGAAAGGGCTGTGCTGGAGTCAGTGAGAGGGCTGTGCTAGAGTCAATGAGACGGCTGTGCTGGAGTCAGTGTGAGGGCTGTGTTGGGTGCTGGAGTCAGAGAGAGGCCTGTGCTGGAGTCAGGGCAAGGGCCGTGTTGGGTGCTGGAGACAGTGAGAGTCCTGTGCTGGAGTCAGTGAGAGGGCTGTGCTGGAGTCAGTGAGAGGGCTGTGCTGGAGTCAGTGAGAGGGCTGTGCTGGAGTCAGTAAGAGGACTGTGCTGGAGTCAGTGAGAGGCCTGTGCTGGAGTCAGTGAGAGGCCTGTGCTGGAGTCAGTGAAAGGGCTGTGCTGGAGTCAGTGAGAGGGCCGTGCTGGAGTTAGTGAGAGGGCCGTGCTGGACTCAGTGAGAGGGCCGTGCTGGGTGCCTGAGTCAGTGAGAGGCCTGTGCTGGAGTCAGTGAGAGGCCTGTGCTGGAGTCAGTGAGAGGCCTCTGCTGGAGTCAGTGAGAGGCCTGTGCTGGAGTCAGTGAGAGGGCTGTGCTGGAGTCAGTGAGAGGGCTGTGCTGCAGTCAGTGAGAGGGCCGTGCTGGGTGCTGGAGCCAGTGAGAGGCCTGTGCTGGAGTCAGTGAGAGGGCTGTGCTGGAGTCAGTGAGAGGGCTGTGCTGGAGTCAGTGAGACGGCTGTGCTGGAGTCAGTGAGAGGGCTGTGCTGGAGTCAGTGAGAGGGCCATGCTGGAGTCAGTGAGAGGGCTGTGCTGGAGTCAGTGAGAGGGCCGTGCTGGGTGCTGGGTGCTGGAGTCAGTGAGAGGCCTGTGCTGGAGTCAGTGAAAGGGCTGTGCTGGAGTCAGTGAAAGCGCTGTGCTGGAGTCAGTGAGAGGGCCGTGCTGGAGTCAGTGACAGGTGATGTGCCTCAATAATTCCGAGACTCGATGTTAGCGAAACAAAACAAGGCTTTTATTAACTTAGAAAGTAACACGTAAGAGAGAGAGGTATCTTCCTTCTGGAGACTGAGGCCAGACTGAGCTAGCTTACAAAAGGGGCCAGGTATGGGCGGAGCCCTACTCACACAGCACATTCCAGCACATTCCAATAAACAATACAATGAGGACAGGGGGAAGGGAAATGACATTGAAACCGACCACAGTCACAGGCAGTGATGAATGGAATATTTCATCACAACAGGGCTGTGCTGGAGTCAGTGAAAGGGCTGTGCTGGAGTCAGTGAGAGGGCCGTGCTGGAGTCAGTGAGAGGGCCGTGCTGGAGTCAGTGAGAGGGCTGTGCTGGAGTCAGTGAGAGGGCTGTGCTGGAGTCAGCGAGAGGCCAGTGCGGGAGTCAGTGAGAGGGCTGTGCTGGAGTCAGTGAGAGGCCTGTGCTGGAGTCAGTGAGAGGGCTGCGCTGGAGTCAGTGAGAGGCCTGTGCTGGGTGCTGGAATCAGTGAGAGGGTTGCGCTGGAGTCAGTGAGAGGCCTGTGCTGAGTTCTGGAGTCAGTGAGAGGGCTGTGCTGGAGTCAGTGAGAGGGCTGTGCTGGAGTCAGTGAGAGGCCTGTGCTGGAGTCAGAGAGAGGGCTGTGCTGCAGTCAGTGAGAAGCCTGTGCTGGCGTCAGTGAGAGGACTGTGTTGGAGTCAGTGAGAGGCCTGTGCTGGAGTCAGTGAAAGGGCTGTGCTGGAGTCAGTGAAAGGGCTGTGCTGGTGTCAGTGAGAGGGCAGTGCTGGAGTCAGTGAGAGGCCTGTGCTAGAGTCAGTGAGAGGGCTGTGCTAGAGTCAATGAGAGGGCTGTGCTGGAGTCAGTGAGAGGGTCGTGTTGGGTGCTGGAGTCAGTGAGAGGCCTGTGCTGGAGCCAGTGAGAGGGCTGCGCTGGAGTCAGTGAGAGGCCTGTGCTGGAGTCACTGAGAGGGCTGTGCTGGAGTCAGTGAGAGGGCTGTGCTGGAGTCAGTGAGAGGCCTGTGCTGGAGTCGGTGAGAGGCCTGTGCTGGAGTAAGTGAGAGGCTGTGCTGGAGTCAGTGAGAGGGCCGTGCTGGAGTCAGTGAGAGGCCTGTGCTGTAGTCAGTGAGAGGCCTGTGCTGGAGTCAGTGAGAGGGCCGTGCTGGAGTCAGTGAGAGGGCCGTGCTGGGTGCTGGGTGCTGGAGTCAGTGAGAGGCCTGTGCTGGAGTCAGTGAAAGGGCTGTTGTGGAGTCAGTGAGCGGGCCGTGCTGGCGTCAGTGACAGGTGATGTGCATCAATAATTCCGAGACTCGATGTTAGCGAAACAAATCAAGGCTTTTATTAACTTAGAAAGTAACATGTAAGAGAGAGAGGTATCTTCCTTCTGGAGACTGAGGCCAGACTGAGCTAGCTTACAAAAGGGGCCAGGTATGGGCGGAGCCCTACACACACAGCACATTCCAGCACATTCCAATAAACAATACAATGAGGACTGGGGGAAGGGAAATGACGCTGAAACCGACCACAGTCACAGGCAGTGATGAATGGAATATTTCATCACAACAGGGCTGTGCTGGAGTCAGTGAAAGGGCTGTGCTGGAGTCAGTGAGAGGGCCGTGCTGGAGTCAGTGAGAGGGCTGTGTTGGGTGCTGGAGTCAGTGAAATGCCTGTGCTGGAGTTAGTGAGAGGGCCGTGCTGGAGTCAGTGAGAGGCCTGTGCTGGAGTCAGTGAAAGGGCTGTGCTGGAGTCAGTGAGAGGGCTGTGCTGGAGTCAGTGAGAGGGCTGTGCTGGAGTCAGTGAGAGGGCTGTGCTGGAGTCAGTGAGAGGGCTGTGCTGGAGTCAGTGAGAGGGCCGTGCTGAAGTCAGTGTGAGGCCTGTGCTGGAGTTAGTGAGAGGGCTGTGCTGGAGTCAGTGAGAGGCCTGTGCTGGAGTCAGTGAGAGGGCCGTGCTGGAGTCAGTGAGAGGCCTGTGCTGGGTCAGTGAGAGGGCTGTGCTGGAGTCACTGAGAGGGCTGTGCTGGAGGCAGTGAGAGGCCTGTGCTGGAGTCAGTGAGAGGCCTGTGCTGGAGTCAGTGAGTGGCCTGTGCTGGAGTCAGTGAGAGGGCTGTGCTGGAGTCAGTGTGAGGGCTGTGCTGGAGTCAGTGATAGGGCTGTGCTGGAGTCCGTGAGAGGGCTCTGCTGGAGTCAGTGAGAGGGCTGTGCTGGAGTCAGTGAGAGGGCAGTGCTGGAGTCAGTGAGAGGGCTGTGCTGGAGTCAGTGATAGGCCTGTGCTGGAGTCAGTCAGAGGCCTGTGCTGGAGTCAGTGAGAGGCCTGTGCTGGAGTCAGTCAGAGGCCTGTGCTGGAGTCAGTGAGAGGGCTGTGCTGGAGTCAGTGAGAGGGCCGTGCTGGAGTCAGTGAGAGAGCCGTGCTGGAGTCAGTGAGAGGCCTGTGCTGGAGTCAGTGAGAGGCCTGTGCTGGAGTCAGTGAGAGGGCTGTGCTGGAGTCAGTGAGAGGGCCGTGCTGGAGTCAGTGAGAGAGCCGTGCTGGAGTCAGTGAGAGGCCTGTGCTGGAGTCAGTGAGAGGGCTGTGCAGGAGTCAGTGAGAGGGCTGTGCTGGAGTCAGCGAGAGGCCATTGCGGGAGTCAGTGAGAGGGCTGTGCTGGAGTCAGTGAGAGGCCTGTGCTGGGTGCTGGAGTCAGTGAGAGGGCTGCGCTGGAGTCAGTGAGAGGCCTGTGCTGGAGTCAGTGAGAGGGCTGTGCTGGAGTCAGTGAGAGGGCTGTGCTGGAGTCAGTGAGAGGCCTGTGCTGGAGTCAGTGAGAGGGCTGTGCTGGAGTCAGTGAGAGGGCTGTGCTGGAGTCAGAGAGAGGGCTGTGCTGCAGTCAGTGAGAAGCCTGTGCTTGAGTCAGTGAGAGGACTGTGCTGGAGTCAGTGAGAGGCCTGTGCTGGAGTCAGTGAAAGGGCTGTGCTGGAGTCAGTGAAAGGGCTGTGCTGGTGTCAGTGAGAGGGCGGTGCTGGAGTCAGTGAGAGGCCTGTGCTGGAGTCAGTGAGAGGGCTGTGCTAGAGTCAATGAGAGGCCTGTGCTGGAGTCAGTGAGAGGGCCGTGTTGGGTGCTGGAGTCAGTGAGAGGCCTGCGCTGGAGTCAGTGAGAGGGCTGCGCTGGAGTCAGTGAGAGGGCTGTGCTGGAGTCAGTGAGAGGCCTGTGCTGGAGTCAGTGAGAGGCCTGTGCTGGAGTCAGTGAGAGGGCCGTGCTGGAGTCAGTGAGAGGGCTGAGCTGGAGTCAGTGAGAGGGCTGTGCTGGAGTCAGTGAGAGAGCTGTGCTGGAATCACTGAGAGGCCTGTGCTGGAGTCAGTGCGAGGGCTGTGCTGCAGTCAGTGAGAGGCCTGTGCTGGAGTCAGTGAGAGGCCTGTGCTGGAGTCAGTGAGAGGGCTGTGCTGGAGTCAGTGAGAGGCCTGTGCTGGAGTCAGTGAGAGGCCTGTGCTGGAGTCAGTGAGAGGCCTGTGCTGGAGTCAGTGAGAGGGCCGTGCTGGAGTCAGTGAGAGAGCCGTGCTGGAGTCAGTGAGAGGGCTGTGCTGGAGTCAGTGAGAGGCCTGTGCTGGAGTCAGTGAGAGGGCTGTGCTGGAGTCAGCGAAAGGCCAGTGCGGGAGTCAGTGAGAGGGCTGTGCTGGAGTCAGTGAGAGGCCTGTGCTGGGTGCTGGAGTCAGTGAGAGGGCTGCGCTGGAGTCAGTGAGAGGGCTATGCTGGAGTCAGTTCGAGGCCTGTGCTGGTGTCAGCGAGAGGCCAGTGCTGGAGTCAGTGAGAGGCCTGTGCTGGAGTCAGAGAGAGGGCTGTGCTGCAGTCAGTGAGAAGCCTGTGCTGGAGTCAGTGAGAGGACTGTGTTGGAGTCAGTGAGAGGCCTGTGCTGGAGTCAGTGAAAGGCCTGTGCTGGAGTCAGTGAAAGGCCTGTGCTAGAGTCAGTGAGAGGGCTGTGCTAGAGTCAATGAGAGGGCTGTGCTGGAGTCAGTGAGATGGTCGTGTTGGGTGCTGGAGTCAGTGAGAGGCCTGTGCTGGAGTCAGTGAGAGGGCTGCGCTGGAGTCAGTTAGAGGCCTGTGCTGGAGTCAGTGAGAGGCCTGTGCTGGAGTCAGTGAAAGGGCTGTGCTTGAGTCAGTGAGAGGGCTGTGCTGATGTCAGTGAGAGGGCTGTGCTGGAGTCAGTGAGTGGGCTGTGCTGGAGTCAGTGAGAGGGCTGTGCTGGAGTCAGTGAGAGGCCTGTGCTGGAGTCGGTGAGAGGCCTGTGCTGGGTGCTGGAGTCAGTGAGAGGCCTGTGCTGTAGTCAGTGAGAGGCCTGTGCTGGAGTCAGTGAGAGGCCTGTGCTGGAGTCAGTGAAAGGGCTGTGCTGGAGTCAGTGAGAGGGCCGTGCTGGGTGCTGGGTGCTGGAGTCAGTGAGAGGCCTGTGCTGGAGTCAGTGAAAGGGCTGTGCTGGAGTCAGTGAAAGGGCTGTGCTGGAGTCAGTGAGAGGGCCGTGCTGGAGTCAGTGACAGGTGATGTGCCTCAATAATTCCGAGACTCGATGTTAGCGAAACAAAACAAGGCTTTTATTAACTTAGAAAGTAACACGTAAGAGAGAGAGGTATCTTCCTTCTGGAGACTGAGGCCAGACTGAGCTAGCTTACAAAAGGGGCCAGGTATGGGCGGAGCCCTACACACACAGCACATTCCAGCACATTCCAATAAACAATACAATGAGGACTGGGGGAAGGGAAATGACACTGAAACCGACCACAGTCACAGGCAGTGATGAATGGAATATTTCATCACAACAGGGCTGTGCTGGAGTCAGTGAAAGGGCTGTGCTGGAGTCAGTGAGAGGGCCGTGCTGGAGTCAGTGAGAGGGCCGTGCTGGAGTCAGTGAGAGGGCCGTGCTGGAGTCAGTGACAGGGCTGTGTTGGGTGCTGGAGTCAGTGAAAGGCCTGTGCTGGAGTTAGTGAGAGGGCCGTGCTGGAGTCAGTGAGAGGCCTGTGCTGGAGTCAGTGAATGGGCTGTGCTGGAGTCAGTGAGAGGGCTGTGCTGGAGTCAGTGAGAGGGCTGTGCTGGAGTCAGTGAGAGGGCTGTGCTGGTGTCAGTGAGAGGGCTGTGCTGGAGTCAGTGAGAGGGCTGTGCTGGAGTCAGTGAGAGGGCTGTGCTGGAGTCAGTGAGAGGGCCGTGCTGGAGTCAGTGAGAGGGCCGTGCTGAAGTCAGTGTGAGGCCTGTGCTTGAGTCAGTGAGAGGGCTGTGCTGGAGTCAGTGAGAGGCCTGTGCTGGAGTCAGTGAGAGGGCCGTGCTGGAGTCAGTGAGAGGCCTGTGCTGGGTCAGTGAGAGGGCTGTGCTGGAGTCAGTGAGAGGGCTGTGCTGGAGTCAGTGAGAGGCCTGTGCTGGAGTCAGTGAGAGGGCTCTGCTGGAGTCAGTGAGAGGGCTGTGCTGGAGTCAGTGAGAGGGCAGTGCTGGAGTCAGTGAGAGGGCTGTGCTGGAGTCAGTGATAGGCCTGTGCTGGAGTCAGTCAGAGGCCTGTGCTGGAGTCAGTGAGAGGCCTGTGCTGGAGTCAGTCAGAGGCCTGTGCTGGAGTCAGTGAGAGGGCTGTGCTGGAGTCAGTGAGAGGTCCGTGCTGGAGTCAGTGAGAGAGCCGTGCTGGAGTCAGTGAGAGGCCTGTGCTGGAGTCAGTGAGAGGCCTGTGCTGGTGTCAGTGAGAGGGCTGTGCTGGAGTCAGTGAGAGGGCCGTGCTGGAGTCAGTGAGAGAGCCGTGCTGGAGTCAGTGAGAGGCCTGTGCTGGAGTCAGTGAGAGGGCTGTGCTGGAGTCAGTGAGAGGGCTGTGCTGGAGTCAGTGAGAGGGCCGTGCTGGAGTCAGTGAGAGAGCCGTGCTGGAGTCAGTGAGAGGCCTGTGCTGGAGTCAGTGAGAGGCCTGTGCTGGTGTCAGTGAGAGGGCTGTGCTGGAGTCAGTGAGAGGGCCGTGCTGGAGTCAGTGAGAGAGCCGTGCTGGAGTCAGTGAGAGGCCTGTGCTGGAGTCAGTGAGAGGGCTGTGCTGGAGTCAGTGAGAGGGCTGTGCTGGAGTCAGCGAGAGGCCAGTGCGGGAGTCAGTGAGAGGGCTGTGCTGGAGTCAGTGGGAGGCCTGTGCTGGGTGCTGGAGTCAGTGAGAGGGCTGCGCTGGAGTCAGTGAGAGGCCTGTGCTGGGTGCTGGAGTCAGTGAGAGGGCTGTGCTGGAGTCAGTGAGAGGGCTGTGCTGGAGTCAGTGAGAGGCCTGTGCTGGAGTCAGTGAGAGGCCTGTGCTGGAGTCAGAGAGAGGGCTGTGCTGCAGTCAGTGAGAAGCCTGTGCTTGAGTCAGTGAGAGGGCCGTGCTGGAGTCAGTGAGAGGGCTGAGCTGGAGTCAGTGAGAGGGCTGTGCTGGAGTCAGTGAGAGAGCTGTGCTGGAATCACTGAGAGGCCTGTGCTGGAGTCAGTGCGAGGGCTGTGCTGGAGTCAGTGAGAGGCCTGTGCTGGAGTCAGTGAGAGGCCTGTGCTGGAGTCAGTGAGAGGGCTGTGCTGGAGTCAGTGAGAGGCCTGTGCTGGAGTCAGTGAGAGGTCTGTGCTGGAGTCAGTGAGAGACCTGTGCTGGAGTCAGTGAGAGGCCTGTGTTGGAGTCAGTGAGAGGGCCGTGCTGGAGTCAGTGAGAGGGCTGTGCTGGAGTCAGTGAGAGAGCCGTGCTGGAGTCAGTGAGTGGGCTGTGCTGGAGTCCGTGAGAGGCCTGTGCTGGAGTCAGTGAGAGGGCTGTGCTGGAGTCAGCGAGAGGCCAGTGCGGGAGTCAGTGAGAGGGCTGTGCTGGAGTCAGTGAGAGGCCTGTGCTGGGTGCTGGAGTCAGTGAGAGGGCTGCGCTGGAGTCAGTGAGAGGCCTGTGCTGGAGTCAGTGAGAGGGCTCTGCTGGAGTCAGTGAGAGGGCTGTGCTGGAGTCAGTGAGAGGGCAGTGCTGGAGTCAGTGAGAGGGCTGTGCTGGAGTCAGTGATAGGCCTGTGCTGGAGTCAGTCAGAGGCCTGTGCTGGAGTCAGTGAGAGGCCTGTGCTGGAGTCAGTCAGAGGCCTGTGCTGGAGTCAGTGAGAGGGCTGTGCTGGAGTCAGTGAGAGGGCCGTGCTGGAGTCAGTGAGAGAGCCGTGCTGGAGTTAGTGAGAGGCCTGTGCTGGAGTCAGTGAGAGGCCTGTGCTGGAGTCAGTGAGAGGGCTGTGCTGGAGTCAGTGAGAGGGCCATGCTGGAGTCAGTGAGAGTGCCGTGCTGGAGTCAGTGAGAGGCCTGTGCTGGAGTCAGTGAGAGGGCTGTGCTGGAGTCAGTGAGAGGGCTGTGCTGGAGTCAGCGAGAGGCCAGTGCGGGAGTCAGTGAGAGGGCTGTGCTGGAGTCAGTGGGAGGCCTGTGCTGGGTGCTGGAGTCAGTGAGAGGGCTGCGCTGGAGTCAGTGAGAGGCCTGTGCTGGGTGCTGGAGTCAGTGAGAGGGCTGTGCTGGAGTCAGTGAGAGGGCTGTGCTGGAGTCAGTGAGAGGCCTGTGCTGGAGTCAGTGAGAGGCCTGTGCTGGAGTCAGAGAGAGGGCTGTGCTGCAGTCAGTGAGAAGCCTGTGCTTGAGTCAGTGAGAGGACTGTGCTGGAGTCAGTGAGAGGCCTGTGCTGGAGTCAGTGAAAGGGCTGTGCTGGTGTCAGTGAGAGGGCAGTGCTGGAGTCAGTGAGAGGCCTGTGCTGGAGTCAGTGAGAGGCCTGTGCTAGAGTCAATGAGAGGGCTGTGCTGGAGTCAGTGAGAGGGCCGTGTTGGGTGCTGGAGTCAGTGAGAGGCCTGCGCTGGAGTCAGTGAGAGGGCTGCGCTGGAGTCAGTGAGAGGGCTGTGCTGGAGTCAGTGAGAGGCCTGTGCTGGAGTCAGTGAGAGGCCTGTGCTGGACTCAGTGAGAGGGCCGTGCTGGAGTCAGTGAGAGGGCTGAGCTGGAGTCAGTGAGAGGGCTGTGCTGGAGTCAGTGAGAGAGCTGTGCTGGAATCACTGAGAGGCCTGTGCTGGAGTCAGTGCGAGGGCTGTGCTGGAGTCAGTGAGAGGCCTGTGCTGGAGTCAGTGAGAGGCCTGTGCTGGAGTCAGTGAGAGGGCTGTGCTGGAGTCAGTGAGAGGCCTGTGCTGGAGTCAGTGAGAGGTCTGTGCTGGAGTCAGTGAGAGGCCTGTGCTGGAGTCAGTGAGAGGCCTGTGTTGGAGTCAGTGAGAGGGCCGTGCTGGAGTCAGTGAGAGGGCTGTGCTGGAGTCAGTGAGAGGCCTGTGCTAGAGTCAATGAGAGGGCTGTGCTGGAGTCAGTGAGAGGGCCGTGTTGGGTGCTGGAGTCAGTGAGAGGCCTGCGCTGGAGTCAGTGAGAGGGCTGCGCTGGAGTCAGTGAGAGGGCTGTGCTGGAGTCAGTGAGAGGCCTGTGCTGGAGTCAGTGAGAGGCCTGTGCTGGACTCAGTGAGAGGGCCGTGCTGGAGTCAGTGAGAGGGCCGTGCTGGAGTCAGTGAGAGGGCTGTGCTGGAGTCAGTGAGAGAGCTGTGCTGGAATCACTGAGAGGGCTGTGCTGGAGTCAGTGAGAGGCCTGTGCTGGAGTCAGTGAGAGGCCTGTGCTGGAGTCAGTGAGAGGGCTCTGCTGGAGTCAGTGAGAGGGCTGTGCTGGAGTCAGTGAGAGGGCAGTGCTGGAGTCAGTGAGAGGGCTGTGCTGGAGTCAGTGATAGGCCTGTGCTGGAGTCAGTCAGAGGCCTGTGCTGGAGTCAGTGAGAGGCCTGTGCTGGAGTCAGTCAGAGGCCTGTGCTGGAGTCAGTGAGAGGGCTGTGCTGGAGTCAGTGAGAGGTCCGTGCTGGAGTCAGTGAGAGAGCCGTGCTGGAGTCAGTGAGAGGCCTGTGCTGGAGTCAGTGAGAGGCCTGTGCTGGTGTCAGTGAGAGGGCTGTGCTGGAGTCAGTGAGAGGGCCGTGCTGGAGTCAGTGAGAGAGCCGTGCTGGAGTCAGTGAGAGGCCTGTGCTGGAGTCAGTGAGAGGGCTGTGCTGGAGTCAGTGAGAGGGCTGTGCTGGAGTCAGTGAGAGGGCCGTGCTGGAGTCAGTGAGAGAGCCGTGCTGGAGTCAGTGAGAGGCCTGTGCTGGAGTCAGTGAGAGGCCTGTGCTGGTGTCAGTGAGAGGGCTGTGCTGGAGTCAGTGAGAGGGCCGTGCTGGAGTCAGTGAGAGAGCCGTGCTGGAGTCAGTGAGAGGCCTGTGCTGGAGTCAGTGAGAGGGCTGTGCTGGAGTCAGTGAGAGGGCTGTGCTGGAGTCAGCGAGAGGCCAGTGCGGGAGTCAGTGAGAGGGCTGTGCTGGAGTCAGTGGGAGGCCTGTGCTGGGTGCTGGAGTCAGTGAGAGGGCTGCGCTGGAGTCAGTGAGAGGCCTGTGCTGGGTGCTGGAGTCAGTGAGAGGGCTGTGCTGGAGTCAGTGAGAGGGCTGTGCTGGAGTCAGTGAGAGGCCTGTGCTGGAGTCAGTGAGAGGCCTGTGCTGGAGTCAGAGAGAGGGCTGTGCTGCAGTCAGTGAGAAGCCTGTGCTTGAGTCAGTGAGAGGACTGTGCTGGAGTCAGTGAGAGGCCTGTGCTGGAGTCAGTGAAAGGGCTGTGCTGGAGTCAGTGAAAGGGCTGTGCTGGTGTCAGTGAGAGGGCAGTGCTGGAGTCAGTGAGAGGCCTGTGCTGGAGTCAGTGAGAGGCCTGTGCTAGAGTCAATGAGAGGGCTGTGCTGGAGTCAGTGAGAGGGCCGTGTTGGGTGCTGGAGTCAGTGAGAGGCCTGCGCTGGAGTCAGTGAGAGGGCTGCGCTGGAGTCAGTGAGAGGGCTGTGCTGGAGTCAGTGAGAGGCCTGTGCTGGAGTCAGTGAGAGGCCTGTGCTGGACTCAGTGAGAGGGCCGTGCTGGAGTCAGTGAGAGGGCTGAGCTGGAGTCAGTGAGAGGGCTGTGCTGGAGTCAGTGAGAGAGCTGTGCTGGAATCACTGAGAGGCCTGTGCTGGAGTCAGTGCGAGGGCTGTGCTGGAGTCAGTGAGAGGCCTGTGCTGGAGTCAGTGAGAGGCCTGTGCTGGAGTCAGTGAGAGGGCTGTGCTGGAGTCAGTGAGAGGCCTGTGCTGGAGTCAGTGAGAGGTCTGTGCTGGAGTCAGTGAGAGACCTGTGCTGGAGTCAGTGAGAGGCCTGTGTTGGAGTCAGTGAGAGGGCCGTGCTGGAGTCAGTGAGAGGGCTGTGCTGGAGTCAGTGAGAGAGCCGTGCTGGAGTCAGTGAGTGGGCTGTGCTGGAGTCCGTGAGAGGCCTGTGCTGGAGTCAGTGAGAGGGCTGTGCTGGAGTCAGCGAGAGGCCAGTGCGGGAGTCAGTGAGAGGGCTGTGCTGGAGTCAGTGAGAGGCCTGTGCTGGGTGCTGGAGTCAGTGAGAGGGCTGCGCTGGAGTCAGTGAGAGGCCTGTGCTGGAGTCAGTGAGAGGGCTCTGCTGGAGTCAGTGAGAGGGCTGTGCTGGAGTCAGTGAGAGGGCAGTGCTGGAGTCAGTGAGAGGGCTGTGCTGGAGTCAGTGATAGGCCTGTGCTGGAGTCAGTCAGAGGCCTGTGCTGGAGTCAGTGAGAGGCCTGTGCTGGAGTCAGTCAGAGGCCTGTGCTGGAGTCAGTGAGAGGGCTGTGCTGGAGTCAGTGAGAGGGCCGTGCTGGAGTCAGTGAGAGAGCCGTGCTGGAGTTAGTGAGAGGCCTGTGCTGGAGTCAGTGAGAGGCCTGTGCTGGAGTCAGTGAGAGGGCTGTGCTGGAGTCAGTGAGAGGGCCATGCTGGAGTCAGTGAGAGTGCCGTGCTGGAGTCAGTGAGAGGCCTGTGCTGGAGTCAGTGAGAGGGCTGTGCTGGAGTCAGTGAGAGGGCTGTGCTGGAGTCAGCGAGAGGCCAGTGCGGGAGTCAGTGAGAGGGCTGTGCTGGAGTCAGTGGGAGGCCTGTGCTGGGTGCTGGAGTCAGTGAGAGGGCTGCGCTGGAGTCAGTGAGAGGCCTGTGCTGGGTGCTGGAGTCAGTGAGAGGGCTGTGCTGGAGTCAGTGAGAGGGCTGTGCTGGAGTCAGTGAGAGGCCTGTGCTGGAGTCAGTGAGAGGCCTGTGCTGGAGTCAGAGAGAGGGCTGTGCTGCAGTCAGTGAGAAGCCTGTGCTTGAGTCAGTGAGAGGACTGTGCTGGAGTCAGTGAGAGGCCTGTGCTGGAGTCAGTGAAAGGGCTGTGCTGGTGTCAGTGAGAGGGCAGTGCTGGAGTCAGTGAGAGGCCTGTGCTGGAGTCAGTGAGAGGCCTGTGCTAGAGTCAATGAGAGGGCTGTGCTGGAGTCAGTGAGAGGGCCGTGTTGGGTGCTGGAGTCAGTGAGAGGCCTGCGCTGGAGTCAGTGAGAGGGCTGCGCTGGAGTCAGTGAGAGGGCTGTGCTGGAGTCAGTGAGAGGCCTGTGCTGGAGTCAGTGAGAGGCCTGTGCTGGACTCAGTGAGAGGGCCGTGCTGGAGTCAGTGAGAGGGCTGAGCTGGAGTCAGTGAGAGGGCTGTGCTGGAGTCAGTGAGAGAGCTGTGCTGGAATCACTGAGAGGCCTGTGCTGGAGTCAGTGCGAGGGCTGTGCTGGAGTCAGTGAGAGGCCTGTGCTGGAGTCAGTGAGAGGCCTGTGCTGGAGTCAGTGAGAGGGCTGTGCTGGAGTCAGTGAGAGGCCTGTGCTGGAGTCAGTGAGAGGTCTGTGCTGGAGTCAGTGAGAGGCCTGTGCTGGAGTCAGTGAGAGGCCTGTGTTGGAGTCAGTGAGAGGGCCGTGCTGGAGTCAGTGAGAGGGCTGTGCTGGAGTCAGTGAGAGGCCTGTGCTAGAGTCAATGAGAGGGCTGTGCTGGAGTCAGTGAGAGGGCCGTGTTGGGTGCTGGAGTCAGTGAGAGGCCTGCGCTGGAGTCAGTGAGAGGGCTGCGCTGGAGTCAGTGAGAGGGCTGTGCTGGAGTCAGTGAGAGGCCTGTGCTGGAGTCAGTGAGAGGCCTGTGCTGGACTCAGTGAGAGGGCCGTGCTGGAGTCAGTGAGAGGGCTGAGCTGGAGTCAGTGAGAGGGCTGTGCTGGAGTCAGTGAGAGAGCTGTGCTGGAATCACTGAGAGGCCTGTGCTGGAGTCAGTGCGAGGGCTGTGCTGGAGTCAGTGAGAGGCCTGTGCTGGAGTCAGTGAGAGGCCTGTGCTGGAGTCAGTGAGAGGGCTGTGCTGGAGTCAGTGAGAGGCCTGTGCTGGAGTCAGTGAGAGGTCTGTGCTGGAGTCAGTGAGAGACCTGTGCTGGAGTCAGTGAGAGGCCTGTGTTGGAGTCAGTGAGAGGGCCGTGCTGGAGTCAGTGAGAGGGCTGTGCTGGAGTCAGTGAGAGAGCCGTGCTGGAGTCAGTGAGAGGGCTGTGCTGGAGTCCGTGAGAGGCCTGTGCTGGAGTCAGTGAGAGGGCTGTGCTGGAGTCAGCGAGAGGCCAGTGCGGGAGTCAGTGAGAGGGCTGTACTGGAGTCAGTGAGAGGCCTGTGCTGGGTGCTGGAGTCAGTGAGAGGGCTGCGCTGGAGTCAGTGAGAGGCCTGTGCTGGAGTCAGTGAGAGGGCTCTGCTGGAGTCAGTGAGAGGGCTGTGCTGGAGTCAGTGAGAGGGCAGTGCTGGAGTCAGTGAGAGGGCTGTGCTGGAGTCAGTGATAGGCCTGTGCTGGAGTCAGTCAGAGGCCTGTGCTGGAGTCAGTGAGAGGCCTGTGCTGGAGTCAGTCAGAGGCCTGTGCTGGAGTCAGTGAGAGGGCTGTGCTGGAGTCAGTGAGAGGGCCGTGCTGGAGTCAGTGAGAGTGCCGTGCTGGAGTCAGTGAGAGGCCTGTGCTGGAGTCAGTGAGAGGGCTGTGCTGGAGTCAGTGAGAGGGCTGTGCTGGAGTCAGCGAGAGGCCAGTGCGGGAGTCAGTGAGAGGGCTGTGCTGGAGTCAGTGGGAGGCCTGTGCTGGGTGCTGGAGTCAGTGAGAGGGCTGCGCTGGAGTCAGTGAGAGGCCTGTGCTGGGTGCTGGAGTCAGTGAGAGGGCTGTGCTGGAGTCAGTGAGAGGGCTGTGCTGGAGTCAGTGAGAGGCCTGTGCTGGAGTCAGTGAGAGGCCTGTGCTGGAGTCAGAGAGAGGGCTGTGCTGCAGTCAGTGAGAAGCCTGTGCTTGAGTCAGTGAGAGGACTGTGCTGGAGTCAGTGAGAGGCCTGTGCTGGAGTCAGTGAAAGGGCTGTGCTGGTGTCAGTGAGAGGGCAGTGCTGGAGTCAGTGAGAGGCCTGTGCTGGAGTCAGTGAGAGGCCTGTGCTAGAGTCAATGAGAGGGCTGTGCTGGAGTCAGTGAGAGGGCCGTGTTGGGTGCTGGAGTCAGTGAGAGGCCTGCGCTGGAGTCAGTGAGAGGGCTGCGCTGGAGTCAGTGAGAGGGCTGTGCTGGAGTCAGTGAGAGGCCTGTGCTGGAGTCAGTGAGAGGCCTGTGCTGGACTCAGTGAGAGGGCCGTGCTGGAGTCAGTGAGAGGGCTGAGCTGGAGTCAGTGAGAGGGCTGTGCTGGAGTCAGTGAGAGAGCTGTGCTGGAATCACTGAGAGGCCTGTGCTGGAGTCAGTGCGAGGGCTGTGCTGGAGTCAGTGAGAGGCCTGTGCTGGAGTCAGTGAGAGGCCTGTGCTGGAGTCAGTGAGAGGGCTGTGCTGGAGTCAGTGAGAGGCCTGTGCTGGAGTCAGTGAGAGGTCTGTGCTGGAGTCAGTGAGAGGCCTGTGCTGGAGTCAGTGAGAGGCCTGTGTTGGAGTCAGTGAGAGGGCCGTGCTGGAGTCAGTGAGAGGGCTGTGCTGGAGTCAGTGAGAGAGCCGTGCTGGAGTCAGTGAGAGGGCTGTGCTGGAGTCCGTGAGAGGCCTGTGCTGGAGTCAGTGAGAGGGCTGTGCTGGAGTCAGCGAGAGGCCAGTGCGGGAGTCAGTGAGAGGGCTCTGCTGGAGTCAGTGAGAGGCCTGTGCTGGGTGCTGGAGTCAGTGAGAGGGCTGCGCTGGAGACAGTGAGAGGCCTGTGCTGGGTTCTGGTGTCAGCGAGAGGCCAGTGCTGGAGTCAGTCAGAGGCCTGTGCTGGAGTCAGTCAGAGGCCTGTGTTGGAGTCAGTGAGAGGGCCGTGCTGGAGTCAGTGAGAGGGCCGTGCTGGAGTCAGTGAGAGAGCCGTGCTGGAGTCAGTGAGAGGCCTGTGCTGGAGTCAGTGAGAGGGCTGTGCTGGAGTCAGTGAGAGGGCTGTGCTGGAGTCAGCGAGAGGCCAGTGCGGGAGTCAGTGAGAGGGCTGTGCTGGAGTCAGTGAGAGGCCTGTGCTGGGTGCTGGAGTCAGTGAGAGGGCTGCGCTGGAGTCAGTGAGAGGCCTGTGCTGGGTGCTGGAGTCAGTGAAAAGGCTGTGCTGGAGTCAGTGAAAGGGCTGTGCTGGTGTCAGTGAGAGGGCAGTGCTGGAGTCAGTGAGAGGCCCGTGTTGGGTGCTGGTGTCAGTGAGAGGCCTGTGCTGGAGTCAGTGAGAGGGCTGCGCTGGAGTCAGTGAGAGGGCTGTGCTGGAGTCAGTGAGAGGCCTGTGCTGGAGTCAGTGAAAGGCCTGTGCTGGAGTCAGTGAAAGGGCTGTACTGGAGTCAGTGAGAGGGCCGTGCTGGAGTCAGTGAGAGGGCCGTGCTGGAATCAGTGAGAGGGCTGTGCTGGAGTCAGTGAGAGGGCTGTGCTGGAGTCAGTGAGAGGGCCGTGCTGGGTGCTGGAGTCAGTGAGAGGCCTGTGCTGGAGTCAGTGAGAGGGCTGTGCTGGAGTGAGTGAGAGGACTGTGCTGGGTGCTGGAGTCAGTGAGAGGCCTGTGCTGGAGTCAGTGAGGCCCGTGCTGGAGTCAGTGAGAGGCCTGTGCTGGAGTCAGTGAGAGGGCTGTGCTGGGCGCTGGAGCCAGTGAGAGGCCTGTGCTGGAGTCAGTGAGAGGGCTGTGCTGGAGTCAGAGAGAGGCCTGTGCTGGAGTCAGTGAGAGGGCTGTGCTGGAGTCAGTGAGAGGGCTGTGCTGGAGTCAGTGAGAGGCCTGTGCTGGAGTCAATGAGAGGGCTGTGCTGGAGTCAGTGAGAGGGCTGTGCTGGAGTCAGTGATAGGGCTGTGCTGGAGTCAGTGAGGGGGCTCTGCTGGGGTCAGTGAGAGGGCTGTGCTGGAATCAGTGAGAGGGCTGTGCTGGAGTCAGTGAGAGGGCTGTGCTGGAGTCAGTGAGAGGGCCGTGCTGGGTGCTGGAGTCAGTGAGAGGCCTGTGCTGGAGTCAGTGAGAGGGCTGTGCTGGAGTGAGTGAGAGGACTGTGCTGGGTGCTGGTGTCAGTGAGAGGCCTGTGCTGGAGTCAGTGAGGCCTGTGCTGGAGTCAGTGAGAGGCCTGTGCTGGAGTCAGTGAGAGGGCTGTGCTGGGAGCTGGAGTCAGTGAGAGGCCTGTGCTGGAGTCAGTGAGAGGGCTGTGCTGGAGTCAGAGAGAGGTCTGTGCTGGAGTCAGTGAGAGGGCTGTGCTGGAGTCAGTGAGAGGGCTGTGCTGGAGTCAGTGAGAGGCCTGTGCTGGAGTCAGTGAGAGGGCTGTGCTGGAGTCAGTGAGAGGGCTGTGCTGGAGTCAGTGATAGGGCTGTGCTGGAGTCAGTGAGAGGGCTCTGCTGGGGTCAGTGAGAGGGCTGTGCTGGAGTCAGTGAGAGGGCAGTGCTGGAGTCAGTGAGAGGCCTGTGCTGGAGTCAGTCAGAGGCCTGTGCTGGAGTCAGTGAGAGGCCTGTGCTGGAGTCAGTGAGGGGCCTGTGCTGGAGTCAGTGAGAGGGCTCTGCTGGAGTCAGTGAGAGGGCCGTGCTGGAGTCAGTGATAGAGCCGTGCTGGAGTCAGTGAGAGGCCTGTGCTGGAGTCAGTGAGAGGGCTGTGCTGGAGTCAGTGAGAGGGCTGTGCTGGAGTCAGTGAGAGGCCTGTGCTGGGTGCTGGAGTCAGTGAGAGGGCTGTGCTGGAGTCAGTGAGAGACCTGTGCTGGGTGCTGGATGATGTGCCTCAATAAATCCGAGACTCGATGTTAGCGAAACAAAACAAGGCTTTTATTGACTTAGAAGGTAACACACAGAGGAGAATGTATCTTCCATCCAGAGGTCTGCCGTACTGGATGTGCTGCAGGCTGGGCCAGCTTACATAGGAGCCAGGTATGGGCGGAGCCCTACACACAGTACAATACAATGGAAATGAAACTGAAACCAACCACAATCACAGGCAGAGAAATACTGATGAGTGATGAATGGAATATTTCATCACACTGGAGTCAGTGAGAGGGCTGTGCTGGAGTCAGTGAGAGGGCTGTGCTGGAGTCAGTGAGAGGCCTGTGCTGGTGTCAGCGAGAGGCCAGTGCTGGAGTCAGTGAGAGGGCTGTGCTGGTGTCAGTGAGAGGGCTGTGCTGGAGTCAGTGAGAGGGCTGTGCTGGAGTCAGTGAGAGGGCTGTGCTGGAGTCAGTGAAAGGGCTGTGCTGGAGTCAGTGAGAGGGCCGTGCTGGAGTCAGTGAGAGGGCCATGCTGGAGTCAGTGAGAGGGCTGTGCTGGGTGCTGGAGTCAGTGAGAGGCCTGTGCTGGAGTCAGTGAGAGGCCTGTGCTGGAGTCAGTGAGAGGCCTGTGCTGGAGTCAGTGAGAGGCCTGTGCTGGAGTCAGTGAGAGGCCTGTGCTGGAGTCAGTGAGAGGGCTGTGCTGGAGTCAGTGAGAGGGCCATGCTGGGTGCTGGAGTCAGTGAGAGGCCTGTGCTGGAGTCAGTGAGAGGGCTGCGCTGGAGTCAGAGAGAGGCCTGTGCTGGAGTCAGTGAGAGGGCTGTGCTGGAGTCAGTGAGAGGGCTGTGCTGGAGTCAATGAGAGGCCTGTGCTGGAGTCATTGAGAGGGCTGTGCTGGAGTCAGTGAGAGGCCTGTGCTGGAGTCAGTGAGAGGGCTGTGCTGGAGTCAGTGAGAGGGCCGTGCTGGCGTCAGTGAGAGGGCTGTGCTGGAGTCAGTGATAGGGCCGCGCTGGCTGCTGGAGTCAGTGAGAGGCCTGTGCTGCAGTCAGTGAAAGGGCTGTGCTGGAGTCAGTGAAAGGGCTGTGCTGGAGTCAGTGAGAGGGCCGTGCTGGAGTCAGTGACAGGGCTGTGCTGGAGTCAGTGAAAGGGCTGTGCTGGAGTCAGTGAGAGGGCCGTGCTGGAGTTAGTGAGAGGGCCGTGCTGGAGTCAGTGAGAGGGCCGTGCTGGAGTCAGTGAGAGGGCTGTGTTGGGTGCTGGAGTCAGTGAAAGGCCTGTGCTGGAGTTAGTGAGAGGGCCGTGCTGGAGTCAGTGAGAGGCCTGTGCTGGAGTCAGTGAAAGGGCTGTGCTGGAGTCAGTGAAAGGGCTGTGCTGGTGTCAGTGAGAGGGCAGTGCTGGAATCAGTGAGAGGCCTGTGCTGGAGTCAGTGAGAGGCCTGTGCTGGAGTCAATGAGAGGGCTGTGCTGGAGTCAGTGAGAGGGTCGTGTTGGGTGCTAGAGTCAGTGAGAGGCCTGTGCTGGAGTCAGTGAGAGGGCTGCGCTGGATTCAGTGAGAGGCCTGTGCTGGAGTCAGTGAGAGGCCTGTGCTGGAGTCAGTGAAAGGGCTGTGCTTGAGTCAGTGAGAGGGCTGTGCTGGGGTCAGTGAGAGGGCTGTGCTGGAGTCAGTGAGAGGCCTGTGCTGGAGTCGGTGAGAGGCCTGTGCTGGGTGCTGTCGTCAGTGAGAGGCCTGTGCTCTAGTCAGTGAGAGGCCTGTGCTGGAGTCAGTGAGAGGCCTGTGCTGGAGTAAGTGAGAGGGCTGTGCTGGATTAAGTGAGAGGGCTGTGCTGGAGTCAGTGAGAGGGCTGTGCTGGAGTCAGTGAGAAGGCTGTGCTGGAGTAAGTGAGAGGGCTGTGCTGGAGTCAGTGAGAGGCCTGTGCTGGAGTCAGTGAGAGGCCTGTGCTGGAGTAAGTGAGAGGGCTGTGCTGGAGTAAGTGAGAGAGCTGTGCTGGAGTCAGTGAGAGGGCTGTGCTGGAGTCAGTGAGAGGGCTGTGCTGGAGTCAGTGAGAGGGCTGTGCTGGAGTCAGTGAGAGGGCCATGCTGGAGTCAGTGAGAGGGCTGTGCTGGAGTCAGTGAGAGGGCCGTGCTGGGTGCTGGGTGCTGGAGTCAGTGAGAGGCCTGTGCTGGAGTCAGTGAAAGGGCTGTGCTGGAGTCAGTGAAAGCGCTGTGCTGGAGTCAGTGAGAGGGCCGTGCTGGAGTCAGTGACAGGTGATGTGCCTCAATAATTCCGAGACTCGATGTTAGCGAAACAAAACAAGGCTTTTATTAACTTAGAAAGTAACACGTAAGAGAGAGAGGTATCTTCCTTCTGGAGACTGAGGCCAGACTGAGCTAGCTTACAAAAGGGGCCAGGTATGGGCGGAGCCCTACTCACACAGCACATTCCAGCACATTCCAATAAACAATACAATGAGGACTGGGGGAAGGGAAATGACATTGAAACCGACCACAGTCACAGGCAGTGATGAATGGAATATTTCATCACAACAGGGCTGTGCTGGAGTCAGTGAAAGGGCTGTGCTGGAGTCAGTGAGAGGGCCGTGCTGGAGTCAGTGAGAGGGCCGTGCTGGAGTCAGTGAGAGGGCCGTGCTGGAGTCAGTGACAGGGCTGTGTTTGGTGCTGGAGTCAGTGAAAGGCCTGTGCTGGAGTTAGTGAGAGGGCCGTGCTGGAGTCAGTGAGAGGGCTGTGCTGGAGACAGTGAGAGGGCTGTGCTGGAGTCAGTGAGAGGGCTGTGCTGGAGTCAGTGACAGGGCCGTGCTGAAGCCAGTGTGAGGCCTGTGCTGGAGTCAGTGAGAGGGCTCTGCTGGAGTCAGTGAGAGGCCTGTGCTGGAGTCAGTGAGAGGGCTGTGCTGGAGTCAGTGAGAGGCCTGTGCTGGTGTCAGTGAGAGGGCTGTGCTGGAGTCAGTGAGAGGGCCGTGCTGGAGTCAGTGAGAGAGCCGTGCTGGAGTCAGTGAGAGGCCTGTGCTGGAGTCAGTGAGAGGGCTGTGCTGGAGTCAGTGAGAGGGCTGTGCTGGAGTCAGTGAGAGGGCCGTGCTGGAGTCAGTGAGAGAGCCGTGCTGGAGTCAGTGAGAGGCCTGTGCTGGAGTCAGTGAGAGGCCTGTGCTGGTGTCAGTGAGAGGGCTGTGCTGGAGTCAGTGAGAGGGCCGTGCTGGAGTCAGTGAGAGAGCCGTGCTGGAGTCAGTGAGAGGCCTGTGCTGGAGTCAGTGAGAGGGCTGTGCTGGAGTCAGTGAGAGGGCTGTGCTGGAGTCAGCGAGAGGCCAGTGCGGGAGTCAGTGAGAGGGCTGTGCTGGAGTCAGTGGGAGGCCTGTGCTGGGTGCTGGAGTCAGTGAGAGGGCTGCGCTGGAGTCAGTGAGAGGCCTGTGCTGGGTGCTGGAGTCAGTGAGAGGGCTGTGCTGGAGTCAGTGAGAGGGCTGTGCTGGAGTCAGTGAGAGGCCTGTGCTGGAGTCAGTGAGAGGCCTGTGCTGGAGTCAGAGAGAGGGCTGTGCTGCAGTCAGTGAGAAGCCTGTGCTTGAGTCAGTGAGAGGACTGTGCTGGAGTCAGTGAGAGGCCTGTGCTGGAGTCAGTGAAAGGGCTGTGCTGGAGTCAGTGAAAGGGCTGTGCTGGTGTCAGTGAGAGGGCAGTGCTGGAGTCAGTGAGAGGCCTGTGCTGGAGTCAGTGAGAGGCCTGTGCTAGAGTCAATGAGAGGGCTGTGCTGGAGTCAGTGAGAGGGCCGTGTTGGGTGCTGGAGTCAGTGAGAGGCCTGCGCTGGAGTCAGTGAGAGGGCTGCGCTGGAGTCAGTGAGAGGGCTGTGCTGGAGTCAGTGAGAGGCCTGTGCTGGAGTCAGTGAGAGGCCTGTGCTGGACTCAGTGAGAGGGCCGTGCTGGAGTCAGTGAGAGGGCTGAGCTGGAGTCAGTGAGAGGGCTGTGCTGGAGTCAGTGAGAGAGCTGTGCTGGAATCACTGAGAGGCCTGTGCTGGAGTCAGTGCGAGGGCTGTGCTGGAGTCAGTGAGAGGCCTGTGCTGGAGTCAGTGAGAGGCCTGTGCTGGAGTCAGTGAGAGGGCTGTGCTGGAGTCAGTGAGAGGCCTGTGCTGGAGTCAGTGAGAGGTCTGTGCTGGAGTCAGTGAGAGACCTGTGCTGGAGTCAGTGAGAGGCCTGTGTTGGAGTCAGTGAGAGGGCCGTGCTGGAGTCAGTGAGAGGGCTGTGCTGGAGTCAGTGAGAGAGCCGTGCTGGAGTCAGTGAGAGGGCTGTGCTGGAGTCCGTGAGAGGCCTGTGCTGGAGTCAGTGAGAGGGCTGTGCTGGAGTCAGCGAGAGGCCAGTGCGGGAGTCAGTGAGAGGGCTGTGCTGGAGTCAGTGAGAGGCCTGTGCTGGGTGCTGGAGTCAGTGAGAGGGCTGCGCTGGAGTCAGTGAGAGGCCTGTGCTGGAGTCAGTGAGAGGGCTCTGCTGGAGTCAGTGAGAGGGCTGTGCTGGAGTCAGTGAGAGGGCAGTGCTGGAGTCAGTGAGAGGGCTGTGCTGGAGTCAGTGATAGGCCTGTGCTGGAGTCAGTCAGAGGCCTGTGCTGGAGTCAGTGAGAGGCCTGTGCTGGAGTCAGTCAGAGGCCTGTGCTGGAGTCAGTGAGAGGGCTGTGCTGGAGTCAGTGAGAGGGCCATGCTGGAGTCAGTGAGAGAGCCGTGCTGGAGTTAGTGAGAGGCCTGTGCTGGAGTCAGTGAGAGGCCTGTGCTGGAGTCAGTGAGAGGGCTGTGCTGGAGTCAGTGAGAGGGCCATGCTGGAGTCAGTGAGAGTGCCGTGCTGGAGTCAGTGAGAGGCCTGTGCTGGAGTCAGTGAGAGGGCTGTGCTGGAGTCAGTGAGAGGGCTGTGCTGGAGTCAGCGAGAGGCCAGTGCGGGAGTCAGTGAGAGGGCTGTGCTGGAGTCAGTGGGAGGCCTGTGCTGGGTGCTGGAGTCAGTGAGAGGGCTGCGCTGGAGTCAGTGAGAGGCCTGTGCTGGGTGCTGGAGTCAGTGAGAGGGCTGTGCTGGAGTCAGTGAGAGGGCTGTGCTGGAGTCAGTGAGAGGCCTGTGCTGGAGTCAGTGAGAGGCCTGTGCTGGAGTCAGAGAGAGGGCTGTGCTGCAGTCAGTGAGAAGCCTGTGCTTGAGTCAGTGAGAGGACTGTGCTGGAGTCAGTGAGAGGCCTGTGCTGGAGTCAGTGAAAGGGCTGTGCTGGTGTCAGTGAGAGGGCAGTGCTGGAGTCAGTGAGAGGCCTGTGCTGGAGTCAGTGAGAGGCCTGTGCTAGAGTCAATGAGAGGGCTGTGCTGGAGTCAGTGAGAGGGCCGTGTTGGGTGCTGGAGTCAGTGAGAGGCCTGCGCTGGAGTCAGTGAGAGGGCTGCGCTGGAGTCAGTGAGAGGGCTGTGCTGGAGTCAGTGAGAGGCCTGTGCTGGAGTCAGTGAGAGGCCTGTGCTGGACTCAGTGAGAGGGCCGTGCTGGAGTCAGTGAGAGGGCTGAGCTGGAGTCAGTGAGAGGGCTGTGCTGGAGTCAGTGAGAGAGCTGTGCTGGAATCACTGAGAGGCCTGTGCTGGAGTCAGTGCGAGGGCTGTGCTGGAGTCAGTGAGAGGCCTGTGCTGGAGTCAGTGAGAGGCCTGTGCTGGAGTCAGTGAGAGGGCTGTGCTGGAGTCAGTGAGAGGCCTGTGCTGGAGTCAGTGAGAGGTCTGTGCTGGAGTCAGTGAGAGGCCTGTGCTGGAGTCAGTGAGAGGCCTGTGTTGGAGTCAGTGAGAGGGCCGTGCTGGAGTCAGTGAGAGGGCTGTGCTGGAGTCAGTGAGAGGCCTGTGCTAGAGTCAATGAGAGGGCTGTGCTGGAGTCAGTGAGAGGGCCGTGTTGGGTGCTGGAGTCAGTGAGAGGCCTGCGCTGGAGTCAGTGAGAGGGCTGCGCTGGAGTCAGTGAGAGGGCTGTGCTGGAGTCAGTGAGAGGCCTGTGCTGGAGTCAGTGAGAGGCCTGTGCTGGACTCAGTGAGAGGGCCGTGCTGGAGTCAGTGAGAGGGCTGAGCTGGAGTCAGTGAGAGGGCTGTGCTGGAGTCAGTGAGAGAGCTGTGCTGGAATCACTGAGAGGCCTGTGCTGGAGTCAGTGCGAGGGCTGTGCTGGAGTCAGTGAGAGGCCTGTGCTGGAGTCAGTGAGAGGCCTGTGCTGGAGTCAGTGAGAGGGCTGTGCTGGAGTCAGTGAGAGGCCTGTGCTGGAGTCAGTGAGAGGTCTGTGCTGGAGTCAGTGAGAGACCTGTGCTGGAGTCAGTGAGAGGCCTGTGTTGGAGTCAGTGAGAGGGCCGTGCTGGAGTCAGTGAGAGGGCTGTGCTGGAGTCAGTGAGAGAGCCGTGCTGGAGTCAGTGAGAGGGCTGTGCTGGAGTCCGTGAGAGGCCTGTGCTGGAGTCAGTGAGAGGGCTGTGCTGGAGTCAGCGAGAGGCCAGTGCGGGAGTCAGTGAGAGGGCTGTACTGGAGTCAGTGAGAGGCCTGTGCTGGGTGCTGGAGTCAGTGAGAGGGCTGCGCTGGAGTCAGTGAGAGGCCTGTGCTGGAGTCAGTGAGAGGGCTCTGCTGGAGTCAGTGAGAGGGCTGTGCTGGAGTCAGTGAGAGGGCAGTGCTGGAGTCAGTGAGAGGGCTGTGCTGGAGTCAGTGATAGGCCTGTGCTGGAGTCAGTCAGAGGCCTGTGCTGGAGTCAGTGAGAGGCCTGTGCTGGAGTCAGTCAGAGGCCTGTGCTGGAGTCAGTGAGAGGGCTGTGCTGGAGTCAGTGAGAGGGCCGTGCTGGAGTCAGTGAGAGTGCCGTGCTGGAGTCAGTGAGAGGCCTGTGCTGGAGTCAGTGAGAGGGCTGTGCTGGAGTCAGTGAGAGGGCTGTGCTGGAGTCAGCGAGAGGCCAGTGCGGGAGTCAGTGAGAGGGCTGTGCTGGAGTCAGTGGGAGGCCTGTGCTGGGTGCTGGAGTCAGTGAGAGGGCTGCGCTGGAGTCAGTGAGAGGCCTGTGCTGGGTGCTGGAGTCAGTGAGAGGGCTGTGCTGGAGTCAGTGAGAGGGCTGTGCTGGAGTCAGTGAGAGGCCTGTGCTGGAGTCAGTGAGAGGCCTGTGCTGGAGTCAGAGAGAGGGCTGTGCTGCAGTCAGTGAGAAGCCTGTGCTTGAGTCAGTGAGAGGACTGTGCTGGAGTCAGTGAGAGGCCTGTGCTGGAGTCAGTGAAAGGGCTGTGCTGGTGTCAGTGAGAGGGCAGTGCTGGAGTCAGTGAGAGGCCTGTGCTGGAGTCAGTGAGAGGCCTGTGCTAGAGTCAATGAGAGGGCTGTGCTGGAGTCAGTGAGAGGGCCGTGTTGGGTGCTGGAGTCAGTGAGAGGCCTGCGCTGGAGTCAGTGAGAGGGCTGCGCTGGAGTCAGTGAGAGGGCTGTGCTGGAGTCAGTGAGAGGCCTGTGCTGGAGTCAGTGAGAGGCCTGTGCTGGACTCAGTGAGAGGGCCGTGCTGGAGTCAGTGAGAGGGCTGAGCTGGAGTCAGTGAGAGGGCTGTGCTGGAGTCAGTGAGAGAGCTGTGCTGGAATCACTGAGAGGCCTGTGCTGGAGTCAGTGCGAGGGCTGTGCTGGAGTCAGTGAGAGGCCTGTGCTGGAGTCAGTGAGAGGCCTGTGCTGGAGTCAGTGAGAGGGCTGTGCTGGAGTCAGTGAGAGGCCTGTGCTGGAGTCAGTGAGAGGTCTGTGCTGGAGTCAGTGAGAGGCCTGTGCTGGAGTCAGTGAGAGGCCTGTGTTGGAGTCAGTGAGAGGGCCGTGCTGGAGTCAGTGAGAGGGCTGTGCTGGAGTCAGTGAGAGAGCCGTGCTGGAGTCAGTGAGAGGGCTGTGCTGGAGTCCGTGAGAGGCCTGTGCTGGAGTCAGTGAGAGGGCTGTGCTGGAGTCAGCGAGAGGCCAGTGCGGGAGTCAGTGAGAGGGCTCTGCTGGAGTCAGTGAGAGGCCTGTGCTGGGTGCTGGAGTCAGTGAGAGGGCTGCGCTGGAGACAGTGAGAGGCCTGTGCTGGGTTCTGGTGTCAGCGAGAGGCCAGTGCTGGAGTCAGTCAGAGGCCTGTGCTGGAGTCAGTCAGAGGCCTGTGTTGGAGTCAGTGAGAGGGCCGTGCTGGAGTCAGTGAGAGGGCCGTGCTGGAGTCAGTGAGAGAGCCGTGCTGGAGTCAGTGAGAGGCCTGTGCTGGAGTCAGTGAGAGGGCTGTGCTGGAGTCAGTGAGAGGGCTGTGCTGGAGTCAGCGAGAGGCCAGTGCGGGAGTCAGTGAGAGGGCTGTGCTGGAGTCAGTGAGAGGCCTGTGCTGGGTGCTGGAGTCAGTGAGAGGGCTGCGCTGGAGTCAGTGAGAGGCCTGTGCTGGGTGCTGGAGTCAGTGAAAAGGCTGTGCTGGAGTCAGTGAAAGGGCTGTGCTGGTGTCAGTGAGAGGGCAGTGCTGGAGTCAGTGAGAGGCCTGTGTTGGGTGCTGGTGTCAGTGAGAGGCCTGTGCTGGAGTCAGTGAGAGGGCTGCGCTGGAGTCAGTGAGAGGGCTGTGCTGGAGTCAGTGAGAGGCCTGTGCTGGAGTCAGTGAAAGGCCTGTGCTGGAGTCAGTGAAAGGGCTGTACTGGAGTCAGTGAGAGGGCCGTGCTGGAGTCAGTGAGAGGGCCGTGCTGGAATCAGTGAGAGGGCTGTGCTGGAGTCAGTGAGAGGGCTGTGCTGGAGTCAGTGAGAGGGCCGTGCTGGGTGCTGGAGTCAGTGAGAGGCCTGTGCTGGAGTCAGTGAGAGGGCTGTGCTGGAGTGAGTGAGAGGACTGTGCTGGGTGCTGGAGTCAGTGAGAGGCCTGTGCTGGAGTCAGTGAGGCCCGTGCTGGAGTCAGTGAGAGGCCTGTGCTGGAGTCAGTGAGAGGGCTGTGCTGGGCGCTGGAGCCAGTGAGAGGCCTGTGCTGGAGTCAGTGAGAGGGCTGTGCTGGAGTCAGAGAGAGGCCTGTGCTGGAGTCAGTGAGAGGGCTGTGCTGGAGTCAGTGAGAGGGCTGTGCTGGAGTCAGTGAGAGGCCTGTGCTGGAGTCAATGAGAGGGCTGTGCTGGAGTCAGTGAGAGGGCTGTGCTGGAGTCAGTGATAGGGCTGTGCTGGAGTCAGTGAGGGGGCTCTGCTGGGGTCAGTGAGAGGGCTGTGCTGGAATCAGTGAGAGGGCTGTGCTGGAGTCAGTGAGAGGGCTGTGCTGGAGTCAGTGAGAGGGCCGTGCTGGGTGCTGGAGTCAGTGAGAGGCCTGTGCTGGAGTCAGTGAGAGGGCTGTGCTGGAGTGAGTGAGAGGACTGTGCTGGGTGCTGGTGTCAGTGAGAGGCCTGTGCTGGAGTCAGTGAGGCCTGTGCTGGAGTCAGTGAGAGGCCTGTGCTGGAGTCAGTGAGAGGGCTGTGCTGGGAGCTGGAGTCAGTGAGAGGCCTGTGCTGGAGTCAGTGAGAGGGCTGTGCTGGAGTCAGAGAGAGGTCTGTGCTGGAGTCAGTGAGAGGGCTGTGCTGGAGTCAGTGAGAGGGCTGTGCTGGAGTCAGTGAGAGGCCTGTGCTGGAGTCAGTGAGAGGGCTGTGCTGGAGTCAGTGAGAGGGCTGTGCTGGAGTCAGTGATAGGGCTGTGCTGGAGTCAGTGAGAGGGCTCTGCTGGGGTCAGTGAGAGGGCTGTGCTGGAGTCAGTGAGAGGGCAGTGCTGGAGTCAGTGAGAGGCCTGTGCTGGAGTCAGTCAGAGGCCTGTGCTGGAGTCAGTGAGAGGCCTGTGCTGGAGTCAGTGAGGGGCCTGTGCTGGAGTCAGTGAGAGGGCTCTGCTGGAGTCAGTGAGAGGGCCGTGCTGGAGTCAGTGATAGAGCCGTGCTGGAGTCAGTGAGAGGCCTGTGCTGGAGTCAGTGAGAGGGCTGTGCTGGAGTCAGTGAGAGGGCTGTGCTGGAGTCAGTGAGAGGCCTGTGCTGGTGTCAGCGAGAGGCCAGTGCTGGAGTCAGTGAGAGGGCTGTGCTGGTGTCAGTGAGAGGGCTGTGCTGGAGTCAGTGAGAGGGCTGTGCTGGAGTCAGTGAGAGGGCTGTGCTGGAGTCAGTGAAAGGGCTGTGCTGGAGTCAGTGAGAGGGCCGTGCTGGAGTCAGTGAGAGGGCCATGCTGGAGTCAGTGAGAGGGCTGTGCTGGGTGCTGGAGTCAGTGAGAGGCCTGTGCTGGAGTCAGTGAGAGGCCTGTGCTGGAGTCAGTGAGAGGCCTGTGCTGGAGTCAGTGAGAGGCCTGTGCTGGAGTCAGTGAGAGGCCTGTGCTGGAGTCAGTGAGAGGCCTGTGCTGGAGTCAGTGAGAGGGCTGTGCTGGAGTCAGTGAGAGGGCCATGCTGGGTGCTGGAGTCAGTGAGAGGCCTGTGCTGGAGTCAGTGAGAGGGCTGCGCTGGAGTCAGAGAGAGGCCTGTGCTGGAGTCAGTGAGAGGGCTGTGCTGGAGTCAGTGAGAGGGCTGTGCTGGAGTCAATGAGAGGCCTGTGCTGGAGTCATTGAGAGGGCTGTGCTGGAGTCAGTGAGAGGCCTGTGCTGGAGTCAGTGAGAGGGCTGTGCTGGAGTCAGTGAGAGGGCCGTGCTGGCGTCAGTGAGAGGGCTGTGCTGGAGTCAGTGATAGGGCCGCGCTGGCTGCTGGAGTCAGTGAGAGGCCTGTGCTGCAGTCAGTGAAAGGGCTGTGCTGGAGTCAGTGAAAGGGCTGTGCTGGAGTCAGTGAGAGGGCCGTGCTGGAGTCAGTGACAGGGCTGTGCTGGAGTCAGTGAAAGGGCTGTGCTGGAGTCAGTGAGAGGGCCGTGCTGGAGTTAGTGAGAGGGCCGTGCTGGAGTCAGTGAGAGGGCCGTGCTGGAGTCAGTGAGAGGGCTGTGTTGGGTGCTGGAGTCAGTGAAAGGCCTGTGCTGGAGTTAGTGAGAGGGCCGTGCTGGAGTCAGTGAGAGGCCTGTGCTGGAGTCAGTGAAAGGGCTGTGCTGGAGTCAGTGAAAGGGCTGTGCTGGTGTCAGTGAGAGGGCAGTGCTGGAATCAGTGAGAGGCCTGTGCTGGAGTCAGTGAGAGGCCTGTGCTGGAGTCAATGAGAGGGCTGTGCTGGAGTCAGTGAGAGGGTCGTGTTGGGTGCTAGAGTCAGTGAGAGGCCTGTGCTGGAGTCAGTGAGAGGGCTGCGCTGGATTCAGTGAGAGGCCTGTGCTGGAGTCAGTGAGAGGCCTGTGCTGGAGTCAGTGAAAGGGCTGTGCTTGAGTCAGTGAGAGGGCTGTGCTGGGGTCAGTGAGAGGGCTGTGCTGGAGTCAGTGAGAGGCCTGTGCTGGAGTCGGTGAGAGGCCTGTGCTGGGTGCTGTCGTCAGTGAGAGGCCTGTGCTCTAGTCAGTGAGAGGCCTGTGCTGGAGTCAGTGAGAGGCCTGTGCTGGAGTAAGTGAGAGGGCTGTGCTGGATTAAGTGAGAGGGCTGTGCTGGAGTCAGTGAGAGGGCTGTGCTGGAGTCAGTGAGAAGGCTGTGCTGGAGTAAGTGAGAGGGCTGTGCTGGAGTCAGTGAGAGGCCTGTGCTGGAGTCAGTGAGAGGCCTGTGCTGGAGTAAGTGAGAGGGCTGTGCTGGAGTAAGTGAGAGGGCTGTGCTGGAGTCAGTGAGAGGGCTGTGCTGGAGTCAGTGAGAGGGCTGTGCTGGAGTCAGTGAGAGGGCTGTGCTGGAGTCAGTGAGAGGGCCATGCTGGAGTCAGTGAGAGGGCTGTGCTGGAGTCAGTGAGAGGGCCGTGCTGGGTGCTGGGTGCTGGAGTCAGTGAGAGGCCTGTGCTGGAGTCAGTGAAAGGGCTGTGCTGGAGTCAGTGAAAGCGCTGTGCTGGAGTCAGTGAGAGGGCCGTGCTGGAGTCAGTGACAGGTGATGTGCCTCAATAATTCCGAGACTCGATGTTAGCGAAACAAAACAAGGCTTTTATTAACTTAGAAAGTAACACGTAAGAGAGAGAGGTATCTTCCTTCTGGAGACTGAGGCCAGACTGAGCTAGCTTACAAAAGGGGCCAGGTATGGGCGGAGCCCTACTCACACAGCACATTCCAGCACATTCCAATAAACAATACAATGAGGACTGGGGGAAGGGAAATGACATTGAAACCGACCACAGTCACAGGCAGTGATGAATGGAATATTTCATCACAACAGGGCTGTGCTGGAGTCAGTGAAAGGGCTGTGCTGGAGTCAGTGAGAGGGCCGTGCTGGAGTCAGTGAGAGGGCCGTGCTGGAGTCAGTGAGAGGGCCGTGCTGGAGTCAGTGACAGGGCTGTGTTTGGTGCTGGAGTCAGTGAAAGGCCTGTGCTGGAGTTAGTGAGAGGGCCGTGCTGGAGTCAGTGAGAGGGCTGTGCTGGAGACAGTGAGAGGGCTGTGCTGGAGTCAGTGAGAGGGCTGTGCTGGAGTCAGTGACAGGGCCGTGCTGAAGCCAGTGTGAGGCCTGTGCTGGAGTCAGTGAGAGGGCTCTGCTGGAGTCAGTGAGAGGCCTGTGCTGGAGTCAGTGAGAGGGCCGTGCTGGAGTCAGTGAGAGGCCTGTGCTGGGTCAGTGAGAGGGCTGTGCTGGAGTCAGTGAGAGGGCTGTGCTGGAGTCAGTGAGAGGGCTGTGCTGGAGTCAGTGATAGGGCTGTGCTGGAGTCAGTGAGAGGGCTCTGCTGGAGTCAGTGAGAGGGCTGTGCTGGAGTCAGTGAGACGGCAGTGCTGGAGTCAGTGAGAGGGCTGTGCTGGAGTCAGTGATCGGCCTGTGCTGGAGTCAGTCAGAGGCCTGTGCTGGAGTCACTGAGAGGCATGTGCTGAAGTCAGTGAGAGGCCTGTGCTGGAGTCAGTGAGAGGGCTGTGCTGGAGTCAGTGAGAGGGCCGTGCTGGAGTCAGTGAGAGAGCCGTGCTGGAGTCAGTGAGAGGCCTGTGCTGGAGTCAGTGAGAGGCCTGTGCTGGAGTCAGTGAGAGGGCTGTGCTGGAGTCAGTGAGAGGGCCGTGCTGGAGTCAGTGAGAGAGCCGTGCTGGAGTCAGTGAGAGGCCTGTGCTGGAGTCAGTGAGAGGGCTGTGCTGGAGTCAGTGAGAGGGCTGTGCTGGAGTCAGCGAGAGGCCAGTGCGGGAGTCAGTGAGAGGGCTGTGCTGGAGTCAGTGAGAGGCCTGTGCTGGGTGCTGGAGTCAGTGAGAGGGCTGTGCTGGAGTCATTGAGAGGGCTGTGCTGGAGTCAGTGAAAGGCCTGTGCTGGAGTCAGTGAGAGGCCTGTGCTGGAGTCAGAGAGAGGGCTGTGCTGCAGTCAGTGAGAAGCCTGTGCTTGAGTCAGTGAGAGGACTGTGCTGGAGTCAGTGAGAGGCCTGTGCTGGAGTCAGTGAAAGGGCCGTGCTGGAGTCAGTGAAAGGGCTGTGCTGCTGTCAGTGAGAGGGCAGTGCTGGAGTCAGTGAGAGGCCTGTGCTAGAGTCAGTGAGAGGGCTGTGCTAGAGTCAATGAGAGGGCTGTGCTGGAGTCAGTGAGAGGGCCGTGTTGGGTGCTGGAGTCAGTGAGAGGCCTGTGCTGGAGTCAGTGAGAGGGCTGCGCTGGAGTCAGTGAGAGGGCTGTGCTGGAGTCAGTGAGAGGCCTGTGCTAGAATCAGTGAGAGGCCTGTGCTGGAGTCACTGAAAGGGCTGTGCTTGAGTCAGTGAGAGGGCTCTGCTGGAGTCAGTGAGAGGGCCGTGCTGGAGTCAGTGAGAGGGCTGTGCTGGAGTCAGTGAGAGGCCTTTGCTGGAGTCAGTGAGAGGCCTGTGCTGTAGTCAGTGAGAGGCCTGTGCTGGAGTCAGTGAGAGGCCTGTGCTGGAGTGAGTGAGAGAGCCGTGCTGGAGTCAGTGAGAGAGCCGTGCTGGAGTCAGTGAGAGGGCTGTGCTGGAGTCAGTGAGAGGGCTGTGCTGGAGTCAGCGAGAGGCCAGTGCGGGAGTCAGTGAGAGGGCTGTGCTGGAGTCAGTGAGAGGCCTGTGCTGGAGTCAGTGAGAGGGCTGCGCTGGAGTCAGAGAGAGGCCTGTGCTGGGTGCTGGAATCAGTGAGAGGGCTGCGCTGGAGTCAGTGAGAGGCCTGTGCTGAGTTCTGAAGTCAGTGAGAGGGCTGTGCTGGAGTCAGTGAGAGGGCTGTGCTGGAGTCAGTGAGAGGCCTGTGCTGGAGTCAGAGAGAGGGCTGTGCTGCAGTCAGTGAGAAGCCTGTGCTGGCATCAGTGAGAGGACTGTGTTGGAGTCAGTGAGAGGCCTGTGCTGGAGTCAGTGAAAGGGCTGTGCTGGAGTCAGTGAAAGGGCTGTGCTGGTGTCAGTGAGAGGGCAGTGCTGGAGTCAGTGAGAGGCCTGTGCTAGAGTCAGTGAGAGGGCTGTGCTAGAGTCAATGAGAGGGCTGTGCTGGAGTCAGTGAGAGGGTCGTGTTGGATGCTGGAGTCAGTGAGAGGCCTGTGCTGGAGCCAGTGAGAGGGCTGCGCTGGAGTCAGTGAGAGGCCTGTGCTGGAGTCACTGAGAGGGCTGTGCTGGAGTCAGTGAGAGGGCTGTGCTGGAGTCAGTGAGAGGCCTGTGCTGGAGTCGGTGAGAGGCCTGTGCTGGAGTCGGTGAGAGGCCTGTGCTGGAGTCGGTGAGAGGCCTGTGCTGGGTGCTGGAGTCAGTGAGAGGCCTGTGCTGTAGTCAGTGAGAGGCCTGTGCTGGAGTCAGTGAGAGGCCTGTGCTGGAGTCAGTGAAAGGGCTGTGCTGGAGTCAGTGAGAGGGCCGTGCTGGGTGCTGGGTGCTGGAGTCAGTGAGAGGCCTGTGCTGGAGTCAGTGAAAGGGCTGTGCTGGAGTCAGTGAAAGGGCTGTGCTGGAGTCAGTGAGAGGGCCGTGCTGGAGTCAGTGACAGGTGATGTGCCTCAATAATTCCGAGACTCGATGTTAGCGAAACAAAACAAGGCTTTTATTAACTTAGAAAGTAACACGTAAGAGAGAGAGGTATCTTCCTTCTGGAGACTGAGGCCAGACTGAGCTAGCTTACAAAAGGGGCCAGGTATGGGCGGAGCCCTACACACACAGCACATTCCAGCACATTCCAATAAACAATACAATGAGGACTGGGAGAAGGGAAATGACACTGAAACCGACCACAGTCACAGGCAGTGATGAATGGAATATTTCATCACAACAGGGCTGTGCTGGAGTCAGTGAAAGGGCTGTGCTGGAGTCAGTGAGAGGGCCGTGCTGGAGTCAGTGAGAGGGCTGTGTTGGGTGCTGGAGTCAGTGAAATGCCTGTGCTGGAGTTAGTGAGAGGGCCGTGCTGGAGTCAGTGAGAGGCCTGTGCTGGAGTCAGTGAAAGGGCTGTGCTGGAGTCAGTGAGAGGGCTGTGCTGGAGTCAGTGAGAGGGCTGTGCTGGAGTCAGTGAGAGGGCTGTGCTGGAGTCAGTGAGAGGTCTGTGCTGGAGTCAGTGAGAGGGCTGTGCTGGAGTCAGTGAGAGGGCCGTGCTGAAGTCAGTGTGAGGCCTGTGCTGGAGTTAGTGAGAGGGCTGTGCTGGAGTCAGTGAGAGGCCTGTGCTGGAGTCAGTGAGAGGGCCGTGCTGGAGTCAGTGAGAGGCCTGTGCTGGGTCAGTGAGAGGGCTGTGCTGGAGTCACTGAGAGGGCTGTGCTGGAGTCAGTGAGAGGCCTGTGCTGGAGTCAGTGAGAGGCCTGTGCTGGAGTCAGTGAGAGGCCTGTGCTGGAGTCAGTGAGAGGGCTGTGCTGGAGTCAGTGAGAGGGCTGTGCTGGAGTCAGTGATAGGGCTGTGCTGGAGTCCGTGAGAGGGCTCTGCTGGAGTCAGTGAGAGGGCTGTGCTGGAGTCAGTGAGAGGGCAGTGCTGGAGTCAGTGAGAGGGCTGTGCTGGAGTCAGTGATAGGCCTGTGCTGGAGTCAGTCAGAGGCCTGTTCTGGAGTCAGTGAGAGGCCTGTGCTGGAGTCAGTCAGAGGCCTGTGCTGGAGTCAGTGAGAGGGCTGTGCTGGAGTCAGTGAGAGGGCCGTGCTGGAGTCAGTGAGAGAGCCGTGCTGGAGTCAGTGAGAGGCCTGTGCTGGAGTCAGTGAGAGGCCTGTGCTGGAGTCAGTGAGAGGGCTGTGCTGGAGTCAGTGAGAGGGCCGTGCTGGAGTCAGTGAGAGAGCCGTGCTGGAGTCAGTGAGAGGCCTGTGCTGGAGTCAGTGAGAGGGCTGTGCAGGAGTCAGTGAGAGGGCTGTGCTGGAGTCAGCGAGAGGCCATTGCGGGAGTCAGTGAGAGGGCTGTGCTGGAGTCAGTGAGAGGCCTGTGCTGGGTGCTGGAGTCAGTGAGAGGGCTGCGCTGGAGTCAGTGAGAGGCCTGTGCTGGAGTCAGTGAGAGGGCTGTGCTGGTGTCAGTGAGAGGGCTGTGCTGGAGTCAGTGAGAGGCCTGTGCTGGAGTCAGTGAGAGGCCTGTGTTGGAGTCAATGAGAGGGCTGTGCTGGAGTCAGTGAGAGGGTCGTGTTGGGTGCTAGAGTCAGTGAGAGGCCTGTGCTGGAGTCAGTGAGAAGGCTGCGCTGGATTCAGTGAGAGGCCTGTGCTGGAGTCAGTGAGAGGCCTGTGCTGGAGTCAGTGAAAGGGCTGTGCTTGAGTCAGTGAGAGGGCTGTGCTGGGGTCAGTGAGAGGGCTGTGCTGGAGTCAGTGAGAGGCCTGTGCTGGAGTCGGTGAGAGGCCTGTGCTGGGTGCTGTCGTCAGTGAGAGGCCTGTGCTCTAGTCAGTGAGAGGCCTGTGCTGGAGTCAGTGAGAGGCCTGTGCTGGAGTACGTGAGAGGGCTGTGCTGGAGTAAGTGAGAGGGCTGTGCTGGAGTCAGTGAGAGGGCTGTGCTGGAGTCAGTGAGAAGGCTGTGCTGGAGTAAGTGAGAGGGCTGTGCTGGAGTCAGTGAGAGGCCTGTGCTGGAGTCAGTGAGAGGCCTGTGCTGGAGTCAGTGAGAGGGCTGTGCTGGAGTCAGTGAGAGGGCTGTGCTGGAGTCAGTGAGAGGGCTGTGCTGGAGTCAGTGAGAGGGCCATGCTGGAGTCAGTGAGAGGGCTGTGCTGGAGTCAGTGAGAGGGCCGTGCTGGGTGCTGGGTGCTGGAGTCAGTGAGAGGCCTGTGCTGGAGTCAGTGAAAGGGCTGTGCTGGAGTCAGTGAAAGCGCTGTGCTGGAGTCAGTGAGAGGGCCGTGCTGGAGTCAGTGACAGGTGATGTGCCTCAATAATTCCGAGACTCGATGTTAGCGAAACAAAACAAGGCTTTTATTAACTTAGAAAGTAACACGTAAGAGAGAGAGGTATCTTCCTTCTGGAGACTGAGGCCAGACTGAGCTAGCTTACAAAAGGGGCCAGGTATGGGCGGAGCCCTACTCACACAGCACATTCCAGCACATTCCAATAAACAATACAATGAGGACTGGGGGAAGGGAAATGACATTGAAACCGACCACAGTCACAGGCAGTGATGAATGGAATATTTCATCACAACAGGGCTGTGCTGGAGTCAGTGAAAGGGCTGTGCTGGAGTCAGTGAGAGGGCCGTGCTGGAGTCAGTGAGAGGGCCGTGCTGGAGTCAGTGAGAGGGCCGTGCTGGAGTCAGTGACAGGGCTGTGTTGGGTGCTGGAGTCAGTGAAAGGCCTGTGCTGGAGTTAGTGAGAGGGCCGTGCTGGAGTCAGTGAGAGGGCTGTGCTGGAGTCAGTGAAAGGGCTGTGCTGGAGTCAGTGAGAGGGCTGTGCTGGAGTCAGTGAGAGGGCTGTGCTGGAGACAGTGAGAGGGCTGTGCCGGAGTCAGTGAGAGGGCTGTGCTGGAGTCAGTGAGAGGGCCGTGCTGAAGTCAGTGTGAGGCCTGTGCTGGAGTCAGTGAGAGGGCTCTGCTGGAGTCAGTGAGAGGCCTGTGCTGGAGTCAGTGAGAGGGCCGTGCTGGAGTCAGTGAGAGGCCTGTGCTGGGTCAGTGAGAGGGCTGTGCTGGAGTCAGTGAGAGGGCTGTGCTGGAGTCAGTGAGAGGGCTGTGCTGGAGTCAGTGATAGGGCTGTGCTGGAGTCAGTGAGAGGGCTCTGCTGGAGTCAGTGAGAGGGCTGTGCTGGAGTCAGTGAGACGGCAGTGCTGGAGTCAGTGACAGGGCTGTGCTGGAGTCAGTGATCGGCCTGTGCTGGAGTCAGTCAGAGGCCTGTGCTGGAGTCACTGAGAGACCTGTGCTGAAGTCAGTGAGAGGCCTGTGCTGGAGTCAGTGAGAGGGCTGTGCTGGAGTCAGTGAGAGGGCCGTGCTGGAGTCAGTGAGAGAGCCGTGCTGGAGTCAGTGAGAGGCCTGTGCTGGAGTCAGTGAGAGGCCTGTGCTGGAGTCAGTGAGAGGGCTGTGCTGGAGTCAGTGAGAGGGCCGTGCTGGAGTCAGTGAGAGAGCCGTGCTGGAGTCAGTGAGAGGCCTGTGCTGGAGTCAGTGAGAGGGCTGTGCTGGAGTCAGTGAGAGGGCTGTGCTGGAGTCAGCGAGAGGCCAGTGCGGGAGTCAGTGAGAGGGCTGTGCTGGAGTCAGTGAGAGGCCTGTGCTGGGTGCTGGAGTCAGTGAGAGGGCTGTGCTGGAGTCATTGAGAGGGCTGTGCTGGAGTCAGTGAAAGGCCTGTGCTGGAGTCAGTGAGAGGCCTGTGCTGGAGTCAGAGAGAGGGCTGTGCTGCAGTCAGTGAGAAGCCTGTGCTTGAGTCAGTGAGAGGACTGTGCTGGAGTCAGTGAGAGGCCTGTGCTGGAGTCAGTGAAAGGGCCGTGCTGGAGTCAGTGAAAGGGCTGTGCTGCTGTCAGTGAGAGGGCAGTGCTGGAGTCAGTGAGAGGCCTGTGCTAGAGTCAGTGAGAGGGCTGTGCTAGAGTCAATGAGAGGGCTGTGCTGGAGTCAGTGAGAGGGCCGTGTTGGGTGCTGGAGTCAGTGAGAGGCCTGTGCTGGAGTCAGTGAGAGGGCTGCGCTGGAGTCAGTGAGAGGGCTGTGCTGGAGTCAGTGAGAGGCCTGTGCTAGAATCAGTGAGAGGCCTGTGCTGGAGTCACTGAAAGGGCTGTGCTTGAGTCAGTGAGAGGGCTCTGCTGGAGTCAGTGAGAGGGCCGTGCTGGAGTCAGTGAGAGGGCTGTGCTGGAGTCAGTGAGAGGCCTTTGCTGGAGTCAGTGAGAGGCCTGTGCTGTAGTCAGTGAGAGGCCTGTGCTGGAGTCAGTGAGAGGCCTGTGCTGGAGTGAGTGAGAGAGCCGTGCTGGAGTCAGTGAGAGAGCCGTGCTGGAGTCAGTGAGAGGGCTGTGCTGGAGTCAGTGAGAGGGCTGTGCTGGAGTCAGCGAGAGGCCTGTGCGGGAGTCAGTGAGAGGGCTGTGCTGGAGTCAGTGAGAGGCCTGTGCTGGAGTCAGTGAGAGGGCTGCGCTGGAGTCAGTGAGAGGCCTGTGCTGGGTGCTGGAATCAGTGAGAGGGCTGCGCTGGAGTCAGTGAGAGGCCTGTGCTGAGTTCTGGAGTCAGTGAGAGGGCTGTGCTGGAGTCAGTGAGAGGGCTGTGCTGGATTCAGTGAGAGGCCTGTGCTGGAGTCAGAGAGAGGGCTGTGCTGCAGTCAGTGAGAAGCCTGTGCTGGCGTCAGTGAGAGGACTGTGTTGGAGTCAGTGAGAGGCCTGTGCTGGAGTCAGTGAAAGGGCTGTGCTGGTGTCAGTGAGAGGGCAGTGCTGGAGTCAGTGAGAGGCCTGTGCTAGAGTCAGTGAGAGGGCTGTGCTAGAGTCAATGAGAGGGCTGTGCTGGAGTCAGTGAGAGGGTCGTGTTGGGTGCTGGAGTCAGTGAGAGGCCTGTGCTGGAGCCAGTGAGAGGGCTGCGCTGGAGTCAGTGAGAGGCCTGTGCTGGAGTCACTGAGAGGGCTGTGCTGGAGTCAGTGAGAGGGCTGTGCTGGAGTCAGTGAGAGGCCTGTGCTGGAGTCGGTGAGAGGCCTGTGCTGGAGTCAGTGAGAGGCCTGTGCTGGAGTCGGTGAGAGGCCTGTGCTGGGTGCTGGAGTCAGTGAGAGGCCTGTGCTGTAGTCAGTGAGAGGCCTGTGCTGGAGTCAGTGAGAGGCCTGTGCTGGAGTCAGTGAAAGGGCTGTGCTGGAGTCAGTGAGAGGGCCGTGCTGGGTGCTGGGTGCTGGAGTCAGTGAGAGGCCTGTGCTGGAGTCAGTGAAAGGGCTGTGCTGGAGTCAGTGAAAGGGCTGTGCTGGAGTCAGTGAGAGGGCCGTGCTGGAGTCAGTGACAGGTGATGTGCCTCAATAATTCCGAGACTCGATGTTAGCGAAACAAAACAAGGCTTTTATTAACTTAGAAAGTAACACGTAAGAGAGAGAGGTATCTTCCTTCTGGAGACTGAGGCCAGACTGAGCTAGCTTACAAAAGGGGCCGGGTATGGGCGGAGCCCTACTCACACAGCACATTCCAGCACATTCCAATAAACAATACAATGAGGACTGGGGGAAGGGAAATGACATTGAAACCGACCACAGTCACAGGCAGTGATGAATGGAATATTTCATCACAACAGGGCTGTGCTGGAGTCAGTGAAAGGGCTGTGCTGGAGTCAGTGAGAGGGCCGTGCTGGAGTCAGTGAGAGGGCCGTGCTGGAGTCAGTGAGAGGGCCGTGCTGGAGTCAGTGACAGGGCTGTGTTTGGTGCTGGAGTCAGTGAAAGGCCTGTGCTGGAGTTAGTGAGAGGGCCGTGCTGGAGTCAGTGAGAGGGCTGTGCTGGAGACAGTGAGAGGGCTGTGCTGGAGTCAGTGAGAGGGCTGTGCTGGAGTCAGTGACAGGGCCGTGCTGAAGCCAGTGTGAGGCCTGTGCTGGAGTCAGTGAGAGGGCTCTGCTGGAGTCAGTGAGAGGCCTGTGCTGGAGTCAGTGAGAGGGCCGTGCTGGAGTCAGTGAGAGGCCTGTGCTGGGTCAATGAGAGGGCTGTGCTGGAGTCAGTGAGAGGGCTGTGCTGGAGTCAGTGAGAGGGCTGTGCTGGAGTCAGTGATAGGGCTGTGCTGGAGTCAGTGAGAGGGCTCTGCTGGAGTCAGTGAGAGGGCTGTGCTGGAGTCAGTGAGACGGCAGTGCTGGAGTCAGTGAGAGGGCTGTGCTGGAGTCAGTGATCGGCCTGTGCTGGAGTCAGTCAGAGGCCTGTGCTGGAGTCACTGAGAGGCATGTGCTGAAGTCAGTGAGAGGCCTGTGCTGGAGTCAGTGAGAGGGCTGTGCTGGAGTCAGTGAGAGGGCCGTGCTGGAGTCAGTGAGAGAGCCGTGCTGGAGTCAGTGAGAGGCCTGTGCTGGAGTCAGTGAGAGGCCTGTGCTGGAGTCAGTGAGAGGGCTGTGCTGGAGTCAGTGAGAGGGCCGTGCTGGAGTCAGTGAGAGAGCCGTGCTGGAGTCAGTGAGAGGCCTGTGCTGGAGTCAGTGAGAGGGCTGTGCTGGAGTCAGTGAGAGGGCTGTGCTGGAGTCAGCGAGAGGCCAGTGCGGGAGTCAGTGAGAGGGCTGTGCTGGAGTCAGTGAGAGGCCTGTGCTGGGTGCTGGAGTCAGTGAGAGGGCTGTGCTGGAGTCATTGAGAGGGCTGTGCTGGAGTCAGTGAAAGGCCTGTGCTGGAGTCAGTGAGAGGCCTGTGCTGGAGTCAGAGAGAGGGCTGTGCTGCAGTCAGTGAGAAGCCTGTGCTTGAGTCAGTGAGAGGACTGTGCTGGAGTCAGTGAGAGGCCTGTGCTGGAGTCAGTGAAAGGGCCGTGCTGGAGTCAGTGAAAGGGCTGTGCTGCTGTCAGTGAGAGGGCAGTGCTGGAGTCAGTGAGAGGCCTGTGCTAGAGTCAGTGAGAGGGCTGTGCTAGAGTCAATGAGAGGGCTGTGCTGGAGTCAGTGAGAGGGCCGTGTTGGGTGCTGGAGTCAGTGAGAGGCCTGTGCTGGAGTCAGTGAGAGGGCTGCGCTGGAGTCAGTGAGAGGGCTGTGCTGGAGTCAGTGAGAGGCCTGTGCTAGAATCAGTGAGAGGCCTGTGCTGGAGTCACTGAAAGGGCTGTGCTTGAGTCAGTGAGAGGGCTCTGCTGGAGTCAGTGAGAGGGCCGTGCTGGAGTCAGTGAGAGGGCTGTGCTGGAGTCAGTGAGAGGCCTTTGCTGGAGTCAGTGAGAGGCCTGTGCTGTAGTCAGTGAGAGGCCTGTGCTGGAGTCAGTGAGAGGCCTGTGCTGGAGTGAGTGAGAGAGCCGTGCTGGAGTCAGTGAGAGAGCCGTGCTGGAGTCAGTGAGAGGGCTGTGCTGGAGTCAGTGAGAGGGCTGTGCTGGAGTCAGCGAGAGGCCAGTGCGGGAGTCAGTGAGAGGGCTGTGCTGGAGTCAGTGAGAGGCCTGTGCTGGAGTCAGTGAGAGGGCTGCGCTGGAGTCAGAGAGAGGCCTGTGCTGGGTGCTGGAATCAGTGAGAGGGCTGCGCTGGAGTCAGTGAGAGGCCTGTGCTGAGTTCTGAAGTCAGTGAGAGGGCTGTGCTGGAGTCAGTGAGAGGGCTGTGCTGGAGTCAGTGAGAGGCCTGTGCTGGAGTCAGAGAGAGGGCTGTGCTGCAGTCAGTGAGAAGCCTGTGCTGGCATCAGTGAGAGGACTGTGTTGGAGTCAGTGAGAGGCCTGTGCTGGAGTCAGTGAAAGGGCTGTGCTGGAGTCAGTGAAAGGGCTGTGCTGGTGTCAGTGAGAGGGCAGTGCTGGAGTCAGTGAGAGGCCTGTGCTAGAGTCAGTGAGAGGGCTGTGCTAGAGTCAATGAGAGGGCTGTGCTGGAGTCAGTGAGAGGGTCGTGTTGGATGCTGGAGTCAGTGAGAGGCCTGTGCTGGAGCCAGTGAGAGGGCTGCGCTGGAGTCAGTGAGAGGCCTGTGCTGGAGTCACTGAGAGGGCTGTGCTGGAGTCAGTGAGAGGGCTGTGCTGGAGTCAGTGAGAGGCCTGTGCTGGAGTCGGTGAGAGGCCTGTGCTGGAGTCGGTGAGAGGCCTGTGCTGGAGTCGGTGAGAGGCCTGTGCTGGGTGCTGGAGTCAGTGAGAGGCCTGTGCTGTAGTCAGTGAGAGGCCTGTGCTGGAGTCAGTGAGAGGCCTGTGCTGGAGTCAGTGAAAGGGCTGTGCTGGAGTCAGTGAGAGGGCCGTGCTGGGTGCTGGGTGCTGGAGTCAGTGAGAGGCCTGTGCTGGAGTCAGTGAAAGGGCTGTGCTGGAGTCAGTGAAAGGGCTGTGCTGGAGTCAGTGAAAGGGCTGTGCTGGAGTCAGTGAGAGGGCCGTGCTGGAGTCAGTGACAGGTGATGTGCCTCAATAATTCCGAGACTCGATGTTAGCGAAACAAAACAAGGCTTTTATTAACTTAGAAAGTAACACGTAAGAGAGAGAGGTATCTTCCTTCTGGAGACTGAGGCCAGACTGAGCTAGCTTACAAAAGGGGCCAGGTATGGGCGGAGCCCTACACACACAGCACATTCCAGCACATTCCAATAAACAATACAATGAGGACTGGGAGAAGGGAAATGACACTGAAACCGACCACAGTCACAGGCAGTGATGAATGGAATATTTCATCACAACAGGGCTGTGCTGGAGTCAGTGAAAGGGCTGTGCTGGAGTCAGTGAGAGGGCCGTGCTGGAGTCAGTGAGAGGGCTGTGTTGGGTGCTGGAGTCAGTGAAATGCCTGTGCTGGAGTTAGTGAGAGGGCCGTGCTGGAGTCAGTGAGAGGCCTGTGCTGGAGTCAGTGAAAGGGCTGTGCTGGAGTCAGTGAGAGGGCTGTGCTGGAGTCAGTGAGAGGGCTGTGCTGGAGTCAGTGAGAGGGCTGTGCTGGAGTCAGTGAGAGGTCTGTGCTGGAGTCAGTGAGAGGGCTGTGCTGGAGTCAGTGAGAGGGCCGTGCTGAAGTCAGTGTGAGGCCTGTGCTGGAGTTAGTGAGAGGGCTGTGCTGGAGTCAGTGAGAGGCCTGTGCTGGAGTCAGTGAGAGGGCCGTGCTGGAGTCAGTGAGAGGCCTGTGCTGGGTCAGTGAGAGGGCTGTGCTGGAGTCACTGAGAGGGCTGTGCTGGAGTCAGTGAGAGGCCTGTGCTGGAGTCAGTGAGAGGCCTGTGCTGGAGTCAGTGAGAGGCCTGTGCTGGAGTCAGTGAGAGGGCTGTGCTGGAGTCAGTGAGAGGGCTGTGCTGGAGTCAGTGATAGGGCTGTGCTGGAGTCCGTGAGAGGGCTCTGCTGGAGTCAGTGAGAGGGCTGTGCTGGAGTCAGTGAGAGGGCAGTGCTGGAGTCAGTGAGAGGGCTGTGCTGGAGTCAGTGATAGGCCTGTGCTGGAGTCAGTCAGAGGCCTGTTCTGGAGTCAGTGAGAGGCCTGTGCTGGAGTCAGTCAGAGGCCTGTGCTGGAGTCAGTGAGAGGGCTGTGCTGGAGTCAGTGAGAGGGCCGTGCTGGAGTCAGTGAGAGAGCCGTGCTGGAGTCAGTGAGAGGCCTGTGCTGGAGTCAGTGAGAGGCCTGTGCTGGAGTCAGTGAGAGGGCTGTGCTGGAGTCAGTGAGAGGGCCGTGCTGGAGTCAGTGAGAGAGCCGTGCTGGAGTCAGTGAGAGGCCTGTGCTGGAGTCAGTGAGAGGGCTGTGCAGGAGTCAGTGAGAGGGCTGTGCTGGAGTCAGCGAGAGGCCATTGCGGGAGTCAGTGAGAGGGCTGTGCTGGAGTCAGTGAGAGGCCTGTGCTGGGTGCTGGAGTCAGTGAGAGGGCTGCGCTGGAGTCAGTGAGAGGCCTGTGCTGGAGTCAGTGAGAGGGCTGTGCTGGTGTCAGTGAGAGGGCTGTGCTGGAGTCAGTGAGAGGCCTGTGCTGGAGTCAGTGAGAGGCCTGTGCTGGAGTCAATGAGAGGGCTGTGCTGGAGTCAGTGAGAGGGTTGTGTTGGGTGCTAGAGTCAGTGAGAGGCCTGTGCTGGAGTCAGTGAGAAGGCTGCGCTGGATTCAGTGAGAGGCCTGTGCTGGAGTCAGTGAGAGGCCTGTGCTGGAGTCAGTGAAAGGGCTGTGCTTGAGTCAGTGAGAGGGCTGTGCTGGGGTCAGTGAGAGGGCTGTGCTGGAGTCAGTGAGAGGCCTGTGCTGGAGTCGGTGAGAGGCCTGTGCTGGGTGCTGTCGTCAGTGAGAGGCCTGTGCTCTAGTCAGTGAGAGGCCTGTGCTGGAGTCAGTGAGAGGCCTGTGCTGGAGTAAGTGAGAGGGCTGTGCTGGAGTAAGTGAGAGGGCTGTGCTGGAGTCAGTGAGAGGGCTGTGCTGGAGTCAGTGAGAAGGCTGTGCTGGAGTAAGTGAGAGGGCTGTGCTGGAGTCAGTGAGAGGCCTGTGCTGGAGTCAGTGAGAGGCCTGTGCTGGAGTCAGTGAGAGGGCTGTGCTGGAGTCAGTGAGAGGGCTGTGCTGGAGTCAGTGAGAGGGCTGTGCTGGAGTCAGTGAGAGGGCCATGCTGGAGTCAGTGAGAGGGCTGTGCTGGAGTCAGTGAGAGGGCCGTGCTGGGTGCTGGGTGCTGGAGTCAGTGAGAGGCCTGTGCTGGAGTCAGTGAAAGGGCTGTGCTGGAGTCAGTGAAAGCGCTGTGCTGGAGTCAGTGAGAGGGCCGTGCTGGAGTCAGTGACAGGTGATGTGCCTCAATAATTCCGAGACTCGATGTTAGCGAAACAAAACAAGGCTTTTATTAACTTAGAAAGTAACACGTAAGAGAGAGAGGTATCTTCCTTCTGGAGACTGAGGCCAGACTGAGCTAGCTTACAAAAGGGGCCAGGTATGGGCGGAGCCCTACTCACACAGCACATTCCAGCACATTCCAATAAACAATACAATGAGGACTGGGGGAAGGGAAATGACATTGAAACCGACCACAGTCACAGGCAGTGATGAATGGAATATTTCATCACAACAGGGCTGTGCTGGAGTCAGTGAAAGGGCTGTGCTGGAGTCAGTGAGAGGGCCGTGCTGGAGTCAGTGAGAGGGCCGTGCTGGAGTCAGTGAGAGGGCCGTGCTGGAGTCAGTGACAGGGCTGTGTTGGGTGCTGGAGTCAGTGAAAGGCCTGTGCTGGAGTTAGTGAGAGGGCCGTGCTGGAGTCAGTGAGAGGGCTGTGCTGGAGTCAGTGAAAGGGCTGTGCTGGAGTCAGTGAGAGGGCTGTGCTGGAGTCAGTGAGAGGGCTGTGCTGGAGACAGTGAGAGGGCTGTGCCGGAGTCAGTGAGAGGGCTGTGCTGGAGTCAGTGAGAGGGCCGTGCTGAAGTCAGTGTGAGGCCTGTGCTGGAGTCAGTGAGAGGGCTCTGCTGGAGTCAGTGAGAGGCCTGTGCTGGAGTCAGTGAGAGGGCCGTGCTGGAGTCAGTGAGAGGCCTGTGCTGGGTCAGTGAGAGGGCTGTGCTGGAGTCAGTGAGAGGGCTGTGCTGGAGTCAGTGAGAGGGCTGTGCTGGAGTCAGTGATAGGGCTGTGCTGGAGTCAGTGAGAGGGCTCTGCTGGAGTCAGTGAGAGGGCTGTGCTGGAGTCAGTGAGACGGCAGTGCTGGAGTCAGTGACAGGGCTGTGCTGGAGTCAGTGATCGGCCTGTGCTGGAGTCAGTCAGAGGCCTGTGCTGGAGTCACTGAGAGGCCTGTGCTGAAGTCAGTGAGAGGCCTGTGCTGGAGTCAGTGAGAGGGCTGTGCTGGAGTCAGTGAGAGGGCCGTGCTGGAGTCAGTGAGAGAGCCGTGCTGGAGTCAGTGAGAGGCCTGTGCTGGAGTCAGTGAGAGGCCTGTGCTGGAGTCAGTGAGAGGGCTGTGCTGGAGTCAGTGAGAGGGCCGTGCTGGAGTCAGTGAGAGAGCCGTGCTGGAGTCAGTGAGAGGCCTGTGCTGGAGTCAGTGAGAGGGCTGTGCTGGAGTCAGTGAGAGGGCTGTGCTGGAGTCAGCGAGAGGCCAGTGCGGGAGTCAGTGAGAGGGCTGTGCTGGAGTCAGTGAGAGGCCTGTGCTGGGTGCTGGAGTCAGTGAGAGGGCTGTGCTGGAGTCATTGAGAGGGCTGTGCTGGAGTCAGTGAAAGGCCTGTGCTGGAGTCAGTGAGAGGCCTGTGCTGGAGTCAGAGAGAGGGCTGTGCTGCAGTCAGTGAGAAGCCTGTGCTTGAGTCAGTGAGAGGACTGTGCTGGAGTCAGTGAGAGGCCTGTGCTGGAGTCAGTGAAAGGGCCGTGCTGGAGTCAGTGAAAGGGCTGTGCTGCTGTCAGTGAGAGGGCAGTGCTGGAGTCAGTGAGAGGCCTGTGCTAGAGTCAGTGAGAGGGCTGTGCTAGAGTCAATGAGAGGGCTGTGCTGGAGTCAGTGAGAGGGCCGTGTTGGGTGCTGGAGTCAGTGAGAGGCCTGTGCTGGAGTCAGTGAGAGGGCTGCGCTGGAGTCAGTGAGAGGGCTGTGCTGGAGTCAGTGAGAGGCCTGTGCTAGAATCAGTGAGAGGCCTGTGCTGGAGTCACTGAAAGGGCTGTGCTTGAGTCAGTGAGAGGGCTCTGCTGGATGTCAGTGAGAGGGCGTGCTGGAGTCAGTGAGAGGGCTGTGCTGGAGTCAGTGAGAGGCCTTTGCTGGAGTCAGTGAGAAGGCCTGTGCTGTAGTCAGTGAGAGGCCTGTGCTGGAGTCAGTGAGAGGCCTGTGCTGTGGAGTGAGTGAGAGAGCCGTGCTGGAGGTCAGTGAGAGAGCCGTGCTGGATGTCAGTGAGAGGGCTGTGCTGGAGTCAGTGAGAGGGCTGTGCTGGAGTCAGCGAGAGGCCTCGTGCGGGAGTCAGTGAGAGGGCTGTGCTGGAGTCAGTGAGAGGCCTGTGCTGGAGTCAGTGAGAGGGCTGCGCTGGAGTCAGTGAGAGGCCTGTGCTGGGTGCTGGAATCAGTGAGAGGGCTGCGCTGGAGTCAGTGAGAGGCCTGTGCTGAGTTCTGGAGTCAGTGAGAGGGCTGTGCTGGAAGTCAGTGAGAGGGCTGTGCTGGATTCAGTGAGAGGCCTGTGCTGGAGTCAGAGAGAGGGCTGTGCTGCAGTCAGTGAGAAGCCTGTGCTGGCGTCAGTGAGAGGACTGTGTTGGAGTCAGTGAGAGGCCTGTGCTGGAGTCAGTGAAAGGGCTGTGCTGGTGTCAGTGAGAGGCGAGTGCTGGAGTCAGTGAGAGGCCTGTGCTAGAGTCAGTGAGAGGGCTGTGCTAGAGTCAATGAGAGGGCTGTGCTGGAGTCAGTGAGAGGGTCGTGTTGGGTGCTGGAGTCAGTGAGAGGCCTGTGCTGGAGCCAGTGAGAGGGCTGCGCTGGAGTCAGTGAGAGGCCTGTGCTGGAGTCACTGAGAGGGCTGTGCTGGAGTCAGTGAGAGGGCTGTGCTGGAGTCAGTGAGAGGCCTGTGCTGGAGTCGGTGAGAGGCCTGTGCTGGAGTCAGTGAGAGGCCTGTGCTGGAGTCGGTGAGAGGCCTGTGCTGGGTGCTGGAGTCAGTGAGAGGCCTGTGCTGTAGTCAGTGAGAGGCCTGTGCTGGAGTCAGTGAGAGGCCTGTGCTGGAGTCAGTGAAAGGGCTGTGCTGGAGTCAGTGAGAGGGCCGTGCTGGGTGCTGGAGTCAGTGAGAGGCCTGTGCTGGAGTCAGTGAAAGGGCTGTGCTGGAGTCAGTGAAAGGGCTGTGCTGGAGTCAGTGAGAGGGCCGTGCTGGAGTCAGTGACAGGTGATGTGCCTCAATAATTCCGAGACTCGATGTTAGCGAAACAAAACAAGGCTTTTATTAACTTAGAAAGTAACACGTAAGAGAGAGAGGTATCTTCCTCTGGAGACTGAGGCCAGACTGAGCTAGCTTACAAAAGGGGCCAGGTATGGGCGGAGCCCTACACACACAGCACATTCCAGCACATTCCAATAAACAATACAATGAGGACTGGGGGAGGGAAATGACACTGAAACCGACCACAGTCACAGGCAGTGATGAATGGAATATTTCATCACAACAGGGCTGTGCTGGAGTCAGTGAAAGGGCTGTGCTGGAGTCAGTGAGAGGGCCGTGCTGGAGTCAGTGAGAGGGCTGTGTTGGGTGCTGGAGTCAGTGAAATGCCTGTGCTGGAGTTAGTGAGAGGGCCGTGCTGGAGTCAGTGACGAGGCCTGTGCTGGAGTCAGTGAAAGGGCTGTGCTGGAGTCAGTGAGAGGGCTGTGCTGGAGTCAGTGAGAGGGCTGTGCTGGACGTCAGTGAGAGGGCTGTGCTGGAGTCAGTGAGAGGTCTGTGCTGGAGTCAGTGAGAGGGCTGTGCTGGAGTCAGTGAGAGGGCCGTGCTGAAGTCAGTGTGAGGCCTGTGCTGGAGTTAGTGAGAGGGCTGTGCTGGAGTCAGTGAGAGGCCTGTGCTGGAGTCAGTGAGAGGGCCATGCTGGAGTCAGTGAGAGGCCTGTGCTGGGTCAGTGAGAGGGCTGTGCTGGAGGTCAGTGAGAGGGCTGTGCTGGAGTCCTGAGAGGCCTGTGCTGGAGTCAGTGAGAGGCCTGTGCTGGAGTCAGTGAGAGCCTGTGCTGGAGTCAGTGAGAGGGCTGTGCTGGAGTCAGTGAGAGGGCTGTGCTGGAGTCAGTGATAGGGCTGTGCTGGAGTCCGTGAGAGGGCTCTGCTGGAGTCAGTGAGAGGGTTGTGCTGGAGTCAGTGAGAGGGCAGTGCTGGAGTCAGTGAGAGGGCTGTGCTGGAGTCAGTGATAGGCCTGTGCTGGAGTCAGTCAGAGGCCTGTGCTGGAGTCAGTGAGAGGCCTGTGCTGGAGTCAGTCAGAGGCCTGTGCTGGAGTCAGTGAGAGGGCTGTGCTGGAGTCCTGGAGTCAGTGAGAGGGCCGTGCTGGAGTCAGTGGAGAGAGCCGTGCTGGAGTCAGTGAGAGGCCTGTGCTGGAGTCAGTGAGAGGCCTGTGCTGGAGTCAGTGAGAGGGCTGTGCTGGAGTCAGTGAGAGGGCCGTGCTGGAGTCAGTGAGAGAGCCGTGCTGGAGTCAGTGAGAGGCCTGTGCTGGAGTCAGTGAGAGGGCTGTGCAGGAGTCAGTGAGAGGGCTGTGCTGGAGTCAGCGAGAGGCCATTGCGGGAGTCAGTGACAGGGCTGTGCTGGAGTCAGTGAGAGGCCTGTGCTGGGTGCTGGAGTCAGTGAGAGGGCTGCGCTGGAGTCAGTGAGAGGCCTGTGCTGGAGTCAGTGAGAGGGCTGTGCTGGAGTCAGTGAGAGGGCTGTGCTGGAGTCAGTGAGAGGCTGTGCTGGAGTCAGTGAGAGGGCTGTGCTGGAGTCAGTGAGAGGGCTGTGCTGGTGTCAGTGAGAGGCCTGTGCTGGAGTCAGTGAGAGGCCTGTGCTGGAGTCAGAGAGAGGGCTGTGCTGCAGTCAGTGAGAAGCCTGTGCTTGAGTCAGTGAGAGGACTGTGCTGGAGTCAGTGAGAGGGCAGTGCTGGAGTCAGTGAGAGGGCTGTGCTAGAGTCAATGAGAGGCCTGTGCTGGAGTCAGTGAAAGGGCTGTGCTGGTGTCAGTGAGAGGGCAGTGCTGGAGTCAGTGAGAGGCCTGTGCTGGAGTCAGTGAGAGGGCTGTGCTAGAGTCAATGAGAGGCCTGTGCTGGAGTCAGTGAGAGGGCCGTGTTGGGTGCTGGAGTCAGTGAGAGGCCTGCGCTTGAGTCAGTGAGAGGGCTGCGCTGGAGTCAGTGAGAGGGCTGTGCTGGAGTCAGTGAGAGGCCTGTGCTGGAGTCAGTGAGAGGCCTGTGCTGGAGTCAGTGAGAGGGCCGTGCTGGAGTCAGTGAGAGGGCTGAGCTGGAGTCAGTGAGAGGCTGTGCTGGAGTCAGTGAGAGAGCTGTGCTGGAATCACTGAGAGGCCTGTGCTGGAGTCAGTGCGAGGGCTATGCTGGAGTCAGTGAGAGGCCTGTGCTGGAGTCAGTGAGAGGCCTGTGCTGGAGTCAGTGAGAGGGGCTGTGCTGGAGTCAGTGAGAGGCCTGTGCTGGGTGCTGGAGTCAGTGAGAGGGCTTGCGCTGGAGTCAGTGAGAGGCCTGTGCTGGAGTCAGTGAGAGGGCTGTGCTGGAGTCAGTGAGAGGGCTGTGCTGGAGTCAGTGAGAGGCCTGTGCTGGAGTCAGTGAGAGGGCTGTGCTGGAGTCAGTGAGGGGCTGTGCTGGTGTCAGTGAGAGGCCTGTGCTGGAGTCAGTGAGAGGCCTGTGCTGGAGTCAGAGAGAGGGCTGTGCTGCAGTCAGTGAGAAGCCTGTGCTTGAGTCAGTGAGAGGACTGTGCTGGAGTCAGTGAGAGGGCAGTGCTGGAGTCAGTGAGAGGGCTGTGCTAGAGTCAATAAGAGGCCTGTGCTGGAGTCAGTGAAAGGGCTGTGCTGGTGTCAGTTGAGAGGGCAGTGCTGGAGTCAGTGAGAGGCCTGTGCTGGAGTCAGTGAGAGGGCTGTGCTAGAGTCAATGAGAGGCCTGTGCTGGAGTCAGTGAGAGGGCCGTGTTGGGTGCTGGAGTCAGTGAGAGGCCTGCGCTGGAGTCAGTGAGAGGGCTGCGCTGGAGTCAGTGAGAGGGCTGTGCTGGAGTCAGTGAGAGGCCTGTGCTGGAGTCAGTGAGAGGCCTGTGCTGGAGTCAGTGAGAGGGCCGTGCTGGAGTCAGTGAGAGGGCTGAGCTGAGTCAGTGAGAGGGCTGTGCTGGAGTCAGTGAGAGAGCTGTGCTGGAATCACTGAGAGGCCTGTGCTGGAGTCAGTGCGAGGGCTGTGCTGGAGTCAGTGAGAGGCCTGTGCTGGAGTCAGTGAGAGGCCTGTGCTGGAGTCAGTGAGAGGGCTGTGCTGGAGTCAGTGAGAGGCCTGTGCTGGAGTCAGTGAGAGGCCTGTGCTGGAGTCAGTGAGAGGCCTGTGCTGGAGTCAGTGAGAGGGCCGTGCTGGAGTCAGTGAGAGAGCCGTGCTGGAGTCAGTGAGAGGGCTGTGCTGGAGTCAGTGAGAGGCCTGTGCTGGAGTCAGTGAGAGGGCTGTGCTGGATTCAGCGAAAGGCCAGTGCGGGAGTCAGTGAGAGGGCTGTGCTGGAGTCAGTGAGAGGCCTGTGCTGGGTGCTGGAGTCAGTGAGAGGGCTGCGCTGGAGTCAGTGAGAGGGCTATGCTGGAGTCAGTTCGAGGCCTGTGCTGGTGTCAGCGAGAGGCCAGTGCTGGAGTCAGTGAGAGGCCTGTGCTGGAGTCAGAGAGAGGGCTGTGCTGCAGTCAGTGAGAAGCCTGTGCTGGAGTCAGTGAGAGGACTGTGTTGGAGCCAGTGAGAGGCCTGTGCTGGAGTCAGTGAAAGGGCTGTGCTGGAGTCACTGAAAGGCCTGTGCTAGAGTCAGTGAGAGGGCTGTGCTAGAGTCAATGAGAGGGCTGTGCTGGAGTCAGTGAGAGGGTCGTGTTGGGTGCTGGAGTCAGTGAGAGGCCTGTGCTGGAGTCAGTGAGAGGGCTGCGCTGGAGTCAGTTAGAGGCTGTGCTGGAGTCAGTGAGAGGCCTGTGCTGGAGTCAGTGAAAGGGCTGTGCTTGAGTTAGTGAGAGGGCTGTGCTGATGTCAGTGAGAGGGCTGTGCTGGAGTCAGTGAGTGGGCTGTGCTGGAGTCAGTGAGAGGGCTGTGCTGGAGTCAGTGAGAGGCCTGTGCTGGAGTCGGTGAGAGGCCTGTGCTGGGTGCTGGAGTCAGTGAGAGGCCTGTGCTGTAGTCAGTGAGAGGCCTGTGCTGGAGTCAGTGAGAGGCCTGTGCTGGAGTCAGTGAAAGGGCTGTGCTGGAGTCAGTGAGAGGGCCGTGCTGGGTGCTGGGTGCTGGAGTCAGTGAGAGGTCTGTGCTGGAGTCAGTGCGAGGGCTGTGCTGGAGTCAGTGAGAGGCCTGTGCTGGAGTCAGTGAGAGGCCTGTGCTGGAGTCAGTGAGAGGGCTGTGCTGGAGTCAGTGAGAGGCCTGTGCTGGAGTCAGTGGGAGGCCTGTGCTGGAGTCAGTGAGAGGCCTGTGTTGGAGTCAGCGAGAGGGCCGTGCTGGCGTCAGTGACAGGTGATGTGCATCAATAATTCCGGAGACTCGATGTTAGCGAAACAAATCAAGGCTTTTATTAACTTAGAAAGTAACACGTAAGAGAGAGAGGTATCTTCCTTCTGGAGACTGAGGCCAGACTGAGCTAGCTTACAAAAGGGGCCAGGTATGGGCGGAGCCCTACACACACAGCACATTCCAGCACATTCCAATAAACAATACAATGAGGACAGGGGGAAGGGAAATGACACTGAAACCGACCACAGTCACAGGCAGTGATGAATGGAATATTTCATCACAACAGGGCTGTGCTGGAGTCAGTGAAAGGGCTGTGCTGGAGTCAGTGAGAGGGCCGTGCTGGAGTCAGTGAGAGGGCTGTGTTGGGTGCTGGAGTCAATGAAATGCCTGTGCTGGAGTTAGTGAGAGGGCCGTGCTGGAGTCAGTGAGAGGCCTGTGCTGGAGTCAGTGAAAGGGCTGTGCTGGAGTCAGTGAGAGGGCTGTGCTGGAGTCAGTGAGAGGGCTGTGCTGGAGTCAGTGAGAGGGCTGTGCTGGAGTCAGTGAGAGGGCCGTGCTGAAGTCAGTGTGAGGCCTGTGCTGGAGTTAGTGAGAGGGCTGTGCTGGAGTCAGTGAGAGGCCTGTGCTGGAGTCAGTGAGAGGGCCGTGCTGGAGTCAGTGAGAGGCCTGTGCTGGGTCAGTGAGAGGGCTGTGCTGGAGTCACTGAGAGGGCTGTGCTGGAGTCAGTGAGAGGCCTGTGCTGGAGTCAGTGAGAGGCCTGTGCTGGAGTCAGTGAGAGGCCTGTGCTGGGTCAGTGAGAGGCCTGTGCTGGAGTCAGTGAGAGGGCTGTGCTGGAGTCAGTGAGAGGGCTGTGCTGGAGTCAGTGATAGGGCTGTGCTGGAGTCCGTGAGAGGGCTCTGCTGGAGTCAGTGAGAGGGCTGTGCTGGAGTCAGTGAGAGGGCAGTGCTGGAGTCAGTAAGAGGGCTGTGCTGGAGTCAGTGATAGGCCTGTGCTGGAGTAAGTCAGAGGCCTGTGCTGGAGTCAGTGAGAGGCCTGTGCTGGAGTCAGTCAGAGGCCTGTGCTGGAGTCAGTGAGAGGGCTGTGCTGGAGTCAGTGAGAGGCCTGTGCTGGAGTCAGTGAGAGGGCTGTGCTGGAGTCAGTGAGAGGGCCGTGCTGGAGTCAGTGAGAGAGCCGTGCTGGAGTCAGTGAGAGGCCTGTGCTGGAGTCAGTGAGAGGGCTGTGCAGGAGTCAGTGAGAGGGCTGTGCTGGAGTCAGCGAGAGGCCATTGCGGGAGTCAGTGAGAGGGCTGTGCTGGAGTCAGTGAGAGGCCTGTGCTGGGTGCTGGAGTCAGTGAGAGGGCTGCGCTGGAGTCAGTGAGAGGCCTGTGCTGGAGTCAGTGAGAGGGCTGTGCTGGAGTCAGTGAGAGGGCTGTGCTGGAGTCAGTGAGAGGCCTGTGCTGGAGTCAGTGAGAGGGCTGTGCTGGAGTCAGTGAAAGGGCTGTGCTGGTGTCAGTGAGAGGCCTGTGCTGGAGTCAGTGAGAGGCCTGTGCTGGAGTCAGAGAGAGGGCTGTGCTGCAGTCAGTGAGAAGCCTGTGCTTGAGTCAGTGAGAGGACTGTGCTGGAGTCAGTGAGAGGCCTGTGCTGGAGTCAGTGAAAGGGCTGTGCTGGAGTCAGTGAAAGGGCTGTGCTGGTGTCAGTGAGAGGGCAGTGCTGGAGTCAGTGAGAGGCCTGTGCTGGAGTCAGTGAGAGGGCTGTGCTAGAGTCAATGAGAGGCCTGTGCTGGAGTCAGTGAGAGGGCCGTGTTGGGTGCTGGAGTCAGTGAGAGGCCTGCGCTGGAGTCAGTGAGAGGGCTGCGCTGGAGTCAGTGAGAGGGCTGTGCTGGAGTCAGTGAGAGGCCTGTGCTGGAGTCAGTGAGAGGCCTGTGCTGGAGTCAGTGAGAGGGCCGTGCTGGAGTCAGTGAGAGGGCTGAGCTGGAGTCAGTGAGAGGGCTGTGCTGGAGTCAGTGAGAGAGCTGTGCTGGAATCACTGAGAGGCCTGTGCTGGAGTCAGTGCGAGGGCTGTGCTGGAGTCAGTGAGAGGCCTGTGCTGGAGTCAGTGAGAGGCCTGTGCTGGAGTCAGTGAGAGGGCTGTGCTGGAGTCAGTGAGAGGCCTGTGCTGGAGTCAGTGAGAGGCCTGTGCTGGAGTCAGTGAGAGGCCTGTGCTGGAGTCAGTGAGAGGGCCGTGCTGGAGTCAGTGAGAGAGCCGTGCTGGAGTCAGTGAGAGGGCTGTGCTGGAGTCAGTGAGAGGCCTGTGCTGGAGTCAGTGAGAGGGCTGTGCTGGAGTCAGCGAAAGGCCAGTGCGGGAGTCAGTGAGAGGGCTGTGCTGGAGTCAGTGAGAGGCCTGTACTGGGTGCTGGAGTCAGTGAGAGGGCTGCGCTGGAGTCAGTGAGAGGGCTATGCTGGAGTCAGTTCGAGGCCTGTGCTGGTGTCAGCGAGAGGCCAGTGCTGGAGTCAGTGAGAGGCCTGTGCTGGAGTCAGAGAGAGGGCTGTGCTGCAGTCAGTGAGAAGCCTGTGCTGGAGTCAGTGAGAGGACTGTGTTGGAGTCAGTGAGAGGCCTGTGCTGGAGTCAGTGAAAGGGCTGTGCTGGAGTCAGTGAAAGGCCTGTGCTAGAGTAAGTGAGAGGGCTGTGCTAGAGTCAATGAGAGGGCTGTGCTGGAGTCAGTGAGAGGGTCGTGTTGGGTGCTGGAGTCAGTGAGAGGCCTGTGCTGGAGTCAGTGAGAGGGCTGCGCTGGAGTCAGTTAGAGGCCTGTGCTGGAGTCAGTGAGAGGCCTGTGCTGGAGTCAGTGAAAGGGCTGTGCTTGAGTCAGTGAGAGGGCTGTGCTGATGTCAGTGAGTGGGCTGTGCTGGAGTCAGTGAGTGGGCTGTGCTGGAGTCAGTGAGAGGGCTGTGCTGGAGTCAGTGAGAGGCCTGTGCTGGAGTCGGTGAGAGGCCTGTGCTGGGTGCTGGAGTCAGTGAGAGGCCTGTGCTGTAGTCAGTGAGAGGCCTGTGCTGGAGTCAGTGAGAGGCCTGTGCTGGAGTCAGTGAAAGGGCTGTGCTGGAGTCAGTGAGAGGGCCGTGCTGGGTGCTGGAGTCAGTGAGAGGCCTGTGCTGGAGTCAGTGAAAGGGCTGTGCTGGAGTCAGTGAAAGGGCTGTGCTGGAGTCAGTGAGAGGGCCGTGCTGGAGTCAGTGACAGGTGATGTGCCTCAATAATTCCGAGACTCGATGTTAGCGAAACAAAACAAGGCTTTTATTAACTTAGAAAGTAACACGTAAGAGAGAGAGGTATCTTCCTTCTGGAGACTGAGGCCAGACTGAGCTAGCTTACAAAAGGGGCCAGGTATGGGCGGAGCCCTACACACACAGCACATTCCATCACATTCCAATAAACAATACAATGAGGACTGGGGGAAGGGAAATGACACTGAAACCGACCACAGTCACAGGCAGTGATGAATGGAATATTTCATCACAACAGGGCTGTGCTGGAGTCAGTGAAAGGGCTGTGCTGGAGTCAGTGAGAGGGCCGTGCTGGAGTCAGTGAGAGGGCCGTGCTGGAGTCAGTGAGAGGGCCGTGCTGGAGTCAGTGACAGGGCTGTGTTGGGTGCTGGAGTCAGTGAAAGGCCTGTGCTGGAGTTAGTGAGAGGGCCGTGCTGGAGTCAGTGAGAGGCCTGTGCTGGAGTCAGTGAATGGGCTGTGCTGGAGTCAGTGAGAGGGCTGTGCTGGAGTCAGTGAGAGGGCTGTGCTGGAGTCAGTGAGAGGGCTGTGCTGGAGTCAGTGAGAGGGCTGTGCTGGAGTCAGTGAGAGGGCCGTGCTGGAGTCAGTGAGAGGGCTGAGCTGGAGTCAGTGAGAGGGCTGTGCTGGAGTCAGTGAGAGAGCTGTGCTGGAATCACTGAGAGGCCTGTGCTGGAGTCAGTGCGAGGGCTGTGCTGGAGTCAGTGAGAGGCCTGTGCTGGAGTCAGTGAGAGGCCTGTGCTGGAGTCAGTGAGAGGGCTGTGCTGGAGTCAGTGAGAGGCCTGTGCTGGAGTCAGTGAGAGGTCTGTGCTGGAGTCAGTGCGAGGGCTGTGCTGGAGTCAGTGAGAGGCCTGTGCTGGAGTCAGTGAGAGGCCTGTGCTGGAGTCAGTGAGAGGGCTGTGCTGGAGTCAGTGAGAGGCCTGTGCTGGAGTCAGTGGGAGGCCTGTGCTGGAGTCAGTGAGAGGCCTGTGTTGGAGTCAGCGAGAGGGCCGTGCTGGCGTCAGTGACAGGTGATGTGCATCAATAATTCCGAGACTCGATGTTAGCGAAACAAATCAAGGCTTTTATTAACTTAGAAAGTAACACGTAAGAGAGAGAGGTATCTTCCTTCTGGAGACTGAGGCCAGACTGAGCTAGCTTACAAAAGGGGCCAGGTATGGGCGGAGCCCTACACACACAGCACATTCCAGCACATTCCAATAAACAATACAATGAGGACTGGGGGAAGGGAAATGACACTGAAACCGACCACAGTCACAGGCAGTGATGAATGGAATATTTCATCACAACAGGGCTGTGCTGGAGTCAGTGAAAGGGCTGTGCTGGAGTCAGTGAGAGGGCCGTGCTGGAGTCAGTGAGAGGGCTGTGTTGGGTGCTGGAGTCAGTGAAATGCCTGTGCTGGAGTTAGTGAGAGGGCCGTGCTGGAGTCAGTGAAAGGGCTGTGCTGGAGTCAGTGAGAGGGCTGTGCTGGAGTCAGTGAGAGGGCTGTGCTGGAGTCAGTGAGAGGGCTGTGCTGGAGTCAGTGAGAGGCCTGTGCTGGAGTCAGTGAGAGGCCTGTGCTGGAGTCAGTGAAAGGGCTGTGCTGGAGTCAGTGAGAGGGCTGTGCTGGAGTCAGTGAGAGGGCTGTGCTGGAGTCAGTGAGAGGGCTGTGCTGGAGTCAGTGAGAGGTCTGTGCTGGAGTCAGTGAGAGGGCTGTGCTGGAGTCAGTGAGAGGGCCGTGCTGAAGTCAGGGTGAGGCCTGTGCTGGAGTTAGTGAGAGGGCTGTGCTGGAGTCAGTGAGAGGCCTGTGCTGGAGTCAGTGAGAGGGCCGTGCTGGAGTCAGTGAGAGGCCTGTGCTGGGTCAGTGAGAGGGCTGTGCTGGAGTCACTGAGAGGGCTGTGCTGGAGTCAGTGAGAGGCCTGTGCTGGAGTCAGTGAGAGGCCTGTGCTGGAGTCAGTGAGAGGCCTGTGCTGGGTCAGTGAGAGGCCTGTGCTGGAGTCAGAGAGAGGGCTGTGCTGCAGTCAGTGAGAAGCCTGTGCTTGAGTCAGTGAGAGGACTGTGCTGGAGTCAGTGAGAGGCCTGTGCTGGAGTCAGTGAAAGGGCTGTGCTGGAGTCAGTGAAAGGGCTGTGCTGGTGTCAGTCAGAGGGCAGTGCTGGAGTCAGTGAGAGGCCTGTGCTGGAGTCAGTGAGAGGCCTGTGCTAGAGTCAATGAGAGGGCTGTGCTGGAGTCAGTGAGAGGGCCGTGTTGGGTGCTGGAGTCAGTGAGAGGCCTGCGCTGGAGTCAGTGAGAGGGCTGCGCTGGAGTCAGTGAGAGGGCTGTGCTGGAGTCAGTGAGAGGCCTGTGCTGGAGTCAGTGAGAGGCCTGTGCTGGAGTCAGTGAGAGGGCCGTGCTGGAGTCAGTGAGAGGGCTGAGCTGGAGTCAGTGAGAGGGCTGTGCTGGAGTCAGTGAGAGAGCTGTGCTGGAATCACTGAGAGGCCTGTGCTGGAGTCAGTGCGAGGGCTGTGCTGGAGTCAGTGAGAGGCCTGTGCTGGAGTCAGTGAGAGGCCTGTGCTGGAGTCAGTGAGAGGGCTGTGCTGGAGTCAGTGAGAGGCCTGTGCTGGAGTCAGTGAGAGGTCTGTGCTGGAGTCAGTGCGAGGGCTGTGCTGGAGTCAGTGAGAGGCCTGTGCTGGAGTCAGTGAGAGGCCTGTGCTGGAGTCAGTGAGAGGGCTGTGCTGGAGTCAGTGAGAGGCCTGTGCTGGAGTCAGTGGGAGGCCTGTGCTGGAGTCAGTGAGAGGCCTGTGTTGGAGTCAGCGAGAGGGCCGTGCTGGCGTCAGTGACAGGTGATGTGCATCAATAATTCCGAGACTCGATGTTAGCGAAACAAATCAAGGCTTTTATTAACTTAGAAAGTAACACGTAAGAGAGAGAGGTATCTTCCTTCTGGAGACTGAGGCCAGACTGAGCTAGCTTACAAAAGGGGCCAGGTATGGGCGGAGCCCTACACACACAGCACATTCCAGCACATTCCAATAAACAATACAATGAGGACTGGGGGAAGGGAAATGACACTGAAACCGACCACAGTCACAGGCAGTGATGAATGGAATATTTCATCACAACAGGGCTGTGCTGGAGTCAGTGAAAGGGCTGTGCTGGAGTCAGTGAGAGGGCCGTGCTGGAGTCAGTGAGAGGGCTGTGTTGGGTGCTGGAGTCAGTGAAATGCCTGTGCTGGAGTCAGTGAGAGGCCTGTGCTGGAGTCAGTGAAAGGGCTGTGCTGGAGTCAGTGAGAGGGCTGTGCTGGAGTCAGTGAGAGGGCTGTGCTGGAGTCAGTGAGAGGGCTGTGCTGGAGTCAGTGAGAGGGCCGTGCTGAAGTCAGTGTGAGGCCTGTGCTGGAGTTAGTGAGAGGGCTGTGCTGGAGTCAGTGAGAGGCCTGTGCTGGAGTCAGTGAGAGGGCCGTGCTGGAGTCAGTGAGAGGCCTGTGCTGGGTCAGTGAGAGGGCTGTGCTGGAGTCACTGAGAGGGCTGTGCTGGAGTCAGTGAGAGGCCTGTGCTGGAGTCAGTGAGAGGCCTGTGCTGGAGTCAGTGAGAGGCCTGTGCTGGGTCAGTGAGAGGCCTGTGCTGGAGTCAGTGAGAGGGCTGTGCTGGAGTCAGTGAGAGGGCTGTGCTGGAGTCAGTGATAGGGCTGTGCTGGAGTCCGTGAGAGGGCTCTGCTGGAGTCAGTGAGAGGGCTGTGCTGGAGTCAGTGAGAGGGCAGTGCTGGAGTCAGTAAGAGGGCTGTGCTGGAGTCAGTGATAGGCCTGTGCTGGAGTAAGTCAGAGGCCTGTGCTGGAGTCAGTGAGAGGCCTGTGCTGGAGTCAGTCAGAGGCCTGTGCTGGAGTCAGTGAGAGGGCTGTGCTGGAGTCAGTGAGAGGGCCGTGCTGGAGTCAGTGAGAGAGCCGTGCTGGAGTCAGTGAGAGGCCTGTGCTGGAGTCAGTGAGAGGCCTGTGCTGGAGTCAGTGAGAGGGCTGTGCTGGAGTCAGTGAGAGGGCCGTGCTGGAGTCAGTGAGAGAGCCGTGCTGGAGTCAGTGAGAGGCCTGTGCTGGAGTCAGTGAGAGGGCTGTGCAGGCGTCAGTGAGAGGGCTGTGCTGGAGTCAGCGAGAGGCCATTGCGGGAGTCAGTGAGAGGGCTGTGCTGGAGTCAGTGAGAGGCCTGTGCTGGGTGCTGGAGTCAGTGAGAGGGCTGCGCTGGAGTCAGTGAGAGGCCTGTGCTGGAGTCAGTGAGAGGGCTGTGCTGGAGTCAGTGAGAGGGCTGTGCTGGAGTCAGTGAGAGGCCTGTGCTGGAGTCAGTGAGAGGGCTGTGCTGGAGTCAGTGAAAGGGCTGTGCTGGTGTCAGTGAGAGGCCTGTGCTGGAGTCAGTGAGAGGCCTGTGCTGGAGTCAGAGAGAGGGCTGTGCTGCAGTCAGTGAGAAGCCTGTGCTTGAGTCAGTGAGAGGACTGTGCTGGAGTCAGTGAGAGGCCTGTGCTGGAGTCAGTGAAAGGGCTGTGCTGGAGTCAGTGAAAGGGCTGTGCTGGTGTCAGTGAGAGGGCAGTGCTGGAGTCAGTGAGAGGCCTGTGCTGGAGTCAGTGAGAGGGCTGTGCTAGAGTCAATGAGAGGCCTGTGCTGGAGTCAGTGAGAGGGCCGTGTTGGGTGCTGGAGTCAGTGAGAGGCCAGCGCTGGAGTCAGTGAGAGGGCTGCGCTGGAGTCAGTGAGAGGGCTGTGCTGGAGTCAGTGAGAGGCCTGTGCTGGAGTCAGTGAGAGGCCTGTGCTGGAGTCAGTGAGAGGGCCGTGCTGGAGTCAGTGAGAGGGCTGAGCTGGAGTCAGTGAGAGGGCTGTGCTGGAGTCAGTGAGAGAGCTGTTCTGGAATCACTGAGAGGCCTGTGCTGGAGTCAGTGCGAGGGCTGTGCTGGAGTCAGTGAGAGGCCTGTGCTGGAGTCAGTGAGAGGCCTGTGCTGGAGTCAGTGAGAGGGCTGTGCTGGAGTCAGTGAGAGGCCTGTGCTGGAGTCAGTGAGAGGCCTGTGCTGGAGTCAGTGAGAGGCCTGTGCTGGAGTCAGTGAGAGGGCCGTGCTGGAGTCAGTGAGAGAGCCGTGCTGGAGTCAGTGAGAGGGCTGTGCTGGAGTCAGTGAGAGGCCTGTGCTGGAGTCAGTGAGAGGGCTGTGCTGGAGTCAGCGAAAGGCCAGTGCGGGAGTCAGTGAGAGGGCTGTGCTGGAGTCAGTGAGAGGCCTGTACTGCGTGCTGGAGTCAGTGAGAGGGCTATGCTGGAGTCAGTTCGAGGCCTGTGCTGGTGTCAGCGAGAGGCCAGTGCTGGAGTCAGTGAGAGGCCTGTGCTGGAGTCAGAGAGAGGGCTGTGCTGCAGTCAGTGAGAAGCCTGTGCTGGAGTCAGTGAGAGGACTGTGTTGGAGTCAGTGAGAGGCCTGTGCTGGAGTCAGTGAAAGGGCTGTGCTGGAGTCAGTGAAAGGCCTGTGCTAGAGTAAGTGAGAGGGCTGTGCTAGAGTCAATGAGAGGGCTGTGCTGGAGTCAGTGAGAGGGTCGTGTTGGGTGCTGGAGTCAGTGAGAGGCCTGTGCTGGAGTCAGTGAGAGGGCTGCGCTGGAGTCAGTTAGAGGCCTGTGCTGGAGTCAGTGAGAGGCCTGTGCTGGAGTCAGTGAAAGGGCTGTGCTTGAGTCAGTGAGAGGGCTGTGCTGATGTCAGTGAGTGGGCTGTGCTGGAGTCAGTGAGTGGGCTGTGCTGGAGTCAGTGAGAGGGCTGTGCTGGAGTCAGTGAGAGGCCTGTGCTGGAGTCGGTGAGAGGCCTGTGCTGGGTGCTGGAGTCAGTGAGAGGCCTGTGCTGTAGTCAGTGAGACGCCTGTGCTGGAGTCAGTGAGAGGCCTGTGCTGGAGTCAGTGAAAGGGCTGTGCTGGAGTCAGTGAGAGGGCCGTGCTGGGTGCTGGAGTCAGTGAGAGGCCTGTGCTGGAGTCAGTGAAAGGGCTGTGCTGGAGTCAGTGAAAGGGCTGTGCTGGAGTCAGTGAGAGGGCCGTGCTGGAGTCAGTGACAGGTGATGTGCCTCAATAATTCCGAGACTCGATGTTAGCGAAACAAAACAAGGCTTTTATTAACTTAGAAAGTAACACGTAAGAGAGAGAGGTATCTTCCTTCTGGAGACTGAGGCCAGACTGAGCTAGCTTACAAAAGGGGCCAGGTATGGGCGGAGCCCTACACACACAGCACATTCCAGCACATTCCAATAAACAATACAATGAGGACTGGGGGAAGGGAAATGACACTGAAACCGACCACAGTCACAGGCAGTGATGAATGGAATATTTCATCACAACAGGGCTGTGCTGGAGTCAGTGAAAGGGCTGTGCTGGAGTCAGTGAGAGGCCTGTGCTGGAGTCAGTGAGAGGGCTGTGCTGGAGTCAGCGAAAGGCCAGTGCGGAAGTCAGTGAGAGGGCTGTGCTGGAGTCAGTGAGAGGCCTGTACTGGGTGCTGGAGTCAGTGAGAGGGCTGCGCTGGAGTCAGTGAGAGGGCTATGCTGGAGTCAGTTCGAGGCCTGTGCTGGTGTCAGCGAGAGGCCAGTGCTGGAGTCAGTGAGAGGCCTGTGCTGGAGTCAGAGAGAGGGCTGTGCTGCAGTCAGTGAGAAGCCTGTGCTGGAGTCAGTGAGAGGACTGTGTTGGAGTCAGTGAGAGGCCTGTGCTGGAGTCAGTGAAAGGGCTGTGCTGGAGTCAGTGAAAGGCCTGTGCTAGAGTAAGTGAGAGGGCTGTGCTAGAGTCAATGAGAGGGCTGTGCTGGAGTCAGTGAGAGGGTCGTGTTGGGTGCTGGAGTCAGTGAGAGGCCTGTGCTGGAGTCAGTGAGAGGGCTGCGCTGGAGTCAGTTAGAGGCCTGTGCTGGAGTCAGTGAGAGGCCTGTGCTGGAGTCAGTGAAAGGGCTGTGCTTGAGTCAGTGAGAGGGCTGTGCTGATGTCAGTGAGTGGGCTGTGCTGGAGTCAGTGAGTGGGCTGTGCTGGAGTCAGTGAGAGGGCTGTGCTGGAGTCAGTGAGAGGCCTGTGCTGGAGTCGGTGAGAGGCCTGTGCTGGGTGCTGGAGTCAGTGAGAGGCCTGTGCTGTAGTCAGTGAGACGCCTGTGCTGGAGTCAGTGAGAGGCCTGTGCTGGAGTCAGTGAAAGGGCTGTGCTGGAGTCAGTGAGAGGGCCGTGCTGGGTGCTGGAGTCAGTGAGAGGCCTGTGCTGGAGTCAGTGAAAGGGCTGTGCTGGAGTCAGTGAAAGGGCTGTGCTGGAGTCAGTGAGAGGGCCGTGCTGGAGTCAGTGACAGGTGATGTGCCTCAATAATTCCGAGACTCGATGTTAGCGAAACAAAACAAGGCTTTTATTAACTTAGAAAGTAACACGTAAGAGAGAGAGGTATCTTCCTTCTGGAGACTGAGGCCAGACTGAGCTAGCTTACAAAAGGGGCCAGGTATGGGCGGAGCCCTACACACACAGCACATTCCAGCACATTCCAATAAACAATACAATGAGGACTGGGGGAAGGGAAATGACACTGAAACCGACCACAGTCACAGGCAGTGATGAATGGAATATTTCATCACAACAGGGCTGTGCTGGAGTCAGTGAAAGGGCTGTGCTGGAGTCAGTGAGAGGGCCGTGCTGGAGTCAGTGAGAGGGCCGTGCTGGAGTCAGTGAGAGGGCCGTGCTGGAGTCAGTGACAGGGCTGTGTTGGGTGCTGGAGTCAGTGAAAGGCCTGTGCTGGAGTTAGTGAGAGGGCCGTGCTGGAGTCAGTGAGAGGCCTGTGCTGGAGTCAGTGAATGGGCTGTGCTGGAGTCAGTGAGAGGGCTGTGCTGGAGTCAGTGAGAGGGCTGTGCTGGAGTCAGTGAGAGGGCTGTGCTGGAGTCAGTGAGAGGGCTGTGCTGGAGTCAGTGAGAGGGCTGTGCTGGAGTCAGTGAGAGGGCCGTGCTGGAGTCAGTGAGAGGGCCGTGCTGAAGTCAGTGTGAGGCCTGTGCTTGAGTCAGTGAGAGGGCTGTGCTGGAGTCAGTGAGAGGCCTGTGCTGGAGTCAGTGAGAGGGCCGTGCTGGAGTCAGTGAGAGGCCTGTGCTGGGTCAGTGAGAGGGCTGTGCTGGAGTCAGTGAGAGGGCTGTGCTGGAGTCAGTGAGAGGCCTGTTCTGGAGTCAGTGAGAGGGCTCTGCTGGAGTCAGTGAGAGGGCTGTTCTGGAGTCAGTGAGAGGGCAGTGCTGGAGTCAGTGAGAGGGCTGTGCTGGAGTCAGTGATAGGCCTGTGCTGGAGTCAGTCAGAGGCCTGTGCTGGAGTCAGTGAGAGGCCTGTGCTGGAGTCAGTCAGAGGCCTGTGCTGGAGTCAGTGAGAGGGCTGTGCTGGAGTCAGTGAGAGGGCCGTGCTGGAGTCAGTGAGAGAGCCGTGCTGGAGTCAGTGAGAGGCCTGTGCTGGAGTCAGTGAGAGGCCTGTGCTGGAGTCAGTGAGAGGGCTGTGCTGGAGTCAGTGAGAGGGCCGTGCTGGAGTCAGTGAGAGAGCCGTGCTGGAGTCAGTGAGAGGCCTGTGCTGGAGTCAGTGAGAGGGCTGTGCTGGAGTCAGTGAGAGGGCTGTGCTGGAGTCAGCGAGAGGCCAGTGCGGGAGTCAGTGAGAGGGCTGTGCTGGAGTCAGTGGGAGGCCTGTGCTGGGTGCTGGAGTCAGTGAGAGGGCTGCGCTGGAGTCAGTGAGAGGCCTGTGCTGGGTGCTGGAGTCAGTGAGAGGGCTGTGCTGGAGTCAGTGAGAGGGCTGTGCTGGAGTCAGTGAGAGGCCTGTGCTGGAGTCAGTGAGAGGCCTGTGCTGGAGTCAGAGAGAGTTCTGTGCTGCAGTCAGTGAGAAGCCTGTGCTTGAGTCAGTGAGAGGCCTGTGCTGGAGTCAGTGAAAGGGCTGTGCTGGAGTCAGTGAAAGGGCTGTGCTGGTGTCAGTGAGAGGGCAGTGCTGGGGTCAGTGAGAGGCCTGTGCTGGAGTCAGTGAGAGGCCTGTGCTAGAGTCAATGAGAGGGCTGTGCTGGAGTCATTGAGAGGGCCGTGTTGGGTGCTGGAGTCAGTGAGAGGCCTGCGCTGGAGTCAGTGAGAGGGCTGCGCTGGAGTCAGTGAGAGGGCTGTGCTGGAGTCAGTGAGAGGCCTGTGCTGGAGTCAGTGAGAGGCCTGTGCTGGAGTCAGTGAGAGGGCCGTGCTGGAGTCAGTGAGAGGCCTGTGCTGGAGTCAGTGAGAGGCCTGTGCTGGAGTCAGTGAGAGGGCTGTGCTGGAGTCAGTGAGAGGGCTGTGCTGGAGTCAGTGAGAGGCCTGTGCTGGAGTCAGTGAGAGGCCTGTGCTGGAGTCAGTGAGAGGCCTGTGCTGGAGTCAGTGAGAGGGCCGTGCTGGAGTCAGTGAGAGAGCCGTGCTGGAGTCAGTGAGAGGGATGTGCTGGAGTCAGTGAGAGGCCTGTGCTGGAGTCAGTGAGAGGGCTGTGCTGGAGTCAGCGAAAGGCCAGTGCGGGAGTCAGTGAGAGGGCTGTGCTGGAGACAGTGAGAGGCCTGTGCTGGGTGCTGGAGTCAGTGAGAGGGCTGCGCTGGAGTCAGTGAGAGGGCTATGCTGGAGTCAGTTCGAGGCCTGTGCTGGTGTCAGCGAGAGGCCAGTGCTGGAGTCAGTGAGAGGCCTGTGCTGGAGTCAGAGAGAGGGCTGTGCTGCAGTCAGTGAGAAGCCTGTGCTGGAGTCAGGGAGAGGACTGTGTTGGAGTCAGTGAGAGGCCTGTGCTGGAGTCAGTGAAAGGGCTGTGCTGGAGTCAGTGAAAGGCCTGTGCTAGAGTAAGTGAGAGGGCTGTGCTAGAGTCAATGAGAGGGCTGTGCTGGAGTCAGTGAGAGGGTCGTGTTGGGTGCTGGAGTCAGTGAGAGGCCTGTGCTGGAGTCAGTGAGAGGGCTGCGCTGGAGTCAGTTAGAGGCCTGTGCTGGAGTCAGTGAGAGGCCTGTGCTGGAGTCAGTGAAAGGGCTGTGCTTGAGTCAGTGAGAGGGCTGTGCTGATGTCAGTGAGTGGGCTGTGCTGGAGTCAGTGAGTGGGCTGTGCTGGAGTCAGTGAGAGGGCTGTGCTGGAGTCAGTGAGAGGCCTGTGCTGGAGTCGGTGAGAGGCCTGTGCTGGGTGCTGGAGTCAGTGAGAGGCCTGTGCTGTAGTCAATGAGAGGCCTGTGCTGGAGTCAGTGAGAGGCCTGTGCTGGAGTCAGTGAAAGGGCTGTGCTGGAGTCAGTGAGAGGGCCGTGCTGGGTGCTGGGTGCTGGAGTCAGTGAGAGGCCTGTGCTGGAGTCAGTGAAAGGGCTGTGCTGGAGTCAGTGAAAGGGCTGTGCTGGAGTCAGTGAGAGGGCCGTGCTGGAGTCAGTGACAGGTGATGTGCCTCAATAATTCCGAGACTCGATGTTAGCGAAACAAAACAAGGCTTTTATTAACTTAGAAAGTAACACGTAAGAGAGAGAGGTATCTTCCTTCTGGAGACTGAGGCCAGACTGAGCTAGCTTACAAAAGGGGCCAGGTATGGGCGGCGCCCTACACACACAGCACATTCCAGCACATTCCAATAAACAATACAATGAGGACTGGGGGAAGGGAAATGACACTGAAACCGACCACAGTCACAGGCAGTGATGAATGGAATATTTCATCACAACAGGGCTGTGCTGGAGTCAGTGAAAGGGCTGTGCTGGAGTCAGTGAGAGGGCCGTGCTGGAGTCAGTGAGAGGGCCGTGCTGGAGTCAGTGAGAGAGCCGTGCTGGAGTCAGTGACAGGGCTGTGTTGGGTGCTGGAGTCAGTGAAAGGCCTGTGCTGGAGTTAGTGAGAGGGCCGTGCTGGAGTCAGTGAGAGGCCTGTGCTGGAGTCAGTGAATGGGCTGTGCTGGAGTCAGTGAGAGGGCTGTGCTGGAGTCAGTGAGAGGGCTGTGCTGGAGTCAGTGAGAGGGCTGTGCTGGAGTCAGTGAGAGGGCTGTGCTGGAGTCAGTGAGAGGGCCGTGCTGGAGTCAGTGAGAGGGCCGTGCTGAAGTCAGTGTGAGGCCTGTGCTTGAGTCAGTGAGAGGGCTGTGCTGGAGTCAGTGAGAGGCCTGTGCTGGAGTCAGTGAGAGGGCCGTGCTGGAGTCAGTGAGAGGCCTGTGCTGGGTCAGTGAGAGGGCTGTGCTGGAGTCAGTGAGAGGGCTGTGCTGGAGTCAGTGAGAGGCCTGTTCTGGAGTCAGTGAGAGGGCTCTGCTGGAGTCAGTGAGAGGGCTGTTCTGGAGTCAGTGAGAGGGCAGTGCTGGAGTCAGTGAGAGGGCTGTGCTGGAGTCAGTGATAGGCCTGTGCTGGAGTCAGTCAGGGGCCTGTGCTGGAGTCAGTGAGAGGCCTGTGCTGGAGTCAGTCAGAGGCCTGTGCTGGAGTCAGTGAGAGGGCTGTGCTGGAGTCAGTGAGAGGGCCGTGCTGGAGTCAGTGAGGGAGCCGTGCTGGAGTCAGTGAGAGGCCTGTGCTGGAGTCAGTGAGAGGCCTGTGCTGGAGTCAGTGAGAGGGCTGTGCTGGAGTCAGTGAGAGGGCCGTGCTGGAGTCAGTGAGAGAGCCGTGCTGGAGTCAGTGAGAGGCCTGTGCTGGAGTCAGTGAGAGGGCTGTGCTGGAGTCAGTGAGAGGGCTGTGCTGGAGTCAGCGAGAGGCCAGTGCGGGAGTCAGTGAGAGGGCTGTGCTGGAGTCAGTGGGAGGCCTGTGCTGGGTGCTGGAGTCAGTGAGAGGGCTGCGCTGGAGTCAGTGAGGGGCCTGTGCTGGGTGCTGGAGTCAGTGAGAGGGCTGTGCTGGAGTCAGTGAGAGGGCTGTGCTGGAGTCAGTGAGAGGCTTGTGCTGGAGTCAGTGAGAGGCCTGTGCTGGAGTCAGAGAGAGTTCTGTGCTGCAGTCAGTGAGAAGCCTGTGCTTGAGTCAGTGAGAGGACTGTGCTGGAGTCAGTGAGAGGCCTGTGCTGGAGTGAGTGAAAGGGCTGTGCTGGAGTCAGTGAAAGGGCTGTGCTGGTGTCAGTGAGAGGGCAGTGCTGGAGTCAGTGAGAGGCCTGTGCTGGAGTCAGTGAGAGGCCTGTGCTAGAGTCAATGAGAGGGCTGTGCTGGAGTCAGTGAGAGGGCCGTGTTGGGTGCTGGAGTCAGTGAGAGGCCTGCGCTGGAGTCAGTGAGAGGGCTGCGCTGGAGTCAGTGAGAGGGCTGTGCTGGAGTCAGTGAGAGGCCTGTGCTGGAGTCAGTGAGAGGCCTGTGCTGGAGTCAGTGAGAGGGCCGTGCTGGAGTCAGTGAGAGGGCTGAGCTGGAGTCAGTGAGAGGGCTGTGCTGGAGTCAGTGAGAGAGCTGTGCTGGAATCACTGAGAGGCCTGTGCTGGAGTCAGTGCGAGGGCTGTGCTGGAGTCAGTGAGAGGCCAGTGCTGGAGTCAGTGAGAGGCCTGTGCTGGAGTCAGTGAGAGGGCTGTGCTGGAGTCAGTGAGAGGCCTGTGCTGGAGTCAGTGAGAGGTCTGTGCTGGAGTCAGTGCGAGGGCTGTGCTGGAGTCAGTGAGAGGCCTGTGCTGGAGTCAGTGAGAGGCCTGTGCTGGAGTCAGTGAGAGGGCTGTGCTGGAGTCAGTGAGAGGCCTGTGCTGGAGTCAGTGAGAGGCCTGTGTTGGAGTCAGTGAGAGGGCCGTGCTGGAGTCAGTGAGAGGGCTGTGCTGGAGTCAGTGAGAGAGCCGTGCTGGAGTCAGTGAGAGGGCTGTGCTGGAGTCCGTGAGAGGCCTGTGCTGGAGTCAGTGAGAGGGCTGTGCTGGAGTCAGCGATAGGCCAGTGCGGGAGTCAGTGAGAGGGCTGTGCTGGAGTCAGTGAGAGGCCTGTGCTGGGTGCTGGAGTCAGTGAGAGGGCTGCGCTGGAGTCAGTGAGAGGCCTGTGCTGGGTTCTGGTGTCAGCGAGAGGCCAGTGCTGGAGTCAGTCAGAGGCCTGTGCTGGAGTCAATCAGAGGCCTGTGTTGGAGTCAGTGAGAGGGCCGTGCTGGAGTCAGTGAGAGGGCCGTGCTGGAGTCAGTGAGAGAGCCGTGCTGGAGTCAGTGAGAGGCCTGTGCTGGAATCAGTGAGAGGGCTGTGCTGGAGTCAGTGAGAGGGCTGTGCTGGAGTCAGCGAGAGGCCAGTGCGGGAGTCAGTGAGAGGGCTGTGCTGGAGTCAGTGAGAGGCCTGTGCTGGGTGCTGGAGTCAGTGAGAGGGCTGTGCTGGAGTCAGTGAGAGGGCTGTGCTGGAGTCAGTGAGAGGCCTGTGCTGGAGTCAGTGAAAGGGCTGTGCTGGAGTCAGTGAAAGGGCTGTGCTGGTGTCAGTGAGAGGGCAGTGCTGGAGTCAGTGAGAGGCCCGTGTTGGGTGCTGGTGTCAGTGAGAGGCCTGTGCTGGAGTCAGTGAGAGGGCTGCACTGGAGTCAGTGAGAGGGCTGTGCTGGAGTCAGTGAGAGGCCTGTGCTGGAGTCAGTGAGAGGCCTGTGCTGGAGTCAGTGAAAGGGCTGTACTGGAGTCAGTGAGAGGGCCGTGCTGGAGTCAGTGAGAGGGCCGTGCTGGAATCAGTGAGAGGGCTGTGCTGGAGTCAGTGAGAGGGCTGTGCTGGAGTCAGTGAGAGGGCCGTGCTGGGTGCTGGAGTCAGTGAGAGGCCTGTGCTGGAGTCAGTGAGAGGGCTGTGCTGGAGTGAGTGAGAGGACTGTGCTGGGTGCTGGAGTCAGTGAGAGGCCTGTGCTGGAGTCAGTGAGGCCCGTGCTGGAGTCAGTGAGAGGCCTGTGCTGGAGTCAGTGAGAGGGCTGTGCTGGGCGCTGTAGCCAGTGAGAGGCCTGTGCTGGAGTCAGTGAGAGGGCTGTGCTGGAGTCAGAGAGAGGCCTGTGCTGGAGTCAGTGAGAGGGCTGTGCTGGAGTCAGTGAGAGGGCTGTGCTGGAGTCAGTGAGAGGCCTGTGCTGGAGTCAATGAGAGGGCTGTGCTGGAGTCAGTGAGAGGGCTGTGCTGGAGTCAGTGAGGGGGCTCTGCTGGCATCAGTGAGAGGGCTGTGCTGGAATCAGTGAGAGGGCTGTGCTGGAGTCAGTGAGAGGGCTGTGCTGGAGCCAGTGAGAGGGCCGTGCTGGGTGCTGGAGTCAGTGAGAGGCCTGTGCTGGAGTCAGTGAGAGGGCTGTGTTGGAGTGAGTGAGAGGACTGTGCTGGGTGCTGGTGTCAGTGAGAGGCCTGTGCTGGAGTCAGTGAGGCCTGTGCTGGAGTCAGTGAGAGGCCTGTGCTGGAGTCAGTGAGAGGGCTGTGCTGGGAGCTGGAGTCAGTGAGAGGCCTGTGCTGGAGTCAGTGAGAGGGCTGTGCTGGAGTCAGTGAGAGGGCTGTGCTGGAGTCAGTGAGAGGCCTGTGCTGGAGTCAGTGAGAGGGCTGTGCTGGAGTCAGTGAGAGGGCTGTGCTGGAGTCAGTGAGAGGGCTGTGCTGGAGTCAGTGAGAGACCTGTGCTGGGTGATGGATGATGTGCCTCAATAAATCCGAGACTCGATGTTAGCGAAACAAAACAAGGCTTTTATTGACTTAGAAGGTAACACACAGAGGAGAATGTATCTTCCATCCAGAGGTCTGCCGTACTGGATGTGCTGCAGGCTGGGCCAGCTTACATAGGAGCCAGGTATGGGCGGAGCCCTACACACAGTACAGTACAATGGAAATGAAACTGAAACCAACCACAGTCACAGGCAGAGAAATACTGATGAGTGATGAATGGAATATTTCATCACACTGGAGTCAGTGAGAGGGCTGTGCTGGAGTCAGTGAGAGGGCTGTGCTGGAGTCAGTGAGAGGCCTGTGCTGGTGTCAGCGAGAGGCCAGTGCTGGAGTCAGTGAGAGGCCTATGCTGGAGTCAGAGAGAGGGCTGTGCTGCAGTCAGTGAGAAGCCTGTGCTGGAGTCAGTGAGAGGCCTGTGCTCGAGTCAGTGAAAGGGCTGTGCTGGTGTCAGTGAGAGGGCTGTGCTGGAGTCAGTGAGAGGGCTGTGCTGGAGTCAGTGAGAGGGCTGTGCTGGAGTCAGTGAAAGGGCTGTGCTGGAGTCAGTGAGAGGGCCGTGCTGGAGTCAGTGAGAGGGCCATGCTGGAGTCAGTGAGAGGGCTGTGCTGGGTGCTAGAGTCAGTGAGAGGCCTGTGCTGGAGTCAGTGAGAGGCCTGTGCTGGAGTCAGTGAGAGGCCTGTGCTGGAGTCAGTGAGAGGCCTGTGCTGGAGTCAGTGAGAGGCCTGTGCTGGAGTCAGTGAGAGGCCTGTGCTGGAGTCAGTGAGAGGGCTGTGCTGGAGTCAGTGAGAGGGCCATGCTGGGTGCTGGAGTCAGTGAGAGGCCTGTGCTGGAGTCAGTGAGAGGGCTGTGCTGGAGTCAGAGAGAGGCCTGTGCTGGAGTCAGTGAGAGGGCTGTGCTGGAGTCAGTGAGAGGGCTGTGCTGGAGTCAGTGAGAGGCCTGTGCTGGAGTCATTGAGAGGGCTGTGCTGGAGTCAGTGAGAGGCCTGTGCTGGAGTCAGTGAGAGGGCTGTGCTGGAGTCAGTGAGAGGGCCGTGCTGGCGTCAGTGAGAGGGCTGTGCTGGAGTCAGTGATAGGGCCGTGCTGGCTGCTGGAGTCAGTGAGAGGCCTGTGCTGCAGTCAGTGAAAGGGCTGTGCTGGAGTCAGTGAAAGGGCTGTGCTGGAGTCAGTGAGAGGGCCGTGCTGGAGTCAGTGACAGGGCTGTGCTGGAGTCAGTGAAAGGGCTGTGCTGGAGTCAGTGAGAGGGCCGTGCTGGAGTTAGTGAGAGGGCCATGCTGGAGTCAGTGAGAGGGCCGTGCTGGAGTCAGTGAGAGGGCTGTGTTGGGTGCTGGAGTCAGTGAAAGGCCTGTGCTGGAGTTAGTGAGAGGGCCGTGCTGGAGTCAGTGAGAGGCCTGTGCTGGAGTCAGTGAAAGGGCTATGCTGGAGTCAGAGAGACGGCTGTGCTGGAGTCAGTGAGAGGGCTGTGCTGGAGTCAGTGAGAGGGCTGTGCTGGAGTCAGTCAGATGGCTGTGCTGGAGTCAGTGAGAGGGCTGTGCTGGAGTCAGTGAGAGGGCCGTGCTGGGAGCTGGAGTCAGTGAGAGGCCTGTGCTGGAGTCAGTGAGAGGGCTGTGCTGGAGTCAGAGAGAGGCCTGTGCTGGAGTCAGTGAGAGGGCTGTGCTGGAGTCAGTGAGAGGGCTGTGCTGGAATCAGTGAGAGGGCTGTGCTGGAGTCAGTGAGAGGGCTGTGCTGGAGTCAGTGAGAGGGCCGTGCTGGGTGCTGGAGTCAGTGAGAGGCCTGTGCTGGTGTCAGTGAGAGGGCTGTGCTGGAGTGAGTGAGAGGACTGTGCTGGATGCTGGTGTCAGTGAGAGGCCTGTGCTGGAGTCAGTGAGGCCTGTGCTGGAGTCAGTGAGAGGCCTGTGCTGGAGTCAGTGAGAGGGCTGTGCTGGGAGCTGGAGTCAGTGAGAGGCCTGTGCTGGAGTCAGTGAGAGGGCTGTGCTGGAGTCAGAGAGAGGCCTGTGCTGGAGTCAATGAGAGGGCTGTGCTGGAGTCAGTGAGAGGGCTGTGCTGGAGTCAGTGAGAGGCCTGTGCTGGAGTCAGTGAGAGGGCTGTGCTGGAGTCAGTGAGAGGGCTGTGCTGGAGTCAGTGATAGGGCTGTGCTGGAGTCAGTGAGAGGGCTCTGCTGGGGTCAGTGAGAGGGCTGTGCTGGAGTCAGTGAGAGGGCAGTGCTGCAGTCAGTGAGAGGGCTGTGCTGGAGTCAGTGAGAGGCCTGTGCTGGAGTCAGTCAGAGGCCTGTGCTGGAGTCAGTGAGAGGCCTGTGCTGGAGTCAGTGAGGGGCCTGTGCTGTAGTCAGTGAGAGGGCTCTGCTGGAGTCAGTGAGAGGGCCGTGCTGGAGTCAGTGATAGAGCCGTGCTGGAGTCAGTGAGAGGCCTGTGCTGGAGTCAGTGAGAGGGCTGTGCTGGAGTCAGTGAGAGGGCTGTGCTGGAGTCAGTGAGAGGCCTGTGCTGGGTGCTGGAGTCAGTGAGAGGGCTGTGCTGGAGTCAGTGAGAGACCTGTGCTGGGTGCTGGATGATGTGCCTCAATAAATCCGAGACTCGATGTTAGCGAAACAAAACAAGGCTTTTATTGACTTAGAAGGTAACACACAGAGGAGAATGTATCTTCCATCCAGAGGTCTGCCGTACTGGATGTGCTGCAGGCTGGGCCAGCTTACATAGGAGCCAGGTATGGGCGGAGCCCTACACACAGTACAATACAATGGAAATGAAACTGAAACCAACCACAGTCACAGGCAGAGAAATACTGATGAGTGATGAATGGAATATTTCATCACACTGGAGTCAGTGAGAGGGCTGTGCTGGAGTCAGTGAGAGGGCTGTGCTGGAGTCAGTGAGAGGCCTGTGCTGGTGTCAGCGAGAGGCCAGTACTGGAGTCAGTGAGAGGCCTATGCTGGAGTCAGAGAGAGGGCTGTGCTGCAGTCAGTGAGAAGCCTGTGCTGAAGTCAGTGAGAGGCCTGTGCTGGAGTCAGTGAAAGGGCTGTGCTGGTGTCAGTGAGAGGGCTGTGCTGGAGTCAGTGAGAGGGCTGTGCTGGAGTCAGTGAGAGGGCTGTGCTGGAGTCAGTGAAAGGGCTGTGCTGGAGTCAGTGAGAGAGCCGTGCTGGAGTCAGTGAGAGGGCCATGCTGGAGTCAGTGAGAGGGCTGTGCTGGGTGCTGGAGTCAGTGAGAGGCCTGTGCTGGAGTCAGTGAGAGGCCTGTGCTGGAGTCAGTGAGAGGCCTGTGCTGGAGTCAGTGAGAGGCCTGTGCTGGAGTCAGTGAGAGGCCTGTGCTGGAGTCAGTGAGAGGCCTGTGCTGGAGTCAGTGAGAGGGCTGTGCTGGAGTCAGTGAGAGGGCCATGCTGGGTGCTGGAGTCAGTGAGAGGCCTGTGCTGGAGTCAGTGAGAGGGCTGTGCTGGAGTCAGAGAGAGTCCTGTGCTGGAGTCAGTGAGAGGGCTGTGCTGGAGTCAGTGAGAGGGCTGTGCTGGAGTCAGTGAGAGGCCTGTGCTGGAGTCAGTGAGAGGGCTGTGCTGGAGTCAATGAGAGGCCTGTGCTGGAGTCAGTGAGAGGGCTGTGCTGGAGTCAGTGAGAGGGCCGTGCTGGAGTCAGTGTGAGGGCTGTGCTGGAGTAAGTGATAGGGCCGTGCTGGCTGCTGGAGTCAGTGAGAGGCCTGTGCTGCAGTCAGTGAAAGGGCTGTGCTGGAGTCAGTGAGAGGGCCGTGCTGGAGTTAGTGAGAGGGCCGTCCTGGAGTCAGTGAGAGGGCCGTGCTGGAGTCAGTGAGAGGGCTGTGTTGGGTGCTGGAGTCAGTGAAAGGCCTGTGCTGGAGTTAGTGAGAGGGCCGTGCTGGAGTCAGTGAGAGGGCCGTGCTGGAGTCAGTGAGAGGCCTGTGCTGGAGTCAGTGAAAGGGCTGTGCTGGAGTCAGAGAGACGGCTGTGCTGGAGTCAGTGAGAGGGCTGTGCTGGAGTCAGTGAGAGGGCTGTGCTGGAGTCAGTCAGATGGCTGTGCTGGAGTCAGTGATAGGGCCGTGCTGGCTGCTGGAGTCAGTGAGAGGGCTGTGCTGGAGTCAGTGAGCGGGCTGTGCTGGAGTCAGTGAGAGGGCTGTGCTGGAGTCAGTGACAGGGCTGTGCTGGAGTCAGTGAGAGGGCTCTGCTGGGGTCAGTGAGAGGGCTGTGCTGGAATCAGTGAGAGGGCTGTGCTGGAGTCAGTGAAAGGGCTGTGCTGGAGTCAGTGAGAGGGCCGTGCTGGGTGCTGGAGTCAGTGAGAGGCCTGTGCTGGAGTCAGTGAGAGGGCTGTGCTGGAGTGAGTGAGAGGACTGTGCTGGGTGCTGGTGTCAGTGAGAGGCCTGTGCTGGAGTCAGTGAGGCCTGTGCTGGAGTCAGTGAGAGGCCTGTGCTGGAGTCAGTGAGAGGGCTGTGCTGGGAGCTGGAGTCAGTGAGAGGCCTGTGCTGGAGTCAGTGAGAGGGCTGTGCTGGAGTCAGAGAGAGGCCTGTGCTGGAGTCAGTGAGAGGGCTGTGCTGGAGTCAGTGAGAGGGCTGTGCTGGAGTCAGTGAGAGGCCTGTGCTGGAGTCAGTGAGAGGGCTGTGCTGGAGTCAGTGAGAGGGCTGTGCTGGAGTCAGTGATAGGGCTGTGCTGGAGTCAGTGAGAGGGCTCTGCTGGGGTCAGTGAGAGGGCTGTGCTGGAGTCAGTGAGAAGGCAGTGCTGGAGTCAGTGAGAGGGCTGTGCTGGAGTCAGTGAGAGGCCTGTGCTGGAGTCAGTCAGAGGCCTGTGCTGGAGTCAGTGAGAGGCCTGTGCTGGAGTCAGTGAGGGGCCTGTGCTGGAGTCAGTGAGAGGGCCGTGCTGGAGTCAGTGATAGAGCCGTGCTGGAGTCAGTGAGAGGCCTCTGCTGGAGTCAGTGAGAGGGCTGTGCTGGAGTCAGTGAGAGGGCTGTGCTGGAGTCAGTGAGAGACCTGTGCTGGGTGCTGGATGATGTGCCTCAATAAATCCGAGACTCGATGTTAGCGAAACAAAACAAGGCTTTTATTGACTTAGAAGGTAACACACAGAGGAGAATGTATCTTCCATCCAGAGGTCTGCCGTACTGGATGTGCTGCAGGCTGGGCCAGCTTACATAGGAGCCAGGTATGGGCGGAGCCCTACACACAGTACAATACAATGGAAATGAAACTGAAACCAACCACAGTCACAGGCAGAGAAATACTGATGAGTGATGAATGGAATATTTCATCACACTGGAGTCAGTGAGAGGGCTGTGCTGGAGTCAGTGAGAGGGCTGTGCTGGAGTCAGTGAGAGGCCTGTGCTGGTGTCAGCGAGAGGCCAGTGCTGGAGTCAGTGAGAGGCCTATGCTGGAGTCAGAGAGAGGGCTGTGCTGCAGTCAGTGAGAAGCCTGTGCTGGAGTCAGTGAGAGGCCTGTGCTGGAGTCAGTGAAAGGGCTGTGCTGGTGTCAGTGAGAGGGCTGTGCTGGAGTCAGTGAGAGGGCTGTGCTGGAGTCAGTGAGAGGGCTGTGCTGGAGTCAGTGAAAGGGCTGTGCTGGAGTCAGTGAGAGGGCCGTGCTGGAGTCAGTGAGAGGGCCATGCTGGAGTCAGTGAGAGGGCTGTGCTGGGTGCTGGAGTCAGTGAGAGGCCTGTGCTGGAGTCAGTGAGAGGCCTGTGCTGGAGTCAGTGAGAGGCCTGTGCTGGAGTCAGTGAGAGGCCTGTGCTGGAGTCAGTGAGAGGGCTGTGCTGGAGTCAGTGAGAGGGCCATGCTGGGTGCTGGAGTCAGTGAGAGGCCTGTGCTGGAGTCAGTGAGAGTCAGTCAGTCAGTCAGTCAGAGGAGCAGGTTGTGTTGCCAGCTGCTCCTGCTGCTGTGGGGAGAGAGAATTGCAGACGGAGTGAATACACATGCTGAAGATGGGCTGCTGAGATTTTAGTGTTTTTAGTGTCTAAAGTGGGGGAAAAAAAGTTTCATTTCATTTCAATTTTTAAAAAGGTTTTAAAATTAAATTTAGTTCTAGTTAAGTTAGTTTAGTTTAGGTTAGTTTAAGTTTAGATTAGTCTAGACAAAGTAGAGAAGGAAAAGACCGCCAGAAAGACTACCAAAGAAAAAAAAACCCAGAGGAAAATAGAGGAAAAAAAAAGCCAAAGCAAAAAAAAAAAAAGAAACAAGAGAAGAACTACACAAACCAGTGAACGGCAGCCACACGGGGCTTCAGCAGCGGTGGTTGAGTCGGCGGCATCGGGACCGAGTTCGAGGAGGCGAGGTGACTCGGGCCGCAGCCCAGCGGTCCAGCAACCGGCACAGCCGAGGGGACTCGGGCCGCATCCCAGAAATCGGAACGCAGCCCGGCAACGGGCACAGCGGAGAGGACTCGGGCCGCATCCCAGAAATCGGCACAGCCGAGGAGATCCGGAACGCAGCCCGGCAATCGGCACAGCGGAGAGGACTCGGGCCGCATCGCAGAAATCGGCACAGCCGAGGAGATTCGGAACGCAGCCCGGAAATCCAGCAATCAGCACAGCCGAGGGGACTCAGGCCACAGCCCAACAATCCAGCACGGGAAAGGCCCGAGGAGCCAGGCCAGCAGGCACAGAGACCTCTGAGGAGAAGGAGAGCAACCAGAAGGCTCGCAACCAAGACCGTGAGTACAGGGCCCAGGGAGGGAGGCCCAGGGAAAGGCCCGAGGAGCCAGGCCGAAACAGAGGCCCAGAGACCTCTGATGGGGAGGGGAACAGCCCGAAGGCACCGGGAAACAGTGGCTCACAGACTCAGACCTGAGAAGGGTGAACCCAGGAGCCGAGGCCCAGGGACCACGGGGTCGGAGAGGGGGACCGGGAAAGTTCGCGAACAGGGAGAGGGTAACACCAAACCCGGGGCCCCAGAAAAGCTTATTCTAAGATCAACAATACTTTACCAAAAATGAGCGAATCAGAAGATCCACAACAGCCCCGTTTCCAGATTCCCCCCAACACCACAAAAAAAGCTATAAAAACGATCAAGCATGCTCAGATGAGAGAAAAACCAGAAACTCTCTTTACTGACTGTTACAACAATGGGACAAAAAGTAACCTCATATTCTACTCAGATCAGCCAGCGGCTTGGATCAGAGCAATAAAATCACACTATACCAGTGTTAAGCTAAAAAATACCGCAAATGGGTCCATAATGAAAATTAACACACCAGGAGACAGTTCAATCACGACTGTCAACGCGTACAATACCGGAACAATATTAGTGCAAGGCAACCTCGACAAATTTGCAACGGCCTTCAGGACACTGAAAAGATCAACTACGAGGGGAATGAACAGCCCCAGAGTGGCCCGCACTCCCCCCAACATTGACAACTTACCAGGAGAAAATCTGCATGGTCAAGGGATGAACGAGCCACACAGTTCAAACCAGACACTAACCCCGGGGAACCACAGCCACACGATACAACTGACAAACCCCAGCATAACTACCACGGAGGAAGCCACACATAGTTCCCCTACCATTCCCAGCCCACCAAGAGAAGAGCAGCATAGCCAGGAAGTGAGTGAGCCTTCCAGGGCCGACCAGCTTAGCCAGGAAGTGAGTGAGCCTTCCAGGGCCGACCAGACACATACCCCGGGATCACACAGCCAGATACAACCAAAAGATAAATTTTATCAATTAGAGATAGAGATGGTTAAACTTAGAGAGGAGGTCCTCAAATTGAATGACAAACAAAAGCAGGAGAGGGAGAGACACAAGAGAGAGCTGAATAGACTTGATAACCAGGTGAATCTACTTAAGAATCAGGTGAAAGAGCTGCAGGAAAAAGAAGAGAGCCATAGAGGAGAGAAAACACCATTAGACCAGCAACCAGAGACTAGAGATAAGACAAGACAGAGCCGGACGGAACGGCTGCACTCCCACACGGAACAAAAGCAACAGACACACAATACAAGGGGTGCCACACAGACCGACCAGCATGCTGACTCGCAATCTTCCCCCACCACCATGGAACCACAAGCGAGCCGCTCACAAGAGGTACGCACACACCAGACACCCCAGCCCAGCACACACACTATGAGTCCAGGCGAAAGCCACCAGACAGTAAACACAAACAAGGCTGACGTCGTAATACTCATAGACTCAAATGGGAAATTTCTATGGGAGAAAAAGCTCTTCCCTAGAAGTAAAGTAGAAAAGATTTGGTGCCCAACAACAGACAGAGCCATGGGATGGCTGACCAAAGCCAGATTAGGCTCCCCGCAACACATAATAATACACACGGGCACAAATGACCTAAAGGCCAAACAGAAAGAGGTAGCAACATCGCTTAGAGCAATGATTAGGAAGGCAAGCAGTACATTTCCAAACACTAGAATCACTGTTTCCACAATATTGCCGAGAACAGACTTCAACAACAACACAATTCATGAGATAAATGCCAGCATAGCAACAGAATGCGAATCAAACCACAACGTACACCTGGCCCAACACCCCACCCTCGATGAAGAATGTCTTTACGACCACGTCCACATCCAAAGGCAAAAAATATCGATCTTTGCTAAAGCCCTGAAGGACGTCGCTTTTAACCGGGTCCATACCCAGACTCCAAGAGGACCCCCCCCCGACCACCAGAGATCAGCGGGGTACATATCAGGAACACTATAAAGACCACCACCACACCAACCGAGACCGGAGAGGATCCCCATGCAAAACAACATTATCAGACCTGCACCACTCCTGTCCCACAGGGGAATAGGACCGCTACCAGCCAGACAGAGGGAGAGATGCACAGGACGTACGCAATACCTCAGACAGAAACAATCCATTAAGAGACAATAAGCAGATGTGCAGCAGCATCTACTTCCGCCTTATGGATCAAGGACTAATTAATAGAAAGAACTGTAACCAAATTGTATTAACTTTTGTAGACAACTGGGGTGATCTTTTTTTTTTCCCCCACACTTAGACACGACAAACACGTACCACTCTTTAACCTATCATAGAAAAAGATAAAACTTAACATGAAATCCTTATATATTTCGACCTGGAATATCCAAGGTCTACGCTCTTCACTGCGAGAAGTGAAGAGTAGGACCCCAGAGTTCATAGAGGAAACTAAAGATCTAGATATTATCATTTTACAGGAAACTTGGTATAAAGGAAAAGGACACACCGGCTGTCCCCAAGGGTACACTGAGCTAGTGGTCCCCTCCAATAAATTACCAAGTGTAACCCAAGGCAGAGACTCCGGAGGCATACTGATCTGGTTTAAAACAGAACTTAAGAATTACATCAAATTTATAAAAAAGGGCGAAAACCATATGTGGCTCAAACTTGAGAGGGAGATTATCTCAAACACCCAAGATGTTTACATTTGCGCACTTTATATCCCTCCAATCGATTCCCCGTACTACAAAGAGGACACCTTCTCCAACATGGAGGGGGAAATTATCCAATACCAGGCCCAGGGGAATGTGTTGATCTGTGGGGACCTCAATTCAAGAACGGGCGAAGAACCAGACTTCACCAATAATCAGGGAAACAATTACGTATTCGGGAATAACCACTTTGACATCCCTTCCCTTCCATACAGGCATAACTGCGACAAGCAGTCAAATACCAACGGTAAACAGCTACTACAGCTCTGTCGAAACCTGGGTCTGTACATTGTCAATGGTAGGTTCATAGGAGACCTCCTAGGAAGATCGACTGACTGCTCACATCTTGGCTGCAGCACAGTAGACTATATGATTACAGACTTGGACCCATCCTCTTTCAGAGCATTCACAGTCAAACCACAAACAACACTGTCAGATCACAGTCAAATTACTATGTTTCTCAAAAAGACAGAAACAAACAACATAGAAACACAACCCAGTAAACTGTACAACACCAAAAAATCGTACAGATGGGCCAAAAACGACACGGAAAAATACCAGAAAACAATTAGCAATGCATCAACTCAAGCTCTCTTAGACACCTTTCTGGATAACATATACACTCACAATAAAGAAGGCGTAAACCGGGCAGTTAGTAAACTAAACAATATTTTTGATAATTTGGCAACAAATGCAAACTTGAAAGCTCGCAAGAACAAACCCAAAACAAAAAACTATGAAAAATGGTTTGACCATGATTGCCATAACATGAGGAAAAAACTTAGAAAACTATCAAACCAAAAACACAGACATCCAGAAAACGAGGAATTACGCCTTACTTATTGTCAGACGCTAACACAATACAGAAACACACTCAGGACCAAAAAAGAGCAATTTATTAAGAATACACTCAGCTCCATGGAGGAATCCATTGAGTCGAATTGTTTCTGGGACAACTTGAAAACACTACACAAAAAACAACACGACGATTTGTCCATTCAAAATGGGGACACATGGGTAAACCACTTTGAAAAATTATACCAGAAAAACACACTAGGACCAGAGCAACACCAAATACGCAAAAAACTTGAAAAGCTTGAAATGGCCATAAAAGATAACCAAAACCCGCTGGACGCCATAATAACAGAAAAAGAACTTCTTGAAAAACACAAGGACCTGCGACCAGGAAAAGCTTGCGGGACAGACGGCATACTAAACGAGATGATTAAACACGCAGACGACAAACTGAAACTGGCTATCCTAAAACTCTTCAACTTGGTTCTGAGTGTCGGTTATTTCCCTGACATCTGGAACAAAGGACTCATAACACCCATATACAAAAGTGGGGACAAAATCGACCCAAACAACTATCGAGGCATCTGTGTAAACAGTAACCTGGGGAAGGTATTCTGTAGCATCATAAACAAAAGACTTATAAACTTCCTTGAAGAGCACAATGTCTTGAGTAAAAGCCAAATTGGATTCCTGCCAAACTATAGAACATCCGATTATATCTTCACCCTACAGACCCTAATTGACAAACACGTTCACCATAACAAAAGCAAAATCTACGCATGCTTTGTAGATTTCCAGAAGGCTTTCGACTCCATCTGGCATGACGGTTTATTCCTGAAACTTATCGAAAGCGGGGTAGGAGGGAAAACATATGATGTAATTAAATCAATGTATACAAACAATAAATGTGCAGTTAAAATTGGAGACAAACAAACAAAATACTTCCCACAGGGGCGGGGGGTGACGCAGGGCTCGCCAATCTCACCGACACTCTTTAATATTTACATTAATGGATTGGCAAAACTACTTGAACAATCTACAGCACCCGGCCTCACCCTATATGAATCCAAGGTTAAATTCCTCCTCTATGCCGACGACCTGGTTCTGCTGTCACCAACTAAGGAGGGTCTACAGCAGAACCTGGACCTGCTGGAGTCGTACTGCCAGACTTGGGCCCTGACAATAAATCCCCAAAAAACCAAAGTCCTTGTGTTCCAGCAAAGATCCAAACAACATGGACCCACAATAAATTTCACAGTAGGAACAACCAAAATTGAACAAACCACTCACTACACATACTTGGGCTTAAAAATCAGTTCTACGGGAAACTTCAAACTGGCTGTGAATGAACTGAAAGAGAAAGCAAGAAGGGCTTTCTATGCCATCAAAAAATCAATCCAAATAGAAATCCCAATTAGCATTTGGCTCAAAATTTTCAAATCAGTAATTGAACCAATTGCACTCTATGGCAGTGAGGTCTGGGGACCACTAACACAACAAGATTTTGCAAAATGGGACAAACACCCAATTGAGATCCTACATGCGCAATTCTGTAAAAGTATCCTCCGGACTCAAAGGAAAACAGTAAACAACGCATGCAGGGCGGAACTAGGCCAATACCCATTAATAATCACTATCCAAAAAAGAGCCACCAAATTTTGGAATCACCTACAAATGAGCAACCCCCAATGCTATCACTACGACGCCCTGAAATGCCAAGAGCTGACCATAAAGAAGAATACCCTCAGTCAACTAGTCCTGGGACTCAATAAAGTAACTAATAACAATACTAACAATAACCAGCCCCAGGACAGTGACAGGGTAACACAAAGAATTCGACCCAACACAATCGTCGCTAAGCAAAAGGAAAAATATCTGTCATATTGGGCAGAAACAACAAAAACCCAAAGCAAACTCAATTGCTACTTGGCCCTAAACAGACAATACAACATAGCTGATTACCTGACCAAGGTAAAGGATAACAAACTGAGAAGAACCTTGACAAGGTACAGACTTAGCGAACATAGCCTAGCGATCGAAAAAGGCAGACACAGGCAGACCAGGCTGCCAAGAGAAGACAGGATATGCTCTCACTGCAGTCAGGGAGTAGTTGAGACAGAGATGCACTTCCTCACAGCCTGTGGAAAATATCAGGGCATCAGAGAGAATTTCTATCAAAAATTCTCACAAATATGCCCTGAATTCAGAAATCTGACTGACAACCAAAAACTCCCATTCCTACTGGGGGAGGAGAGAAGCTGTGTAACACTGGCGGCACACTATGTTACAGCTTGCCATGAACAGAGGGACAACCAGTAAACTAAGACAAGAGTATATATAAACAAGGCGAAAATATATTTATAAACTCAGGGATATACCTGTTTATACACTGTATGAATGGAACCGCGTTTATGTGTTCAACCATAAATGTATTTTGATGCTTTGGCAACATAAGATGTACCTTATCATGCCAATAAAGCGATTTGTATTGTATTGTATTGAGAGGGCTGTGCTGGAGTCAGAGAGAGTCCTGTGCTGGAGTCAGTGAGAGGGCTGTGCTGGAGTCAGTGAGAGAGCTGTGCTGGAGTCAGTGAGAGGCCTGTGCTGGAGTCAGTGAGAGGGCTGTGCTGGAGTCAGTGAGAGGCCTGTGCTGGAGTCAGTGAGAGGGCTGTGCTGGAGTCAGTGAGAGGGCCGTGCTGGAGTCAGTGATAGGGCCGTGCTGGCTGCTGGAGTCAGTGAGAGGCCTGTGCTGCAGTCAGTGAAAGGGCTGTGCTGGAGTCAGTGAAAGGGCTGTGCTGGAGTCAGTGAGAGGGCCGTGCTGGAGTCAGTGACAGGGCTGTGCTGGAGTCAGTGAAAGGGCTGTGCTGGAGTCAGTGAGAGGGCCGTGCTGGAGTTAGTGAGAGGGCCGTGCTGGAGTCAGTGAGAGGGCCGTGCTGGAGTCAGTGAGAGGGCTGTGTTGGGTGCTGGAGTCAGTGAAAGGCCTGTGCTGGAGTTAGTGAGAGGGCCGTGCTGGAGTCAGTGAGAGGCCTGTGCTGGAGTCAGTGAAAGGGCTGTGCTGGAGTCAGTGAGACGGCTGTGCTGGAGTCAGTGAGAGGGCTGTGCTGGAGTCAGTGAGAGGGCTGTGCTGGATTCAGTGAGATGGCTGTGCTGGAGTCAGTGAGAGGGCTGTGCTGGAGTCAGTGAGAGGGCCGTGCTGGGTGCTGCAGTCAGTGAGAGGCCTGCGCTGGATTCAGTGAGAGGGCTGTGCTGGAGTGAGTGAGAGGACTGTGCTGGGTGCTGGAGTCAGTGAGAGGCCTGTGCTGGAGTCAGTGAGGCCTGTGCTGGAGTCAGTGAGAGGCCTGTGCTGGAGTCAGTGAGAGGGCTGTGCTGGGAGCTGGAGTCAGTGAGAGGCCTGTGCTGGAGTCAGTGAGAGGGCTGTGCTGGAGTCAGAGAGAGGCCTGTGCTGGAGTCAGTGAGAGGGCTGTGCTGGAGTCAGTGAGAGGGCTGTGCTGGAGTCAGTGAGAGGCCTGTGCTGGAGTCAGTGAGAGGGCTGTGCTGGAGTCAGTGAGAGGCCTGTGCTGGAGTCAGTGATAGGGCTGTGCTGGAGTCAGTGAGAGGGCTCTGCTGGGGTCAGTGAGAGGGCTGTGCTGGAGTCAGTGAGAGGGCAGTGCTGGAGTCAGTGAGAGGGCTATGCTGGAGTCAGTGAGAGGCCTGTGCTGGAGTCAGTCAGAGGCCTGTGCTGGAGTCAGTGAAAGGGCTGTGCTGGAGTCAGTGAAAGGGCTGTGCTGGTGTCAGTGAGAGGGCAGTGCTGGAGTCAGTGAGAGGGCTGTGCTGGAGTCAGTGAGAGGGCTGTGCTAGAGTCAATGAGAGGGCTGTGCTGGAGTCAATGAGAGGCCTGTGCTGGAGTCAGTGAGAGGGCTGTGCTGGAGTCAGTGAGAGGGCTGTGCTGGAGTCAGTGAGAGGGCTGTGCTGGAGTCAGTGAGAGGGCTGTGCTGGAGTCAGTGAGAGGGCTGTGCTGGAGTCAGTGAAAGGGCTGTGCTGGAGTCAGTGAGAGGGCCGTGCTGGAGTCAGTGACAGGGCTGTGCTGGAGTCAGTGAAAGGGCTGTGCTGGAGTCAGTGAGAGGGCCGTGCTGGAGTTAGTGAAAGGGCCGTGCTGGAGTCAGTGAGAGGGCCGTGCTGGAGTCAGTGAGAGGGCTGTGTTGGAGTCAGTGAGAGGGCCATGCTGGAGTCAGTGAGAGGCCTGTGCTGGAGTCAGTGAGAGGCCTGTGCTGGAGTAAGTGAGAGGGCTGTGCTGGAGTCAGTGAGAGGGCCGTGCTGGAGTCAGTGAGAGGGCTGTGCTGGAGTCAGTGAAAGGGCTGTGCTGGAGTCAGTGAGAGGGCCGTGCTGGAGTCAGTGACAGGGCTGTGCTGGAGTCAGTGAAAGGGCTGTGCTGGAGTCAGTGAGAGGGCCGTGCTGGAGTTAGTGAAAGGGCCGTGCTGGAGTCAGTGAGAGGGCCGTGCTGGAGTCAGTGAGAGGGCTGTGTTGGGTGCTGGAGTCAGTGAAAGGCCTGTGCTGGAGTTAGTGAGAGGGCCGTGCTGGAGTCAGTGAGAGGCCTGTGCTGGAGTCAGTGAAAGGGCTGTGCTGGAGTCAGTGAGACGGCTGTGCTGGAGTCAGTGAGAGGGCTGTGCTGGAGTCAGTGAGAGGGCTGTGCTGGAGTCAGTGAAAGGGCTGTGCTTGAGTCAGTGAGAGGGCTGTGCTGGAGTCAGTGAGAGGGCTGTGCTGGAGTCAGTGAGAGGGCCATGCTGGAGTAAGTGAGAGGGCTGTGCTGGAGTCAGTGAGAGGGCCGTGCTGGGTGCTGCAGTCAGTGAGAGGCCTGCGCTGGATTCAGTGAGAGGGCTGTGCTGGAGTGAGTGAGAGGACTGTGCTGGGTGCTGGAGTCAGTGAGAGGCCTGTGCTGGAGTCAGTGAGGCCTGTGCTGGAGTCAGTGAGAGGCCTGTGCTGGAGTCAGTGAGAGGGCTGTGCTGGGAGCTGGAGTCAGTGAGAGGCCTGTGCTGGAGTCAGTGAGAGGGCTGTGCTGGAGTCAGAGAGAGGCCTGTGCTGGAGTCAGTGAGAGGGCTGTGCTGGAGTCAGTCAGAGGGCTGTGCTGGAGTCAGTGAGAGGCCTGTGCTGGAGTCAGTGAGAGGGCTGTGCTGGAGTCAGTGAGAGGCCTGTGCTGGAGTCAGTGATAGGGCTGTGCTGGAGTCAGTGAGAGGGCTCTGCTGGGGTCAGTGAGAGGGCTGTGCTGGAGTCAGTGAGAGGGCAGTGCTGGAGTCAGTGAGAGGGCTGTGCTGGAGTCAGTGAGAGGCCTGTGCTGGAGTCAGTCAGAGGCCTGTGCTGGAGTCAGTGAGAGGCCTGTGCTGGAGTCAGTGAGAGGGCTCTGCTGGAGTCAGTGAGAGGGCCGTGCTGGAGTCAGTGAGAGGGCTGTGCTGGAGTCAGTGAGAGGCCTGTGCTGGTGTCAGCGAGAGGCCAGTGCTGGAGTCAGTGAGAGGCCTGTGCTGGAGTCAGAGAGAGGGCTGTGCTGCAGTCAGTGAGATGCCTGTGCTGGAGTCAGTGAGAGGCCTGTGCTGGAGTCAGTGAAAGGGCTGTGCTGGTGTCAGTGAGAGGGCAGTGCTGGAGTCAGTGAGAGGGCTGTGCTGGAGTCAGTGAGAGGGCTGTGCTAGAGTCAATGAGAGGGCTGTGCTGGAGTCAGTGAGAGGCCTGTGCTGGAGTCAGTGAGAGGGCTGTGCTGGAGTCAGTGAGAGGGCTGTGCTGGAGTCAGTGAGAGGCCTGTGCTGGAGTCAGTGAGGCCTGTGTTGGAGTTAGTGAGAGGCCTGTGCTGGAGTCAGTGAGAGGGCTGTGCTGGGAGCTGGAGTCAGTGAGAGGCCTGTGCTGGAGTCAGAGAGAGGGCTGTGCTGCAGTCAGTGAGATGCCTGTGCTGGAGTCAGTGAGAGGCCTGTGCTGGAGTCAGTGAAAGGGCTGTGCTGGTGTCAGTGAGAGGGCAGTGCTGGAGTCAGTGAGAGGGCTGTGCTGGAGTCAGTGAGAGGGCTGTGCTAGAGTCAATGAGAGGGCTGTGCTGGAGTCAGTGAGAGGCCTGTGCTGGAGTCAGTGAGAGGGCTGTGCTGGAGTCAGTGAGAGGGCTGTGCTGGAGTCAGTGAGAGGGCTGTGCTGGAGTCAGTGAGAGGCCTGTGCTGGAGTCAGTGAAAGGGCTGTGCTTGAGTCAGTGAGAGGGCTGTGCTGGAGTCAGTGAGAGGGCTGTGCTGGAGTCAGTGAGAGGGCCATGCTGGAGTCAGTGAGAGGCCTGTGCTGGAGTCAGTGAGAGGCCTGTGCTGGAGTAAGTGAGAGGGCTGTGCTGGAGTCAGTGAGAGGGCCGTGCTGGAGTCAGTGAGAGGGCTGTGCTGGAGTCAGTGAAAGGGCTGTGCTGGAGTCAGTGAGAGGGCCGTGCTGGAGTCAGTGACAGGGCTGTGCTGGAGTCAGTGAAAGGGCTGTGCTGGAGTCAGTGAGAGGGCCGTGCTGGAGTTAGTGAAAGGGCCGTGCTGGAGTCAGTGAGAGGGCCGTGCTGGAGTCAGTGAGAGGGCTGTGTTGGGTGCTGGAGTCAGTGAAAGGCCTGTGCTGGAGTTAGTGAGAGGGCCGTGCTGGAGTCAGTGAGAGGCCTGTGCTGGAGTCAGTGAAAGGGCTGTGCTGGAGTCAGTGAGACGGCTGTGCTGGAGTCAGTGAGAGGGCTGTGCTGGAGTCAGTGAGAGGGCTGTGCTGGAGTCAGTGAAAGGGCTGTGCTTGAGTCAGTGAGAGGGCTGTGCTGGAGTCAGTGAGAGGGCTGTGCTGGAGTCAGTGAGAGGGCCATGCTGGAGTAAGTGAGAGGGCTGTGCTGGAGTCAGTGAGAGGGCCGTGCTGGGTGCTGCAGTCAGTGAGAGGCCTGCGCTGGATTCAGTGAGAGGGCTGTGCTGGAGTGAGTGAGAGGACTGTGCTGGGTGCTGGAGTCAGTGAGAGGCCTGTGCTGGAGTCAGTGAGGCCTGTGCTGGAGTCAGTGAGAGGCCTGTGCTGGAGTCAGTGAGAGGGCTGTGCTGGGAGCTGGAGTCAGTGAGAGGCCTGTGCTGGAGTCAGTGAGAGGGCTGTGCTGGAGTCAGAGAGAGGCCTGTGCTGGAGTCAGTGAGAGGGCTGTGCTGGAGTCAGTCAGAGGGCTGTGCTGGAGTCAGTGAGAGGCCTGTGCTGGAGTCAGTGAGAGGGCTGTGCTGGAGTCAGTGAGAGGCCTGTGCTGGAGTCAGTGATAGGGCTGTGCTGGAGTCAGTGAGAGGGCTCTGCTGGGGTCAGTGAGAGGGCTGTGCTGGAGTCAGTGAGAGGGCAGTGCTGGAGTCAGTGAGAGGGCTGTGCTGGAGTCAGTGAGAGGCCTGTGCTGGAGTCAGTCAGAGGCCTGTGCTGGAGTCAGTGAGAGGCCTGTGCTGGAGTCAGTGAGAGGGCTCTGCTGGAGTCAGTGAGAGGGCCGTGCTGGAGTCAGTGAGAGGGCTGTGCTGGAGTCAGTGAGAGGCCTGTGCTGGTGTCAGCGAGAGGCCAGTGCTGGAGTCAGTGAGAGGCCTGTGCTGGAGTCAGAGAGAGGGCTGTGCTGCAGTCAGTGAGATGCCTGTGCTGGAGTCAGTGAGAGGCCTGTGCTGGAGTCAGTGAAAGGGCTGTGCTGGTGTCAGTGAGAGGGCAGTGCTGGAGTCAGTGAGAGGGCTGTGCTGGAGTCAGTGAGAGGGCTGTGCTAGAGTCAATGAGAGGGCTGTGCTGGAGTCAGTGAGAGGCCTGTGCTGGAGTCAGTGAGAGGGCTGTGCTGGAGTCAGTGAGAGGGCTGTGCTGGAGTCAGTGAGAGGGCTGTGCTGGAGTCAGTGAGAGGCCTGTGCTGGAGTCAGTGAAAGGGCTGTGCTTGAGTCAGTGAGAGGGCTGTGCTGGAGTCAGTGAGAGGGCTGTGCTGGAGTCAGTGAGAGGGCCATGCTGGAGTCAGTGAGAGGCCTGTGCTGGAGTCAGTGAGAGGCCTGTGCTGGAGTAAGTGAGAGGGCTGTGCTGGAGTCAGTGAGAGGGCCGTGCTGGAGTCAGTGAGAGGGCTGTGCTGGAGTCAGTGATAGAGCCGTGCTGGGTGCTCGAGTCAGTGAGAGGCCTATGCTGGAGTCAGTGAAAGGGCTGTGCTGGAGTCAGTGAAAGGGCTGTGCTGGTGTCAGTGAGAGGGCAGTGCTGGAGTCAGTGAGAGGGCTGTGCTGGAGTCAGTGAGAGGGCTGTGCTAGAGTCAATGAGAGGGCTGTGCTGGAGTCAATGAGAGGCCTGTGCTGGAGTCAGTGAGAGGGCTGTGCTGGAGTCAGTGAGAGGGCTGTGCTGGAGTCAGTGAGAGGGCTGTGCTGGAGTCAGTGAGAGGGCTGTGCTGGAGTCAGTGAGAGGCCTGTGCTGGAGTCAGTGAAAGGGCTGTGCTTGAGTCAGTGAGAGGGCTGTGCTGGAGTCAGTGAGAGGGCTGTGCTGGAGTCAGTGAGAGTGCCATGCTGGAGTCAGTGAGAGGCCTGTGCTGGAGTCAGTGAGAGGCCTGTGCTGGAGTAAGTGAGAGGGCTGTGCTGGAGTCAGTGAGAGGGCCGTGCTGGAGTCAGTGAGAGGGCTGTGCTGGAGTCAGTGAGAGGGCTGTGCTGGAGTCAGTGAGAGGCCTGTGCTGGAGTCAGTGAAAGGGCTGTGCTTGAGTCAGTGAGAGGGCTGTGCTGGAGTCAGTGAGAGGGCTGTGCTGGAGTCAGTGAGAGGGCCATGCTGGAGTAAGTGAGAGGGCTGTGCTGGAGTCAGTGAGAGGGCCGTGCTGGGTGCTGCAGTCAGTGAGAGGCCTGCGCTGGATTCAGTGAGAGGGCTGTGCTGGAGTGAGTGAGAGGACTATGCTGGGTGCTGGAGTCAGTGAGAGGCCTGTGCTGGAGTCAGTGAGGCCTGTGCTGGAGTCAGTGAGAGGCCTGTGCTGGAGTCAGTGAGAGGGCTGTGCTGGGAGCTGGAGTCAGTGAGAGGCCTGTGCTGGAGTCAGTGAGAGGGCTGTGCTGGAGTCAGAGAGAGGCCTGTGCTGGAGTCAGTGAGAGGGCTGTGCTGGAGTCAGTCAGAGGGCTGTGCTGGAGTCAGTGAGAGGGCTCTGCTGGGGTCAGTGAGAGGGCTGTGCTGGAGTCAGTGAGAGGGCAGTGCTGGAGTCAGTGAGAGGGCTGTGCTGGAGTCAGTGAGAGGCCTGTGCTGGAGTCAGTCAGAGGCCTGTGCTGGAGTCAGTGAGAGGCCTGTGCTGGAGTCAGTGAGAGGGCTCTGCTGGAGTCAGTGAGAGGGCCGTGCTGGAGTCAGTGAGAGGGCTGTGCTGGAGTCAGTGAGAGGCCTGTGCTGGTGTCAGCGAGAGGCCAGTGCTGGAGTCAGTGAGAGGCCTGTGCTGGAGTCAGAGAGAGGGCTGTGCTGCAGTCAGTGAGATGCCTGTGCTGGAGTCAGTGAGAGGCCTGTGCTGGAGTCAGTGAAAGGGCTGTGCTGGTGTCAGTGAGAGGGCAGTGCTGGAGTCAGTGAGAGGGCTGTGCTGGAGTCAGTGAGAGGGCTGTGCTAGAGTCATTGAGAGGGCTGTGCTGGAGTCAGTGAGAGGCCTGTGCTGGAGTCAGTGAGAGGGCTGTGCTGGAGTCAGTGAGAGGGCTGTGCTGGAGTCAGTGAGAGGGCTGTGCTGGAGTCAGTGAGAGGCCTGTGCTGGAGTCAGTGAAAGGGCTGTGCTTGAGTCAGTGAGAGGGCTGTGCTGGAGTCAGTGAGAGGGCTGTGCTGGAGTCAGTGAGAGGGCCATGCTGGAGTCAGTGAGAGGCCTGTGCTGGAGTCAGTGAGAGGCCTGTGCTGGAGTAAGTGAGAGGGCTGTGCTGGAGTCAGTGAGAGGGCCGTGCTGGAGTCAGTGAGAGGGCTGTGCTGGAGTCAGTGAAAGGGCTGTGCTGGAGTCAGTGAGAGGGCCGTGCTGGAGTCAGTGACAGGGCTGTGCTGGAGTCAGTGAAAGGGCTGTGCTGGAGTCAGTGAGAGGGCCGTGCTGGAGTTAGTGAAAGGGCCGTGCTGGAGTCAGTGAGAGGGCCGTGCTGGAGTCAGTGAGAGGGCTGTGTTGGGTGCTGGAGTCAGTGAAAGGCCTGTGCTGGAGTTAGTGAGAGGGCCGTGCTGGAGTCAGTGAGAGGCCTGTGCTGGAGTCAGTGAAAGGGCTGTGCTGGAGTCAGTGAGACGGCTGTGCTGGAGTCAGTGAGAGGGCTGTGCTGGAGTCAGTGAGAGGGCTGTGCTGGAGTCAGTGAAAGGGCTGTGCTTGAGTCAGTGAGAGGGCTGTGCTGGAGTCAGTGAGAGGGCTGTGCTGGAGTCAGTGAGAGGGCCATGCTGGAGTAAGTGAGAGGGCTGTGCTGGAGTCAGTGAGAGGGCCGTGCTGGGTGCTGCAGTCAGTGAGAGGCCTGCGCTGGATTCAGTGAGAGGGCTGTGCTGGAGTGAGTGAGAGGACTGTGCTGGGTGCTGGAGTCAGTGAGAGGCCTGTGCTGGAGTCAGTGAGGCCTGTGCTGGAGTCAGTGAGAGGCCTGTGCTGGAGTCAGTGAGAGGGCTGTGCTGGGAGCTGGAGTCAGTGAGAGGCCTGTGCTGGAGTCAGTGAGAGGGCTGTGCTGGAGTCAGAGAGAGGCCTGTGCTGGAGTCAGTGAGAGGGCTGTGCTGGAGTCAGTCAGAGGGCTGTGCTGGAGTCAGTGAGAGGCCTGTGCTGGAGTCAGTGAGAGGGCTGTGCTGGAGTCAGTGAGAGGCCTGTGCTGGAGTCAGTGATAGGGCTGTGCTGGAGTCAGTGAGAGGGCTCTGCTGGGGTCAGTGAGAGGGCTGTGCTGGAGTCAGTGAGAGGGCAGTGCTGGAGTCAGTGAGAGGGCTGTGCTGGAGTCAGTGAGAGGCCTGTGCTGGAGTCAGTCAGAGGCCTGTGCTGGAGTCAGTGAGAGGCCTGTGCTGGAGTCAGTGAGAGGGCTCTGCTGGAGTCAGTGAGAGGGCCGTGCTGGAGTCAGTGAGAGGGCTGTGCTGGAGTCAGTGAGAGGCCTGTGCTGGTGTCAGCGAGAGGCCAGTGCTGGAGTCAGTGAGAGGCCTGTGCTGGAGTCAGAGAGAGGGCTGTGCTGCAGTCAGTGAGATGCCTGTGCTGGAGTCAGTGAGAGGCCTGTGCTGGAGTCAGTGAAAGGGCTGTGCTGGTGTCAGTGAGAGGGCAGTGCTGGAGTCAGTGAGAGGGCTGTGCTGGAGTCAGTGAGAGGGCTGTGCTAGAGTCAATGAGAGGGCTGTGCTGGAGTCAGTGAGAGGCCTGTGCTGGAGTCAGTGAGAGGGCTGTGCTGGAGTCAGTGAGAGGGCTGTGCTGGAGTCAGTGAGAGGCCTGTGCTGGAGTCAGTGAGGCCTGTGCTGGAGTTAGTGAGAGGCCTGTGCTGGAGTCAGTGAGAGGGCTGTGCTGGGAGCTGGAGTCAGTGAGAGGCCTGTGCTGGAGTCAGAGAGAGGGCTGTGCTGCAGTCAGTGAGATGCCTGTGCTGGAGTCAGTGAGAGGCCTGTGCTGGAGTCAGTGAAAGGGCTGTGCTGGTGTCAGTGAGAGGGCAGTGCTGGAGTCAGTGAGAGGGCTGTGCTGGAGTCAGTGAGAGGGCTGTGCTAGAGTCAATGAGAGGGCTGTGCTGGAGTCAGTGAGAGGCCTGTGCTGGAGTCAGTGAGAGGGCTGTGCTGGAGTCAGTGAGAGGGCTGTGCTGGAGTCAGTGAGAGGGCTGTGCTGGAGTCAGTGAGAGGCCTGTGCTGGAGTCAGTGAAAGGGCTGTGCTTGAGTCAGTGAGAGGGCTGTGCTGGAGTCAGTGAGAGGGCTGTGCTGGAGTCAGTGAGAGGGCCATGCTGGAGTCAGTGAGAGGCCTGTGCTGGAGTCAGTGAGAGGCCTGTGCTGGAGTAAGTGAGAGGGCTGTGCTGGAGTCAGTGAGAGGGCCGTGCTGGAGTCAGTGAGAGGGCTGTGCTGGAGTCAGTGAAAGGGCTGTGCTGGAGTCAGTGAGAGGGCCGTGCTGGAGTCAGTGACAGGGCTGTGCTGGAGTCAGTGAAAGGGCTGTGCTGGAGTCAGTGAGAGGGCCGTGCTGGAGTTAGTGAAAGGGCCGTGCTGGAGTCAGTGAGAGGGCCGTGCTGGAGTCAGTGAGAGGGCTGTGTTGGGTGCTGGAGTCAGTGAAAGGCCTGTGCTGGAGTTAGTGAGAGGGCCGTGCTGGAGTCAGTGAGAGGCCTGTGCTGGAGTCAGTGAAAGGGCTGTGCTGGAGTCAGTGAGACGGCTGTGCTGGAGTCAGTGAGAGGGCTGTGCTGGAGTCAGTGAGAGGGCTGTGCTGGAGTCAGTGAAAGGGCTGTGCTTGAGTCAGTGAGAGGGCTGTGCTGGAGTCAGTGAGAGGGCTGTGCTGGAGTCAGTGAGAGGGCCATGCTGGAGTAAGTGAGAGGGCTGTGCTGGAGTCAGTGAGAGGGCCGTGCTGGGTGCTGCAGTCAGTGAGAGGCCTGCGCTGGATTCAGTGAGAGGGCTGTGCTGGAGTGAGTGAGAGGACTGTGCTGGGTGCTGGAGTCAGTGAGAGGCCTGTGCTGGAGTCAGTGAGGCCTGTGCTGGAGTCAGTGAGAGGCCTGTGCTGGAGTCAGTGAGAGGGCTGTGCTGGGAGCTGGAGTCAGTGAGAGGCCTGTGCTGGAGTCAGTGAGAGGGCTGTGCTGGAGTCAGAGAGAGGCCTGTGCTGGAGTCAGTGAGAGGGCTGTGCTGGAGTCAGTCAGAGGGCTGTGCTGGAGTCAGTGAGAGGCCTGTGCTGGAGTCAGTGAGAGGGCTGTGCTGGAGTCAGTGAGAGGCCTGTGCTGGAGTCAGTGATAGGGCTGTGCTGGAGTCAGTGAGAGGGCTCTGCTGGGGTCAGTGAGAGGGCTGTGCTGGAGTCAGTGAGAGGGCAGTGCTGGAGTCAGTGAGAGGGCTGTGCTGGAGTCAGTGAGAGGCCTGTGCTGGAGTCAGTCAGAGGCCTGTGCTGGAGTCAGTGAGAGGCCTGTGCTGGAGTCAGTGAGAGGGCTCTGCTGGAGTCAGTGAGAGGGCCGTGCTGGAGTCAGTGAGAGGGCTGTGCTGGAGTCAGTGAGAGGCCTGTGCTGGTGTCAGCGAGAGGCCAGTGCTGGAGTCAGTGAGAGGCCTGTGCTGGAGTCAGAGAGAGGGCTGTGCTGCAGTCAGTGAGATGCCTGTGCTGGAGTCAGTGAGAGGCCTGTGCTGGAGTCAGTGAAAGGGCTGTGCTGGTGTCAGTGAGAGGGCAGTGCTGGAGTCAGTGAGAGGGCTGTGCTGGAGTCAGTGAGAGGGCTGTGCTAGAGTCAATGAGAGGGCTGTGCTGGAGTCAGTGAGAGGCCTGTGCTGGAGTCAGTGAGAGGGCTGTGCTGGAGTCAGTGAGAGGGCTGTGCTGGAGTCAGTGAGAGGGCTGTGCTGGAGTCAGTGAGAGGCCTGTGCTGGAGTCAGTGAAAGGGCTGTGCTTGAGTCAGTGAGAGGGCTGTGCTGGAGTCAGTGAGAGGGCTGTGCTGGAGTCAGTGAGAGGGCCATGCTGGAGTCAGTGAGAGGCCTGTGCTGGAGTCAGTGAGAGGCCTGTGCTGGAGTAAGTGAGAGGGCTGTGCTGGAGTCAGTGAGAGGGCCGTGCTGGAGTCAGTGAGAGGGCTGTGCTGGAGTCAGTGATAGAGCCGTGCTGGGTGCTCGAGTCAGTGAGAGGCCTATGCTGGAGTCAGTGAAAGGGCTGTGCTGGAGTCAGTGAAAGGGCTGTGCTGGAGTCAGTGAGAGGGCCGTGCTGGAGTCAGTGACAGGGCTGTGCTGGAGTCAGTGAAAGGGCTGTGCTGGAGTCAGTGAGAGGCCTGCGCTGGATTCAGTGAGAGGGCTGTGCTGGAGTGAGTGAGAGGACTGTGCTGGGTGCTGGAGTCAGTGAGAGGCCTGTGCTGGAGTCAGTGAGGCCTGTGCTGGAGTCAGTGAGAGGCCTGTGCTGGAGTCAGTGAGAGGGCTGTGCTGGGAGCTGGAGTCAGTGAGAGGCCTGTGCTGGAGTCAGTGAGAGGGCTGTGCTGGAGTCAGAGAGAGGCCTGTGCTGGAGTCAGTGAGAGGGCTGTGCTGGAGTCAGTCAGAGGGCTGTGCTGGAGTCAGTGAGAGGCCTGTGCTGGAGTCAGTGAGAGGCTGTGCTGGAGTCAGTGAGAGGCCTGTGCTGGAGTCAGTGATAGGGCTGTGCTGGAGTCAGTGAGAGGGCTCTGCTGGGGTCAGTGAGAGGGCTGTGCTGGAGTCAGTGAGAGGGCAGTGCTGGAGTCAGTGAGAGGGCTGTGCTGGAGTCAGTGAGAGGCCTGTGCTGGAGTCAGTCAGAGGCCTGTGCTGGAGTCAGTGAGAGGCCTGTGCTGGAGTCAGTGAGAGGGCTCTGCTGGAGTCAGTGAGAGGGCCGTGCTGGAGTCAGTGAGAGGGCTGTGCTGGAGTCAGTGAGAGGCCTGTGCTGGTGTCAGCGAGAGGCCAGTGCTGGAGTCAGTGAGAGGCCTGTGCTGGAGTCAGAGAGAGGGCTGTGCTGCAGTCAGTGAGATGCCTGTGCTGGAGTCAGTGAGAGGCCTGTGCTGGAGTCAGTGAAAGGGCTGTGCTGGTGTCAGTGAGAGGGCAGTGCTGGAGTCAGTGAGAGGGCTGTGCTGGAGTCAGTGAGAGGGCTGTGCTAGAGTCAATGAGAGGGCTGTGCTGGAGTCAATGAGAGGGCTGTGCTGGAGTCAGTGAGAGGGCTGTGCTGGAGTCAGTGAGAGGGCTGTGCTGGAGTCAGTGAGAGGGCTGTGCTGGAGTCAGTGAGAGGCCTGTGCTGGAGTCAGTGAAAGGGCTGTGCTTGAGTCAGTGAGAGGGCTGTGCTGGAGTCAGTGAGAGGGCTGTGCTGGAGTCAGTGAGAGGGCCATGCTGGAGTCAGTGAGAGGCCTGTGCTGGAGTCAGTGAGAGGCCTGTGCTGGAGTAAGTGAGAGGGCTGTGCTGGAGTCAGTGAGAGGGCCGTGCTGGAGTCAGTGAGAGGGCTGTGCTGGAGTCAGTGATAGAGCCGTGCTGGGTGCTCGAGTCAGTGAGAGGCCTATGCTGGAGTCAGTGAAAGGGCTGTGCTGGAGTCAGTGAAAGGGCTGTGCTGGAGTCAGTGAGAGGGCCGTGCTGGAGTCAGTGACAGGGCTGTGCTGGAGTCAGTGAAAGGGCTGTGCTGGAGTCAGTGAGAGGGCCGTGCTGGAGTTAGTGAAAGGGCCGTGCTGGAGTCAGTGAGAGGGCCGTGCTGGAGTCAGTGAGAGGGCTGTGCTGGAGTTAGTGAGAGGGCCGTGCTGGAGTCAGTGAGAGGCCTGTGCTGGAGTCAGTGAAAGGGCTGTGCTGGAGTCAGTGAGACGGCTGTGCTGGAGTCAGTGAGAGGGCTGTGCTGGAGTCAGTGAGAGGGCTGTGCTGGAGTCAGTGAGAGGGCTGCGCTGGAGTCAGTGAGATGGCTGTGCTGGAGTCAGTGAGAGGGCTGTGCTGGAGTCAGTGAAAGGGCCGTGCTGAAGTCAGTGAGAGGCCTGTGCTGGAGTCAGTGAGAGGGCTGTGCTGGAGTCAGTGAGAGGCCTGTGCTGGAGTCAGTGAGAGGGCCGTGCTGGAGTCAGTGAGAGGCCTGTGCTGGGTCAGTGAGAGGCCTGTGCTGGAGTCAGTGATAGGGCTATGCTGGGTGCTGTAGTCAGTGAGAGGGCTGTGCTGGAGTCTGTGATAGGCCTGTGCTGGAGTCAGTGAGAGGCCTGTGCTGGAGTCAGTGAGAGGGCCGTGCTGGAGTCAGTGAGAGGGCTGTGCTGGAGTCAGTGAAAGGGCTGTGCTGCAGTCAGTGAAAAGGCTGTTGTAGTGGCGCTTCTTAGTTTCCAAACAGGCAGCCACTGAGCTGTGGGGCTGTTAACAACGAGTAGACGCGTGTCGAAATAAAACATTCCCAAACGTAGCTTTGTCTTTTAAACTGTTTACTATCACACTTCACAAACGGAATTACAAAGCAAACACGTATAAATGAACACGGTCAAAAACTGTATTTGCTCCAAACCTCACAACTTCTGCCTCCTTTAGCCACGTGGAGTTTAAACTGTAAAATGGCTGCATACTATGTGTGGCTTAGGGACTGTACCATTGTGGCAAGAATGAAGGGGGTGTCTCGGACTATACTACTGGAGCAAGAAAATAGGGGGTTTCTTAATACAATAAGTCAATCAGGTAAATTAACTATTATGCTATTTAACCAATATTTTAAAGTATTTTCTTAAGCTTTTATGGCTCTTACATTCCGGCCCCTAATTGACTAGACACATGAAGCGTATCAATTACTCAAACATTAAGAGTCATAAACTAATGAGTTCAACATATTTACAATATAAGTGTCCACTTTTTTCGTTCAGGAACTTTTCACGCTGCTTCTTGTCGCAGGCAGAACTTTGTGATCGGCCTTTCCAGGGTACTGGTCTTGGTTTGCAAACAAACGCGACGAACGACGCCTCTGGAGTCTGGCATGGTCTTAATTATTTTTCCCATCAACCAAGAATTTCTAGGGGCTGAATCATCCACGATCAAGACAATGTCTCCGACAATGAAGTTCCTCTTTATTTTGGACCATTTTTGACGCTCCTGTAGCAGAGGTAAGTATTCTCTTGTCCATCTGGTCCAGAAAAGGTCTGACATATACTGAACTTGCCTCCACTTCCGACGGGCATACAGATCTTCCTTTTTGAAGACTCCCGGGGGCATGGCTGGCTGTGTTTTCAACAACAACAGGTGGTTCGGAGTCAGGGCTTCGAGGTCATTGGGATCATCTGATGTCTTAGTTATCGGTCGGTCATTAATGATGGCTTCGACCTCGCACAGAACGGTTTGGAGTCCCTCGTCGTCGAGCGCTTGCTGCTTCAGTACAGAACTGAGTAGTTTTCTTACGGTGCGTATCTGTCTTTCCCAGACACCTCCATGGTGGGATACAGCCGGAGGATTGAAGATGCACTTAATTCCTGTTTGCATCATGGCTTCCTGTATTTTAAGCCGATTCCAACCTTCAATAGCTTCCCGTAGTTCTCTCTCCGCTCCGACGAAATTAGTGCCATTATCAGAACGCATAATGGACACCTGACCTCTTCTACAGACAAAGCGCCGCAAGGCGTTAATACAGGAATCAGTGTCAAGCGTGTGTGCCACCTCAATATGAACTGCTCTGATTGTCAAACAAGTGAAAAGCACACCATATCTCTTGACAAGGCTCCGTCCTCGCTTTACCTCGAAAGGCCCGAAATAGTCCACCCCTACGTTTGTAAATGGGGGCTTGTCTGGTAACAAACGGTCTTCAGGCAGGTCTGCCATTTTCTGCTCCCCAGCTCTAGCGCGTAACCATCTGCAAACAATGCATTCAGAGAGTATTTTTCTTATTACAGAATTAGCTCCTGGAATCCAGTATCTTTGTCTTAGCTTCGCAAGCACGTGATTCCTCCCACTGTGTCCAATACTCTGGTGTATATGCTGAAGAATGAGAGTAGCAACCCGGAGGTCCTTAGAAAGGATAGCAGGATGCTTGGCCTCCTCTGGCATAGCAGATTTGTTTAGTCTCCCTCCCACCCTCAGTACTCCATCTTGCAGTGTAGGGTCCAGCTTGTAGATATGACTACCTTTCTTGATTGGATTATTTCGCTGTAAAGCTTCGATTTCTTCTGGGTATCTTTGTCTTTGACTGAAGCAAACTATCTCCATCTCAGCCTTGGCCAAATCCTCCACGGTCAATGAATTCTTACCCAATGTGGTCTTGTGCTGATGCATATACTGCTGTAGAAGCATTCTCTGCTTATCGGGGTTACTTTCAGACTGACTGATAGTGGCTCGGTACTCTTTTCTCTTACGCTCAGGTGTAGCAGCAACTCTTTCAACCTTAGAAACCATGCAACTGCTTTCCTCAACTGGTGCCATCCTGAGAAATGGTTAACAAGCTTGTTCACTGTGTCAAAGTTCTCTTTCGTAGTTATGAGATTTACTGTGACTGATCTCTTGACTTCGACGTCGTCTTCAGCAATCTGACTTGGCATATCTGGTCTTTCTGGCCATGATCTCTCTGTTTCCAGCAGATAACTTGGGCCTTGTATCCAAGTTTCACTCCTCATGAAGTTTTCAGCCTTCAATCCCCGTGAGGCTTGATCTGCTGGGTTTAATGAGGTGTTTACATACTTCCATTGAGATGGTTGTGTAGCTTCTCTAATGGATGAGATTCTGTTTGCTACGAAGGTCTTGAAGCGTATCTTCTCATTCTCTATATACTTCAGCACCGTCGTGCTATCCGTCCAGAAGACAGATTCTTCTAGTGGGAGCTGTAACTCTTTCCGCATCGCCTGGTCAACTTTAACTGCAACAACCGCTGCCGTCAACTCCAGTCTCGGGATGGTGACCTGCTTCAGCGGAGCCACCCTGGATTTCCCCATGAGGAAGGCACAATGTTTCTGGCCCTGTTGATTTGTCAGCAAGAGGTAAGTAGCCGTGCCATAGCCGTCCTCACTGGCGTCCGAGAAATGATGTAGTTGAGCCGTCTTTGTAACTCCAAAACTCACGGGCTTGATGCATCTACTGACATTGAAGCTAGAAAGTTGTTGCAAATCTGTCAACCATCTGTGCCATCTCTGAGCTTGACCTTCTGGGATATCTTCATCCCATCCTCTCTTGTCTCTACACAGCTCTCATAGCATCAGCTTCACCGGCAGAATGAGTGGTGCCAGGAATCCAAGAAGGTCGTAGATGGAACTGACCACGGTGAGAATCCCTCGTCTTGTGGATGGTCTTTCGTTCACCATTATCCTGAAGTTGAACGTGTCTGACTCAATGCACCATTGTACACCAAGAGCTCTCTCGATAGGAAGGACATCGTGGCTCAGGTCCAGATCTTTGACTTCAGTGGCTCTTTCCTTTTCTGGGATAGAAGCTAGAACTGCTCTGCTGTTGCTTATCCACTTAGTCAGATGGAATCCTCCATTCGAACACAGAGTTCTAAGGTCTCTTGACAGTGCGATGGCATCGTCTTCTGTTGACACGGACTTCAGACAGTCATCGACATAAAAGTTTCTGAAGATTGTCTCCACAGCCTCTGATGGTGCTTTGCCTTTGCCATCTTCTGCAGTTTTTCTGAGAGCGTAGCTTGCACAGCTGGGAGATGATGTGGCTCCGAACAAGTGTACGGCCATTCTACATTCCACCATCGCTTGACTAACGTCGCCATCTGGCCACCAAAGGAAACGCAGAAGATCAGCATCTTCATCAGGGATTCTGACTTGGTAGAACATTGATTCTATATCTGCCATCATGGCAACGAGCTCTTGTCTAAACCTAGTCAAGACGCCAATGAGGGTATTAGTAAGATCAGGACCTTGAAGCAGCTGGTCATTCAGTGAAGTTCCTCTGAATGAGGCGGCGCAGTCAAACACTACACGGATCTTTTTCTTCTTTGGGTGATACACACCGTGATGAGGAATGTACCAGACCCTTCCATCGTCTCTGTTCAACTGTTCCTCGGGCACTTTTACAGCATAGCCTTTCGCTATGATGTTTCTCATGAAGCCTTTGTAGTCTTCGTGAAAGTCGGGGTTCTTGTTCAGCTTTCTCTTTAGACTGATGGCGCGTTGCTCTGCTATGCAGCGATTGTTCGGCATCTTCGCGGTCTGTCTTCTCAGTGGCAAACCAATGTGATAGTGGCCATCAATGAACTGTGTAGACCTTGTCATCAAATCCATGAACTGATGGTCTTCTTGTGACATCTCTGTCTTTTCCTCACAGCTGCGTTCTGAAAAGTCTGCGTTGAACTGCTGTATCAACAGCTCTTCAATGCTTGCGACAGAGATGCGATTAACTGTGACATTTTGTCGTTCCTCCTTGTTCGACTTGTTGCCATCATCTCTCCTTACCGGTCCATTGACTACCCATCCAAGGGCTGTCCTGACGGCGTAGGGTCCGTCATCCTTGCTGTTTATCACCTGCCATGGCTCCATAGTTTTGTAGGCATTGGTTCCAATTAATAGGCCAATTTCTGCTTCAATGTATGGGAGACGCACCTTTTCTAGGTAAGGCCATCTATCCACATCCTTCTGCAGGGCTAAGTTCCCTATTCTAACAGGAATCTCCCTCTGTGTGAAAACATTAGGCAGGTCTATGAAGTCCTTCTCTTCAAGTCCACACACTTCTAAGTCTGACAGGATATAACTTTGCATTGACTTCTCATGACCCATGGTGCGTAATAGGATTTCTGTTCTTCTGCCTCTAACGTTCAGCTGTCGCATGAGTGATTCTGTGCAGAACGTTGCTGAACTACCTGGATCCATGAAGGCGTAAGTCTCCACAAGCTTCTCGCTCCTCTTAGACTTGATCTTTACTGGTACGATGGCAAGAATACAATCACTGTCACCGGCCCCAGTGAGTCCACAAGTCTCTGGTTCTAGCGACACCAGAGCACTTGAAACAACCTTCTCGTCGGTATTGTTTTCTTCACTCTTCTTAGAGACTTGTTCCTCTTTATGGATATGCAGCAGACTGGGATGTTTCCGAGTGCACTCTCTGCATGTTGTTCTTTGCTTACAGTTTCTACTCAGGTGCCCCTGAGAGAGACATCCAAAACATAGGCCGTTGTACTTCAGGAATTCGATTTTGTCCTTATGTGGCTGTGCTTTGATGTCGCTGAAGAAACCCAATGTATGATTCTTCTGGCAGAATAAGCATGGCTTCTGAAAGGCATTAGCAGGCGTCACTGTGCTGCTCTTTTTGGGAGATGAGTTCTGGGGCCTTTCTTCCTCGGCCTGAGTGACGATAGTTGCAAAGCTGCTTCCCCTGGAACCACCTTTCCTGAGAGTCTTTGATTCAACAGGCTTGGCTTTCACTTTTCCATCGGTGGTCGGGCTGGCGTCCTGGATGTTTCCAAACAATGGGTCCCTAGCAATTTTAGCCTGTTTGTCTATGAAATGCACTAAGTCTGCAAACCTGGCTCTACTTTTCCATCTCTCCATTATCTCAAAGGCTGTTCTTCTCCATTGTTCTCTCATCCTGTAAGGAAGCTTAGAGATGATGATTCTCATAGTCGTAGGATTGTCCATCTCTTCCATGAATTCAACATCCTCCATGGCGTTGTGACATCCTATGAGGAAAAGAACATATGCGTTCAATGCCTCTCCATCCTCCGATCTGATCTGTGGCCACTTGGTAGCCTTTTCAATATATGCAGTGGCTATCTTCAGCTCGTTACCATAGTGCTCCTGCAGCAACTTCCTGGCTTCTATGTATCCCCGGTCCGGTCTCATGTGTTCACAGCTTCTGACCAGGTCTTGTGGTTTACCACTGGTGTACTGTCCCAGGTAGTACAACTTATCACTGCTGCTCTCTGTTTTGGAGTCAATGGCTTGTTCAAAGGATCTGATGAAGGGCTTATACTTGAGTGGGTCGCCTTGGAACACTGGTATGTCTCTTTGAGGGAGTCGAAACAGATTCTGTTGTTTTACAAGCATCTCTGTAATTTCGTTCTGATGTTGCATCACTCGGTATAGGCTTCTCCCTGTGTCTTCAGGCCTCTGGTGGTCATCAGCAGGGTCTAGTCCAGACCATCTGATGTCTGGGGTAGCATCACGTGCTCCTGTTAGTGGAGAGGCCACTCTTCCACGCTGTAATGCCAGGGGATTGCCTTCGGACTCTCTTGTAACTCTTGAAGGTGCCCTGGATCCAACTCTATGTGACAACATTGACTGGCAGTATTCGCTCCCGCCGTCCCGTGAGCCTTCATAATCTTCATACGCACTCAACCTGGCGCCTGAGACTGCGATAGCTGTTTTTATCTCCAGCTGTTCTTTCTTTGCCTGCACCTGGGCCTGTTGGGCCTGCAGTTGGGCCTGTTGGGCCTGCACTTGGGCCTGCAGTTGGGCCTGTTGGGCCTGCAGTTGGGCCTCTTGGACCTGCAGTTGGGCCTCTTCCCGTTTAAAAGCTTGCTTCTCCGCTAAAGATGCTGCGCACGCCATCAACGCCGCCCATTCAACCTCCTCTCTCATGCGTCGCGACGAGCTTGTGGTAGAAGCGACTGACCTGCGTCCAGAAACAGAGCTACCTTCTTTTCGATTTTTGCTCGGTCTTGCGGAAGTCTCTGAAATGCTATCGTCTGGTCTGACTTCATCATCAACTTTATCTTTCTCTGCTGTATCAGCATCTTGACGAATCTTTAACATCCACTGTTCTGTGGCCTTGATATAGTCCTTAATGCTGGTTGATTTAAGATCAAACCAGTTGTGCTGATCAGCGTTTCCCTCTTCTTCAGACAGAAGTGCTAATACATCTTCATTGAGTACATTAAATTCTTCATGCAGCTTGGAGAAATCGTAATACATTATGTCTTCAGATTTCTTAATATTAGCATTATCTTCCATGAGACGATCAATTATCTTCATTTTTCCAGTTATCTGAGCTAATTTAGCCTTCCTTGCACCTATGCTTCTATGTAACTTCTCTTCCATTGCCTTTGGGGGGAGCTTTATTTCCCTCTTTTGGCCAGCAATCCTTCTGGCTGGGGGTAGCTCCTGGCTCCGTAAGGCCTCGGCCATTTTACCCGCAGCTCTTATTTAGCTTCTCAATAGAATGAACAAAGCAAGTAACAGTCACTGTACCTTCGCTTTCTTATATTGTCGTCTGGCTCCGTGACCATTCATGTATACGTTCGCCGACGATTCCGTCCTTTCCTTCTTAGGGAGCAAGTTTTTGACTAATGTAGTGGCGCTTCTTAGTTTCCAAACAGGCAGCCACTGAGCTGTGGGGCTGTTAACAACGAGTAGACGCGTGTCGAAATAAAACGTTCCCAAACGTAGCTTTGTCTTTTAAACTGTTTACTATAACACTTCACAAACGGAATTACAAAGCAAACACGTCTAAACGAACACGGTCAAAAACTGTATTGCTCCAAACCTCACAACTTCTGCCTCCTTCAGCCACATGGAGTTTAAACTGTAAAATGGCTGCATACCATGTGTGGCTTAGGGACTGTACCATTGTGGCAAGAATGAAGGGGGTGTCTCGGACTATACTACTGGAGCAAGAAAATAGGGGGTTTCTTAATACAATAAGTCAATCAGGTAAATTAACTGTATTATGCTATTCAACCAATATTTTAAAGTATTTTCTTAAGCTTTTATGGCTCTTACAGCTGTGCTGGGTGCTGGAGTCAGTGAGAGGGCTGTCCTGGAGTCAGTGAGAGGGCTGTGCTGGAGTCAGTGAGAGGGCTGTGCTGGAGTCAGTGAGAGGGCTCTGCTGGAGTCAGTGAGAGGGCCGTGCTGGAGTCAGTGAGAGGGCTGAGCTGGAGTCAGTGAGAGGGCTGTGCTGGAGTCAGTGAGAGGGCTGTGCTGGAGTCAGTGAGAGGCCTGTGCTGGAGTCAGTGAAAGGGCTGTGCTTGAGTCAGTGAGAGGGCTGTGCTGGAGTCAGTGAGACGGCTGTGCTGGAGTCAGTGAGAGGGCTGTGCTGGAGTCAGTGAGAGGGCTGAGCTGGAGTCAGTGAGAGGGCTGTGCTGGAGTCAGTGAGAGGGCTGTCCTGGAGTCAGTGAGAGGGCTGTGCTGGAGTCAGTGAGAGGGCTGTGCTGGAGTCAGTGAGAGGGCTCTGCTGGAGTCAGTGAGAGGGCCGTGCTGGAGTCAGTGAGAAGGCTGAGCTGGAGTCAGTGAGAGGGCTGTGCTGGAGTCAGTGAGAGGGCTGTGCTGGAGTCAGTGAGAGGGCTGTGCTGGAGTCAGTGCGAGGGCTGTGCTGGGGTCAGTGAGAGGGCTGTGCTGGAATCAGTGAGAGGCCTGTGCTGGAGTCAGTGCGAGGGCTGTGCTGGAGTCAGTGAGAGGCCTGTGCTGGAGTCAGTGAGAGGCCTGTGCTGGAGTCAGTGAGAGGGCTGTGCTGGGTGCTGGAGTCAGTGAGAGACCTGTGCTGGAGTCAGTGAGAGGGCTGTGCTGGAGTCAGAGAGAGGCCTGTGCTGGAGTCAGTGAGAGGGCTGTGCTGGAGTCAGTGAGAGGGCTGTGCTGGAGTCAGTGAGAGGCCTGTGCTGGAGTCAGTGAGAGGGCTGTGCTGGAGTCAGTGAGAGGGCTGTGCTGGAGTCAGTGATAGGGCTGTGCTGGAGTCAGTGAGAGGGCTCTGCTGGAGTCAGTGAGAGGGCTGTGCTGGAGTCAGTGAGAGGGCTGTGCTGGAGTCAGTGAGAGGGCCGTGCTGCAGTCAGTGAGAGAGCCGTGCTGGAGTCAGTGAGAGGCCTGTGCTGGAGTCAGTGAGAGGCCTGTACTGGAGTCAGCGAGAGGCCAGTGCGGGAGTCAGTGAGAGGGCTGTGCTGAAGTCAGTGAGAGGCCTGTGCTGCAGTCAGTGAGAGAGCCGTGCAGGAGTCAGTGGGAGGCCTGTGCTGGAGTCAGTGAGAGGGCTGTGCTGGAGTCAGTGAGAGGGCCGTGCTGGAGTCAGTGAGAGAGCCGTGCTGGAGTCAGTGAGAGGCCTGTGTTGGAGTCAGTGAGAGGCCTGTGCTGGAGTCAGTGAGAGGGCTGTGCTGGAGTCAGTGAGAGGGCTGTGCTGGAGTCAGTGAGAGAGCCGTGCTGGAGTCAGTGAGAGGCCTGTACTGGAGTCAGTGAGAGGGCTGTGCTGGAGTCAGTGAGAGGGCTGTGCTGGAGTCAGCGAGAGGCCAGTGCGGGAGTCAGTGAGAGGGCTTTGCTGGAGTCAGTGAGAGGCCTGTGCTGGGTGCTGGAGTCAGTGAGAGCGCTGCGCTGGAGTCAGTGAGAGGCCTCTGCTGGGTGCTGGAGTCAGTGAGAGGGCTGTGCTGGAGTCAGTGAGAGGGCTGTGCTGGAGTCAGTGAGAGGCCTGTGCTGGAGTCCGTGAGAGGCCTATGCTGGAGTCAGTGACAGGCCTGTGCTGGAGTCAGTGAGAGGGCTGTGCTGGAGTCAGTGAGAGGGCTGTGCTGGAGTCAGTGAGAAGCCTGTGCTGGTGTCAGTGAGAGGCCAGTGCTGGAGTCAGTGAGAGGCCTGTGCTGGAGTCAGAGAAAGGGGTGTGCTGGAGTCAGTGAAAGGGCTGTGCTGGTGTCAGTGAGAGGGCTGTGCTGGAGTCAGTGAGAGGGCTGTGCGAGAGTCAATGAGAGGGCTGTGCTGGAGTCAGTGAGAGGGCTGTGTTGGGTGCTGGAGTCAGTGAGAGGCCTGTGCTAGAGTCAGTGAGAGGGCTGTGCTAGAGTCAATGAGAGGGCTGTGCTGGAGTCAGTGAGAGGCCTGTGCTAGAATCAGTGAGAGGATTGTGCTAGAGTCAATGAGAGAGCTGTGCTGGAGTCAGTGAGAGGGCCGTGTTGGGTGCTGGAGGCAGTGAGAGGCCTGTACTGGAGTCAGTGAGAGGCCTGTGCTGGAGTCAGTGAGAGGCCTGTGCAGGAGTCAGTGAAAGGGCTGTGCTTGAGTCAGTGAGAGGGCTGTGCTGGAGCCAGTGAGAGGGCTGTGCTGGAGTCAGTGAAAGGGCTGTGCTGGAGTCAGTGAGAGGGCCGTGCTGGAGTCAGTGAGAGGTCCGTGCTGGAGTCAGTGAGAGGGCTGTGCTGGAGTCAGTGAGAGGGCTGTGCTGGCGTCAGTGAGAGGGCCGTGCTGGGTGCTGGAGTCAGTGAGAGGCCTGTGCTGGAGTCAGTGAGAGGCCTGTGCTGGAGTCAGTGAGAGGGCTGTGCTGGAGTCAGTGAGAGGTCTGTGCTGGAGTCAGTGAGAGGGCCGTGCTGGATGCTGGAGTCAGTGAGTGGCCTGTGCTGGAGTCAGTGAGAGGGCTGTGCTGGAGTCAGAGAGAGGCCTGTGCTGGAGTCAGTGGGAGGGCTGTGCTGGAGTCAGTGAGACGGCTGTGCTGGAGTCAGTGAGAGGGCTGTGCTAGAGTCAGTGAGAAGCCTGTGCTGGAGTCAGTGAGGGGCTGTGCTGGAGTCAGTGAGAGGCCTGTCCTGCAGTCGGTGAAAGGCCTGTGCTGGGTTCTGGAGTCAGTGAGAGGCCTGTGCTGGAGTCAGTGAGAGGGCTGTGCTGGAGTCAGAGAGAGGCCTGTGCTGGAGTCAGTGAGAGGGCTGTGCTGGAGTCAGTGAGAGGGCTGTGCTGGAGTCAGTGAGAGGCCTGTGCTGGAGTCAGTGAGAGGGCTGTGCTGGAGTCAGTGAGAAGGCTGTGCTGGAGTCAGTGATAGGGCTGTGCTGGAGTCAGTGAGAGGGCTCTGCTGGAGTCAGTGAGAGGGCTGTGCTGGAGTCAGTGAGAGGGCTGTGCTGGAGTCAGTGAGAGGGCCGTGCTGCAGTCAGTGAGAGAACCGTGCTGGAGTCAGTGAGAGGGCTGAGCTGGAGTCAGCGAGAGGCCAGTGCGGGAGTCAGTGAGATGGCTGTGCTGAAGTCAGTGAGAGGCCTGTGCTGGAGTCAGTGAGAGAGCCGTGCTGGAGTCAGTGGGAGGCCTGTGCTGGAGTCAGTGAGAGGGCTGTGCTGGAGTCAGTGAGAGGGCCGTGCTGGAGTCAGTGAGAGAGCCGTGCTGGAGTCAGTGAGAGGCCTGTGTTGGAGTCAGTGAGAGGCCTGTGCTGGAGTCAGTGAGAGGGCTGTGCTGGAGTCAGTGAGAGGGCTGTGCTGGAGTCAGTGAGAGAGCCGTGCTGGAGTCAGTGAGAGGCCTGTACTGGAGTCAGTGAGAGGGCTGTGCTGGAGTCAGTGAGAGGGCTGTGCTGGAGTCAGCGAGAGGCCAGTGCGGGAGTCAGTGAGAGGGCTGTGCTGATGTCAGTGAGAGGCCTGTGCTGGGTGCTGGAGTCAGTGAGAGGGCTGCGCTGGAGTCAGTGAGAAGCCTCTGCTGGGTGCTGGAGTCAGTGAGAGGGCTGTGCTGGAGTCAGTGAGAGGGCTGTGCTGGAGTCAGTGAGAGGCCTGTGCTGGTGTCAGCGAGAGGCCAGTGCTGGAGTCAGTGAGAGGCCTGTGCTGGAGTCAGAGAAAGGGCTGTGCTGCAGTCAGTGAGAAGCCTGTGCTGGAGTCAGTGAGAGGACTGTGCTGGAGTCAGTGAGAGGCCTGTGCTGGAGTCAGTGAAAGGGGTGTGCTGGAGTCAGTTAAAGGGCTGTGCTGGTGTCAGTGAGAGGGCTGTGCTGGAGTCAGTGAGAGGGCTGTGCTAGAGTCAATGAGAGGGCTGTGCTGGAGTCAGTGAGAGGGCTGTGTTGGGTGCTGGAGTCAGTGAGAGGCCTGTCCTAGAGTCAGTGAGAGGGCTGTGCTAGAGTCAATGAGAGGGCTGTGCTGGAGTCAGTGAGAGGCCTGTGCTGGAGTCAGTGAAAGGGCTGTGCTTGAGTCAGTGAGAGGGCTGTGCTGGAGCCAGTGAGAGGGCTGTGCTGGAGTCAGTGAGAGGGCTGTGCTGGAGTCAGTGAGAGGGCTGTGCTGGAGTCAGTGAGAGGCCTGTGCTGGAGTCAGTGAAAGGGCTGTGCTTGAGTCAGTGAGAGGGCTGTGCTGGAGTCAGTGAGACGGCTGTGCTGGAGTCAGTGAGAGGGCTGTGCTGGAGTCAGTGAGAGGGCTGAGCTGGAGTCAGTGAGAGGGCTGTGCTGGAGTCAGTGAGAGGGCTGTCCTGGAGTCAGTGAGAGGGCTGTGCTGGAGTCAGTGAGAGGGCTGTGCTGGAGTCAGTGAGAGGGCTCTGCTGGAGTCAGTGAGAGGGCCGTGCTGGAGTCAGTGAGAAGGCTGAGCTGGAGTCAGTGAGAGGGCTGTGCTGGAGTCAGTGAGAGGGCTGTGCTGGAGTCAGTGAGAGGGCTGTGCTGGAGTCAGTGCGAGGGCTGTGCTGGGGTCAGTGAGAGGGCTGTGCTGGAATCAGTGAGAGGCCTGTGCTGGAGTCAGTGCGAGGGCTGTGCTGGAGTCAGTGAGAGGCCTGTGCTGGAGTCAGTGAGAGGCCTGTGCTGGAGTCAGTGAGAGGGCTGTGCTGGGTGCTGGAGTCAGTGAGAGGCCTGTGCTGGAGTCAGTGAGAGGGCTGTGCTGGAGTCAGAGAGAGGCCTGTGCTGGAGTCAGTGAGAGGGCTGTGCTGGAGTCAGTGAGAGGGCTGTGCTGGAGTCAGTGAGAGGCCTGTGCTGGAGTCAGTGAGAGGGCTGTGCTGGAGTCAGTGAGAGGGCTGTGCTGGAGTCAGTGATAGGGCTGTGCTGGAGTCAGTGAGAGGGCTCTGCTGGAGTCAGTGAGAGGGCTGTGCTGGAGTCAGTGAGAGGGCTGTGCTGGAGTCAGTGAGAGGGCCGTGCTGCAGTCAGTGAGAGAGCCGTGCTGGAGTCAGTGAGAGGCCTGTGCTGGAGTCAGTGAGAGGCCTGTACTGGAGTCAGCGAGAGGCCAGTGCGGGAGTCAGTGAGAGGGCTGTGCTGAAGTCAGTGAGAGGCCTGTGCTGCAGTCAGTGAGAGAGCCGTGCAGGAGTCAGTGGGAGGCCTGTGCTGGAGTCAGTGAGAGGGCTGTGCTGGAGTCAGTGAGAGGGCCGTGCTGGAGTCAGTGAGAGAGCCGTGCTGGAGTCAGTGAGAGGCCTGTGTTGGAGTCAGTGAGAGGCCTGTGCTGGAGTCAGTGAGAGGGCTGTGCTGGAGTCAGTGAGAGGGCTGTGCTGGAGTCAGTGAGAGAGCCGTGCTGGAGTCAGTGAGAGGCCTGTACTGGAGTCAGTGAGAGGGCTGTGCTGGAGTCAGTGAGAGGGCTGTGCTGGAGTCAGCGAGAGGCCAGTGCGGGAGTCAGTGAGAGGGCTTTGCTGGAGTCAGTGAGAGGCCTGTGCTGGGTGCTGGAGTCAGTGAGAGCGCTGCGCTGGAGTCAGTGAGAGGCCTCTGCTGGGTGCTGGAGTCAGTGAGAGGGCTGTGCTGGAGTCAGTGAGAGGGCTGTGCTGGAGTCAGTGAGAGGCCTGTGCTGGAGTCCGTGAGAGGCCTATGCTGGAGTCAGTGACAGGCCTGTGCTGGAGTCAGTGAGAGGGCTGTGCTGGAGTCAGTGAGAGGGCTGTGCTGGAGTCAGTGAGAAGCCTGTGCTGGTGTCAGTGAGAGGCCAGTGCTGGAGTCAGTGAGAGGCCTGTGCTGGAGTCAGAGAAAGGGGTGTGCTGGAGTCAGTGAAAGGGCTGTGCTGGTGTCAGTGAGAGGGCTGTGCTGGAGTCAGTGAGAGGGCTGTGCGAGAGTCAATGAGAGGGCTGTGCTGGAGTCAGTGAGAGGGCTGTGTTGGGTGCTGGAGTCAGTGAGAGGCCTGTGCTAGAGTCAGTGAGAGGGCTGTGCTAGAGTCAATGAGAGGGCTGTGCTGGAGTCAGTGAGAGGCCTGTGCTAGAATCAGTGAGAGGATTGTGCTAGAGTCAATGAGAGAGCTGTGCTGGAGTCAGTGAGAGGGCCGTGTTGGGTGCTGGAGGCAGTGAGAGGCCTGTACTGGAGTCAGTGAGAGGCCTGTGCTGGAGTCAGTGAGAGGCCTGTGCAGGAGTCAGTGAAAGGGCTGTGCTTGAGTCAGTGAGAGGGCTGTGCTGGAGCCAGTGAGAGGGCTGTGCTGGAGTCAGTGAAAGGGCTGTGCTGGAGTCAGTGAGAGGGCCGTGCTGGAGTCAGTGAGAGGTCCGTGCTGGAGTCAGTGAGAGGGCTGTGCTGGAGTCAGTGAGAGGGCTGTGCTGGCGTCAGTGAGAGGGCCGTGCTGGGTGCTGGAGTCAGTGAGAGGCCTGTGCTGGAGTCAGTGAGAGGCCTGTGCTGGAGTCAGTGAGAGGGCTGTGCTGGAGTCAGTGAGAGGTCTGTGCTGGAGTCAGTGAGAGGGCCGTGCTGGATGCTGGAGTCAGTGAGTGGCCTGTGCTGGAGTCAGTGAGAGGGCTGTGCTGGAGTCAGAGAGAGGCCTGTGCTGGAGTCAGTGGGAGGGCTGTGCTGGAGTCAGTGAGACGGCTGTGCTGGAGTCAGTGAGAGGGCTGTGCTAGAGTCAGTGAGAAGCCTGTGCTGGAGTCAGTGAGGGGCTGTGCTGGAGTCAGTGAGAGGCCTGTCCTGCAGTCGGTGAAAGGCCTGTGCTGGGTTCTGGAGTCAGTGAGAGGCCTGTGCTGGAGTCAGTGAGAGGGCTGTGCTGGAGTCAGAGAGAGGCCTGTGCTGGAGTCAGTGAGAGGGCTGTGCTGGAGTCAGTGAGAGGGCTGTGCTGGAGTCAGTGAGAGGCCTGTGCTGGAGTCAGTGAGAGGGCTGTGCTGGAGTCAGTGAGAGGGCTGTGCTGGAGTCAGTGATAGGGCTGTGCTGGAGTCAGTGAGAGGGCTCTGCTGGAGTCAGTGAGAGGGCTGTGCTGGAGTCAGTGAGAGGGCTGTGCTGGAGTCAGTGAGAGGGCCGTGCTGCAGTCAGTGAGAGAACCGTGCTGGAGTCAGTGAGAGGGCTGAGCTGGAGTCAGCGAGAGGCCAGTGCGGGAGTCAGTGAGATGGCTGTGCTGAAGTCAGTGAGAGGCCTGTGCTGGAGTCAGTGAGAGAGCCGTGCTGGAGTCAGTGGGAGGCCTGTGCTGGAGTCAGTGAGAGGGCTGTGCTGGAGTCAGTGAGAGGGCCGTGCTGGAGTCAGTGAGAGAGCCGTGCTGGAGTCAGTGAGAGGCCTGTGTTGGAGTCAGTGAGAGGCCTGTGCTGGAGTCAGTGAGAGGGCTGTGCTGGAGTCAGTGAGAGGGCTGTGCTGGAGTCAGTGAGAGAGCCGTGCTGGAGTCAGTGAGAGGCCTGTACTGGAGTCAGTGAGAGGGCTGTGCTGGAGTCAGTGAGAGGGCTGTGCTGGAGTCAGCGAGAGGCCAGTGCGGGAGTCAGTGAGAGGGCTGTGCTGATGTCAGTGAGAGGCCTGTGCTGGGTGCTGGAGTCAGTGAGAGGGCTGCGCTGGAGTCAGTGAGAAGCCTCTGCTGGGTGCTGGAGTCAGTGAGAGGGCTGTGCTGGAGTCAGTGAGAGGGCTGTGCTGGAGTCAGTGAGAGGCCTGTGCTGGTGTCAGCGAGAGGCCAGTGCTGGAGTCAGTGAGAGGCCTGTGCTGGAGTCAGAGAAAGGGCTGTGCTGCAGTCAGTGAGAAGCCTGTGCTGGAGTCAGTGAGAGGACTGTGCTGGAGTCAGTGAGAGGCCTGTGCTGGAGTCAGTGAAAGGGGTGTGCTGGAGTCAGTTAAAGGGCTGTGCTGGTGTCAGTGAGAGGGCTGTGCTGGAGTCAGTGAGAGGGCTGTGCTAGAGTCAATGAGAGGGCTGTGCTGGAGTCAGTGAGAGGGCTGTGTTGGGTGCTGGAGTCAGTGAGAGGCCTGTCCTAGAGTCAGTGAGAGGGCTGTGCTAGAGTCAATGAGAGGGCTGTGCTGGAGTCAGTGAGAGGCCTGTGCTGGAGTCAGTGAAAGGGCTGTGCTTGAGTCAGTGAGAGGGCTGTGCTGGAGCCAGTGAGAGGGCTGTGCTGGAGTCAGTGAAAGGGCTGTGCTGGAGTCAGTGAGAGGGCCGTGCTGGAGTCAGTGAGAGGTCCGTGCTGGAGTCAGTGAGAGGGCTGTGCTGGAGTCAGTGAGAGGGCTGTGCTGGCGTCAGTGAGAGGGCCGTGCTGGGTGCTGGAGTCAGTGAGAGGCCTGTGCTGGAGTCAGTGAGAGGCCTGTGCTGGAGTCAGTGAGAGGGCTGTGCTGGAGTCAGTGAGAGGTCTGTGCTGGAGTCAGTGAGAGGGCCGTGCTGGGTGCTGGAGTCAGTGAGCGGCCTGTGCTGGAGTCAGTGAGAGGGCTGTGCTGGAGTCAGAGAGAGGCCTGTGCTGGAGTCAGTGGGAGGGCTGTGCTGGAGTCAGTGAGACGGCTGTGCTGGAGTCAGTGAGAGGGCTGTGCTGGAGTCAGTGAGAAGCCTGTGCTGGAGTCAGTGAGATGCCTGTGCTGGAGTCAGTGGGAGGGCTGTGCTGGAGTCAGTGAGACGGCTGTGCTGGAGTCAGAGAGAGGCCTGTGCTGGAGTCAGAGAGAGGCCTGTGCTGGAGTCAGTGGGAGGGCTGTGCTGGAGTCAGTGAGACGGCTGTGCTGGAGTCAGTGAGAGGCCTGTGCTGGAGTCAGTGAGAAGCCTGTGCTGGAGTCAGTGAGAGGGCTGTGCTGGACTCAGTGAGAGGCCTGTCCTGCAGTCGGTGAAAGGCCTGTGCTGGGTTCTGGAGTCAGTGAGAGGCCTGTGCTGGAGTCAGTGAGAGGGCTGTGCTGCAGTCAGTGAGAGGGCTGTGCTGGAGTCAGTGAGAGGGCTGTCCTGGAGTCAGTGAGAGGGCCGTGCTGCAGTCAGTGAGAGGGCCGTGCTGGAGTCAGTGAGAGGGCCGTGCTGGAGCCAGTGAGAGGCCTGTGCTGGAGTCATTGAGAGGGCTGTGCTAGAGTCAGTGAGAGGGTTGTGCTGGAGTCAGTGAGAGGGCTGTGCTGGGTGCTGGAGTCAGTGAGAGGCCTGTGCTGGAGTCCGTGAGAGGCCTGTGCTGGAGTCAGTGAGAGGCCTGTGCTGGGTGCTGGAGTCAGTGAGAGGCCTGTGCTGGAGTCAGTGAGAGGGCTGTGCTGGAGTCAGTGAGAGGCCTGTGCTGGAGTCAGTGAGAGGGCCGTGCTGGAGTCAGTGAGAGGGCTGTGCTGGAGTCAGTGAGAGGCCTGTGCTGGAGTCAGTGAGAGGGCCGTGCTGGAGTCAGTGAGAGGCCTGTGCTGGAGTCAGTGAGAGGGCCGTGCTGGAGTCAGTGAGAGGCCTGTCCTTGGTGCTGGAGTCAGTGAGAGACCTGTGCTGGATCCAGCGCGAGGGCTGTGGTATGGTGCGTGGAGTGGTGATGTGCCTCAATGAATCCGAGACTCAACGTTAACGGAGCAAAGCAAGGCTTTTTTTAACTCAGAAAGTAATACGCAGTGGAGAAGTGTCTCTCCTCCAGAGATCTGCTGTACTGCCTGTGAGACACGCTGGGGCCTGCTTAAGTAGGGGCCAGGTATGGGCGGAGCCCTGCACACAATACAATACAGGTAAGGAAATGAAACTGAAACTAAACTCCCCTGCTTGTCACAGTCACAGGCACAATCAAACACAGAGAATACAGAGTGCCTGATGAATGGCATATTTCATCACATTCACCCCTTGTGGTAAACCACTGTTATACCTGTCTGTATGTGTATGTGTATTCCACTAGGTACAGGTCTGGACATGCCTCGGCTGACTCCCCCCACTATTCCAGGTATATAAGTGACTACCTCCCAGTCCCTTAGTATTCTGGACGGGTCGACCACTTGAGACTAGACCTTCATTCTTTAGTTAATAAAAGCCTGGTTGTTACTCGCTTAACCTCAGTCTTTTGAGTAATTGATGGCGCATCAATTTTATTAACTAAATTTTTTATAATGGAGAAGATCCTCACACCAGCATGCCTGGACCTGGACAGTCGGGAAGCGGACGCTTCCACCAAGTTTGCTCACTGGCTCATGTGCTTCGAGGCATTCCTGACTGCCTCCACTGCGGTCGTAATGGATGCGAACAAACTGTCTGTCCTGATCTCCAAGGTGAACCACCGAGTGTACTCAGTCATCCGGGACGCGACCTCGTACACAGCCACCCTCCAGCTCCTCAAGACCCAGTACACACGCCCTGTGAACGAAGTTTACGCCAGGCACCTCCTGGGGAGTCGCAAGCAACAACCTGGGGAATCGACTGAGGAATACCTCCAAGCACTGTCCGTGCTTGGCCGGGCCTGTGGGTGTAAGGCGGTAACGTCCACTAAGTACACGGAGGAACTGATCCGGGATGCCTTCGTAGCGGGCCACAGGTCCAACTACACCCGACAGCGACTGCTGGAGCAGAGTGACCTCACCCTCGACAAAGCCTCCGAAATCGCACTAACGCTGGACGCAGCATACCGGGGCATGGATGCCTACTCCTCTGCACCGTGGACGCCGCGGGGAACGACAACCTGGGACACGGTAGGACAGCCCCATAGCACCGTGCCACCCCAGCCACAGCCCAACAACGGCCCAACCACCGCAGCAGTGTCCCAAAGCCAGACAGCAGTATCCCAAGGCCAGAAATGCTACTTCTGTGGCCAGGCCAAACACCCCAGAGCGCGCTGCCCGGCGAAGAATGCGACCTGCTCGGGCTGCGGGAAAAAGGGACACTACGCTAGCGTCTGCAAGGCCAAAGCCACCCCGAACGCCAGCAGCGCCGCATGTGGGCCGTGCGAGCCGCCATCTTGGGCCCCCAACAGCGCCGCGTGTGGGCCGTGCGGGCCGCCATCTTGGGCCTCCCCAGCCATGTGCGAACCACCGCAGCAGCAGCCATCTTGGACGACTCCAACCACACGGGAATCATGGACGCCGCCATCTTGGACACCAGCCGGGACGCAGCAGGCCGCCAACCCCCCCCCATCTGATACCAGCAGCGACACACCGACCCCTACGCTGGCCTCTGTTACGCTGGACCAAACGAGACCGAACCAACTAGCTCGGTCCAAAATGGACGTTAAGGTAAACGGCCATGCAATAAACTGCCTTTTTGACTCCGGGAGCACAGAGAGCTTCATCCACCCCGACACGGTGCGGCATTGCTCTCTCCCAGTCCTGCCTGCGCACCAGCGGATTTCTATGGCCGTCGAGTCCCAGTCAGCGGACATTGGCGACTACTGTGTGGTGACACTAGCAGTAGACGGGACTGTGTTCAATAATTTTAAACTCCTGGTCCTGCCCCAACTTTGCGCTGCCGTTCTACTGGGGTTGGATTTCCAGTGCCACCTCAAAAGCGTTACGATGGCGTACAGTGGCCCCCTCCCCCCACTCACAGTCCGCAGCCAGCAGCCTCCAAATTGCCCGCCGTGCACCAGATGCAACCTCTCCACACTCAGAGTCCCACCCCCCCCACTGTTTGTTAACCTCACCCCCGACTGTAAACCCATCGCCACAAAGAGCAGGCGATACAGTGCCGGGGACAGGGTTTTCATCAAAACCGAAGTGGAGCGGCTCCTGAAGGAGGGGATTATTGAGGGCAGCTCCAGCCCCTGGCGAGCCCAGGTTGTGGTCGTTAAGACCGGCGAGAAACAACGCCTGGTCATCGACTACAGCCAAACAATAAACCGCTACACCCTGCTGGGCGCCTACCCACTCCCCCGCATAGCTGACATGGTCAACCAGATCGCGCAGTACCGCGTCTTTTCGACCATTGACCTGAAATCAGCGTACCACCAGCTCCCCATCCGCCCCGAAGACTGCCAGTATACTGCTTTTGAGGCAAACGGCCACCTCTATCACTTCCTTAGGGTTCCCTTTGGCGTTACCAATGGGGTCTCCGTCTTCCAAAGGGAGATGGACCGGATGGTCGATCAAAACGCGCTGCAGGCCACTTTCCCTTACCTAGACAATGTGACCATCTGCGGCCATGACTTGCAGGACCATGACGCAAACCTCGAGAAATTCCTCCGCACCACCCAACTCCTGAACCTGACATATAACAAGGAGAAGTGCATATTCCGCACAGACCGCCTCGCCATCCTTGGCTGTGTTGTGGAACACGGGGTCATCGGTCCCGACCCGGACCGGATGCGTCCCCTTATGGAACTCCCACTGCCCCACTGCCTAAAAGCTCTGAAGAGGTGCCTAGGGTTTTTTTCCTACTACGCCCAGTGGGTCCCCTACTATGCAGACAAAGCCCGTCCGCTGATCAAATCCACCTCTTTTCCCCTGATGGCAGAGGCCCGCTCGGCCTTCCACCGTATCAAGGAGGGCATTGCCAAAGCCACCATGCACGCAGTGGATGAATCCATCCCCTTCCAGGTGGAAAGCGATGCGTCCGACTTCGCTCTGGCCGCCACCCTTAATCAGGCGGGGAGACCTGTGGCATTCTTCTCACGAACCCTCCAGGGCCCGGAGACCAGACACTCCGCGGTCGAGAAGGAGGCCCAGGCTATTGTGGAGGCTGTGCGTCATTGGAGGCACTACCTGGCCGGAAAACGATTTACCCTGCTCACTGACCACCGTTCAGTTGCTTTTATGTTCAACAACAAGCAGAGGGGCAAAATCAAAAATGACAAGATCTTGAGGTGGAGCATCGAACTTTCCACCTACAATTACGAGATCTTGTACCGGCCTGGGAAGCTCAATGAACCCCCAGATGCCCTATCGCGTGGCACATGCGCCAGCGCGCAGATCGATAGGCTGAGGGCCCTCCACAATGACCTCTGCCACCCGGGGGTCACCAGGTTCTTCCACTTCATCAAGGCCCGCAACCTGCCTTACTCCATTGAGGAGGTCAGGACCATGACCAAGAACTGCCAAGTCTGTGCTGAGTGCAAACCGCACTTTTATAGACCAGACAGAGCCCACCTGATAAAAGCCACTCGCCCTTTCGAACGCCTGAGCGTCGATTTTAAAGGGCCTCTCCCCTCCTCCGACCGCAATGTGTACTTCCTCAACATCATTGACGAGTACTCCCGTTTCCCGTTCGCTATCCCCTGCCCGGACATGACCAGTGCCACGGTCATTAAATGTCTGAACAGCCTCTTCACCCTGTTCGGTTTCCCCAGCTATATCCATAGCGACCGGGGCTCATCATTTATGAGCGACGAACTCCGCCAGTACCTGCTCGCTAGGGGTATAGCCACAAGCAGGACCACCAGTTACAACCCCCGGGGGAACGGACAGGTGGAAAGAGAGAATGCAACAGTTTGGAAGGCCGCCCTACTAGCCTTAAAGTTTGGGGCCTTCCGACCTCCCGCTGGCAGGAGGTGCTCCCCGATGCGCTCCACTCGATTCGGTCACTGCTCTGCACTGCCACCAATGCCACCCCTCACGAGAAAATGTTTGTCTTCCCAAGGAAGTCCACATCGGGGACAGTGTTACCGCCATGGCTGACGTCCCCAGGGCCGGTACTACTGAGAAGACACGTGAGGACCAATAAAACGGACCCCCTGGTCGAGAGGGTCGACCTCCTCCACGCCAACCCCCAGTACGCTTATATTGCGTATCCGGACGGGCGGGAGGACACAGTCTCCATACGAGACCTCGCACCCTCGGGGACCGCTGTAACCCACTACCCATTACCACCCCCCCCACGACACCCTCGGGGACCGCTGTAACCCACTACCCATTACCACCCCCCCCCACGACCCGATATCCAACCCCAGCAGCCGGCTCGCCTTGGACCGCCACCCACGAGGACTACACTCCAGTGCCCCAGCCTACACGGGACGCGACGCCGGAAGCTCCACCACCCCTGCCGTCGCCACGTCGATCACAGCGGCAGACAAGACCACCGGAGAGACTCCAATACACGAACTTTTAAATACACTTCACCCCACCGGACTCATTTTTAAACAAGGGGTGAATGTGGTAAACCACTGTTATACCTGTCTGTATGTGTATGTGTATTCCACTAGGTACAGGTCTGGACATGCCTCGGCTGACTCCTCCCACTATTCCAGGTATATAAGTGACTACCTCCCAGTCCCTTAGTATTCTGGACGGGTCGACCACTCGAGACTAGACCTTCATTCTTTAGTTAATAAAAGCCTGGTTGTTACTCGCTTAACCTCAGTCTTTTGAGTAATTGATGGCGCATCACCCCTTCTACAGATTTAGTCTGTTCGGGGGTTTGATAGTCCTCTGTGACCGACGTAGCTGTTGTGGTGCCGCGGGTGTCGGCTGGGTGTCCGCGGTGGCCTCCTGGGTCTCTGCCGGTGGCGTCGCCAGGGTTGTTGAAGGGGTAGTTAGTGGGGGCACCATTGGTCGATGTTCTTCCGGGGGTGATGAAAGGATAGTGGGTGGGTAAGAGTTGCTGTGATCGTTGTTGCTGTTGTTGTCGTGGTTGTTGTCATTACCGGCTGGGACGACGTCTTTTATGGACACGGTGTCCTCCCTTCCGTCGGCGTGCTGGACATACGCGTATTGGGGGTTGGCGTGGAGTAGGTGCACTGACTCCACGAGAGGGTCCGTCTTGTGGCCCCTCACATGCCTTCGTACAAATACCGGACCTGGGGTGGAGAGCCATGACGGCATGGATACGCCTGAGGTGGATTTCCGGGGAAAGACAAACATTCGTTCATGAGGCGTGGCATTAGTGGCAGTACACAATAGCGACCGTATCGAATGGAGCACATCTGGGAGGACTTCCTGCCAGCGGGAGATAGGGAGGCCCTTGGTCCTTAGAGCTAGAGTGACTGCTTTCCATACTGTCCCGTTCTCTCGCTCCACCTGGCCGTTACCCTGGGGGTTGTAGCTGGTGGTACGGCTCGTGGCGATCCCCCTGGACAGCATGTACTGGCGTAGCTCTTCACTCATGAAGGACGCCCCCCTATCCGTATGGATGTAGCTCGGCATACCGAACAGGCAGAACAGGCTGTTGAGGCATTTAATGACCGTGGCGCTGGTCATGTCTGGGCAGGGGAAGGTGAATGGGAAACGGGAGTATTCGTCCACAATGTTCAGGAAGTAAACATTGTGGTCGACTGACGGGAGGGGGCCCTTGAAATCTAAGCTGAGCCGCTCAAACGGCCGTGTAGCTTTGATTAAGTGGGTTGTATCTGGGCGGTAGAACCGAGGCTTGCACTCAGTGCAAGTGCGGCAGTTCCTGGTCAGAGACCGAACTTCCTCAATCGAGTAGGGTAAGTTGCGGGACTTTATGAAGTGGAACAGCCGTGTGACCCCTGGGTGGCAGAGGTCATTGTGGAGGGTCTGTAGCCGATCCCCGGTGGCGCTGGCACACATCCCTCGTGAGAGGGCGTCGGGGGATTCGTTAAGGGCCCCTGGCCGGTAAATGATGTCATACTCGAAGGTGGAGAGCTCGATCCGCCACCTGAGAATCTTATCATTTTTAATCTTCCCCTTCTGTTTATTATTAAACATAAACGCTACCGACCGCTGGTCGGTAAGTAGGGTGAAGCGTTTGCCAGCTAGGTAGTGGCGCCAGTGGCGCACTGCCTCCACGATGGCTTGGGCCTCCTTTTCCACGGAGGAGTGTCTGATTTCGGGCCCTTGGAGGGTCCTCGAGGAGAAAGCTACGGGCCGCCCCACCTGGTTGAGGGTGGCCGCCAAGGCAAAGTCAGACGCATCACTTTCCACTTGAAAGGGAGTGCTCTCGTCCACTGCCTGTAGCGTGGCCCGCTCAATATCCCGCTTAATGCTTTTGAAGGCGGCGTGGGCCTCAGCAGAGAGCGGAAAAGAGGATGCTTTCAAGAGGGGGCGGGCTTTGTCGGAGTAGTTGGGGACCCATTGGGCATAATGAGAAAATAACCCCAGGCACCTTTTCAGGGCTTTGGGAGTGTTGGGCAGGGGCAGCTCCCGTAGGGGGCGCAGTCGGTCGGGGTCTGGTCCGATTTCCCCATTCTCCACCACGCTGCCTAGTATGCAGAGGCGCGTGGTGTTGAAAACGCACTTGTCCTCGTTGTAAGTGAGGTTGAGCTTTTGTGCGGTTTTCAGGAACCTCTCGAGGTTCGAGTCGTGATCCTGCTGGTTGTGACCGCAGATGGTGACGTTGTCGAGGTAGCGGAAGGTTGCCTGCAAGTGGTGGTCATCGACCATGCGGTCCATCTCCCTCTGGAAGACCGAGACCCCATTCGTCACCCCAAAGGGGACTCTGAGGAATTGGTAGAGGCGTCCGTTCGCCTCGAAGGCGGTGTACGGGCGGTCCTCTGGTCTGATAGGGAGCTGGTGGTACGCTGAATTGAGGTCAATGGTGGAGAACACCCAGTATTGGGCAATTTGGTTCACCATTTCTGATATGCGGGGTAGCGGTTAGGCGCCTAGTTGGGTGTACATGTTGATCGTTTGGCTATAGTCGATCACCATCCGTTTCTTCTCGCTACCCCTCACCACCACCACTTGGGCGCACCACGGGCTGTTGCTGCGTTCAATAACGTGCTCCCTCAGCAGCCTGTCCACCTCGGTCGCGATAAACCGCCTGTCCTCCCAACTGTACCTCCTGCTTTTGGTCGCTATTGGCCGGCAGTTGGGAGTAAGGTTCGCGAATAGCGAAGGCGGCTTCACCTTCAGGGTAGCCAGACCGCACACTGTGAGGGGCGGCTGGGACCCACCGTAATTGAGCGTGATGCTTTGGTGGTGGCACTGGAAATCCAGGCCCAAGATCACGCTCGCACATAGACTCTTTATGATTCGTAATTTAAAATTATCGTATACAGTTCCGTTAACGGACAATTGTACCGCGCAGTAACCCATAATGGTCGATGTCTGGGTTTTATCAGCCATAGAGATGGTGCCCCGAGCAGGGACCACCGTTAGAGTGAGTTGTTGTGCTAGTTCAGGGTGGATAAAACTCTCTGTGCTTCCACTGTCAATTAAACATTTAACCCCGCACCCGTTTATCTCGATGTCCACCATTGATTTGGATAGCGGGTGCGGTCTGGTCTGGTCCACTGTGACCGATGCCACTGTAGGGCCCTGATCGAGACAAGATGGCGTCCACGCTGTCTGCTCACAAGATGGCGGACCCCACGAGGTCGGGCAAGATGGTGTCCAAGATGGCCGCTCCCACGGCGCACACGCGCGGTGGTGGGTTTTCCAGCGGGGTTCCCTCTGCACACCTTCCCGAAGGGCCCCTTCTTACCGCACTTAAAGCAGGTGGTGCCTTTCACCGGGCACAGGTTTCTGGTGTGCTTCGGCTGCCCGCAGAAGTAGCAGTTGAGGCCCCGACGCGTCGCGGCTGTCGTAGGGCTTCTGGGGGGAGAGCAGGGCCCCGACGGTGTCGGGCTGCCGGGCGGGGAAGATGCCTTCCAAGATGGCGGCGCCCTTGGTGCACACGTGGCGGCGTGGGTGGCGCGGGCTGAAGAATAGGCGTCCGAGTTTCTCTGGGCCACATCCAGGGATCGCGCTGTGTCCACAGCCTGTTTCAGGTCCAATCCCGTTTTTTCCAGTAGTCTCTGCCGGATGTAAGTGGAGCTGAGGCCTGTGATAAAGGCATCACAAACAAGCTCGTCAGTGTACACTGCGGCTTTTACATCTTGGCACTTGCAGTCTTTGCCAAGCGTTTTCAGGGTGACTAGGAACTCATCCAGCGATTCCCCAGGTCGCTGTGTGCGAGTAGCGAGCACATGCCTAGCGTACTCCTCGTTCGTAGGCTGCTGGTAATGTGCCTTTAGGATGTCGCAGGCGGCCGGGTACATGTCGGCGTCTTGGATGAGGGGGTAAACCCGGTGGCTTACCCAATTCCGCAGGATTCCGAGTTTCATACTTTCAGCGTCCGTAGCGTCTGTGATGGCTGCGGAATTGTCCAGGAAGAATTCCATACACTTAAACCAGTGTCCAAATCGTGCCGATGCGTCCGACGCATGTGGGTCCAAATCCAAACGTTCGGGTTTCAAGAGTTGATCCATTGAGTTGAAAATTGAGTTAATAAAATTGATGTGCCTCAATGAATCCGAGACTCAACGTTAACGGAGCAAAGCAAGGCTTTTATTAACTCAGAAAGTAATACACAGTGGAGAAGTGTCTCTCATCCAGAGATCTGCTGTACTGCCTGTGAGACACACTGGGGCCTGCTTAAGTAGGGGCCAGGTATGGGCGGAGCCCTACACACAATACAATACAGGTAAGGAAATGAAACTGAAACTAAACTCCCCTGCTTGTCACAGTCACAGGCACAATCAAACACAGAGAATACAGAGTGCCTGATGAATGGCATATTTCATCACAAGTGGCAAGGGAGCACTACAGTGTACTATTGCCCCAGGTTACAGAAGGAGGGAAAAATGAGCCGAAGGTTTTCTCCGCTGACCAGCATCCAGTGACTTCCACTGATTCACACATGTATGACCTCCTCTGTGGCCAAATGGCCTGCTCACATTGGCTGTCTAAGGTCACACTTGAAGACTGCCACTTAGCCCAGGTACCCGAGGATCGAGCCCATGGAATTGGCAGTCCAGTGAGAGCCAGCACCTTGAGGAAAGGAGGGGGGAAAACGTTGCGGGGGTGGGGGGCCGGGGGTTGGGGCCGAGGGAGCGGGAGAGGAAATTAATTCAGCAGAGGTTGATCATTATTCAGGCCGAGTGTCGGAGCAGTGTGGCGGTGAGCTTCTGGGTGTAGCAGTGAGAATGCAAGCTCTGAAGACAAGGAACGAGAGCAAATTGTATTCGGAACGTGTAACATGTTAACTCTCCGATGGATTGGGACAGGGTTTGACTTTGAAAAAAGGCTGAGTGTAGTTTTTCTGCGGAAGGACTGAAGGTGAGATTTTGAATTTCAGACTAAACTTGCACAGTGGAACAAAAGAAGATGCCTGTGTACACTAAGGGCTAGAATTCGTTGTCGCCACAGTTGGGGTCGCTAAATTTTAAAAAGTTGCAGAGTTAGCGCCAGGTGCTAATCCTTCTGACCTCCCGCTAAATTGATTGTTAGGGCTCCAAGAAAGAGCTGGAGCGCTAAATCAAGCGATAATCACCTCATTTAGGGCACGACACACACAGAGAGCGGGGCGCTACACACAGAGAGCGGGGCTGTACACAAAGAGAGCGGGGCGCTACACACAGAGAGCGGGGCTGTACACAAAGAGAGCGGGGCGCTACACACAGAGCGGGGCGCTACACAAAGAGAGCGGGGCGTTACACACAGAGAGCGGGGCGTTACACACAGAGAGCGGGGCTGTACACAAAGAGAGCGGGGCGCTACACACAGAGAGCGGGGCGCTACACAAAGAGCGGGGCGCTACACACAGAGAGCAGGGCGCTACACACAGAGAGCGGGGCTGTACACAAAGAGAGCGGGGCGCTACACACAGAGAGCGGGGCGCTACACAAAGAGAGCGGGGCGCTACACACAGAGAGCGGGGCGCTACACAAAGAGAGCGGGGCGTTACACACAGAGAGCGGGGCGTTACACACAGAGAGCGGGGCGCTACACACACAGAGTGGGGCGATCCACACAGAGAGCGGGGCACTTCACACAGAGAGCGGGGCGTTACACACACAGAGTGGGACGTTACACACAGAGAGCGGGGTGCTACACACAGAGAGCGGGGCGCTACACACTCAGACAGCGGGGCGCTACACACCGAGAGCGGGGCGCTACACACCGAGAGCGGGGCGCTACACACAGAGAGCGGGGCGCTACACACCCAGACCTGATGCCGCATGTCATGGGTGATGTGGCAGCTTCCACTGCAGTACAGGCGGGAGCAACGCAATGTCATAGTGCTGTAATGCAGTCATTGGTTGCTGCCATCAAGTCTCAGACTGCTCTCATGCAGTCTCAGCTTGATGCCACACAAGCTCTGACTGTTGCCATCGTCGCTGGGTCCACCACAGTCCACCGGGGATCTCATGGTGTCACAGCAGGTCAGCAATCTGTGCTCCAGCAGATTGGTAGAGATGCTGAGGTGCTGCCCCAGGGGAGTGGCAGTGTGTCGGTCGAGCAGGAACCTGCTGTCCTCTCTCAGGATGACAGCATTCCTGCTCCCACCACTGTTACTCACCATTGCCCTTGTCGCTGCCTGTCATCTAGCCAGGCCAGACTGTCGCCGCCCAGCCTGAGGTGATACAGTCTACAGCCGGGCCTTCTGGGCCCAGAGCTGGTCGAGGGCGTCCTGCAAGGTCATCTGTCGGCTCAGGCACCGACACTCAGCAGCCTTCCACCAGCCCTGCAGCAGCCACTGGGCACAGACTACGGAGGAGCAGTAGATTAGGAAAAGGGATTGTAAAGAGGGGAGGCAAGGGTTTGCACAAGGGTGATTAGTCAACATTATTGTTGTATATGTGTGTTTTCTGAATGTTGATAAATTTATTAATAGAATTTTGCAGAGTTTGTGCTGTCTCTCATTTCAGCTTTGTGTTGTGATATGGCATGTGAAATGGATGGAATAATGGGGATGTGGTGAGCAACCAGGATGTGGGGTAGAATTTATTGAAACCGCAATCTGATGAGGCGGTCACGGACCGCCCTTCCAGAAGGCCGATTGAGTGGATGCCTCCTCCCTTGCTGCTGTTCTTCTTCTTCTTCTTCCTCATCCTCATCCTCATCCTGCTGCTGCAGTCCCACTCTGCCTGGTGGCAATGGCTGGGCCCTCATGATGGCCAAGTTGTGGAGCATGCAGCAGACGATGACGAAAAGTGACACCTGCTCTGGCGAGTACTGGAGGGCTCCTCCCAAGCGGTCAAGGCAGCGGAACCATTGCTTGAGCACTCCGATGGTCTGCTCGATGATGTTCCTGGTGGCAGCATGGCTCTCAGTATATGAGTGCTGGGAGCGAGTGTTGGGGTTGTGAAGGGGAGTCATGAGCCAGGTGGAGATCGGATAGCCCTTGTCTCCGAGCAGCCAGCTGCAAGCTTCATGTGGTGGCTGGAAGAGTGCTGGCACACCGGTCTGGCACAGGATGAAGGCATCGTGGCTGCTGCCAGGATAGCGGGCATTGACGGTGAGGATTCGCTGTCTATGGTCGCACACTAACTTGGCATTAAGTGAGAGGTAGCCTTTGCGGTTACGGAAGATCTCAGGATTGTTACGGGGTGCCCGCAAAGTGACGTGGGTGCAGTCAATGGCACCCTGCACCATGGGGAAGTCCGCTATCCTGGCAAAGCCACATGCATGCTCGTCCTGCTTCTCTCTGGTGATGGGGAAGGAAATGTAATCCCTTCTCCTTCTGTAGAGAGCCTCTGTGACCTCTCGGATGCAGCAATGGACGGCGAACTACAAGATGTTAGCTCTATCTCCTGTTGCAGACTGGAAGGATCCACTGGCATAGAAACTGAGGGCGACGGTTACCTTGACTGCCACTGAGAGGGCTGTGGTGGTCCTGATCTGAGGCTCGAGGTCTGGCTGCAGGAGGTGACAGAGCTCTGTGACCATGTTCTTGGTGCAGCGAAGCCTTCTAAGACACTGCTCCTCAGTTAAATTTATGTAGGAGAAGTGCTCCCGGAATACCCTGTGAGGGTAAGGCCTCATGTTAAGAGCCCTGTTGACCCTCCTTCCTCTGGCCACATTTTCCAATCTTTGTCTCTGCCTTCGCTGCCTCCGGCATTGATGCTGGAGGGCGAGGTCGAGTGCCAGTACAGCCTCCATTAACCCAACCAAGTGTAGGACTTCCAAATGTTAGCAGAATGAAAGAGACAAATTTTTAGCAGGCAGAACACTGTTGAAAGTTACAAACATTTATCTCATTGAAAATGGATGTTTTTGCAATGTCAAACTGAGAAGGCAGCATTGATTGACGACTAAAATGAAAGCGGATGTTGGTCCCTTTAAATACCGCTCCTACAGCGGCCGTCCGACTGCATCACGTCTCCTCTTCCTGCTGTTGTTCAGGCCAGGCGCTAAGGCAGGGGGCGACAGTCAATTTTCCATCTGGGCGTTCCAAGCGCAATGACGTCACGATCTGGCATCTGCTAAAGCCTAGGTGCTGAATCCCGGGAGAATTTCTCGCGCAGCGTTGGAATCGCTGCGCCCCACCGTAAACCCATTAGTGCCCCGTTAGCATCCGCCCCCCCCCCCAGTGCTAACATGCTGAATTTCTCCCCCAAATAATTAAAATCACATGGAAACCCCAAATGCTCTTCAGAAAGCAGCAGTTTAAATATAATTCGCTGAATTGAACCCGATCACACCAGCGAGCGTCTATTGGCAACTTCCGAAACCCCCAATTCAAGATAGGCAGATTGTAAAATCCATGAATAGTGCCAGGGGATCTTTTACGTCGACCTGAGAGGGCAGGCATCTCGGTTTAACATCTCATCCAACGGCACTATTTGAAGAAGAGCAGGGGAGTTCTCCCTGGTGTCCTGGCCAATATTTATCCCTCAATCAATATCACTAAAACAGATTATCTGGTCATTATCACATTGCTGTTTGTAGGAGCTTGCTGTGCGCAAAGTGGCTGCCGCGTTTCCCACATTACAACAGTGACTACACTTCAAAAGTACTTCATTGGCTGTAAAGCATCTTGAGGTCATGAAAGTAGCTACATAAATGCAATTCTTTCTTTCTTTAGAAGTGCCTTCTATATATACCACTAGCTGGAGTGCCCGGCGGTGCCGAGGCTTTTTCGAGGGCATGTTGTTGTTGGAAGAGAGAGAGAGAGCGACTGGGAGGAAGAGAGAGAGCGACTGCGGGGGAAGAGAGAGAGCGACTGGGGGGAAGAGAGAGAGCGACTGGGGGGAAGAGAGAGAGCGACTGGGGGAAGAGAGAGCGACTGGGGGAAGAGAGAGAGCGACTGGGGGGAAGAGAGAGAGCGACTGGGGGGAAGAGAGAGAGTGACTGGGGGGGAGAGGGGGGGAAGGTGGGGGGAAGAGGGGGGAAGGTGGGAGGAAGAGGGGGAGGGAAGGTGGGGGGGAGAGAGGGGGGAGGGGGGAGAGAGGGGGGGGAGGGGGAGAGAGAGGGGAAGGGGAAGGGGGGAGGGGGGAGGGGGAAGGGGAAGGGGGTGGGAGAGGGGGAGGGAGAGGGGGAGTCCCCGAGCCCAGCCCCCCGATGTCCCGAGCCCCGCGCCCCCCCCCGATCTCCCGAGCCCCGCCCGCATGATCTCCCGAGCCCCGCCCCCCACCCCCCGATCTCCCGAGCCCCCGCCCCCCCCGATCTCCCGAGCCCTGCCCCCCCGATCTCCCGAGCCCCGCCCCCTCTGATCTCCCGAGCCCCGCCCCCCCGATCTCCCGAGGCTCGCCCCCCCCGACCTCCCGAGCCCCCGATCTCCCGAGCCCCGATCTCCCGAGCCAGGCCCCCCACCCCCCCGATCTCCCGAGCCCCGCCCCCCCGATCTCCTGAGCCCCGCCCCCCTGATCTGCCAAGCCCCGCCCCCCCGATCTCCCAAGCCCCGCCCCCCCGATCTCCTGAGCCCCCGCCCCCCCGATCTGCCGAGCCCCGCCCCCCTGATCTCCCGAGCCCCGACCCCACCGATCTCCCGAGCCCCCGCCCCCCCCGATCTCCCGAGCCCCGCCCCCGCCCCCCCGATCTGCCGAGACCCAGCACCCCCCCGATCTGCCGAGCCCCGGCCCCCCCCCGATCTGCCGAGCCAAGGCCCCCCCCCCCGACCTCCCGAGCCCCGGCCCCCCCCCGATCTCCCGAGCCCTGCCCCCCCCGATCTGCCGAGCCCCGCCCCCCCCCGATCTGCCGAGCCCCGACCCCCCCCCCGATCTCCCGAGGCTCGCCCCCCGCAATCCCCCCCCCCCGATCTCCAGAGGCCCGATCTCCCGAGCACCGCCCGAGCCGGCTTCAAGAGCAGAGAGAGAGACCCCGCCCCCCGCCCGAGCCGGCTTCAAGAGCAGAGAGCGAGCACTGCCGCGCAACCCTACCGCGTGAGGCCCCGGCCGGACTTAAGTCGCGCGCGCTGACTCCTGCCCCACCCGCCTTTACTAAGATGGCGGCAGTAGCGATGCTCGGCTGAGACCCGCCACTCCAGCCTTCACAAAGATGGCGGCAATCGGGGGCCGCTTGTCGACTCGGGCCGGGAGGTGCCTAGCTCGGGCGTGGGTGCGGAGGAGAGGCCGAGGCTTCGAGGCCTACCTGGAAAAACGGGGAAAGGTAGGAAAATTAATGAGATTAGATAAAAGATTTAGAAAGTAATTAACTTTTTTTAAAAAACAATATGTGTTTTAAAAGCAACTTTTTTTTAAAGACGCAGAAAGCGGGAAAAGAAAGGAAAAGTTTGGAATCAAGATGGCGGCGACTCACCTCGGTTCAGAACGATAAGGCCCGCCCACACACACACCAATTGGTCTTAGACCGTCAGGTCACCGAAGCGTAGGATTGGTCAATCGTCCCGTCACTCGACTGTTGGAGGGCCCGCCCGCACGCGCCAGGAACCCGGCGTACGATGGTCGACCTCGAGGTCACTCGATCGCTAATGAGCGATAATGAGATGCTAATGAACGGAATGTTGAACGTTTTTTGGATACCGCGGGCGCAATTTTTGTCCGGCCGAAACGTAAATACGTCCGGTATTCGTAAGCTTTCTTTGACGTGACCGCGCGTGTAGGTACGCTCTATAACTTTCGAACGTATAGAGAATGGACAGACAGACAGAAAGACAGACAGAAGAGCTCTTTTATTATATATAGATAGAAGATATATTTGAGGGCCTGTTTTATAAAGGCTTCCCCAATTTGGATGCCTCATCCACCAGTAGCGCACATCAGGATTTGCAGACACTCAAGATTTCCCGAACTGTGCCCTCACTGGAAAGGTACCCCACCAGGAGCAGCATTCGTAGGGAACTGAATTTCCTCCGCGCTTCGCCCGCTCCATGCGCTGTGACCTCAGCGGACGTTTTGGCGGAAAGCCTGTACGCACACAAAGGTTATGGCGGAAGAGCGGGAGAAGGCCCGAGGAAATTCACTGCCACAGCAGCAGCCCTGTAAACTCTTGCCACTTTGTCCTTATCGACCAATCTATACAACGTGTTATAATGCAGCATGTACGGTTGCGATCCATAATCTGCAATTTGGCTCAATTACCTTTGGTTGAGTGGGCAAGGAAGGAAGGACGAAACTTTGTTCGCAGGAGACTCAGTAAATTGGTCGAATGAGGGAGCAGTCTGAACAATTAAATGGGCCAAACAATTACTTTGCGCTTTCTTATATATCTTCAGATGAAAATGAAGTACATTTGTCCGCTCTCATCATATTACTTTTTCTCCATATCGATACTTTGCGCTAAATAAAACAAATTATTGATTTAAAAGAAGGAAACTGTGGCCTTGATTACACTCAATGAGGGGGCTAGTGGTGATTGGCTGCAGGACATTTGTGGGAGACTGTGTCATTGATTTTGTTTTTGAAATAGAAATTTCAGCTCAGGTTAGATTTCAGAACTTTTAAAGTTACACCTCAAGCAGACAGTAATCTGTCTGCAGAGAATTGAATTGGGGATATAAGCCATTGGCAACAAGGGTGAATAGCTGGGCAGAAGCAGTTAGGTTCGTTACTGACATGCCATTTAAAGCTCCAGCTATCCAGCTAGCGGTATCTATATATATAAAAGACCTCTTCTGTCTGTCTTTCTGTCTGTCTGTCTGTCTGTGAGAGAGGGGGGGAGAGAGAGGAGAGAGGGAGAGAGGGGGGGAGAGAGAGGAGAGAGGGGGGGAGGGAGAGGAGAGGGAGAGGGGAGAGGGGGAGAGAGGGGGGAGGGTGAGGAGAGGTCTCTCTTCCCCCCCAGTCGCTCTCTCTCTTCCCCCCCAGTCGCTCTCTCTATTCCCCCCCAGTCGCTCTCTCTCTTCCCCCCCAGTCGCTCTCTCTCTTCCCCCCAGTCGCTCTCTCTCTTCCCCGAGTTCGCTCTCTCTCTTCCCCCCAGTCGCTCTCTCTCTTCCCCCCCAGTCGCTCTCTCTCTTCCACCCCCAGTCGCTCTCTCACTTCCCCCTCAGTCGCTCTCTCTCTTCCCCCTCAGTCGCTCTCTCTTCCCCCCCAGTCGCTCTCTCTCTTCCCCCCCAGTCGTTCTCTCTCTTCCCCCCCAGTCGCCTCTCTCTCTTCCGCCGCAGTCGCTCTCTCTCTTTCCCCCCCAGTCGCTCTCTCTCTTCCCTCCAGTCGCTGTCTCTCTTCACCCCCAGTCGCTCTCTCTCTTCCCCCCAGTCGCTCTCTCTTCCCCCCAGTCGCTCTCTCTCTTCCCCCCCAGTCGCTCTCTCTCTTCCCCCAGTCGCTCTCTCTCTTCCCCCCCATTCGCTTTCTCTCTTCCCC